>NC_139029.1:18470354-19126875 GCF_964662115.1 Mustela nivalis
GGTCCTGGGATTGAGTCCCACATCAGGCTCTCTGCTCAGCAGGGAGCCTGCTTCCCTCTCTCTGCCTGCCTCTCCATCTACTTGTGATTTCTCTCTGTCAAATAAATAAATAAAATCTTAAAAAAAAAAAAAAAGCCACATGCTCTACCAACTGAAACAGCTGGGTGTTGTGGGCATGTTTCTGGTTTACATTTTGGGGGTACATTTTTGTTCATCTTATTACTTAGTGCATATTACTTATCTGATTCTTCCACTGAACTTGTGAGTTAACACATTGACTGGATCACAGTAGATATCTAATAAGTTTTCACTGAGTTAAGGACCCAAGAGAAGAAGGGTTTGGTCAGGAGTTCTCATCTCCACATAGAATCAACCCACTGGGGATGAAGAGCCAATTATGTTGAGAGCCATATGTCCCTTCCTAAAGCATCCTCTGCCTCTACATATGCAAATTTATGAGGTCCTGAGCACCTCCTGTGCTGCATTGTTTAGACTTGAGCGAGATAATCCAGGAGAATAAAATAAATATTAGGAGTATTATAATGATGTTTACTATTAAAATATTATTTAATTTAATTTAATTATTATTACTATTAAATTATTAATTATCAATTAATTATTAATTGTCAATACCATTAAAGTCAATTAAAGCTTATTCAGGACACTCTTCTTGAGCGTATTCTATGAGCTAGGCACTGTGCTGGGTACTGGTAAGGATGTAGGAGACAATGCAGAAAGAAAGAACACATGAAGGGCCCTAGTCCTAAGAAGTAAGTGACCCAGCAGGCTCATAGAGACAATCGTATGTACAGTAGCTATAATAATAGTCACAGTTTGGGGTGCCTGTGTGGCTCAGTAGGTTAAGCCACTGCCTTCGGCTCAGGTCATGATCCCAGGGTCCTGGGATCGAGCCTCACATCGGGCTCTCTGCTTGGCGGGGAGCCTGCTTCCCCCTCTTTCTCTGCCTGCCTCTCTGCCTACTTGTGATCTTTCTCTCTGTCAAATAAATAAAATTTTAAAAAGTCATAGTTTATATATATTTTTAAAGATTTTATTTATTTATTTGACAGAGAGAGAGATCACAAGTAGGCAGAGAGGCAGGCAGAGAGAGAGGAGGAAGCAGGCTTCCTGCTGAGCAGAGAGCCAGATGCGGGGCTCCATCCCAGGACCCTGGGATCATAACCGGAGCTGAAGGCAGAGGCTTAATCCACTGAGCCACCCAGGCACCCCCATAGTTTATATTATTATTATTATTTTTTTATTTTATTTTTTTACAGACAAAGATCACAAGTAGGCAGAGACAGGCAGAGAGAGGCAGAGAGAGAGGAGGAAGCAGGCTCCCCACTGAGCGAAGAGCCTGATACGGGGCTCGATCCCAGGACCCTGGGATCATGACCTGAGCTGAAGGCAGAGGCTTTAACCCACTGAGCCACCCAGGTGCCCCCATAGTTTATATTATTAAAAGCCATCACAGACACTGTTTTATTTTTATTTATTTTTGTTTTTTTTATGTATTTGACAGACAGAGATCACAAGTATGCAGAGAAGCAGGCGGGGGTTGGGGGGAAAGCAGGCTCCCAGCTGAAGCAGAGAGCCCAATGTGGGGCTCAATCCCAGGACCCTAGGATCATGACCTGAGCCAAAGACAGAGGCTTTAACCCACTGAGCCATCAGGCACCCCAGACATATTTTAAAAGCTTTACATGTATGATCTAACTTTATCCTCATAATAACTGTACGAGTTAGATATTCTCATTATTTCCACTGGACAGAGAGGGAAACTGAGGTGTAGAGAGGTTAAAAAATTTCCCCCACTTCACAGAATTGTGAAAGTAGACTCGACATTCAAACATGGGCAAGCTGATTCCAACACCTGTGCTTCTATTTTCTTATTAATTAGGAAAATAAATAGAAAACAAAGGTTAGTCTCTCTTCTACTTTGGTTTTCTTTTTTTTTCCCTGCTCTAGTTTCTTTTTTTAAAAATATTTTATTTTATTTTTTAAGACATAATTTTAAAAAAAGATTGTATCTATTTATTTGACAGACACAACAAGAAAGGGAACACAGGCAGACAGAGTGGAAGAGGGAGAAGCAGGCCTCCCACTGAGCGGGGAACCCCATGCGGGTATTGACAGGTGGTTCTATCCCTGGATCCTGGGTTCATGACCTGAGCCAAAGGCAGACATTTAATGTCTGAGCTACCCAAGCACCCCAGAGATTTTATTATTTTTTAAATATCTTTTATTTTTAAGTTATCTCTACACCCAATGTGGACCTGGTACTCACAACCCAGAGATAAACAGTTGGATGCTTTACTGACTGAGCCAGCCAGGTGCCCCTACTCTAGTTTCCTTTGAATCAGAAAATACCATCTCCTCTTTCCTCATCTTCTGTGGCCAAATGAATAGTTATATCCATTTTTCTGAAAGGGAGCTTGAGATACTTGCTCTGCTCTCACAGAGTCATATTGCTGGAAATGTGATCTTTCTCTCTGTCAAATAAATAAAATTTTAAAAAGTCATAGTTTATATATATTTTTAAAGATTTTATTTATTTATTTGACAGAGAGAGAGATCACAAGTAGGCAGAGAGGCAGGCAGAGAGAGAGGAGGAAGCAGGCTTCCTGCTGAGCAGAGAGCCAGATGCGGGGCTCCATCCCAGGACCCTGGGATCATGACCGGAGCTGAAGGCAGAGGCTTAATCCACTGAGCCACCCAGGCACCCTCTTTTTGTCACTCAAGAGAATGCCTTCGCTTGTTTCAAGTGTGTCAGCATCACTGAAGGGTTGAGAAGAATTAGGTTTTCTGAAAAGGACTTGGAGTGGGAAGTCAAGAAAGCATTTTCAAAGCTGGGAGCTGGGAGCTAGGAGAAGCTTGCTTGGCCTTATTCAGCACCGTGGACAGGGCTCTTGGAACTCTCAGGACCTTGGACAGAGAGGCTGGTCGCGTTTGCCGAGGAAACAACTCTGATTAGTGAGCAGACCAAGTGAAACCAAACCGCGAAACTCTTTTTTCCATCTTTTCAGCCAGACCTTAGTCACCTGCTCTTGGATCTTAAGGACAGAGATGCAGGGAGTGCATTATATTTTAAAGGCGCTAGTAACGAGGGGAGATAAGATTCTGAGGTGGGGAGGATTATATAAATACAAATGGCTTTGGCTGATGTAAGGTTCTCAGTTGGGATTGGGGCACTGCTAATGACATTTGTTAATCATATGTATTTTTTAGGCGGAGTAGCAAAAGGCCGCGGTTGTCCTCTTTATCACCCAATGTCCAATTCACCATCCCTTACACTCAAGTTTTAGTCTCTTGAAGAGCATTCCATGTAGAAAAGAGAAAAAATAATCTCTCCACAGACCCTTGCTCTTCTTTCCTTTCCCTACCCCCACTCATTCCCTCTTTCTTTCTCAAATACACATGTGGGGGCGCACACACACACACACACACACACAGGCTCAGGGTGGGAAGCGCGAGAGGTTCTGCACAGTTGGTGGAGAAGACTGATTTCCGAGCAAGCGGATGCCCCCGAAAGCAGGCTCTGTCTCTTTAAATGGGTTGTAGCAGTGGGGGAGGGGAACTGGCCGGAGCTGGCATTGTCCAGTTTGAACTGAGCACCGGAAGTGAAGGGGCAGGGCCAGGGCCGTGCACTGAGCCCCCGGCCATTGTCCATCTCCGACCAGGGCACTAGCCACCCCCTTGACCAACCCTCTTTATTTCTTAGAAAGGGAGGCTACCTCTTCGAGTAAGGAGATCCTATACTTCAGTTCCCCCACCAACCACACTCCTTGTGGGGGGAAGCACACTTTAAGGTGGGACTCTGAAAAGACGAGGGTCTGGGAACCCAGGAGTGTCCGGAATACTGGAAGAAATGCCTCCATCCACCTACCCACCTAGTCCCTCTCCCGCGGATAAGGTCGCGTTTGGGATGGAGACAGGATGAGGACAGCTGGATGAGGGAGGAACACTTTTGGATTCCTCCTGCTCGCCCAGGAAGCACCACGTGGAATCAGCTTTAGACACAGATTTGGAAGGAAAGGATTTTTTACACAGAATCAATTAGGAGCACTTTGAGATATCTAGAGAAACAGTCGAAACTCAGGGAGGCAGAGACATTCAGTGAGCCAGAGACAGCCCCTTTCGAGGAAGCGCCTTGGTCAGGACTGGAGATCAGCCCTGCTGCGTCTCCAGCCCCCCCCCCCCCCCCCCGCTTCCCCATCCCAGGCTTCCTAATGTCCTGAACTCCAGGTCTATCTAAGCACACGGGGGTGGGGGGTGAGAGCGGGTCAGCGCCAAGCAGCCGGGTCAGCTCGGAGGCCTGAAGGGGAAGGGAGGGGGAGGGGCGCTCAAGAGCTGGGGGAGGGGGAGGGCTCATCCATTTCTCCCTTGACAGGTGGTTTGAGTCTCTGATTGGCCAGGGCTGCCAGGCTCACACCTCCCTCCCCCAACTCTCTGGAATGTATAATTATCTGCGCGGGGGGTGGGGGTGGTGTGTGAGTGTGTGTGGGAGCAGTCACATGGTTTTAGAACTACCCCCCTCCATAAGCCCCCCACCTGTATGCTGCTTTGGGGGGCCCCCACTAAGTCGTTAAAGTGCAGGATTCCAAATTTCGGGGTACTCAAGACTTCTAGAGCTGACGGCCCCCATCTCCAGATGTGTGTGTGTGGGGAGGGGGTGTCAAACCTCAAGGTTCTGAGAAGAGACACCCCAGAGGTGTCAGAGACCACAACGATGGGGGAGGGCCGGAGCTGGAGCCAGAGGGAAAGGGAGGGGAAAGAAGAGGGAGGGGAGGGGAGGGGGCTGCCCGCGGGGGGTTGGGTCATTGTCTTTTAGAATTTGGGAGCCTTTGAAAAGCCGTGGGCCCTCCCACCGCTATTGTGCTGGGGAAGATGTAGCGGCCTCTTCTCCGAGCCACCCCTTTGCCTCCGGACTTCTCTGGGGCCAGCAGCCACCCGACCAGGGGCCCGGGGCCGTGGGCTCAGCCGACTACCATGGGCTCTGTGTCAAACCAGCAGTTTGCAGGTTCGAGCTCGGGACTTACTGGGGACACCTTAGGCTTCAGGGGCGCCCAGGAGCCACATAAAAGGGAGGTGGGGAAATGTCCCCCAGACTGGCCGAAGGACCCTAAGTCTGTGCGGCCTCCTGCTTCAGGGGCCATTTCTGGACCAAGGAACCCTGGTGTCCCAGTGGCGTGCACACCGAGGCTACGGGGGCGGAGGGAGAGAAGAGGAGGGGCCTGTCCGGCCATCTATCCCCGGGCAACGTGTTGTGGGAAGAGGAGCAAAACTTTTGGGGCAACACTGGCTTAAGTGTAAGCTTGGGGAGCGCGGGAGGCGGCCAGGACATGTCTTTCCTCGCCAGGTGGTTGGTAGCTGCAGCCACCTGGGTGCCCATCCGCGGGCTGGACACTCGGGTATCCCTGCTGGGTCTCGAGAGCACCCTCCGATTCCGTGGCCCCCCAGTTGAGCGTCCTCCCAACCTCCAGGTGGCTGCGCCAAGGCGCCGGAGGAGGCGCAGGAGGACGCCGCCCGGGCGGCCGAGGAGCCGCAGCTGCTGCACGGTGCCGGCATCTGTAAGTGGTTCAACGTGCGCATGGGGTTCGGCTTCCTGTCCATGACCGCCCGCGCAGGGGTCGCGCTTGACCCCCCGGTGGATGTCTTTGTGCACCAGGTGAGACAGACGCTGGGAACTTCGCCGGGGGTAGGGGATGTTGGCGCGCATATTCAAGGTTGGGCGGACAGACTCGGCTGTTGGATTGAGGGAGATCGTAGGCCCTCATTGTGCGCTCCCATCTGTGTCGTGGCACCCCAGTCCTGAGTCCCCATTAACTCCAACGGGACCGGGAGGGTTGCTGAGTCTATGAACAGTACCCCTAACCTTTCCCGGAACCTTTCAGGCTTACCACGTGTCTGTTACCTCTTTCCCTTGGGAAGGGGGCAGGGGGCAGGGAGGTGACCCCATGTGGCAGAAACTAAGGTTGTATTGTGCTTGCCGGTGGGGGGAGGGCGAGCAGGCCGGCCAGGGAAGCACATGCCCCGTTCAGGGCCTTGAGCGCCCAGCGTCTTTAACTAAAGTGTGAATGGAGCTCTCTGGCGGGAGAGAGGCAGGCAAACCTCTCTGGGATCAAGCAGGGGTAAAGCTGAGAAGTCAGCTGGGTCTCCTCACCCAGGTGGTCACCCAAAACTCAAGTCCTGGGGCCTTAGTGAGTTTGGCCGATCCTTGAAGACTCTGGGAACCTGAAACCTTTTCCAGCGTACCCATCTCAGGCACATAATTAACCTACTGGGCTTTGGCCGTGGAGTTCCACCAGGAAGGAAAACCGGAGTCCAGGCCTTAGATTCCTAGTCCGGGCTGGGAGGGAGTTAGGTCACAACCCCAAGTTCTCAGTTAAAGCAAGGCAGCCCAGTGGGGGTGAAATTCAGTGTCGCAGGGCAGGGGGTGGAGGAGTCTAGCCTCTGGACCTATTCTCTGCTTGGCATTTATGGCCCCAGACGGCCATTGATTGCTGTCCTAACATTCCAGCCTCGAACAAGGAGCCAGAGACTTCAGGTTCCCCTCCTCCCCGGCTTCCTCTTCCTTTCACCCCCTCCTGTATATCTTAGAAGTGTTCCGGTGGTCCTGGGACACCAGCCACCCATAACAACCACGGAAAGGAAGTTGCTGTTAGAGTCCCTTCCACCTTCGGAGGTTTGGTGTGGGAAGTGGAAGAGAAATTGATCATCTCGGGTCCAGTAGGTTGACACCCAGACCGGGCAGGGAGGGGTTACTTCGGAGAGGTTGGCTTTAGGAGCCTGGGGGGAGGGGAAAGGAGGATGTGGGGATTAAGGGTTGGAGCCTCAGGGATGGTATTCTGGAGGGGGAGGGGTGGAGAAGGGAGATCCTGGGTGGACTGGTGGTAGGCTGCCAGGAAGTCTCCCGAGCGTGCTCTTCCACGCGAGGACACGGAGTGGGGAGATGGGGGAGTGCCGGGACCCAGGTCATGTTGGGGTACTTGGCGGGGAGGGGGGGGGTCACTGGGCTACTGGAACATCTGCCCTGCCGGGTGGGTACGCCGCAGCTTACTTTCCCACCTCCTGGCTGCGTCCTGTATCTCCTCCCACCCTTTACCCCCACCCCCAACCACCCAACAACTTGTTCAGGCTTTGCCCCCAACTCCCTGTCTCATTTACATATGTGAATGATAACCCACAGGAAGTAATTGCGGGAGAATGAAGGGAATTGGCCTCTTTAGATCTATTAAATCACTTTATTACAGGAACCAGCTTTGAATGGCCCTCCTCAGCGGGGTAGCCAGCTCTCCCACTTTCCCATTTATCTGATCACAAAGAGATTAAAATCTCTTGGTCTGGAGATGGACTGGACAGCTTCCCCAATTTTGGGAGGCTTGGAATTAAAGAGACCCAACATTTTCTTGAGTCCCTTCCAAAGGCTGCCAAATAGGGGCTGGAAGGAATGTAGCCCCTCATCTGGGGTTCGTTAGTGCTGTCCAGTCCCAAGGAAGGTGTTCCTGAACAGATGAATCTGTGCCCCAATTCACTTAACATTGGGATCAAAAGCAGTTGGAAAATACTGGATTTTCTAGAGGAAAGCCAGGATCTTCAGGTTTGGGGAGTGGAAACTGCATCAGGCTCCTTTAAATGGGTCATTTGGGAGATAATCTGGATTTCAGGGTCTTGGAATGTCCCGGGACATGCCACTGTTGAGTAAGTTATCAAGAGGGAGTTGAGCAGGGAGAAGGAATCAAGAATTTGTCTTCTAAATGCCCTCTACCAACAGTCACAGAGGACAATGAGTGGAAATTCCCTGAACCTTACCTGGTAGGATAGCATGCTGCCCGGGCTCGGGTTGATCCTCAAACCCTATGACAGCAGTAGACTGGTGATTATAGTCCCTGCACTTGAGAAATCTGAACTATTTCTTTGGGGATCTAATGTAGAGTAGATTCAGGACAGTCCCTAAAGATTGTTCTGTGGAAGGAATGTGTTCCCGTGTTCCCAAAGTCTGGGTATTGGGGGGGGGCAGCTGAGAAGGGGGTAAGGCTGCTCTCTTTAGGAAGAAAACCTCCCCTTCTTTGGCTGCTGGTGGTGGGTATCCTGGAGCCCGAGATGATGAGAAGGATAATTGTCCCGTTAAATGTCTGCTAGGGGAGAGGGTCAGGAAGCCCCTTTCTAAGAAAGGAAAAGGGGGGAAAGCAATTTAATATTTTCTTTTCCTTTCCAAGGTTGGGCTTATTTGGTTTCTAGCACTATTCACGACTGTTCTTGTGCTCCCTCTCAAAAAACAATTCAGGCCTCCCCAGGAGTAGAGGAGTAGGAAAGAAAACCTCCCCTTACCCTTAAAAAAAAAAAAAAAAGGTAAAAGAGATTTCTCTAAACGACACTTCTGTTCAGACACATCTTTAGATCCAGAACCTCTGCTTAACCATGTGTTTAGGAGAATTTAAGAATCATAGTATTGGGGGGCGCCTGGGTGGTTCAGTGGGTTAAAGCCTCTGCCTTCCGCTCAGGTCATGATCCCAGGGTCCTGGGATCGAGCCCCGCATCGGGCTCTCTGCTCAGCAGGGAGCCTGCTTCCTCCTCTCTTTCTGCCTGCCTCTCTCCCTACTTGTGATCTCTGTCAAATAAATAAATAAAATCTTAAAAAAAAAAAAAAGAATCATAGTATTGGCAGATGGCCCGCCCTTAAATTAAGGTTTCTCAACCTCAATTGACATATTTTGAGGAAGATAACCCTTTGCTCAGAGCATCCCTTGGTTGTGACAACTAAAAACATCTCCAGACCATGCCGTCCCAGAGGCAGAATCCCCCCTCAGCTGAGAAATAGTTACACAGGGAAAGCAGGAGCAAGAAGCCACAAAATTGTTTAAGATTCACCAAGAATTTTGAGATCTTCATAGCTATTGTAAGAGTTTTGGCTTAACTCCTGTTTCCTGTGGCTCAACTCCCAAATCCGCAAGATTTGTAGAAATTGGAGCACCAGAAAAGGCTCCCTGCTTACTCTACAGTTCTTCAGATCCCAACTATGTCTGAGATGGCTTTCTAGCTAAAAAGCGGCATTGGAAGGCCTGAGGCAAAAGAAGAGCCCCAAGCTGACTAAGGGACCAAGTTTGGGTTAGGAGAAAAAATTTCAATACTGAAGCCACGTGGCTTTTTCTGCAAAGGCTGAGTGGGAGAGCTACCTCAGGCGGGGTCTGGATTAGGACTCCTGGGTGCTGGGGTTGGGGAGGGGAGAATGTAGAGATATTTCCCACCTGCTTTATAACTTTACTGGTGCTTCTGATTACTCACCTCGTATCTAGTTAGTGATGTGCTTGTCTTACCTCTCCTCTAACTAACCTGTAAGCTCTTCTAAAGAGTGGGACTAGCTAGCTGTCTGGTTAGTTTCTTCCTATTACACTAGTATGGGCTTGGTGGGCAGAAGGAATGCCCGTGAAGAAAGAAGGAGCTCCTCAATCAGGAGGACATTAACAGTTTGGGGTCCCTGTCAGCAGAGATCTTCCTCCAGAGAAAAAGATTGGAGATAAGGGAGGGTGTGTTATGCTGATAACTGCTCTTTCGGAACTGAGGTCTGAAATAGGGTTGGGCTCTAAGGGGCATGGTGAAAGCTGGTGGCTTGAATGTCACAGTGTGGAGACCCAGATGGGATCCTCTGGTTTCTGCTTGTGGACTGGAAGCCACAAGTTTGGTCATTCCGTAGTTCTTCATCTTAACCAGACAAATCAGATTTCTTAAAAACTAAGTGAATCACCCTAATTTTCAGAAAGTTGGTAGAGGTTAGTTTGAGCATTATGGGATCTTCTTGGGTCTCTCTTTCTGAAGAGACATGCTTTCTAGACAGTGTCCCAAAGGAAAGGCTGTGCCACGATCCTGAGTGAGCTTTCAATCTGAGAAACTTGTCACCTTTCAGCTGGTAAGTGGTTTTTAGTGACTTTCCCCAGGGCAAGGTGGTTTCTTGAACATTCCTAATCAAACCACCCTACTAGAATTGCCTGTTTTGGGGGGGGAGGGCGGAGGCGGGAGCTGCTCTAGGGAAAGCCTCCACCCTCCCTTCTTCCTGCAGGCAAGAGTAACAGTTACTATCTCTATGAAGTCTGGGATCAGGCGGTGTGGGGGAGGAGGAGAAAATTTTCAGGGATAGTACCTCGCGTGTACAAACTCACTTCAAATGATCTCAGCTTGGAGTTACTTAATTCAAGCAGGAACTCAAATTCCAAGAAGAGTAAGTGAACAACTAGGTTTCTGGATGAAAACTCCAGGACCCTTTCTCCTGCACCCCTTGGGTGGATGGGGGCCTGGTGAGAAGTCAGTTCCCTATCCTTGAAAGTGTGATCCCCTTGAAACGCTTTCCTGAGGACAGAGGATTACTGACTGTCCCAGGAGTTCGGAAGATAAGGCTTCGCGGTTCCCAATCTGGCTGTTCCTTCAGTCTCCGGCTCTGGCTTTCAGTGCAGACAGGCTGCTGAACAGCGCCATCTGGTGGAGAACGCAGGAGCTGGGGTCCCCGCTGCATCTGAGCGGAGGTGCCATGTGGGGGCTGTCCCTGTGTGGGCAGCTTCTAGTTCTGGCTGATCTCTTTCCTCAACCCTCTCTGACACATCATCAGACAAGATGTTTCAGGTAGAACCGGTTGGTTTCCTAGCCCCTACCAAGCCCTACCTTCAGGAATGAAGCTCAGGTAGGAGGACTATGATGACACCTCAGGACTGAGTCCTTTCTTTCATTGGCTTCCTTTACTTCTGGTTCAGAAAGTTCTAGAATATGTATGTGTGATTTGCATTATACTGCATAGCACTGGCTGGAGGGTCAGGCTAGTGGGCATCAGAGCACCTCTGTGGCTCACTGAATTTGGACGATATACTTCCCTTCTTTGCTTCCCTGATCTCAGCGGTAACATGGGGTGATTATGAGGCCTACTTGGCAGACTTGGTATAAGGGGTTAAGTGCTTAGAGCTCTCCTTAGCTTTTAGTAAGCATGGGTAAATATCAGTAACTTTGGATAGTGGGGAACTTGGGTTATTCCCCAACGTTTGTGTACCGCTAGGTGGTTAGCGCTGAGGGAATAGACAGCACACTAGACAGTCTTTTGCTGGAATGGCCCTGAGAGCTGCAGAAAAACCAGGAACTCATGTCATGCTTGCCTCCCTGAAACCAAAGCAAGTTTCCTTGAAATTCTGCCTGCTGCTTCTGTAGAAGGGAGCAGTGTGGCTAAACATGGGCATTGTTGGAGCTGGTGATAAAGGGGGTGGCCTTGCTTTTACAAATGGTTAAAAAAAAAAAAAAAACCATGTATGTCCGACCTTCAGAGAGCAAGTTCCAGGGAAACTCAAGTGTCCTTTTTACTCCACCCCATTCTCGGGAATGACAGAATGTCACTCCTTTTATGTGAACTGCTGAAGCCCCCAGATTGATGCTGGGGCTGGAGTGTTTGAAGAGTGGAAGGTTAGTGGAGATAGTGGTGAGGTATTAAGAAGGAAGCAGAGGGTCTAAATATTGAATTGGCCTGAGCCCTTCCCTGCCACCCAAAAGAAATGCCATCCTCCCCAGTGCAATGGGTCCCCTGGGAACTGCCCACCCTCCTTCGCCGAACAAACTAGGTAAGGAAGATGGGAAGGAAGCCTGTTTCCCTCCCCCATCCCAACTTTTCAAATAATTGATCAGAATAAATAATCCTCATTCAGGTTCCTGCATAAAGGATTTGACCAGAGGCGAGGGTTAGGGGGGCAGGGGTCCTGTGTAGTTCTGTCCCTGTAAGGCTGGGATGGCAGTTCGGGAAGAAGGAAGGATGGCTACTGGTGGTGACTTTGGCAGACCCAGCCGACTTGACTGGGGAAGAAAGGTGTCTCTCCATTTCTCTCCGTGACCATAACCCCAACGTGGAGAGGAAGGAACTGATGAATGTGGTGAATGTGGGGTGGGGGGGTGGTGGGGGGAAGCTGCAGCCTCAGGAACTCCAGGAATCTGACCACCAGAACCAACCAGTGTCAACTCTTTGTTTCCTGGGGCTGGGCTCTATTGGGGGAGCTCAAGCCTTACCCCTCCCCCCCCCCAAGCCTTTTCTTTTTTTGGAGGGGATGGGGAGAGGGGCGGGGCCCTGCTTTGTGTGTGGTTGGGGGTGGGGTGGGGGTGGTAGCAAGAATTTCAGGCTCCTTTCTGATGCAGGCCCTGTGAGGCCAGCTCAGTGGGGCAGCACGGTGATTACCTATCTGATAAGAGAGGAATTCAAACTATGTGTTGTAGAAAGGGGCGGGGTGGGGGGGCAGGGAGCCACCCCTGGAGACCACCAGTCTAAATCTTGACCAGCTATGGTAAGGTGCCTGCGGGGTTATTTTTTGTTTTGTTTTGTTTTGGCTTTTTTTTTTTTTTTTTTTTTTTTTTTTTTTAACTTTTGAGATCTTACAGACCTCAGATCCTCCAATCCTGGGGAGTGGATGACCCAAGAGTACCGGGCAGTTTTCACATTGCCCCCACTGGTATTGTCTTGTTCTCCCAGTAAACCTAGGAGGTGTAAATAGATTTTTTTTTTTTCAGAGTTTCCGTAGTTATAAAAACCAGAGTTAAAATTTTGAGACTCCTGATAACTTGGTTCTCATTGTGACCCTGCCCTGTTCCAGTCTGAAGGGGTTGATGATAATTTCCGCTCACTGAGGATTTGTGTGTACAGGCTCTGTGTTAACTACTCTTCATGCACAAAACCTCAGAGCTCCTCTATAAAATTACTTTTTGCTCCATTTTATAGGTCAGCACAGAAAGGGAATAACAGGCCCTCAGATTCCAAACCCTTGTTGTTAAACACTTATCTGCTCCACCATCACAACTGGAGCTAGGAGTGTCCCAGCCTCGCAGCCCACTAAGCAAATGGGAGGACCTGGGCTTGTACCTCCTGGCAGATTGGCTTGTCCTAGCTGAGTAAGAAACAAGTCAAATGTAACTTACATCAGGGTTGTTTCGGTGCAACAGCATTCGCCTTTCTGCATTGTTTTTATTTCCTGCTTTGACTCTCTGCCCCTGCCCTCACTTCAACCTTGGGGGAGGGGAGCCGTCCCCCTGTCCCAGGCTGTTCCTGTGGGAAGGAAAAGAAGGGAGAGGCTATTCCTATGATGGAACTGGGGGAACAAAAGCTATAGATAATAATACATGAAATATTAGCTGAGCACATTCTTGATGTTTCCATACCCACATAATCTTCATTAGAAGCTTAGTTGGGTAATTTACCTATTACTACAGTCTCTGAAGGAACTGAGGGCCAAAGGTGAACGATTGACTTAGGTCATGCAGCCAACAGTTGGTAAAACCAACATTTCAGGAACTACGGTGTGTAGCTCTCAGGCTTAGGCTTTTTGCTGGTCATCCCAGCTGGACCTTTGTCTTCAGAAATGCCATCTGAATTAAAACAATTAAACGATGGATAAATTGGGGATCCCATCTGGCTAGAGAGCATGTTGCCCCTAAGGCCCAAGTCCCAGTTTGAAATATTCCTCCTACCAACCACCACCTGTGTAACATAATGTTCCTTATTCAAGCTCCCGCAAGCCAAGACTGGGTGCAGTGGTCTTTTTGCTTCTCTGAACCCTATTTTCGATGACTGCACTTTGTTGACATTTGATACACTCTTTGGATGTTTGACCGTAATGGAGTAAGCTATCATGAAGTCTGTCCTGGGGAGGGTATGGGGGGGGGGGTCACCTCCACCAGCATGGAGATGTTGATGTATTAAGTGGCAAGACTGTGAGCTTTAAACGGGGAACCCTGGGTTTTTCCTGACCCTGTTATTGTCGCTCAGCTATGTGAGAACTCCCTTTTTTGGGGGAAGGCTGTTGGGCAAAGTGTCGGTATTTTCAAATAATGGTATAAACATGGTGTTTTAATGGGGTTGTTTCAAACATTCTGGATCTTTTGATCTTTTTTTCCTTCACCCAGTAGTATCTGGTCATCTGTTCAAGTCAAATAATTCAGATTTATTTACCTCTTGGTTCATAGCAAGTTTTATCAGTCTATCTCTTGACTTTCACAAGGTGTTTAATTTTTTTTTTTTAACACTTTGATTTTAAACCCTCTGGAATATATTTTGCATAAATGAGATAGACAATATAGAAGTCTTGCTCAATATCCAAAATGGGTAGCTAATATTCTCAACAGTTTGAACTGTTTTCTTCACCTGTTGATTTCTCTATATACACTTGGGTCTCTTGGACTAAACTTACTGATCCATCTGCATGGGTCATACTGTCTTTTCCCTTGACCTTGCAGGAACATTACATTGATAGAATTCCAGACTTGGAAGAAGGTTGCAAGAATAATCCTGAGAACGCCCCATAGGACCTTTACCCAGATTAAGCAAGTCTTAATATTCTGTCGCATTTGCCTTGTCATTCTTCTTGTACAGATACACTTTTTGGCTCCTTTTTTTTTTTTTTTTTTTAAATTAACATACAATGTATTATTAGCCCCAGGGATACAGGTCTGTGAATTGCCAGGTTTACACACTTCACAGCACTCACCATAGCACATACCCTCCCCAATGTCCATAACCCAACCACCCTCTCCCCCCCACCCCCAACCCTGTTTGTTTTGTGAGACTAAGAGTCTCTTATGGTTTGTCTTTTTGGCTCCTTAATCATAAGATACATCAGGCACCTTTATTGCTAAATATTTCAGTGTGTATTTTGGAAACTAGGGTCATTCCTTTTCACAATCTCAGTACAAAGATTAAAAAAAACCCTGGGCATTAATATTGAAACATTTATCTGTATTCCATATGTAAATTTTGTGAGTTGTCAGAATGGTTTTTTTTGCCCTGTTTCAGGACCCAGTCCAGGAGCATGCATCCCACTTAATTGTTCTGTACTTACTCAAACTTTGTTTTTCACACCTCAATATTTTTAAAGTGTACAAGGCTGTTATATTTTACAATTTTGTATTTGTTTATTTTCCCTTCCTCTCTTCTTCCTTTCCTCTCTCCTCTCCCCTCCCTCTCTGCCTCTCTCCCTTCCTTCCATCTCTAAGCCCATCATGGGGCTTGAACTTATGACCCCAAGATCAAGAGCCACACAGTCCACCTCCTGAGCCAGCCAGGCGCCCCTATTTGTTGATTTCTTTTTTTTTTTTAATTAATGTATTTATTTGACAGAGAGAGCGATCACAAGTAGGCAGAGAGGCAGTCAGAGAGAGAGGAGGAAATAGGCTCCCTGCTGAGCAGAGAGCCCAATGTGGGCCTCGATCCCAGGACCCTGGGATCATGACCCGAGCTGAAGGCAGAGGCTTTAACCCACTGAGCCACCCAGGAGCACTATTTGTTGATTTCTTATGAATGCTAAGTTTAAGAACTTCCCATCTGTTCTATTTTAGTTTAAATGAGAATAACTACCCTACCCAAAATATTACGGCATCTGTTTATGTAATGATTGTTCTTTGTTCATGTAACATAGATCTCTTGTTCTTAATTGTGGTGGCTCTTTTGATTGACGTTTTCTTTACTGAAAACATGGAAATATTACACTTCTTCTTCATACTCTACAAGAATGTGTGTGTGCAGTTTTTTGGTGTTAGAATGGAGACTAATATTAAATCATGTTTCCCTTCCCCAGAGCAAGCTGCACATGGAGGGCTTCCGGAGCCTGAAGGAGGGTGAGGCAGTGGAGTTCACCTTTAAGAAGTCTGCTAAGGGCCTAGAATCCATCAGGGTCACCGGCCCTGGTGGGGTGTTTTGTATTGGGAGTGAGAGGCGGCCCAAAGGGAAGAACATGCAGAAACGCAGATCAAAGGGAGACAGGTATGAAGGCCCCTTGAAAGGGGAGTGCTCTCCTGATCTAGACCCTTTCTTGGACCAGGACACCAAAGAACAAAATGAAGCAACAATTCGGGTGTTGGGTTTCTGCCTTAGGGTGTGGGAGGTGGGGAGAGGGCTGTAGGTGAGAAGGGCACTTGATAACCTAGCTCTTTGACTTGACAAGTAATTTTGCTTTGTGAGCTCTTGCCTCCATGGCTAATTAGGGGTAGTGATGCTGGCCTTATTGATTATTTTAGAAGCAAAGGAGACCACGAATGTGAAAGTCTAAGTGCTGGGGACAAACTGGTGTATGTCCCTGTTGCTTCTTCTAGATCTCTCCCAAGTGGCTGGTTTCTTTTGTCTTCCCTGTGTCCTGGAGCAGACCATATAGTCTGACTCCTTTAATTATCTCTCTTTTTTAGTGAAGGACAGGTACCATTTCTTAAGAGTAGCATCTTAGGTAGGTAGCATCTTACCTATCTTCCAAATTGCAGTTCCTAATTGGGGTCCATGATTTCCATTGATATTTCAGTATTTTCAGGTTGACCTGAATCTGAAGATACCATCTAGACAATTACAGATTTGGGAAGAACTTGGAAGTATCAGTCGTGGTCATATTCTTCCTTTTCTAAGTGGGGAAATGAGTTTCCAGGAAGGGGAGTGATAGAGTAATTGAACAGAGCCCAGGTGTCCTCACTCAGAGGTAGACTTGGGCTCTAGCTCCTTTCTCAACTTTCCCGTCCTGCTCTGTACCAGGTGCTACAACTGTGGAGGTCTAGACCACCATGCCAAGGAATGCAAGCTGCCACCCCAGCCTAAGAAGTGCCACTTCTGCCAAAGCATCAGCCATATGGTGGCCTCGTGTCCCCTGAAGGCCCAGCAGGCACCCAGCTCACAGGGAAAGCCTGCCTACTTTCGGGAGGAAGAAGAAGAAGAGATCCATAGCCCTGCCCTGCTCCCAGAGGCCCAGAATTGAGCTACAGTGTGTGGGGGCAATTCTTTTGCGATCAGGAAGTTTTGAGGAGGAGGCAGCAATCGGCAGAGTGGAGAAAGTGGGGGCAGGGCGGGTAGGGGGCAGCTGGCTCTGCCGTGCATCTCAGGCCGGGGTCCACAGCATCACCCCCTCTTCCCTCTTGGCGCAGGGTAGGGGGGAAGGGGTGAGGCCAATGAACTCCAACCGTGCTCTATCCAGATGCTCTCGAGGGTTTTGGAGAAAATCCTTCCCTGTGTGCTTTATCTGAGTGTCCACCCCCGGATCTCCAACTTTGGAACGTGGCCTGGAGAGGGAAATGGTTTTCCTTTTGAAGAAGGAGATGTAATAGTAATTTTTCCCATGCCAGAATGTAGAGATTAAGCATGAGACCAGATTGATGGGCCCAACCCACGAACCACTACATTCTGTGGGCAGGAGTCTCTTGGGGGTAAGGCAGGGTTTTTCCACATCTTGTCTCGTAACCCACTGTTGGGATATAGGGTGCCGAGGACTGTCTCAAGCAGTGGGTTGTGACAGTAGCCACAGGATGGTTGGGGGAACGGCCACAGACCTACTGTTCCTAAGCAGACTCCCACCCCATTCCGGGCCAACAGAATTTTATTTATTTGCTCCCATGGATAAGCGCACCTTGGGCCCCACTTTCTCCAGGATGCCAACTGCACTAGCTGTGTGCGAATGACGTATCTTGTGCATTTTAACTTTGTTTTCGTAATATAAATATTCTGGTTTTGTATTTTTGTGTATTTTAATCTTAAGGCCCTCATTCCTGCACTGTGTTCTCAGGTACATGAGCGATCTCAGGGATAAGTCGGCAGCAGCTCCGGGTCTACACAGCAGGAATGTTTGCTGTTTGAGCACCAGGGCGAACATCTAGTTGGAGTGCATATAGCCTATTGAACTACCTCACTTTTGGCAATTAGAGCTGGCTTTTCTGCCATAGTGTTCTCTTGAAACCCCTCTACCTTCAGTGATCCGTGGGAGACTAGGTTTTAACTCTGTTTCCCCATGACTTGACCTCCTGCTTTAAGATTGGAAATTGGTCTGAACAGGAAAAGATGGTCCAGGAAGTAGTATTAGGAGAGGCTGCACCAGCTGAAGGGTGCCGAGGGGAAGCCCAGATTAGTTGTCTATACGTGTAATAAGGGATTCCTGTTCCAGATTTCTAATCCCAGGGGACAGGACTCACTTTACATACCAGATGCATCCTCTACTGGATTGGGGCTAGGCCTACCATGCACAACAGGGTGTATGTGTGTGAGTGTGTGTGTGCACATGCGTATTTTAAAATGAGTTGGTAAGGTTGGGTTTAAGAATAATAACTCTGGACCCATCTTGAGCTGCCCAGGGATGGGTGTGTGAAGCAAAGGCTAAATTTCTTAACCTTTATAAATTCTGGGCTTTTCTTGCTGGGTTCCAGAGATTCCATAAGCCATGGCTTCTTCGAGGTGCCCAGAGCCAGTGCCATGCCCTGCTGTAGCAGTGATAGTGTCGTGGTAGCTAAAGGAGAAAAGGTTTTATTTACATGCTGTGAGATCACCACAAACCTACCTCACTGTTGAAACGGGGCAAATGCAATAGAACGCATTGGGTGATGTGTGTCTGATCCTGGGTTCTTGTCTCCCCTGCTCGTTGCCCCCCCCTCCCCCAGTTACCTTATTTGTCTGGGTTTCGTAGGACTTCACTAATAGCAGATTGGGTGATTGCTAGGTGGCCTGGTTTGTGTAAATAGAATGTGTTGGTCTTCTCCATGTTCTTTTGGGGTTTTATTGTTTACAAACTTCTCTTTGTATTGAGAAAAATAGCCAAAGCATCTTTGACAAAAGTTCTGCACCAGGAAAAGAATCTGGAACATCGCTTGGTGATCCTCTGGAAGCGTGGCAGTCTTAAACCAGCCTTTCTTTTGTGTTCCCTTCCCCTATTTCCTATTTTGGGCCAGATCTTCTGTCCTAAAAACCTGACTCCTACCCTACCCCTCATTTATCTCCCCTCCCCCCAAAAGCCCCCACACATACACATTTCCATCTGGTAGAAGCGAAGAACACTTCCTCCCTTGTTCCCAATCTCCTGTGCCAAAACCATTCCTTGATGTGATTCATATTAATATGCTTATATTTGGTTGGAATAAACCTACTTGAATCTCCAGTCTTAGGGTAGAGAGCAGCAGAAGCAATGAAGGGTGGGGGCCTTCCATATAGAAAGTAGGGTTGGGAGACCAAGAAAGGGAAGATGAATGTATATCCAAGTCACTCAGGAACTTTTATGCAGGTGTAAGAAACTTACGTCAAAGCGGCCGCAAGATTGTTTAATAGGAGACGGACGAATGTAACTCCATGTTTACTGCTAGAAACCAAAGCTTTGTGTGAAATCTTGAATTTTGAATTTATGGGGGGGGGTGGTAGGAAAGCTGTACCTATCTGTTCTTTCCCTGATTCCTTCCCCTCCTTTCTGAACTGCAGGAGACTGAGCCCCCTGGGGCTTTAGTAACTCCATCTCTGGGGAGTGTTTATTTGATGGTTGATTTTGCTGTGCCAGATAATTCCTTTCCCACTTGGTATTGTTTTGTAACACACATGCTGTCCCTTTTCCCTTCTCTTTACCCTGGGAAAATACAATGAATAAATAAAAACTTATTGGTACTGAAACTGTCCTCTTGTTGGGTCTTTAGGCTGTTTTTTCTTCTATAATTCCTACCTTCTTGGACTGGGACTCAGAAGTCAGGGAAGAGCCATTACAGTTCCTGTTCAGCCATTTTGTTAAAAATGAATTTGAAAATTCAGTCCTCTTAGCACCTCATTACAGTGGAGTTTTGTTTCTAGTTAAGGCCTCTTGTCCTGTTCCTTGGAAGCTGCCACATTCAAGAGGGGATTAAGAGCATGGCATGCATAAGAATGGGGTTGCCTGTGCCACTGGCTGGGATGAAAGGATGGGGCCATGGCTTGGGGCATGAGACCCTAATACTTTCTCCCCTGCTCCTCAAAGCCTTTTACAAATCTTAATTAATTAGCCCCCTGCAGCACCCCAGGGAGGGAAATAGTGAAACTAGGGAAATTGAGGCCAGAGGAAGTAACACTGATTAGCTATACAAAAACGTTAACATTTTCTTTGAGGCCAAGTGTGGTAGCTTTCTAATGAACATTGTATTTTAAAACATCTAGTGTCCCCCCTCCCCGACCTTCCCCAAGGGAGGGGATTTTTTAAAAAATTCATTGGAGGCGTGCCATCTAGTACACAAAGTGCACAGGAACGGCGGGACAAGAGTAAGACGTTTCATACATGCATTCCAGAAACTTCATACCAAAAGTCAAAACTGACCACGGAAGTAGCTGAAAGCCAACTGCAGGGCTTCAGAAAATGCTCTTGCAAAATTGATCTAATCAGCTAGACTGAAACTTAATTCTCAGGATGCAAAGCAGGAAGCAGGGAAAAGCTTGAGACTATTCATGAGGTGGGTTACTCCTCTCTAGGGCTTTCTTTGATCACGTGTGTTAAGAGTAACCCTTTCACGTGACATGATGAACTGGGAGCTACCAGAGCAAGAACTCTTCCTGGCCTTGTTTCCTTGATGAGACTACAAAGTGAGAAACTACAAGAAGGTTCTTTAGAAATTGAAAAAAAATTTTATTTATTTATTTATTTATTTATTTTTAGAAAATTGAACTCTTTTTAGTTTCTTTTGTGAGTCCCTCAAGTTCCTGCAACAGTTTTCCTTAAAGGTTACAGAGCTTAATGCCTTTGATTTTTCGATTAGGGTTAACTGATGGCCTTTCATTGGTCATTCTTAGAGCTCTTCCCAGCCTCAATCCCATTTTGAGTTGCTCTGGGCAGGTCCTGAATATGAAAAGCCCAAAATATAAGTGCTTTAAGTCACAAGGTGCATTGATATTAAGTGCGTCTGTGAGACAGACTAGGGCTAGGAAGTTAACAAGCAATTAAATCCACTAAAAACTACAACATGTAAATACAGAATTTAAGACTTGAACCAGGACTCCCAACGCCCACTTCCCAGGACTTCCAGCAAGCAGCCCCATTTCTTAACAGTCCTAACCTGCCACCAGCTGCTGCTGAGCCCTTGCGCTTCTGACATGGGGATCCCCGAACTCTTGCCCTGTGGGGCAGCCTGTCTGACACCTCTGATCTGGTTCTACAGACCTCCGGGCTCCCCCAGCTGATCTGAACCCCGCCACTTGGCCCGGAGCCCGCTCCCCTGCCCCCTCGGTCACGTGAGCGCGGCGCTCAGTCTTTCGCTCGGTCTCCACGTCTCCACCTCTCTCCCTCCATCCTCCTTTCTCGGATCCCCGGAGGGCGAATTTCGCCCGCAACGCTAGCACCGCCCCTCCTCCCAGCCCGCAGGCGCAGGGCGGAGCCCCGCCCATTGGTTGACAGAGGGGGCGTGTTCCAGCGCCCAACGATGACGTGTTCTTCCAGCGCCACGTCGTGAGGAAGTGGAGCAGTTGGAAGGCGCCGGGCGGATCGGAGCAGGTGCTGGGTTCAAGCGGTGGGCGAGAGGGGAGACTGCTGGGCGGGGAGGCGGCTGTGGGAGAAACAGAGGGGACAGTGGAAGAGATGAATGAGGGAATAAATAATTTGGAGAATACTGAGATTGGAGGTGACGGAGGCGACACCTGAAAGGGTTAGTGTGTTGGTGCGCAGAATGGGAAACGGTCTCGGGGAAGATGGAGAAGAAGGAAACCGGGGAAGGATCAGGATGTAGGCACTACGATGTGGCAGGAAGTGGACTGGGATGTTCAGGAACAGTCAGTGCAGATGCCGAGGAAAAGGGGATAGCAGCAAGGTCCACCAAGCCAAAACCAAGGAAAGGCCTCTGCCCCAAAGGTCTCATTGGCTTATAAACTCTGGGTGGTGAAGAATTACAGACCAGAGTCTTTGGATCCTAAACCTAGCCACTTTCCACAGTCCAGATAAATCTCTGCGAAGTCATCCGAAGCAGTTTGCAAGCTCTGGTGATTTAGTCTCTTTTTTGTTTATCCAGGGTTACCTGTCTGGTGTCTTCTTGTTCTGGGCTCATCTGCCAGGTCAGGAACGATGTCATGGATCAAGGAAGGAGAGCTGTCACTTTGGGAACGGTTCTGTGCCAACATCATAAAGGTGAATACCACTTGGCCTCCTGGTTAGTTGGGTAATCTTGTGTCAAAACCTGTTATTAAAATTGAGTAACACATGACGTTAAGTGGAATTTAATAATGGAACCAATGGGGCGCCTGGGTGGCTCAGTGGGTTAAGCCACTACCTTCGGCTCAGGTCATGATCTCAGGGTCCTGGGATAGAGTCCCACATCAGGCTCTCTGCTCAGCAGGGGGCCTGCTTCCCTTCCTCTCTCTCTGCCTGCCTCTCTGCCTACTTGTGATCTCTCTCTGTCAAATAAATAAATAAAATTCTTAAAAAAAAATAAAATAATGGAACCAATGAGTGTTTGAATTGCAAGGTAACTTCCAGGTCTACATCTGGCAGATTATTGTCCTAACATTCACACTTTTAGGAACCCCAGGACCTCCCAATATCATTGAGTAACCTAGACCATTAGGTCTTCCTTATAGGGAGCTGAAATTTGTTAACTTGGAACTTTAATCTACTTTTCCTTGCACTGTTCTCTGGATTTAGATAGAATAATCATTCCTTGATGTTGCAGTAGAGCATAACGGTTAAGAGTTTGGACTCTAGAGACAAACAGAATGGAAGTCTTAGTTTATCATTTACAAACCTATGGTTGTTTTGAGGATGAGATGAAACATAGACTGAAAACAGCACAGTGTCTAGCGTTTTTTTTGTTGTTGTTGTTTTGTTTTTTTTTTTTAACTTTTTATACGTTTTTTTTTTTTTTTTAAAGATTTTATTTTATTTATTTGTCAGAGACAGAGGGAGAGAGAGCGAGTGAGCACAGGCAGACAGAGAGGCAGGCAGAGGCAGAGGGAGGAGAAGCAGGCTCCCTGCCGAGCAAGGAGCGTCCCAGTGTCTAGCGGTTTTTAATGACTGCTGTTATTGGGGCTGTTTTCAGCTGTTTGAAGACTACGGTCATTCTATTTCCTACACCCCTTGCCCAAATTTTGCCTCCGCTTTTCTCTGAGGATCACAACAATGTTATATTTTCTGCATATAACAGGTTTGAGATTGACGCCAGGCAGCCTGGTTTTGTCTTTCAGCAATCTGTCAGGCAGTGTGTAGCAGTGAACTTATGAGTCAGCAAGCCTTGTACCCCATCCCCCCACCACACATTCATACACAAATGCCAAGTGATCTCTGGCAGACGGGGAAATAGAAAGCATCTTCCTGGGGAACCACTGCAGTCACATGTTAGGAAGAATAAGCTGCATGACTTGACTGGAATTTTTCTTTTTTTAAGACTACACATGGAGAGGGGCACCTGGGTGGCTCAGTGGGTTAAGCTTCTGCCTTCGGTTCAGGTCATGATCTCAGGGACCTGGGATCAAGCCCCATATCGGGCTCTCTGCTTAGCGGGGAGCCTGCTTCCCCTTCTCTCTCTCTGCCTGCCTCTGCCTACTTGTGATCTCTCTCTCTCTCTCTCTCTCAAATAAATAAATAAATCTTTAAAAAAAAAAAAGATGTAGAGGACAAAAGCTGAAAATGTTGGAGAGGTATGGGGGAAGTAGTTAGTGATGAGGTCCTTCAGTGAGGAAAATTAGGCTAAGGAGTGCATTTTTGCTGTGATGGACTACAAAAGGTTGCTCTAAGCCAGATAAAACATTTTATTGGGTCCCCAAACTGTCTTATTTGTTTGCTTTGAAATGGCTCCTGACATTTACATTTTCTTGAAAATCCCAGTGTTCAGCTTCTCATGGGTATTTAGGGGAGTAACAACATTGAGCCCCCTTTTGTGGTCGGATAGAGTAGATTGCTCTTGTCTGTGGAGGATACCCTTACCACTGGACTGTAGCTGTCGGTATTGTTCCTGTGCCTTCTAGGTGGAGACATGAAACTAAAGTGGTGGTCAAGCGCATATGGTTAAAAGATGAACTCTGGAAGCATACAGACCTCAGTTTGAATAACCACTTGGACTTTTCTTAGCGGTGTGACTTGTGCAAGTCACTTGACCTCTCTGAGCCTATTTTTTCACCTATGAAATGAAGCTAATACTATTTACTTTATAGGTTTATATGAAGCAAAAACTGAGATGAAGTATAAAAAGCCTCGTATAATACTTGGCATGTAGTAAGTGCTCAATATAAATGAATTTATATAAATAGGTAAAAGTGCTTAATAGCAATTTATTGAGCCAGCAGCTCAAAATATACCCAGTTCTTTCTCATGGGGGCTCTTATCATCTAAGTCAAGCCTTTCAGCCAGGGGTTTAGTGTCTCCCTGCGTGATTCATTTGTCTTCTTATTTCACAGGCAGGCCCAATGCCCAAACACATTGCCTTTATAATGGATGGAAACCGTCGCTATGCCAGGAAGTGCCAGGTAGAGCGGCAGGAAGGCCACTCACAGGGCTTCAACAAGCTGGCCGAGGTGAGTGTGGGCAGCATCACCCAGCGGGAACAGTGTGTGGAGAATTGGACAATAGCTACAGAATCAGGCCCTGAGTTTACTGTGGAGAGTATATATATATATTTTTTAACAGCCGTTTTTTGTAGTTTGCTTGCCTGCTTAGGTCTCATATCAGCATGAACAGAAATTAAGTTATATAGTGAATCATCCCAGAAAATTAGAAATAAGAACAAAATTGACTTCTCTTACCACCTCAGTAAACCAGCAGTTTATAGTTTTCTATGCATCACCCCCGTCCTTGTAATATGTTCTAACATGACTTAGTATTTGTGAAATTACACATGTATTTTTAGTTACCTTATTTTATGGGGTATTTTGGCAAGTCCTTTTCAAAGGTTGATATGTAGCTTTTCTAACTATATGTTTTAATGCCTGTAGAATATTTTATTTCTAGGTTCTGACGTAATTTGTTTAGCTGCTCGACTATTATCCAATCTTATAAATAGTTCCATTTTAGAATAAATTCTTGGATGTAACATTTCTGGAGCAAAGGTAGGGTGACTGCCTATCCTGGTTTGACTGAGGCCTTTTAGTGCTTAAACTGGGAAGAGTGCCAGACAGCCTGGATCATCACTGGAAGCAAAGGCCAAGGGGATTTTATGCTTTTAATGCATGTTGCAAATTGGAAAACATTAAATTTAACAATAAGAACAGAATGTGGTCTGTCATTGTGAAGCTAACTTTAAGAAGGATGGAAATTCGGTCTGGACAGCCTTCAGCTTCCCAGCACAAGACCATGGCCTGATGCCAGGGCAGTGATACTTTTTGCCTTGAGTGAGTGGATGTGGGACTCACTTGAACACTGTGAGGAGGTCTTTAGGTTTGTTGACCTCAGCTTCTCTTCTGTGACTAAGTAAAAGGCAGTTTTGCCCAGTGCTTGGGAGCTTAAGCTCTGGAATCACTCACAACTTGTGGGCACCCCTGCTCTACCACTTCCTGACCCTGTGACCTGCAGCAAGTTAGACAGCTTCCCTTTACCTCCGTTTCTTCATCAGTAAAATGAGGACAGTAATAATCTCTACTTTCGGAGATTTTGCAAGGATGAAATAAGATGGCACTATGAAGAGTGTGTGGCAACAGTTTTGGCATAAAGTGCTCAGAAAGTTGGCGTTGTTACCATTCGCCGCTATAAAGACTGGTCAGTGGTAGGTTCCATCCCAGCTGTGCCGGCCAAAAGATGGCTTCCCTGTCATCTGTGGAGCCTCAGTCTGTTCAAGTGTCAGTTTCTCACTGTAGTTTTCCCCAGGTGGCAATGAACTGGGTTGTGTGTATGTCTGTTAAGGGATTAGAAAGGCAGCTCGTTCAGCCTTGTTTCCTTAGGTTCAGTTCTGATTGAATGTCTTCTGTTCCTTACCCTTAACCTCCAGGCTCCCTGTCTCAACACTGTTAGTCTCAGCTCCAGTTAGTTCTCTGCCTTTAGTGGTTCTGGGTTAGAGCACCCCCAAAGGTTCATTTATTTATTTATTTATTTGTTGAAAAGATTTTATTTATTTATTTGACAGACAGAGATCACAAGTAGGCAGAGAGGCAGGCAGAAAGAGAGGAGGAAGCAGGCTCCCTGCTGAGCAGAGAACCCGATAACAGGGCTTGATCCCAGGACCCTGGGATCATGACCCAAGCCGAAGACAGAGGCTTTAACCCACTGAGCCACCCAGGTTCCCCAAGGACTGGGTTTAAATATGAGTTTCACTTCTCTTTTCAATGAGGTATAATTTCATACGGGGAAATGCATTTTGTTTTGACCGTTGCATTTACCTGTCTAATCCATACCCCTGTCAAGATAAAGAACATTCCCATCTCTCCAGAAAGTTCCCTTGTGCCCCTCCTCTCCCAGTCAAACCCTGTCCCACGTCCTCTTCCCCTCTTGAGGCAACCACTATTCTGATTTCTATCACTAGAGGTTAGTTTTTGCTGTTCTAGAACCTTATATAAAGGATTCATACAATGGCGTTGTAGCCTTCTGACACATTTCTTCCACTGTCCAAGCCTGTTTTTCTCCTCTATAAAGTAGACTTGAAGTCAGCAGCGCCATTCTCAAGAGGTTTTTCAGAGAATGGAATGAAATAATATATGTGAAAACCCTTTCTAGATTTAATGCTACACAGCTGTGTACTCGATGCCTTTATTCTTATAACTCATCAGCCTCTCAATCTGACAGGAAAAATGAGCTTATGTCGAGAGTAATAATTCCTTGTGTGTGGGT
Organism: Mustela nivalis; assembly: GCF_964662115.1. Lineage (NCBI taxonomy): Eukaryota > Metazoa > Chordata > Mammalia > Carnivora > Mustelidae > Mustela > Mustela nivalis. The sequence continues at coordinate 18,496,838 of NC_139029.1, forward strand.
TTCTTTGTTTTTTGAGATTTTATTTATTTATTAGAGAAAGGGGGAGAATAATCGGGGGGCAGGGAGCAGAGGAAGAGGGACAAGCAGACTCCTCACTGAGGGTGTTGCCTGGCATGGGGCTCATTCCCAGGACTCTAAAATCATGACCTGAGCTGAGGTCAGATGCTTAACTGACTGAGCCACCCAGGTGCCCCTAATACCTTGTGTTGTATATTGTCCTTCAGCCACCTTGTGAGTGATGGACGGTGCTCCTGTTTTACAGATAAGGAGAGTTAGGCCCATAGAAGTTAAATGATTTGCCTACCCTCACACAGCGAGTGCACGTTGGATTTGGGGACTGGAACCCAGATCTTGACTCTTGTCGGTAAAGGGTTCTTTCTAATAAACCACAGTTTACTCATTAAGTTCACATTTTTCAGTTTCTCAAGTGGTGGCTTTCTGCTTACTTGGTTTGTTATTCTGACAGAAACACTGGGGTTATCCTAGCTTTACTGGGTTTAGGGAGGAGAAAAGTCTGCCTCTCGCCTCCAGTGCGGAGTGGGAGCGGAGGCATCCCTTAATTTGCCTCCCTGCTCTTCCTCGTACCCTAGCTCCTTGCCTTCTCCCTCTCAGACCCTGCGCTGGTGTTTGAACCTGGGCATCCTAGAGGTGACGGTCTACGCATTCAGCATTGAGAACTTCAAACGCTCCAAGAGTGAGGTAGACGGGCTAATGGATCTGGCCCGTCAGAAGTTCGGCCGCTTGATGGAAGAACAGTAAGATTTTATCGGAGTGGGGAGTGTGCTCGGACCATAACCCTCACCCCTCTTATCTCAGGCTTATTTAAGGAACTCTAAACCCTTTTAATGTTAGTCAGATCTCTGATGGCATCAATGTAAGCTAGTCCCCCCCCCCCCTTTTTTTTAAAGTAGGTGTTTATCTGATGATACAGAGATATTTCACAGAATTCAAGACAAGTGTAACCAGCCTCAAGCAAAACTGAAACCAGGAATTGAAATCCATTAGCTAGGGCCTCTTCCTACTCTCTGAACTCCGCCTTTGACCGCTTCACGAGAGCAGCCCAGAATTAACTAAAGCCGTTAATTAATAGCCCACTTTACATTTCTACCCCACAACCAATAAACTATGATCAGGGGAGTAGCATCAGAGAAATGTTGGAAAAGTCCTTTTCTGCCATGTAATCATCCTAAAACATTACTATACTGCCCTGTATATTCTCTTGGAAGGGACAGAATAATGTGTATGAGGCCTTTATGGGGAAGACTCAGTACTGTTCTTTGCTGTCACTAAGTTTAAACTAACTTAGGGAGCAAGGCTGGAAAGGGATAAAGAGGAAGTTTGATGGAGATGATTTGCTTAAAAGTGTGGAAACCTCCCCAGCCAGGACTGCTCCAGGCTTCATTACAACCCTTTTCTGTGCAGCTCTTCCCTGTACCAGGACCCAGGGGGATGAGAGAACAGAGAGCCTAGGGCATTCGTGGAGCTGGGCCTAGAACAATTTTGTTATTTCTTTTTTTTTTTTTTTAAGATTTTTATTATATTTATGTATTTGACAGAGAGAGAGAGAGAGATCACAAGTAGGCAGAGAGGCAGAGGGAGAGGGGGAGGCAGGCTCCCTGCTGAGCAGAGAGCCTGATGTGGGGCTCGATCCCAGGACCCAGAGATCATGATCTGAGCCGAAGGCAGAGGGTTAACCCACTGAGCCACCCAGGTGACCCAATTTTGTCATTTCTGTTCCAGGGTGGATTTTGGGTTGGGGAAGGTAGTCAGGGGTAGGTCCATAATAGGATAACGAGACTTGGCCACAGACTTAGCTTCCTGGTCCCCAACAGAGCCCGTGTGGCTCAGAGTTCCCACCCAAGGGCTGGGTTTGGAGGCATTGGGGGCACTTCCCAGGTATTCAAATTCTTCTGTACGTCACATGTACAGAAATTCTTCTGATCCAACCTTTTTAAAGTGCTTACACTGTGTGCCAGGCCCTAAGCCTGGCATGTATTTTCAGTTAATATTCACATTATCCTATGAGAAAGAGATTATTATTACCTAGTTGGTAGAGAGGAGAAGAGTGAAAACCAGAAAAGTTTAGGTGTGTCTCCTGGGTCACACAGCTATCAGACAGGCAGAGGCAAGACAGACAAGACCTTTCCAACTCTAGAGCTGAGCTGTTGTCTGCTACACTGCTCCGAAAGACAGGAGGTAATCTCACAGTTCCTGAGAGATCAAAATGCATGGCAGTATAGGTGCCTCTGAGATTGCGCTAATCAGTCAGCAGGAGAGAAAATGGACAGAACAAGAAGAAATGTTTTCAGTGGTTTTCCAGCAATGTGCAGTAGACCTTCAGAGTTCTGAGGAGTGGGTGTGCAAAAAGCCAGAGGGAAGGGAGCACAGGGTGCTGGTTGACATTTACCTATTTTATATATTAGGCTTCTGGTTTTTTGGTGTGTTTTTTGTTTGTTTTTTTAAGATTTCATTTATTTATTTAACAGAATGAGAAAGAACACAAGCAGGGGGAGTGGCAGGCAGAGGAAAAGGGAGCCCTATGCGGGGCTTGATCTCAGGGCACTGAGATCATGACCTGAGCTGAAGGCAGGCACTTAACTAGCTGAGCCACCCAGGTGCCCCTGGGGTTCTGTTTAATGTGTGACTTAAAGAATGAGTTCTTTAATGAGTTCACGGGACTAGTTCAGTTTCATCAGTTGGGAGACAGCCCTAGTGGATAGAAGCACAAGGCATGCCCATGGTGTGGAAACCTCCCCAGTTAACTCATGGCAGAACCAGGTTGGGAACCCGGGTCTCCTGGCTCCTTGCCAGGGCTTTTGCCTCTCCTTACCTGTAGACCTCACTCAAGTAACCCGACTGTTGTCTGAGAGTAAACACTTACAGGTACATCCTCTCCCTCAACACAGGCCAGTGTGGAGAGTATGACAGGGATGGTTATTACCCCAGTTCACAGGGTATGGGAAACTGAGGCTGAGAGAGGCTGTTATACAAGGTCATCCAGTAAGGGCTGCCTCTAGGATTTGAATCTAGCTCTTTTCATTCTGGTTTTGCCTTGATCCCGAGTGTTCATTTGTCTACTGTAGCAGCTTCGGTGGATTCATGAAAACAGGTGGCTAGATCTTGCTTCACTCTGGAAACAGAATGATGCAGGTTATGGAGTGGACCCGCTATGGATGCGGCCTTGCACTCTGGACCAGGGATCTCAAGGACCTGCCCGCCCTACGGAATCTTCTTGTTACTAAGTTCCCATTTAACAAACACTTGTCATTCAGTTTTTCCATAGTATGCCCAGGTGAGGGGAGCTGGTTGGGTTACTGAATTCATGCCCGCTGTTCAGAGTTTGGGAATAACTTATGGAGGCAGCAAGATACCATGATCCAAGAGGACAGGCCAGCAACCAGGCTCCCTAGGTTCGTGTTCAGCTTTCCATTCACCACCTGTCTGATGTTGAGTAAATTACCTAGCCTCCCTGTGCCTCAGTTTCCTCATCTATAAAAGAGGAGTGATAATACTGTCCCCCTTAAAGGCTGGTGTAAGGATAGAATGTACTGATGCGTATGAAGCACTTAGACCAGTGTTTGGCACTTAGTAAACATAAATTAAACTGAGGGGGTGCTTGGTGGCTCAATGGGTTGGGCCTCTGCCTTCGGCTCGGGCCATGGTCTCAGGGTACTGGGATGGGCCCCGCGTTGGGCTCTCTGCTCAGCAGGGAGCCTGCTTCCCTCTCTCTCTCTGCTGCTCTGCCTACTTGTGATCACTCTCTCTCTGTTGGGTGGCTAAATAAAATCTTAAAAATAAAATAAAATTAAATTAAATTAATCTGAGATGTTGCTGTTATTAACATCTTTTATCAGAAGGTACAGAAGTAACGAACAGTATAGCTCCTGCCCTTGAGTTCATTCCCTTGTCAGAACGGGACAGGATATATAAAATGTAACTTGCTGAGAAGGACACTTGAAGCGGTGTGATGTGTGGTAAAGAATTCGGGTTCGGGTTCTTAAATCAGGCAGACCTGGCTTTCGGTTCTGATACTGCCCTTAATGGCCGGCTGACCTTGGGCCGTGTCTGCCTGCCTGTCTGAGTGTCCATCTCCTGCAGTAGAATGGGGAAATGTGGCAGACTCGAGTCAGAGTCATTGAGGGGATGCGGTGACACAGTGCACCTGGGACGGTGCCTGACACACAGGGAGCACTTAGGAACTGGCAGTTGAGTGTAAGCAGTTCTCCAGGTCCATGGACTCTCTGTCCCAACTCTGCCTCCTTTTCCTGATCAGGGAGAAACTGCAGAAGCATGGGGTGTGTATCCGGGTCCTGGGCGATCTGCATTTGTTGCCCTTGGATCTCCAGGAGCTGATTGCACAGGCAGTGCAGGCCACCAAGAACTATAACAAGTAAGTGTTCCCATTTCCCCGGAGTATCCCAGAGTGGTCTCTGACTCCCTGCTAGCTTGAGGGAGACATGCTGGGCTTTCTTGGTACGCATTTGGTACGAGAGGCCAGGAGGGGTTGGGGATGCTTAGAGACCTCTTCCTTCTGCAGGGCGGGCTAGAGATGGTTTTTACTACCTCGTCAAATGTGTGCGAGCCTACACATACAGTGTTTCATCCTCTTACTCCACTATGCGCCTACCCTCCATGATGCATGCATATACATAGGTTACATATGCACGTATATGTAATAATCATTATTATTAGTTTTTTACTTGACGGGCTAGGGTCGAAATGAGCATTATAGGGTGGATAAGCTATGGATGTGGCCTTGAGCTCTGGATCAGAGTTCTCTAGGACCTGTCTGATACCCCATATTATAATATATTCTGTTTCCGTCTATGGTATATCTCTGTCTCTGAAGGCAGATCCTTCAAGAAAATCTTTCTCTGTCCCACTCCTTTAACCCATGGAGAGGCTGACATTGGGAGGTCATGCAGATGCGAGGTGACCAGAGTTCAGTAATCAAATTTCATGAGGTGTGCCTTTGGAATATAATATGTGTTTGGCAGTGGACTGGATTGCATCAAATTTCCTTCCTGTTCTACTTTGCTTGTACTAGTATCACAGTGAATTCACATCCTTTGAAAGCTGGTTGGCAGCAGGAGAGAGGGTTAGGGGCAAAAGGGTCATTTAGTGTGTGTCTTATTACAAAATTAATAACATGTTTATTCTAAGAAAAGTTGGAAAACGCAGAGAATTCATGATCTCACCTTTCAGAGATATCCACGATTCACATTTGGGGTGTGTGTGTGTTCTTCTGGGGAAGCAGTACTCTACAGACAGTGACTTAGTCCCTTCCTCTGGTAAATTATTCTCTTCTTCCCCTCTCAGGTGTTTCCTGAATGTCTGCTTTGCTTACACATCCCGTCACGAGATCAGCAATGCTGTGAGAGAGATGGCCTGGGGAGTGGAGCAGGGCCTGCTGGAACCCAGGTATCCCTGCTTGTTTAACATGATCACCGGTAGGGAAGCCAGGCTTGCCCCTCCTAAGCCATGTCCTTGGGCTGGAAGTCAAATGAGAGATGCATGTAGACAGAGTGAGGGCGTGACCACCCCCCCACCCCCCCGCAACAGAGCTTAGGTTAGGCTTACTGTAGCCTACTTCAGAATTTCTGTGTTCACCACAACTCAGGAAGCGCCAAAGAAAATGGCGTAGCAGGTAGCAAAGCTGTGGCATTCACTAAAAAATGATGTCCTTACACCTGAAACTAATATAACACTCATGTTAACTATATTGGAATTAATTTTTTTTTAAGGTTTGATTTTTTTTTAAGCTTTTATTTATTTATTTATTTTTTTATTTTTATTTTTTTAAGATTATTTATTTATTTATCAGAGAGAGAGAGGAGCGAGAGTGAGCACAGGCAGAGTGGCAGGTAGAGGCAGAGGGAGAAGCAGGCTCCCTGCCAAGCAAGGAGCCCGATGTGGGACTCGAATCCAGGACGCTGGGATCATGACCTGGACTGAAGGCAGCTGCCTAACCAACTGAGCCACCCAGGCGTCCCTTAAGGTTTGATTTTTAAGTAAGTCTGCACCTAACTTGGGGCTTGAAGTCATGACCCTGAGATCAAGAGTCTCGTGCTCCACTCACCGAGCCAGACAGGTGCCTCTGGAATTCATTTTTTTTTTTTTTTTTAAATTTTTTAAATTTATGTATTTAAGATAGAGAATGAGCAGGAGGGAGGGGCAGAGAGAGAAGGAGAGGCAGATCCCCCAACTGAGAAAGGAGCCCAACACTGGGCCTCTTCCCAGGACCGCCAGATTACAACCTAAGCCGAAAGCAGATGCCTCACCGACTGAGCCATCCAGATGGCTTAAAATTCACAAATTTTTTTAAAAAGATGGCCTCCAGGGCACTTGGGTGGCTCAGTAGGTTGAGTGTCTGACTTTGTCTTAGGTCATGATCTCGGGGTCCTGGGATCAAGCTCCCATATCAGGCTCCCTGCTCAGCAGGGAGTCTGCTTCTCCCTCTCCCTCTTGCTCATGTGTACTATCGCTGCCTCTCTCAAATAAAATCTTAAAAAAGAAAAGAAAAGATGTCCTCCATGGGGCATGGGGCTCTTGATCTCGGAGGTTGTGAGTTTATGCCCCCACACTGGGTGTAGGGATTACTTTAAAAGCAAAATTTTTGGGGACGCCTGGGTGGCTCAGTTGGTTGGACGACTGCCTTCGGCTCAGGTCATGATCCCAGAGTCCTGGGATCGAGTCCCGCATCGGGCTCCCAGCTCCATGGGGAGTCTGCTTCTCTCTCTGACCTTCTCCTCGCTCATGTTCTCTCTCACTGTCTCTCTCTCAAATAAATAAATAAAATCTTGAAAAAAAAAAAGGATGTCTTTCTGGCCCTTTGGCAGTGTTTGCCCTCGAATAATTTCTCAGGAATGCAGCTCGTGCCGGGTATAGTCCTTTAGGTCTCTCATTTTACAGTTTCATGCAAAATTCGGGTATTTTCCAAAAAGACAATTATTCATTCCAAGCAGCATGTGGAGTCCTAACTATTAGAGCTTGAAAGATTTTGGAAGCCATCTAGCCTCTCAGTCCCGTCATGTTATTGTTAGTGTAACATTTAGAAATATTATTAATCAGCTAATAATAGCAAGAGTAAAATAACAGCAAAAATAACACAGGCGATGTGTTATGTTCTGTATTTTACTTAGTCCTTGATCTCATGTGTGAGAGGTTCAGGTGTTTTCTCCATTTTATAGATGAGAAAACCGAGCTGAGCGCTGAACGGCTTTCCCCAGATCATTCTGCTAGTGAGCGCCAGAGCTGACTCATCACTAGAGCTGTCTGATTTCAGAGTACCTGTCCTTTTCCTCTGTCACCTGGACCTTGAGACTCAGGAATTTGTCTGATTCCTTTCTTGGGTATAATTAATTTATCTGCAAAATTAAATTAACGATTAGAAAGTTGCTCAGTGAGAATGGAATTAGATAAGCAGAAAAGGAGACTGTTTTTAAGGCTGTTCTGTAAATCCTTTTCCTCTCCAACAGCTGGGTGGTTTTCTGTGCCACATAGCTCATTCAGTCAGTCAGTCATTTATTCACTCAACAAACATTTTAAAAATGCCACATAAATGTAGGCCCAGCATGTTGTACAGAGTGGGTACAGTGGCAAAAATAAAAGTATGTATGTCCTGTGCTCAGGGAGCTCTGGTAAAGGAAACAGGCCATAATCAATATTATACACATTGACATACAATTATAATGGTGACCAATGTTATAAAAGCATCAGTGCATGGTACAAGAATTTAGAGTAAGAGGAATAGACCTGGTAGGGAAGGCTTTGCTAGGGAAATGATAAGTGGCCAGAGAAGGAAGGAAAGGCAGTACCCGAGGAAAGAGGCAGTAGTAGTGTGAGGAGGTTGTCGGTAACAGAAAGGTTGTTGGGATAATTCAGGTAGGGATTACCTGGAATGGAGCTTGCATGGTGGTGGTGGAGGAGGAAGAAGTCAAGTAGACCGCATCAAGTGTTATGAAGTAGATAACATTGAGAGGCCTTCATGGGCCAGGTCTGGGAAAAAAATGTGTAATGTGAGACTCCAGGGTTTTTGCCTTCCGAAACAGTGCACAGCGGTGCCCTTCCCTGTGCTAGGCATCTCCGAGGGAGGATCCAGTTTGAGAAAGAAGGTCAGCAGTGTGATTTGGGATAAACTGTAGATGTTGAACGTAGATGTCAGAGTCTGGAATGAGAGAGGGAGAGGGCCAAGGATGGAGTTTTGAGAAACTCTGAGTTGTGCTGGCTGGGTAGAGGAGAAGAAGCCTTAAGGGAAAAAAAGGATGAACAACCAGAAAGGCAGGAAGAAAACCAGGCAGTCGGTATTACGGAAGCCGAGAGAAGAGGGACTTTGCTGGTGCAGGTTGGGAAGAAGGGGGCATTGGTGGGAGCAACAGTGTCGAATGCTCTAGAGAGGTCAATTAAGCTATGGATTGAAAGTGAACTGTTGTGGGGGGGCGCCTGGGTGGCTCAGTGGGTTGGGCCGCTGCCTTTGGCTCGGGTCATGATCTCAGGGTCCTGGGATCGAGTCCCACATCGGGCTTTCTGCTCAGCAGGGAGCCTGTTTCCCTCTCTCTCTCTCTCTCTCTCTGCCAGCCTCTCTACCTACCTGTGATCTCTCTCTGTCAAATAAATAAATAAAATTAAAAAAAAAAAAAAAGAAAATGAACTGTTGGGGAAGAAATTAAGATGCTGGTTAAGTCGGTGGAGGGCGGGCAGGAAGATGAGAGACGAAGAGGAACAGGGTTGTATGAGTAGGTGCAGGTTTTTGTGATTTTCTGATTCTTGACCCATGGGGTGATTTCATAGTTGTTCCCAGTACTATTGTGCTTTCCAGTTAATGTTTCATTTAAAGAGACAAATGTTTATGCTGGAAAGAAAGAAAGGTTTTGGCCAGTAGATTTGTGTGTATTCTTGCCTGGGACTAGAACTCTGATCATGCCTCTAAGTTCAGTGTTCTTTTTTTTTTTTTTAAAGATTTTATTTATTTGACAGAGAGAGAGAAATCACAAGTAGAGAGAGAGGCAGGCAGAGAGAGAGAGGGGGGAGAAAGCAGGTTCCCTGCAGAGCAGAGAGCCTGATGCGGGGCTCCATCCCAGGCCTGGGATCATGACCTGAGTCGAAGGCAGAGGCCCCACCCCACTGAGCCACCCAGGTGCCCCTAAGTTCAGTGTTCTTGATACTCATATCACAGTGACAACCACTGACCTTTATCTTGTCTTTCTTGCCCAGGAAGTTTTCCCATATTAATTTTCTTTGCCTTACGTGGCTTAGGAACCTGCCTACGTGGATTAGTCAAGCAGATAGATAAAGTGTGGGTGGGTCAGGGTTGCCAGGGAAGGAGGCTGCAAGCTTAGAAAGGTTAGTGTTCTACTTGGACTGGGCTGATCGGAGCCCCAATATGGACATACTTTTATAAAGGTCATACATGTTCATCAGAGAGGATTTACAAACTACTGGATATAGAAAGATGAAAATTTAGGTCTTCCAGGATCAGCAACGCTCCTGGTAACACTTTGATTTTTAGGATGTTTTTGTAGGTCTTACTGTTTGCTTAGATATGTGTGTGTGAGTTTAATCAACTGAGTTGATTTTCCCCATCAAGTTGGTGACAATGTCTGTTACCTGTATTTACGTTCTAGGTTGTTTGCAAGTACATTGTCAAAAACTTTTTTAGCCTGTAAGCTCCTCACATTCAGAAAACCAATATGTATTTGTTTCTGAGATCTGTTTTCAGTGATTCATTCACTCATTTATTCAAACTTGTATCAGGTCTTTCTCTGTCCCAAGAAGTTGCCATGCTAGAAGGGCAAGAACACAGAGTTGAAGGTTTCATGGGGTTTGCCCTCGGGCAGCTCCGAGTCTGGTTCATGTACACACATAAGTCACCCGTGCCGCTGGGTCACGCTAATGGATGTGCAGGGAACAAGCTGATGTGATGAAAGCAGTGATGAGTTGTGGTTCAAAGTTCAGCCAGTCATCTTTTTATTTTATTTTATTTATTTTTTAAGATTTTATTTATTTTTGACACAGAGAGAGAGCAGCACAAGCAGGGAGAATGGCAGGCAGGGGAGAAGCAGTCTCCCTGCTGAGCAAGGAGCCTGATGTGGGGCTCCATCCCAGGATACTGGGATCATGACCTGAGCCAAAGGCAGCCATTTAATCGACTGAGCCACCCAAGCGCCCCCAGAGTCGTCTTTTTAAAACACAAATCCAATAATGACATAAATATTTATAACAAAAGAAATCACACTGTGAACACATTACGATCTGCGTTATGCTTTTGTTCACTTGATGTTGTAATATGAGCACTTTTCTATGCCTCATATTTTTCATCTTTTGTCTCACTATTTCTAATGGCTGCAGAATGTGTCTTGCTTTAATTGACTTAATCATTTAAGTTGTTGGTTATGTAGGTTGTTTCTAATTTGTCCTTACTACAAATAATGCTACAAGGAAGTTTATAAACTTAACTCTTATCAGCATTTTGCTTTGTTACCTCAGGATCTGGGTGTGTCCATTTCATCTTATTCTTGCCAAACAGAATTGTAAACTACTCTGGTTTTGTAGGTGAAAGCTGTTATTTCACTTTTTTTAACAGAAATTACTTCTGGGCACCTGACTGGCTCAGTCGGTAGAGTATGAAACTCTTGATCTTGGGGTTATGGTTTCAGCCCCAGATTGGGTGAGAGATTACTTTAAAAAAAAAAAAAAAAAGAAGAAGAAGAAGAAGAAGAATATTATTATTTCTTTAAAGTCTTCATGTAGACAGCTAATGCCAAGTAATGATGAATTTTTGTTGGCCATAGCACAGATGTTCTATTTTCATCTTGTTGATTTTATCTCCTCCTGCCCCCTTAGAGTTACCTCATTTTCAGTTAAGAATTCTGCCCACTGCTTGAAGTAGATGGAGCAAACCTTTTGCAGACACATTTGAAACTCAGAGAGATTAAGTGGGGATCTGAAGTCACACAGTAAAGTGGTGGGATTGGAAATAACATTTCTTCTTTATTTACATAATACTTTATAGTTACTTCCTGAGGTACACTCAGATCTGTTATTTCACTTGTTTTTGTTTTTTAGGGTTGGGGGCAGAGGGAGAGAGAGATCTCCATGCCAGCAGGGAGCCCAACACAGGGCCAAGTTCACAACCCTGAGATTGTGACCTGAGCTGAAATCAAGAGTTGGATACTTTTTTTTTTTTTTAAAGATTTTATTTATTTGCCAGAGATAGAGAGAGTACACACAAGCAGGCAGAAAGGCAGGCAGAGACAGCGAGAGAGGCAGGCAGAGACAGCGAGAGAAGCAGGCTCCCTGCTGAGCAAAGAGCCCGATGCGGGACTCGATCCCAGGACCCTGGGATCATGACCTGAGCCGAAGGCAGCGGCTTAACCAACTGAGCCACCCAGGCGTACCAGATAATTTTTTTTTTTAAGGTTTTATTTATTTGACACAGAGAAAGAGTGTACAAGTAAGCAGAGTAGCAGGCAGAAGGAGAGGGAGAAGCGGGCTTTCCACTGAGCAGGGGACCCAATGTGGGACTCAATCCTAGGATCCTAGGATCATGACCCGAACCGAAGGCAGTTGCTTAACCAACTGAGCCATCCAGGTGCCCCAAGAGTTGGATACTTAATCAACTGAGCCATCCAGGTGCCCCTGTTACTTGATTTGATTTGACCCTCACAGCAACCTATAAATAGATAGGATAAATGTTCCCATTTCAAAGAAAAGAGAACTGAGAATTTAGATTTATTATACAGGGCCTCAGATTTCTTAGAAAATTAAGACCATGCAGCTAAGACAAGACTATCAGATTTTTAGGGAAATTCTTCTTGCAGTTCATAAGTGAAAACTCCCTCTGTGATTTGCAGAAAGAGGTCCCAAAGGAACACAGATGGTAAATGTAGTCTCATTTTAAATACTCAGCCCAGGGCTGCCTGGGTGGCTCAGTCAGTTGAGTGTCCAACTCTTGATTTCAGCTAATATCGTGATCTTAGGGCTGTGAGATCGAGCCCCAAGCTGGGTTCTGTGCTCAGCAGGGAGTCTGCTTGAGATTCTCTCCCTCTCCCTGTGCCCCTCCCCCAGCTTGTGCTCCCTCTCTCTTCTCTCTCTTTCAAATAAATAAATAAATCTTACCGGGTGGGGAGATGGGGGTTGGGAAAAAGACAGCCCAGATCCCTGCTTTTTTTAACTGTGCTCCTTAAAGAATGTTCCCACGAAGAAATTTTATCTTCTAGATCCTCCCGAGATGCAAGTCTTACCACTTACAGATTCCAAATTCTGCCTCTTGGTGCTTGGTAGGACAGGTAATCAGTGTTCTTAGAACCAGCAGACTAGCCTTGCAGATAGCTTCTTTCCACGGACAGACGTGTTTTACTTCCGATAAATGGGAGCAGTCCCCATTCTTCTTCCATTCCGTCTCCTTTCTAAATGTCTGTCTGTTTGAGAAAGTAGCTCTTAACAGGGGCTGATCATTTTGCTGTTTTTTAAAATCTTAAGGAACATGGATTTTTTTGCAGTGTTTCAAGATCCTCATGACTTAGAAGTTTTTAAAAGTGCTGTTCAGCGGCACCTGGATGGCTCAGTCATTCAAGCAGCTGGCTCTTGATTTCAGCTCAGGTCATGATCTTGGGGTCCTGGGATGGAGCCCTAGGTCAAGCTCTGTGCTCACCAGGGAGTCTGCTTGAGATTCTCTCTCCCCCTTTCCTGCTACCCCGCACTGCACACACACATACACCTCACGCCCTCTCTCTCTCAAATAATAAATCTTTTTAAAAAATGTTCTAAAATAAAAAATTATTTTATTTATTTATTCATGAGAAACAGAAAGAGAGAGAGACAGAGGGAGAAGCAGGCTTCCTGCAGAGCAGGGAGCCTGATGCAGGACTCGATCCCGGGATACCGGGATCATGACCCGAGTTGAAGGCAGACGTTTATTCAACTGAGCCACCCAGGTGCTCCTAAAAAATGTTCTTTATAGTACATTCAAACAGTAACAGAAGTACGTAAAGTAAAAAAGAGATAGTCTTTCCTTCCAAAAGTAATCACCATTGAGAGTATGGTGTTTGTGTCTTTCTAAACTTAGTTCTTTCTTTATTTTTCATTTTTATTTTTAAAATTTGTATTTATTTACTTCTTTTTGGAAGAGGGAGAGAGAGCGTGCACATGAGGGGAAGGGCAGAGGGAGAAGCGGACCCCCCCACTGAGCAGCGAGCCCGATGTAGGGCTCGATCCCGGGACCCTGGGATCATTACATGAACCAAAGGCAAATGTTTAACCAACTGAGCCACCCAGATGCCCTTGTACTCTATCTCTTTTCCCTTTTTTTTTTGTTGGGCAGAGGAAGAAGGCAAGTGAGAATCTTAAGCAGGCTTAACCATGCCCATTGTGGAGCCCAAAATGGGACTTGATCTCATGACCCTGAGATCATGACCTGAGCCAAAATCAAGAGTTAGACGCTTAACTGACTGAGCCACCCAGGCGCCTCTGCACTGTATATTTTCTGAAGCTTGTTTTTTCATTTAATGTTAGCTCTGATCTTTCCCAATCAGTGCATTTAAATTTATCTTTATTGAAATCGTTGCATTAGTGTTGTATTAAATTGCAGGTTCAGATGTGTACATCTTATTTTACTTATTTTAAGATTTGATTTAGGGGTGCCTGGGTGGCTCAGTATGTTAAAGCCTCTGCCAGGGTCCTGGGATTGAGCCCCACGTCGGGCTCTCTGCTCAGTGGGGAGTCTGCTTCCGCCTCTCTCTCTCTGCCTACTTGTGATCTCTGTCTGTCAAATAAATAAATAAAATCTTTAAAAAAAAAAAGATTTGGGTGGCTCAGTGGGTTAAGCCGCTGCCTTCGGCTCAGGTCATGATCTCAGGGTCCTGGGATCGAGTCCCGCATCGGGCTCTCTGCTCAGCAGGGAGCCTGCTTCCTCCTCTCTCTCTGCCTGCCTCTCTGCCTACTTGTGATCTCTCTCTGTCAAATAAATAAATAAAATCTTAAAAAAAAAATCTAAAAAAATAAAATAAAATAAAATAAAAAAGATTTTATTTATTTGAGAGAGAGAGAGTGTGTATGTATGCAGATGAGCAGGGGAGGGACAAAGGGAGAGGGAGTGGGGGAAGCATATTCCTTGCTGAGCTCAGAGTCCAATTCGGAGCTCCCATCGGAGGACCCTGAGATCATGGCCTGAGCTGAAGTTAGACTCTTCACTGACTGAGCCTCCCACGTGCCCTGGATGTATGCACTGTACAAAATAAGGTGTTTTAAGTGAAGGACACATTCTAGTGGGTGCGTCTGGTTTTAGGCCTGCAGTGAAATGACTTTGGGCAAGTTATTTATCTTCTCTGAGTCTGTTTCCTTATGTATAAAATGAGGATTGAAATACTTCCTGTAGTTGTGAGGACTAAAATCATACATTCATTTAAATGTTTAGGACCTCTGCCTATATTGGCTCGTGGTGTTTTAAGAATTGGGAAGCCTGACGTAGGAGTTCACCATGAGAATAAGCCGAAAAGAGATGTGTGCTTACCCTTGTCTCTTCCCCACTCACCTTAGTGATGTCTCTGAGTCTCTGCTCGATAAGTGCCTCTATACCAACCACTCTCCGCACCCTGACATCTTGATACGGACTTCTGGGGAAGTGAGGCTCAGCGACTTCTTGCTGTGGCAGGTAAGCAGTTTGCAACCACGTGGGTTGTGTTTGTGTCAGCCTGAAAACTGCGATCGCACCCGCGGGATGGATGTGGCAGGGCTCGTCCCCGCTCGCAGCCACGCTGGCACCGGAGAACAGGGGTGGGGGTGGGGGGGGCAGGAATCTGGAGAAATGTATCTAGGCTGTGCCTGGTCACATTGCTGTCCTTCCTCTTCTGTCCCTGGCTCTGCCAGCCTGGGTAGTTCTTGCTCTCCGAAGGGCCTAGAGGAAAATCAAGGCTATCCAGCTGTGGTGAAAACTTCACTTGTGGGCGCCTGGGTGGCTCAGTGGGTTAAGCCACTGCCTTCGGCTCAGGTCATGATCTCAGGGTCCTGGGATCGAGTCCCACATCGGGCTCTCTGCTCAGCAGGGAGCCTGCTTTCCTCTCTCTCTCTCTCTCTGCCTGCCTCTCCATCTACTTGTGATTTCTCTCTGTCAAATAAATAAATAAAATCTTAAAAAAAAAAAAAAAAAAAAAAACTTCACTTGTGCCCCTGTTCAAAGCACTGGCCTTCTATCTTGGGTTCCTGAGCCTAAGCTGCTGCCCTGGTAATCTGCCAGCTACTACTCCAGCCCCTGTGGGCTAGAACCTGGCCTTGCAGTCACAGGTCTGTTTCCTTTGGAGAAAGCAGCCGTGTCTATGCAAGCACAGTCCACAGGGATAAAAACTATATGTAGACTCTTAGGGGCCTGCTGTTGCCTTTTAGCTCAGTTAACCCTGTGGTCCCCTGAAAGCTTGTAGCCTGATGAGTTTGCTTTTGCTTGAAAATCTCCCATCATCTGTTAACTTGGCCCCTAAGAAACACATGACCATTCAAGGAGAGGTTGGAGAGACTCCGCTTTGTAGCAAGTTCCAGAAATTTTGATGGACCATAGTCTTAAAAGATTTAGTTACTGAAGATACTTTTGGTCTTTGGCTATATTGAAAGAAATAATGTGCAGGTTATGGTTTGGTGGTCGGCTCTGTGGGTCAGATCATGTCCGAAAAGTTTACTTCCGCGCACTGAGTTTTATTTTCTTTTTTAAAGATTGTATTTATTTATTTGACATAGATCTCAAGTAGGCAGAGAGGCAGGCAGAGAGAGAGGAGGAAGCAGGCTCCCCGCTGAGCCGAAAGCCGGATGCAGGGCTCGATCCCAGGACCCCAGGACTATTACCTGCGCCGAAGGCAGAGGCTTTAACCCACTGAGCCACCCAGGTGCCCCTGGGCACTGAGTTTTAAAAGACTGCATTGGCAAACTGGAGGACTTAGCAGAAGTGGCCAACCCGGATAGCAAGGAATCTGGAACTCATGCCATGTAAGGAATGAGTGAAGGATAATGGTCTGAAAAAGGGAGGCACGGAGACAGTTCATTCTCTGAGAAAGAAATACTGAGTTCCTCCTTTGTGTGTTGGGCATATGGCAATGACCAAGTCAGAGATAATCCCTGCCGCCTTCAAAATGTATCATTTGTAGGCAAAGGCAAACTGAACAAGTCATGACAACCTTGGGGACAAATAACAGGCAGCTCTAATCTTGCCTTCAAATATTTGAAAGAATGTCATTTTGAAGAAGAAACAGACTTATTCCAGAGCAAAGGCCTGAGACTTTGGTAGAAGTTCCAGGGAAGGTGTCATTGGTTTAGCAGAACAAGCTATCTGATAACTAAAGTCAGCCCTCTTGAGGCACTGAATTCCTCCTCACTATTGAAGGTATGAAGCGATGGCTGTCGAGAATGTTCCAGAAGGAACTCTTACATTAGTGATGTAACTCTTACATTATTAGGGTTCACCCAGCTCTGTAGTCTGACTGCTTTGTGTACATTATCATGTTTAATTTTCATCATACCTTAAAAACCAGGTACTCCTGTCAGCCAGTTTTACAGTTGAGGAGACTGAGTCCCAGAGAGGTTAAGTAACTTGCCTCAGGTCACATGGATGATAAATGGTGGAGCCAGGATCCAAGGCAGGTAGTCTGGCCCCAGAGCCCAAGCTCTTCGCCACTGTGCCCTGCTCTGCTCCTTAAAAATAACAGCCCCGGCTGCCATTTGTTCATTGCTGACTTTTATCAGACAACATGTCTCCCAGATGACATCTAAGGGCCAAGAGCCAATAACATAATCCAGATGTTATTTCATAGTCCTAAAATTGGCTCTTAGAAAAATCCTGGTGGGAATGTTGATCTAGTCTTGCTGTAGTTCTGCCTCGCTGCACACAGGTGCCTCAGATGACCCCACCCTATGAGCAAGGCACTTTGGGGCTGGCAACGGCCAGGGCGCCTGGGCCCTCTCAGCTCTGGGCCGCTGGGTCAAGCTCAGCCTGTTCCTTTGGAAGCCTGAACCAGGAGTATGTTCCAGCAACATGCTACTAAACTATCCTGTCTTCCTTCCCCCTGCTTTCCCAGACTTCCCACTCCTGCTTGGTGTTCCAACCCGTTCTGTGGCCAGAATACGCATTCTGGAACCTCTGTGAGGCCATCCTGCAGTACCAGATGAACCACAGCATGCTCCAGGTAAGAAAGAGTTCAGGGCTGGTCTGACCGGATGTGATGGAAGAAGAGGTTAGCATCGACTGACCGCCTACTACTTACATGAGGCACTTGCTAATAAGCATGTTAATGAATATAGTAGCTACTCCTTGTTTACTATATTTTAGGCACTGTGAACATTTTATAGGTACTAGCTCATTTAATGCTCCCAAGATCCCAATGGCCTAGGTATCATCCGCCCCACTTGTTTAAGTGAATACAGCAAAATTCTTTTGTTAAGGATGTATAACAAATAAGAGACAGAACTGGGATTCAAGTTACATGTCTATAATCTCTTTGCACAGAAACACAGGAGACTTCTCAGAGAGACTGGCTATTCCCTCACGGTATTAAGCTAGTAAAAGATCGTAAAAGTGAAAGTATGCAAAATTCAAGCCTCTTCCAGAAGGGATTAAGAACAAAGTAGCACTGTCTTTCTATTATATAAAATATGTTCTGCCAACATTTGAAGTTCTTTCAGTTTTGATCACCACATCTGGAAACAGGTTTTAATAGGAGGCAGAGTCACCTGCATCTGATTAGAAAATTCTTGATAATAAGGGTAGTGTGCGTGGTCGTTAGTGCGTTAGATGTATTCCGGTATGTTTCTGTACTTAACCCTTCCAGCAATCCCCCAGGTTTGGTATCTGCGTTTTCCAAATCTGGAAACAGAGGGGCAGAATCACTGTCTCAACGCCACAGGCTTTTAAACCCAAAGCTTCTGCTGCTGTTTCTTGAGTCTAGAAAGACAATGACCAGAAGGAAATAATGATTTAACTCAGGGCTTCTTAATCCTCTTGGAGAATCTGATGGAAACCATAGACCATCTCCCTAGAAAAATTGCACAGATCATTCTAACACATGGCATTTTGCATAGAATTGTACTCATCACCGAAAAGATGTCAGGGGTTTACATAACCCCTGGAATCTGTCCGTGAATCCCAAGTCCAGAACTCCTGGAAAAAGTCCGTCAAATCATGAAGCTTTGGTCCTGTGCTTCATCATTAGAATATGAAGAATTGAAAGAGGGAGTTTTGTTCAAGTGAAAGGAAAAACGGCAGAGTCTCAACTATCCACCATCAGTGAGGAATTAATATCATATTTTTCCACATGACCAAAGCTCCTTTAAGAACCTGAGTTTTTTTTCTATCCCTTTTTGCTGGAAAACTTTCCAAAAATGTGTCTTGTACATAATCATCGACACCTGCTATATACCAGGCACTTGCTAATAATGATGATGGTAACTGCCATCTTAAAGCTCTTCACTGGACAGTGATGCCTGTGGAGGGTGGGACTGTTTGCCCTAAGCTAGATGGCCCCCAAATAGCTTTGGGATTTCGTGTATATTTCCACACAGCCTCCGTGGCATTTTCTACCACCATCAGTGGCTAATTTCGACAGCATCCCTCCTCCTCTTCCTATTTACTGTTTAAAATCGGCTGTAGACTAGGAAACCAGGATCATGACCTGAGCCGAAGGCAGAGGCTTGAACCCACTGAGCCACCCAGGCGCCCCTCATTTCAGGTTTCTCAGGCGCTTTCCTACCTGGCTGTCAGAGGACTTACTTTGATTCGTTGCACAAACAATACCAACTATGAGTCAAGGATTATATTAAGCATAAGATTCCTACCTTCGTGGAGCTTATCGTCTTCCTTGAGATAGTTAATAAACAAGTATATAAGAAAATTTCAGATTGTAATAAGGCAGTGAAGGAAACAGTGTGATATGCTATAAAGTAATGAAGGAACTAAGAGGTACTCAAGGAAGGCCTTTCCGTGGAAGTGGTTTTTAAGCCATGACACAAAAGATGAGAAGCAGCCAGATGTGTGAAAATCTGGCGATAAAGAATTATTCCCTACAAGAGGAGCAGTAGTGCAAGGACACTGAGGTTGTCAAGTCTGGATCTTGGAAGAACTTGCAATGAGGACTTCGTGTACAAAGAAGGGAGTGAGATGAAGCTGGGTGTGAGTTAGGCCTTTGATTATATAGGACCTTATGCGCCATGGTGACATAGCTGAAGAATTTTGATCAGAGGAATGACAGGATCTGATTTATTTTGCAACAATCATTCAGGATTTTTGCGCGGGGGGCAGCAGTCAGGGGGACCAAACTCCTACAGTGGTCCAGGTGAAAGGATGTGCCGCAAGGTTGGGGGGTGGCTGTAGGGAGGGGGAAGGCTGAGTGGACCGAGATGGGGAAAAATAAAATTTAAAACAGAAACAAATGAAAGTTAATAATACAACCCCTAGAGTAAAGAGTTAGTTCAGGTTATCTGAACATAGTTCTCGGACTATATATCTTTAGTGAGATGGACTAGAATACAAACTGAAAGGAAACTTAACCATTACTCAAGAGGTTCCCATTACTGGTAATGCTGATGATGTAATTTTGAAACTCATGGATCTTGGAGGATAAAACAAAGTGAGTACAAATATTAATCTTACTAGGAATCCAGACATGTAGGTTTTGGCCTAGATGGTTGGGAGGATGGTTCTGCTATTTCCTGGGGTGAGGGGGGACGTGTTTGAGGACAAGTGTTAAAAGTCCCATCCTGTACCTGGGAACCCTAACTGCAGACATTTACTGAGTTCTTACCACATGTCAGACATCGTTTACATGGATTCTTTATAGTGCTAGAAGGTCAATACCATGGTTATTGCCACCATTTTTAAAGTGAGGAAACCAAAGTTAAAACAGAGATGTTGACTGTCCTGAACGCCTTTTCAGGGAGCCTCTTGGGGATCCTGGCCAGGCTCTATCTACCCAGGAGTCCTCAAAGCTCTGTTTCTAGAAATCTCAGCACCTTAGCAGAAGCATTAAAGTAGATTCCAGACTAACAACATCCTCACCAGTCTGGCCTCAGACCAGAAAGCTGGTCTTTCCAGGGTGTTCCTTTTATGTACCCTGTCTCATGACCAAACTAGACTCTTTATGGTTCCTTGTTTGGGATCCTGCCTTTCAGTTTCCAACCTCCACATCTGTGTTCCCATCCCATTTCCCAACTTCCCATTGTTAAAATCGGAGCTGCTCTATCTCTAAGCCCCACACAGTGTGTCTCTGTTCCTACAGGAAGCCAGGGCAAAGGCCAGGGAGGTGACTTCTAGAGTAGCTCATTGGGCTGATCATCCCTGGTGCAGGCTAAGTGAAGCAGGGACTCAGCCACAAGTTGTTTGGGGCTAGACCTTGGTATCTGAAGGGGCCCTGGCAGTCTTCAGGTGATCACCCATCAGCTGTGGAAAATGGGGGCTGGTTAAAGGAGGAAGTATTGACTCAGATGCAGTAGGACAAAGGGAACATCAGCAGGGGAGGGATGGGTGGCAGTGCAGAGCCACTGAGCCTCGGTTACAAGCTGCAGGGATGGAGGTCCATGAGGGGTCACGGACAGATGTGAACAGTAAGTGTTTGGTCCATCTCATCTGTAAGAGTGGTGTCATAGAAGATACGTGTTCCCACCACATTCCCTTTGATGCACTTGTTAGAGATTAAACATGGGCCTGGATCAGTCGACTGTTTTATTTCTACTTTATTCTTCAGGTAGTTGCTGTCTTCTCCTTAGGAAAAGTTAAAAGCTTGAACTGTTGTCTCAGACATCCCTGACTTTGCATCATGGCGCCGCCTGCTAATCCTGCCATTCTGTGACTGGCAGTGACTTTACCCGGCACAGTATCATTTTTCTCATCCATAAAATGAGAGGAGTGGCGTCAGTAAGAATGCCTGCTTGGGGCGTCTGGGTGGCTCCATGGGTCCAGGGTCCAGCTCTTGATTTTGGCCCAGGTCTTGACCTCAGGGTCGTGAGTTCAAGCCCTGCACTGGGATCTGCACTGGGCATGGAGCCCACTTTAAAACAAAAAAGAAGGCCTGCCTCAGGTTTGTGCTAGGGTGCAGTAAGCTGATATAGCAAAAGTGCCGAGAGCCCTGCTGGAACAGAGTTTGTCTTAAGAGAATGGTGACCAGTATCGTTTCCCATCTGTGTCTCTGCGCCCTTCATCAGAGTTCTGGCTCCAGAAAAGCCGTAGGCTCGGAGCACCCTTCTCGTCCTGTCCCGGTATAGTTCCTTAGGCAAGGAGACCCTGGGTACTTCAGTACGTGGTGTTTCTGGCAGGGGTAGCTGTCTAGGCAGCCCTCCAAAATGCATCCCCTGTCCCTGGCACACTGGCTGTCGCAAATGGGGGCTTCTGGGAGGACTTGTCCCTGGCTCATGAATGTTTTGTGACCAAGTGCCCACAGCCTCTCTGCAGGCCCAGACAGTGTAGCCGAGGACTGGAGGATTTATGTTCTGGAGGGGCTGTTACATCTTGCTCCCTAATTCTGCTGAGGAGAGAACAAGAGCAGAGAGCCTTAATGCTCAGGAGAGGTCTGGATGAATAGGCCAGAGCCCCATTTCTCCAAGCAAGCTCCGTGGAGCCCTTGCACCAGGATGGCATAAGGTCTGTACAAAAAGTCTCTAAGGAAATTATTAATACCCCCACACCTGATTGGGTGTTCCACAGGGACAGTAGACAGTATGGTCAGGGAGAAGGAGATTGACTGCTAGGACTTCCTTGAGCCTGGATTGTCTGAGGCAGAGTGCCTGAGAAGATTTTGAACACGTCTGATACGTGGCAGTAGATCCAGACTATGTGGAGGCCGGACAGACGGCATTTATATGCACTGATGCCCCACACCGCCCCTACCCAGTGCAGCTTTTCCAGAGATACATTGCCCATCAATCTCTCAAGAAGCTGCCTTAGTGGAAAAACCAGTGGAACTTCTGCCTGCTGTGACCTAGGCCATGTCCCTCCCCACCCCAGCCTCAGTGTCTTTGTATAATGGGGAGCTGGGCAGAGGGTCTCAAGGAGCTCCCCTGGCTCTGTCATCCTAACAGTAAATCTGATTCCTGGCAGTTAGGGGCCGCGCTCTTCCTTGACTGCAGCCTTCCTGTCCGGCACTCGGTCTGGGGGTGCCATCAGAAGAAGCCTGAGCCTCACACAGTGACTAAGCAGCTCCATGTTTCCTACCTCTGTGGCTTGGTGCTCCCCTCCTTTCTGTCCTACCAGAACATACCTACTTAGCTCTGGCCACAAGCAGCGGTGAGGGAAGAGCAGCTGACTGTGACTAGCCAGCTGCCATGACGGCTCCCAGTTTCTCATTTTTCCTTTAAGCCACCCATTGTGCAGAGGACTCACTTTGGCCTGGTCAAGCTCTTCAGTCAGTTCTGTGTGTCTTTGCCATTATTCCCACTCCCTGGTACTCTCCTCCTCCCATATACCCCACCTTTATCCAAATCCGCTCCGTTGGTTAAAGACCAGCTCATATTCTGCCTGTCCATGAGGCGTCACTGTTCCTTGACCTTCATCAGCAACAATGTCTCTCTTCTCTGAGCTACTTGACCTTTTCTCTTGCCTCTCTGCCTTGTATTATGGGACTTTGTGTTTAGATCCATGTCCTAATTGGCCCACAAGCACATGGATTGCTGAGACGATATCCTGTACATCATAGTAAGGTCCTGTACGCAAAACCCAGGGTTCCTCCCAACCAAGGCCAGGAAGAATCCCTTCCAGCAAGATGGAGGGCCTTCACAGCAACTTCTCAAACCCTTCTAGTCTTTGTAACTCCATGTGTAAGCTCATCACCCTAGCAGAAGAGTGCCCTTGAATGCCTGGGTTTGTACAGGAGCCTAGGGAGGGATTTCCCAGATTTTCCATTTGTCATCTTTCCTTGCAGTAAACCTTTATTGCTGAAATCCTAGCAAATCACTTCCCTACTCTGACCTTCTATGTCCGTCTCCAACAGATAAAAAGTAGCTCCACTGAGAGGGTCAAGTGCTTGTGCATATGTAAGATAGTCTTTAAAGGGGGAGGACAGAGCAATCCAGGTTTACAGGCTGAGCAGGACACAAACAGGTACACATGCTACTATAAGGTAGCATGTGGTAAGGGTCATCAGGGCATAGAACGCCAAGTTAGCGGCAGAGTGTGGTTTCTTACACGTGGGATGGGTTTGGAGGAGGAGCTCTGGTGCCAAGGCTCCATGGCCAGTCAGGGTGGCATCACGTCAGGGAGGCACAGCAAGGCCTTGGTCCTGCTCCAGGGGGATTTTTCCCTCTCCAGGAGCTTCCTCCCCGCCTTCTTAAGGTCACCTGGTCAGTTGAGTATTTCACATGTACCGGGTGCCCAAGTGCCAGAGAGGAAAAGCCACACGGTCTCTGCCTCCTGGGAGTTGATGGTTTGTCTGAAGAAACACAGGCGAATGAGAAGTGTTGCCAGCAAGCACGATCCCTTCCCTGGTGTCAGAGCCGGTTCCAGGAGCCCTGGGCACTTGGGCAAGCCTTCCTGTGCTTTATTTTCTAACAGAAAAGTGGACTGTGGACACTAACACCTGTTCTACTCAGTAGAATGCAGTAAGTGGCTTAAGGGAGCCGAAGCTCTTTCTCACAATGTTACTATGAGGATCCTTTGCTGGAAGAGTCAGGTCGGTCTCCCTACAAGGAGGCAAGTCTGGAGCCAAACTTTAAAAAACAGTTGAGGGGGTTGGGACAATGGTACCCGTAGAGTGACCCTGGAAGCCAAAGGAGATGACCTAGTGACTGTGCCCCAGGCAGGAATAGAACATTTCCTGCGGCAGAGAATAGACAGTAACTTGTGAAATTGCTGTTTCCGTGTGAGAGCCTGCTAATGTGCGGGAGAGGGTTTTGCATATATTATCTCTAATCCTTAAAACCACTCTTCAAGGTAGACACAACCCCCACTTTACAGATGAAGAAATGAGGTTAGGAGAGGATTTGCCCAAAGCCACAAAGCTAGCTGGTGGGGGAACCAGAAGTCAGACCCAAATTTGCCTGGTTCTCTTCCAAGTGTAGGCCTGAGAAGAATTTCATGAAAGACAGAGGCTCCCACCTCAAACAAACCACGATGGACCCCGAGCTGCCAGGGCTGGGGCCCTTGCCTCCTGGGTACCACCCATGCACACTTCCTGATCTGGTACAGATCTGATACAGATTCACCGTTGTCCTGCTTATTAGCTTGGCCCACTGGGTGCCCCACCTCCCTGCCGCCTCCATCCCAGTTGCCCTCACACCTAAAAATGATCTCCCCACCCAATCCCCACTTTTCTCTAGCAGAAGGCCCGAGACATGTATGCGGAGGAGCGGAAGAGGCAGCAGCTGGAGAGGGACCAGGCTGCAGTGACAGAGCAGCTGCTGCGCGAGGGGCTCCTGGCCAGTGGGGACGCCCAGCTCCGACGGACACACTTGCACAAACTCGCAGCCAGACGGGAAGAGCGGGTCCAGGGCTTCCTGCAGGCCCTGGAACTCAAGCGGGCTGACTGGCTGGCACGTCTGGGCACTGCATCAGCCTGAGTGAGGCTGGCCTCCTGCCACTTTGACCTGCCCTCTGCCTCCAGGGCCCCACTCCCCTTTCTTTTCTTGGTGAAAGGCACCTCCCTCCTAATGATGAATTGTGTTTCCTTTGCTTGGCAAGGGAGCCCCAGAGGACCGGTCTGCTGGCCACAGGTACACCTTTTGCTGGCCCAGTGGCCCCTGGGGAGGGTTGAGGTGAGAGTCTCCACAAATACACTAAAGCCAGCTCCCGTCACCAGTAGGTTTGGAGAGCAGGGAGCTCCAGGTCTTCCCTGCCTGATCCTTCTGCCTCTGCCACTTCTGCCACCTCTACGTGTGCTCCAAATGCACTTTATTTTTTCACCAGCACATCCTTTAACACACAGAATTTCAGGGCAGAGGTCTCCCCCAAACCCTAGCCCTTTACCAATCCATCTTAATCTTCTACCCGACTTTCACAAAAGATTTGGCTCCACCTTGGATCCGCTGGTAAATAGCTAATAGGCAGCCAGCGTTATTTGGGCAAGGAAGGGGAGGGAGTGACAGAAAGAAAATGTGCCCATCTGCTGCTCCTCCCCCTGGGCTCTCCACCTGGGATTTGCTATTGAATCTCTACCCCCCTCCCACCGCACAGTGCTGATTGCTCACTGAAAGGCTCAGCGCCCCCAATGGCGCGCGGAAGCCAGGCGGGTGATTACAATCCAATTACCTATTGTCGACTCAGCCCACACAAGCTTTTCTCCTCCTCTTGCGGGGCATGGGGCCAGGCTCCACACCCCTGAGAGACCGCCCCGTCCATGACTACAGGGTAACAGAAGGGCCCATAGGCCCTGGTGAGTCTGATCCACCACAGGCCTCATTCCCTGGAACACGTCACAGGACCTAGAGCGTAGAAACAAGCACTTCTCCCAACTGACTGCTGTCCTCACCATCTCAGACTCTGGCCTCTTGCCGCCTGTCTCAGAGGCTTCTCTGTTGTTGACCCGGCCCCGAGTAGGCCCTGAGACGATTTATTCTCAGCATGGCGGAGTCTCACCTTGTCAGGGCCAACGCTGTCCAGCAGGGAGAGGAGGGCCAAGTTGAGGGCTGTGTCCTGTCCCTTAACGTCTCCTGGCCAGGCCTTGCTGCAGAGCTGCTGAGAGGATTAGTGCCTTTGTAGAGCTGTCTGCCTGAGCAGCTCTGCTTCAGGTGCCCGGAGCAGCAAGCACCAGCCTTTCACACCAGCCAAACACCACCGCTCTGTTCAGTCTCCCCGTTTTACTTTCTGCAAACTGTTTCCCCAGCACCTCCCTCTAGGGGAGGGGTGGGGTCTTGCAAGCAGTGCTCCTAGCAGTCTTGAAACACCTAACTTCCCTATATTCCAGTCTCCTCTTCCCCTTCCTGTGCCAGGATACCTGGCACAAGAGACCCTTGGCCATCATCCCTGCTCCCAGAAGCAGACAGAAATGCCAGACACTGCGATTGAGAAGCCAATCAATGCACCCTTTGGCAAGCCCCCTACACACACCTGGCATTCCCCACAACCAATCCCTGGCACACGGCTCCCAGAGAGCAGGTGCTGTACATTTTCCAGCTTTACAATGGGGCTGTTGACAGCCTTAATTAGGGAGGCATGAATTATGCGGCTATAATGTAGAGCCCTACAATTAAGGCGGGAATGAGGGGCTGGAGGCAACAAACGGAATCTGCCCAGTGAGCCTGACTATTGAGTCCTGTCTCCGTTCTTGTCTGACTTTCCCTAATATGACTGGGGTACAGCAGAGATGAATGAAGCTGATGTTTCTGGGTTTAGGTCCTGTATTCTGGGGGTAAGGTACACAGTGGGACAGGCAGGGGCTGAGGGACCACTACTGCCGAGGTGCAGAAGCTGCAGATAGAACTTGTGATTGCTTCCTGCCCGCAAGATTTGTACAAACCCGCTCAATCCTTGCCTCAAGAAAGTAGGTGGGACCTATGTAAATGTCCTCTCACCTGTGAGCTAGTCCCCCACTTGAGGATATTTATTGTGTTCTTGTGTTCTCCTGGGTTTCAAATAGAATTTTAAAAATTATTTCTTAGATGTAAAACTTGTCTACAAACTACAATAGAAGAACACCTGGTTTTGCCGCTGCAATTGTCTGCCCTCCCTCAGGTGCGCTTGGCTACCTCCAGGATCCCCAGCTTTGGGGGCCGTGCGAGGTGGGGGAGCCAGTGGAAGAGCCCTTTTGCCATTGCAACACCTGTTTCTTTACTTGTTTCCTAATCCCCGGTTGCTATCGTCCACCCTCCTTGTCCTCCCGCAAGTGAGAGGAAGCCAGCCTGCCAGGGTGGAAAGGAGGGATTTCGCCAGCTGCGATTGCAGCGCCCAGGCTTGGTGGCCGCGTCGGGTGGGGGCAGCTGAGCTTGATGTCTCCAGAGCGGGTGGAGCGTAGGGGGAGGGGAGTGTTAGTAGGCCTAGGCGGCTGCTCTCCATCATTCTGTGGCGGGGTTCCGAGGTCCGGGAATACAGGGACCTAAGGGAGCCACTCGACAGGCTTTGGGGTGGGGGGGCTTCGTTGGCATTTGGGGAGGCGGCTGGGAAACGGGTGCTGAAAGGACAGCTCCTACCTGCCCCATAGCACCCGAAGGGGACCTCTGCGTGTAAAGTCTCCCCCCTCGAGCCCCCACCCCACCTCGAGTGGACCGCCTTCCAGGTGAAGAGCACGAAAGGATTCCTCGGAGTGGCAGCTTGGAAGGATGCACGTCCGGCTGCGCCAAGCTGGCTTCCCCACTCTTTCCCCACTTCAGCGTCAGCCTTGGCCCTGGGAATTGGAGCCTGTGCCTCCAAGCCGCGCGCTTCCTCCCGCCTCCGGCGGCGAAGGGCGGTGCGGCCAGGCCTCGCAAGCCCTTCTTCTGGGGCCCCCAGCGGGAACAGGAAGGAAAGCGGCCGAGATGCGCCCTAAGTGTCGCATGGCTTGGAGAAGTGGGTAGCTGGGTTGCATAAGGTGGAAGGAACTTGGTAGTTTGCAAAAGCCAGCGCTTGGCGGGAGCTGTAACGCAGAGCCCGCCGAATCGCACACCCCCTCCTCGTTTACAGCCATCGACGCGCGCCTCCCCCACTGCGCCCCCACCCCCTAGGCGCGCCGCCGTCTCGCGCGCCCTCCCCCCCGTACCCCCCTCCTCACTCCCTCCAGAGGAGGTGAGTTTAAACCCCGCCCACGTGACCCCAGCTGGGCCAATGAGCGGCGGCGGGAGGTGAAATCCGGTTCTAACCGGTCCGGGGCTCCCAGCGCTATAAAAACTTTATAAACCCCCCGGAGCCCGAGCAGTGTGAAGAAGAAGAGGCGAGAACGACCCCCGGACCGGCCAAAGCCCGCGCGCCGCTGCATCCCTGCGTCCAGCGCTTACGTCCCGCCGCCGTCGCCACCATGCCCAAGAGAAAGGTACGTGGCGCGAGGGCCCCAGGCGCTGGGCTGCCGCTGCCGCTACCGCTGCTGCCGCCGCCGCCGCTTCCCCGGCTTCGGGACGCGAGAATCGGCGCCGGGCTGGAGCAGGCTCGGACGCCTTGCACAGGAGCTCGAGACGGTGTCAGGCTGCCCCGGGCTAACCCTGCGCGGCTCGGCTGCCCGCGGGCGCCAGAGGCCATATTGGAGGAGCGGCGGCCGCGGCGGGAGGAGCCATGTTGGCGGCTGTTTATCCCGCTCCCCTCGGGTTTGCCGTGCCCGCCCCGCGCCCCCTCCCCCATCGCCATGCCCCCTCCCCTCCCCGCGGGCGGGCAATTCAAACCCGAAAGGGCGGGAAGGCGGCGCTCAGGCTTGGCGGGCGGGGGAGCGCGCTGCCGCCAAAAAACCGCCGCCGTGAGGGGGCGGGGCCCGTGTCCCTTGGGGCGGGGCTTCACTGTGTGGCCCCGCCTCCGCCCACGGCCCGGGCGCACGAGACTCGCGCCGGTGCGCGCCGCTGCCGCCTACGAGTTCCCCCGGCTGCGCGCGCCTCCAGTCTCCCGCCCTCGACGGCTGCCATGGTAACGGCGCCCGGGCCCCGCCTCCGGAGGGGTTTGTTTGCACCATCTGCAGCTGTTGCTTCTGCTTGGCGCCGCGGCGCGGGCTGCGCTCCTCCGAGCTCCAGTTTAGCGCGCGCTGCCCGGGGCGGCTCCAGGCCTGCTGGGGCTCGGACACCCGCTTTTCCTGCGCGCTTTGGACCATCTCGGGCATGAGGCTTGCGCAGTGGAGCAGTAAGATTGCTGAGCATTCAGGACATTTTCATAGGAGCGGGGGATGCTAAAACTGGAAGATTTGTATGTCTTGGAAAAGTTGTGTGCAAGACTTCCCCCTTCAGTTTTTTTCCTTAGGACTGTTACGCTTAGTGAGTCCGTAAGCATTGCCTTCGAAGCTACAACTTTCTTAGGTTTTGTTTGTCTTTTACAGGCTGAGGGGGATGCTAAAGGAGATAAAGCCAAGGTGAAGGACGAGGTGAGTCTTAAACAGCTTTGGGACTCCTTTGCTGGTAATTAATCACACCTCTAGTCCGGAATTTCCCTATGCTCTCTGCGCTTCCTATAGTCTAGACCGAACTGATAACAAAATTTTTTACCTTTTGGTTTTTAATTGTCCTGTTTCTATTTTTTTTTTTCTTTTAATAGCCACAGAGAAGATCTGCAAGGTTATCTGCTGTAAGTGTTCTGCTATTAAACTATGTTTATCCCTGAAACTGAAAAGTATTAAAAATTCCCTTTGTTTCTCGTGGGCTATGGTTAGTGGCAGCTTTTGAATGAACTACTGTCTTGTGGGCTCTCACCTGATTGATACTTGCTGGTTCTGAAATTCAGGTGGCTTGTGACCAAAGTGGGACACCTTGGCATATTACTTAAATGGGTTCCTGGAGATTGGAAACTCCTAACGGAAAGCCAGCCCCAGAGGCTTTAGGAAATAAGAGAAACTTATGTGCCAGTAGTACTGTGATTTGGAGGTAGATTGTTTCTTTGGCCCATCATACTAATATTCTATTTTTCTTTTCCTGAAATAAAAGAAACCTGCTCCTCCAAAGCCAGAGCCCAAGCCTAAAAAGGCCCCTGCAAAGGTGAGTGGAACTAAAAGACTAGGATGCTCCTCGGAGTTGCTGCGGCTTCCCACATTGCTGGCAGTTCTGCTGTCTAACAGTTTCATCCATTGACACAGACTTGATATGAGAAAGTTATTTGAACTGGGCTTTAAAAGTTATATTGGAATTGATCATTTTCGCAGGATGAGGCCTGTCCTTCAGTGTCCTAATTCAGCAGACTGATGACCCTGTTAATGGACATTCTAACTTGTTTTGATAGCTTGCCTTATTTATCCCTGACATTTTGTAGTACTGGTTTTCTAATCAAGAACTTTATCAAGATAAAAATAACGGGGCAACAGGGTTCTGGGCGGGGGAGTCCCCAGTTTACAAGAGATTGTACATAATAAACCTGAGTATTCAAGGCACTGTTTCTTCTATTTTTTACACTCAAAAACTTGTATACTGAAGACCACAGCAGATGATAATTTGGTCTTGTTTTGATCCATTTTTATCAATGGGGGAGGGTTTATAGTCTGTGGGTGTTATCTTTGATAAACCTGTGTCGTACAGAACTTTGCAGATCATACCCTGCTCAGGCAAAATTTGAGGAAACTGCTTTTTTTTTTTCTTTTCTTTTCTCTTCTTTTTTTTCTCCCTTCTCCTTTTTAGAAGGGAGAGAAGGTACCCAAAGGGAAAAAGGGGAAAGCTGATGCCAGCAAGGATGGGAATAACCCTGCAGAAAACGGAGATGCCAAAACAGACCAGGTACAACAGCTGTCCGACTTTGTGGAGCCGGCTCTGAGTCAGTTACCAATTCCAGAAGCTTCTTTTATCTTTCTCCTGCTCCTGTATTGCCCCAAGTGTGCTTTTCAGCCCAGAGTTTGCTTGTGGTTTTTCCATGAGCTTACATTCTGGAATCCTAAAGTCTCTGCTGTCCAATAAGGGGTACTGTTGTGTGAGCTCCGTGGTGAGCTCACGCTACACCATAGTGTTTTCAAGCTGAGGATAAACTCCTCTTCTGATGTAAATGTGCTCCCTTGCCCAGTTGTCCAGTGAGGTCCAGAGGGAAGGTTACCAAGTTCTCAAAACAAGGACTGAGTCTGGAAGGATCTAAAATCTGAACTTGGGTGTGGGTGCAGTTGTAGTGCTAGTGATGGGATATGAATGAAAGTCATGTCAAATCTGTAGGTGGTGACATTGTATTGATCTTCTTCTTCTAGGCACAGAAAGCTGAAGGTGCTG
The DNA here is from genome assembly GCF_964662115.1 of Mustela nivalis. Lineage (NCBI taxonomy): Eukaryota > Metazoa > Chordata > Mammalia > Carnivora > Mustelidae > Mustela > Mustela nivalis. The sequence continues at coordinate 18,527,570 of NC_139029.1, forward strand.
GAGATGCCAAGTGAAGGGTGTGCATTTTTGATAACTGTGTACTTCTGGTGACTGTACAGTTTGAAATACTATTTTTTATCAAGTTTTATAAAAATGCAGAATTTTGTTTTACTTTTTTTTTTTTTTTTTTTTTTTTTTTAAGCTATGTTGTTAGCACACAGAACACTTCATTGTTGTTTTGGGGGAAGGGCATATGTCACTAATAGAATATCTCTGAAGCTAAATTGACACAAGGGGAAAACACCTTCCCCTCCTAGTTTTGAGAAACTTCCTCTTGGCTCCCAGGAGGAGGGGTTCCTTGCCGTTGACTCACATGAGCCGCCTGGGTACAAACCCCTTGGTGGTATGGAAAAAACTAAAATTCAGTTTTTATGTCCTCTTCTCCCTCTCTGCCTTCAACATAGACTTGACTCCCTTAAACCCAGAGACCTGTTGGAACCTGACCCCCAAGACATGGTTCCCAGTATGTCAGGCAATCTGGACTTGACAAAGTGTCACCACTGAGATGGCGTCCCTCAAAAGAGTTCCTTTTTTAGCTCGTGGATCTTCAGATGGATAATCCTGCCATTTTCATTTCATTTCCTGAAAGTCAGGGTCGGCTTGTGAAAAGTTGTTAAACAACATGCTAAATGTGAACTGTCCGCCCTCACTCTAAACGTCCCTGCTCCGAGCATCACATGAAGACTGCATTGGGTTTTATAGTGGCTTTCTGATTTTGGTAGTCCATTGAAGAAGGGAGTTTGAAAGTTGTTGTATACTGTTAACGATTGTCTGCCCATGTCCTGCCTGAAATACCATGATTGTTTATGAAAAGTATCTTTAATAAAGCTGGATACAGTTTGGCTTGGATGCTGCCTCTAATCTTTTCCCAGGAGTGGGGGAGCCTGGTTTCTCCAGGTCTCTTGGCACAGGACGCATTCTGGTGTGAGGTGTAGAGGTTTTCCGGTCCAGCCGTTCTGGTCTCGTACGGCTGTAGAACACAGTGCTAGGCGCAACCAGGAAAGATCCCTGGAGCGGACTGCTGGTGGAGGCCGGGAGCAGAGGAGCGATTTCTGTACTTGGTTGTGCAGCATTACGTGAAGTGTATTTCTCAAGGCAGAGTTTGGGTAGGTCTAGGTTTTGGCCTGGTAGTGAGAAGAGCAGAAGAGCCTTTCCACTTCATTCACATTTAAAATCTCCCTAAAACTAGAAAATTAGTAGGACCAACTATAGTCCTTGTGTCCGGAAAAAGTGCTTCTGTGTCTATACAATCAGCCATAGACGTCTAAGACCAACGGGCACTCTGTTCTTAAGACAGACATAGAAGTCTTCTGTGAATTGATTACATTCTTGTCCTTGCTCGTGAACTGCTCTAACTGCAAACCAGAGCTGTTAATGGGGACTCTGATTGCTTCCGTTAAGAGACCCTGCAGTGAACCCCCTTTCCTCCAGAGGAAGGAGCAAGAAGTTAGCTCTTGGGGAAATAGAGCTTGTAATAAATCGATGCTTGCAATTGGAATGTGCTTTCACAAGTCACCTCTATTGTTTGGGAGAAATAAAGCAAAGTGGAGATTAAAAAAAAAATACATTGCTTTGTTTATCCCCTTGGAAAGGTAGCACTAGTCTATGAAGCACTTTCTTGATCATTTATTTCTAGTCTTCGGTTTTGAGACAATTGTGTAATGCAAGTGTTAACACCCTTTTTATGAGTGAGGAAATGAGCTCAGATGAAGAAACTGGATCAGGGTCCCCTGTACAAGAGTGAGTAGCAAAGTCAGGGTTCAGACTCCCAGCTTTATTAAAAAATAACCTCTGACTTCTGTTTGGGGGCACCTTTTGGAGAATTTGTCCACTTAGGCAACTTGCAGCCGCTTGCTTTCTCTGTTGGTGAAATCGTTCTAAATTGTACACCTAGTTTTTACTCTGAGGGAGGTGTCCTCTGCGGAGGGGACGTTACTGCTGTCAGGGAGACAGCAGCTTGGTATTGGAGCAGAAGTTGCAGAGTTGGAGGAAGCCACAGCTGGGGTTGCTTTAATCACTGTGGGACTTCAGATTCAGTCAGATGTGTTCAGCTGTGGACCATGCTAGGCCCTCAGCCCAAGCCTCTTAATTTTTGTGTCAAAAATTTGGTGTTTAGTCCCATTTTACAGTTAAAACGCGAAGTGACTGGCTGACGTTAAACCCAGTAGTAACCCTTTATTCCTGTTCCTTAGGAATTAGGATAAGTAGGGTGAGCTTGAATTTCGTTTTTCCTTCATGGGAAATACTTGCTGAGTGGACTAGCCCTGGACAATGAGAGTACCTGGGCTTACTTACATACCAGGAACCCAATCTTGAGAACACATGGTGAAGCTGTTTCAGCCAGCTGTAGTCAGGCTCCGTGCCAGCCCTGTCCCAGTCTCCAAGCCCATTTTATCCCATCTCTGGGGAGCAGTCACCATAACCTGGACTAGATAGAATGGGTGCTTTGGGCTCTAAGTAAAAGAAAATGGCTTACAAGGAGGAAGACCAATCTCCCTAAATGAAGTTTTGAGCTCAGGTAGTTCTAAGTACCCAGCTGGTTCTTTCCAATTTTTGTGCCCTGTTGGCTGTGGCATATTATCCAGCCACCCCACCTCCCCCAGGTCTGCTGCTCCAGGCCTCAGCTCCACACTCTGGTGTCCAGAGGCAGAAGACTGGTTTCTCCTGAAGATTACCCAGAAGCCTCTCAGCAACCCAGGTTTCTTTGGGCAGACCTGGACCACCTGCCTGCCCCTAAACCAATCCTGGCGAGAGGGATGAAACCGCAGATTCTGCTTCGGATTGGCCAGAACTGCTGGAATTAACTGGGGGGCGGGGGAGAGATGACAGAAGAGGACAGGTGCCACAAGTGGCCAGCCGCCGCCCGGGCTCAGGGCCCGTGCTGTCTCCAGGCTTCCCCAGGACTGGCCTCACTGCATTTGCTGAGCAGAAGCCCAAAGTTGAACTAGAAATTCATTAGGAATTCACCATTTTAAAGCATGCAATTCGGTGGTTTTTAGAATATTCACAAGGTTGTGCAACAACACTATATAATTGAAGAATGTTCCATCACTCAAAAAAGAAACCCCAGACTTGGCAGTCATTCCCTGTTACCTCTTCTGGCCTAGGCAACTGCGAATCTATTTCGTCTCTCTGGATTGGCCTATTCTGGACAATTCTATAAAGTGTAGGCTTGTGACTGGCTTGGAAGCACGAGGTTCTCAAGGTTCACGGTGTTCTAGTGCGTGCTCGATCCCTTTTGTCAAATACTCCCTTTTACAGGTAAACTCTTAACGCTTTTGGAAAGTTCACATTATGCCACTTTGCTTTTACAAAAGACCTATTAAAAAAAAAAAATTGAAAAAAGAGCAGCACTGAGCCATACCTGAGTCCAGGCAGCGCTCCCCGCTGAGCTGCGGGGGTGGCCCCTCCAGGTTCCCTTCCCACTGTCTACACTCCAGACCAAAGCACCAGAACACCCTTGAACTGCGTGAGCGTAGTGCCTTAGCGCAGTAGCAGCGCATCAGTCTCATAATCTGAACTGCGTGAGCATCCGTGCTGTATCTCGATTTATTTTGTGTATACGTTAGCAAGCATGTTCTCAGGTCTCAGACCAGCCGGAGAGGTGTTTCTGGGGTCCAGGAAAACTCACAAATGTGTCCATCTGTATGAGTGGGGATTTGTTCGGTCTGTGAGTTCATGGGGGAGCTCTGCTTTCTGGATAGTGGGGCAGACCGGTAGCAGAGTTTGTTTATTCATTGATCAGTTGAGAGTATTTGGGTTGTTTCCACTTGAGGGCTGTTTTGACGCCTTCTCTACCGAGAACACACTGTTGGCATGGAGCAACGTTTTCAGCTCTTGCAGATCTATACCTTGGAGTAGGATTGCGGGATCTTGAGGCTCCGCCACTCCCCGAGGAGCTGCGGGGCCGTGTTGGGACAGCAGCTGCACCGGGTTCCACTCCCAGCAGCCCCAGTGCACGAGGGTTTCAATTTCTCCACATCTCATCAACACACATTTTCCCATTTCTTTTTTTATTACAGGCATCTGGGTGGGTAGGCAATGATCTTTCAGTGCGGATTTGTGTTTTCCTCGTCCTAGGACGCCTAGTTGAGCATCTTTCCATGTTTAATGAACCTTTGTATATCTTTATTTTTTTTTTTTAAGTATTCAAATCCTTTGCCTATTTTTTTGATAAGTAAACTCTACGCCTAACATGGGGCTTGAACTCCCAACCCCAAGATCAAGAGGCCCACAGAGCCTGGAGAAAACCGGAGACTGAGCTAGCCAGGCACCCCTCTTGCTTATGTTTTAATTGGGCTATTTATCTTGTTATTGGTACAGTGCGGGAGTGCTTTATGTATTCTGGGTATTAGATTCTTACCAGATTTAAGATTGGCAGATGTTTTCTCCCATTCTCTGGGTTTTCTTCATTTACTTGTTACACAACAGTTTTTAGTTTTGGTGAAGTCCAGTTTACTCAATTTTTTATTGCTTATTTTTTATGTGTCCTGTCTAAATCCATTGCCCAGTCCAGGGTCATAAAGGTTTATACTGGTGTCTCCTAAGAGTTCTGAATAATTTTAACTCTTAATTTGAGGTCTTTAAAACATTTTAAGTTAATTTTTATATACAGTGTGAGATAAGGCTCAAGTATTCCCCTCTTTTTAAAAACTGTTCTAGACCTCTCTGGGGCCTGCCAGTTCCTAAGATACTATTTGTCTGGTTGACCTCGTCTCGAGTCCCTTCTCTGCAGTTTCTCCCTGTGACGTCATCCAGTGACACACAGTTTTTCACCCCTGCCCACATCTCTCTCGAGTTCAGTATTTCCACCAAGCTCCTGTGTGGTCCCACCCTGATGGGCCGCAGGCACCCCAAGTCAGCGTGACGGGGTGGGACTCCTCATGTGCTTCACAACCCCACCTCCCTACTTTTCCTGAGCTTAGTAAACCAGCACCTGTTCTGTTCCTCAAGCAAGAGACCTGAAAGATAGCCCAGATACCTTCGTTCCTCCCCATCATCACAAGTTTCCAGGGACCGCCTAAATCACGAGGACTTGACTTTGGAAATTCTTGTTTTTCATGTCATGGAAAATTTCAGTTAGGGGCGTGTGGGCGACTCAATCAGTTAAGCATCTGACTCTTCAGCTCAGGTCATGATCTCAGGGTGGTGAGATGGAGCCCTGCGTCAGGCCCCTCACTCAGTGGGGAGTCTGCTTCTCTCCCTCTGCCATTCCCACCACGTGTACTCTAGCTCTCTTTAAAATAAATCTTCCAAGAAAAAAAAAAAGAAAAAATCCAACCCTCAAATATGTGCAAAAGTAGACTGAGCAAGACCCCACGTACCTATCACATAGTTTCAGCAATTATCAACTCGTAGCTAAGTTCGCTTAATTTATACCACTGGCTCCTCTCCCTTACCATAACGGAACACACCATTCCACCCACAAATAGGGACTTCGTAGAAAACATAATACCATTAGCATACCCAAATAACATTAATTCCTTAGTATTATGAAGTCTTCAAACTCTCGAATTTCTAACTGGGTGTCTTTTTGCTTTTTTTCTTAGTAATGTATTTGTTTGAATGAGCATCTCTGTATTGCAAATGGTTGGCATATTTCTTGTCTCTTGGCATCTGTAAGTTCCCTCCATCTCTCTCCCAGTCTGGATTTTGCTCTTCTGCCTCCATGGTGTCATTTCACAGGTTTCTTTATCCTTTGTATTTCCTGCTAAATAGGAGTAGATCTGGATGTGTGATTGGATTCAGATTTAGTGGTAAGAAAACCGCACAGCAGCGTGTGCTGGAGACGCATCACACCTGGTTGTCTCTAGATACTGTGGCCCTTGAAGCTCAGTTCCTAGATTGATTAATTCATCAAGGGTTGCAAAATGAGGACCCTCTAATTCTACCATCCCTTCTTCACATAATGCCCAAAATACCAGCGTGAAGAGAAACTTCTTGACTCATCTGCTCTTCGGTTAGCTGGAATTAGAGTTCGTATCAGAAAAAGGATAAATGCCCAAATCTTTGGCCAGTTTCCAAAATAACGAGCTGGGTTTACTAGCATCCTCCATTCGAAAGTGACCAGTAGGTGGTTTTTTAATGTTGTTAGCTTCATGGTCATTGAATTAAACATTTTATATGTTTCAGTTCATTGTAGTTTAATTACACTTAATGATGCTCAAACTGTTCTTTCTGCCCAGTGGGGGGGCCTCAAGTGCCTGCCGAGTCCTTTTGATAACAACCCTTTTGATGGTAGCGTGTGGTAACTCCCCTCCTAACTACTATGATAGGCTATTCCACATTTAGGTTGTACATTTCCTGCTCCAGACCTGGGGTGATCTATTTCCAGGAAAAAAAAAAAAAAAAAAAAAAAAATCCTAGTTCCGTTTAGTGGTGAATAGCATTGCAACACCAAAATCAAGGTTCTAGAAGGTCTACTGCTTTATTGGTCATTATTTAGGGCCTTTGGTAGACGAAGTTAGGACACGGTTTCTTTTCTTTTCTTTCTTTCTTTCTTCTTTTTTTTTTTTTTTTTGACATGGCTTTTTCTTAAGATAAAACACATCTGTACTTTGCATTCAAGTTCAAGACTTAAGAGACTTTTTTTTTTTTAAGATTTTATTCATTTATTTGACAGACAGAGATCACAAGTAGGCAGAGAGGTAGACAGAGAGAGAGAGGGGGAAGCAGGCTCTCCACTGAGCAGAGCGCCCGGATGCGGGGCTCGATCCCAGGACCGTAAGAGCATGACCTGAACCGAGGCTTTAACCCACTGAGCCACCCAGGCTCCCCTTAAGAGACTTTTCTTAACTCTTGTATCTTCCATCTGTATATTTTCCCCCAACATAAGAATCCCGATTCTCATCTGTACCCTGAGTTATGAAATAGATAATCACAGTTACTCAGTTGTTAAATTCCATATCACACAACAGTATCAGAATAACGAAAGGGAGTTTAAGGTTTTGTTTGTAGTTCTTTGTTTTGGTAATATTTCCTGAGACACAGCTAGTTGGTTCACGGTGTTTCCAGTTTACTGTGGTTCCTCTGTGTGGCTTGCTACTCACTGAATGCGCATTTACATTAACCTGTTTTATGTATTTTTCCATTTTTTAAGAATTTCTCGGGTTGGGACTCCTGGGTGGCTCAGTTGGTTAAGCCACTGCCTTCGGCTCAGGTCATGATCCCCGAGTCCCTGGATCGAGTCCCGCATCAGGCTCCCAGCTCCACAGGAAGTCTGCTTCTCCCTCTGACCTTCTCCCCTGTCATGCTCTCTCTCTAATTCTCTCTCTCTCTTTCAAATGGATAAATAAAATTAAAAAAAAAAAAAAAAGAATTTCTCGGTCTGCCCTCCCAGCACACAGACTAGAATTGGAACAACCCAGAGAAGATTAACACAGGCGCCGCGGGGGGAGGATGCCACGCAGATGTGGGAGGGGCTCCATGCCCCCTGCGGCGCTCAGTGGGTTACCGCAGAGGGAACGATGAACCAAAGCACCATGTGCGGTATTGAATAAGGAAATGATGAAATGTCACGATAAAAATATTCCTGTAAAGCCGTCTATGACATGTGAGCAAAGTGGAGTTACACCTGGAAATGTATATGCAGATCCATCCTTTCTACGTGTCTCGGACATGAGAAAATGTCAACTTGTATTTCCTTATAGAATTTAAAAAAAAATTCTCCTAGTTTAATACATTAAATAGTTAGAGTTCCAAGTCTTAATCTACAAAACAAGATCTCTTCAAGTCTAATTTCTGTTCCTATGTCCTCCACCTTATTCCCTCCCTTCCCATTTAGTGACTTTTTATTTATTTATTTATTTATTTATTTATTTATTTATTTATTTGACAGAGAGAGATTACAAGTAGGCAGAGAGGTAGGCAGAAAGAGAGAGGAGGAAGCAGGCTCCCTGCTGAGCAGAGAGCCCGATGTGGGACTCGATCCCAGGACCCTGAGATCATGACCTGAGCTGGAGGCAGCGGCTTAACCCACTGAGCCACCCAGGCGCCCCCATTTAGTGACCTTTTAAATTTGATTTAATTATTCCAATCTTCTTTTTTAATTTAAACAGATGAATATGTTATTGTTCCCCTTTCTTACATAAAGTGAGCATCTAGGGGTGCCTGGGGGGTGTGGTCAATTGGGCGTCCAACTCTTGGATTCCACCCTGTGATCTGAGGGAGGTGGGACCAAGCTCCCCATGGGGCTCGCCGGTGGAGTCTACTTAAGACTCACCCTCCCTCTGCTCCTCCCCTCTGCCCCACCACCACCCCACACTCACTCACCCTCTCTCTCAAATAAATCTTTAAATAAATTAAAAAAAAAAACATACATTTCTCCATCTTGCATGTCACTTAACAGTATATCCTGGGGGCACCTGGGTGGCTCAGTCAGTTAAGCATCTGATTCTTGATTTCGGCTCAGATCACTGTCTTGGGGGTGTGAGGCTGAGCCCCACAACAGTCTGCTTGAGCTGCTGTCCCTCTGCCCCACCCCCAGTTTGCACATGCTCTCTCCTTCCCTCAGATAAAATCTTAGGAAAAAACAAAAGCCAATATATTGTAGAAATCCATTGTAGAGGCTCCTCAGTTCTACAGCAGCATAAAATGGTAAATATGTTTGGCCTCGATCCATCATAGTGTTTTCTGTTATATTTACATGTATCCCAAGTCTTTTATATATAGTCCTGTTGTCTATTCTTTCCTCCTTTCACTTTTCTTTTTTTAAACTTTTTTTTTCATTTGGGAGAGAGCAAGAGCACAAGCAGGGGAGTGGGTTAGGGGAGAGAGAGAAGCAGACTCCACACTGAGCAGGGATCCGTACGTGGGGCTCGATCCCAGGACCCTGGGATCATGACCTGAGCCAAAGGCAGACACTTAACCAAAGGAGCCACCCAGGCGCCCCCTCTTTTCATTTTTCTTTTAGCTGTTTGTTTTTGATATTCTGAAAGGTGTGTTTTTGTCCTGTGGTTAACTTTTTATTACTGCCTTTTAGAAGAACCTTCCCCTCTTCCAGCCTCACTGAGATTTCCAGCCCACTGAGCCAACCTCTCTGCACCTTTTCTGCACCAGTCACCTCTTCTCTCCTGTCTCCACTTTCCTTCCTGGGCTCAGATTTCACTGCCCAGCTCTAAGCACACCCCATCCACTCCAGCCCGGCTCTCCCTCGCAGCCCGGCAGCTACCTCCACCCAAGCAGCTGAACCTGCCAACCACGCTGACCCGATGCCCCTCATAGTTAGGGCCGCACTTCAAGTGGGCCCTGACACTGCCAAGCTCTCCTGCCACAGTTCTCTGAAATAGTCACCTTTTCTCACGCGGAAAGCCTGCTTCTCACCCTGGTCTCCTCTCCCGTCTCCAACACCCTCTTCAATGACTTCAGTGACTCAAACTTTAGTCACAGAAGATGGAGTCAGAGCCGAGGGACTTCATCGTCCCCTTCCTCTGCTCCCTGCTTGCAGAGCAGTGGGCCCACACCCCTCATCCCCCACTGTGGGGGGATCCCCTCTCTTCTCTACGGCCGAGTCTTCGACTTGTGGTCTGGTTCCATCCCTCTTAGCTCCGAGACTCAATCCGGGCAGCCGTCCCCTCTTCCTCTTGCATTATCCGTCTTTTCCCTGCTGGCTCATTCCCACCCGCAGACACCCAAAGCATCCTACCTTGGCCCTCTTGAGCCCCTGCCCCATTTCTCTGCTCCCCTTTATGGCAGAGCTCCCCAAAGCTCCCCATCACCAGTCCCAACCCTCCATTCTCTCCTCAGCCCACTCAGATGAGGAGGCCTTTGCTCCCACCACCCGTTAAACAGGCCATTGTGTGTTTCCGCCTCATCCAAGTTTCTGCCTCGTCTCTCCCTCCTCTGTTCAAACAACCTCTTTTCTTAAGTGACCACGACCAGTAGTCTGACTTCAGATACCATGGATGTGACAGGGATGCAAACTCTGATCCTCAGATAGAACCTCCCCAGCTAGAGCCAGGCTTAGATCACTTAGTAGACTTCACGCATTGAACACAGGCAGAAAATTCATTTTCCTCACAAAGTAACTCCCCCCCACACACCATCCAAGCTTTCCCCATCTAAGTAAACAGCACCATCATCCCCCCAAACCTTAACTTCCCCCTCTCCCCCACACTCCATTATCAAACCATCAGTAAATCCTATTGGCTCAATTTTCTTTCTTTCTTTTTTTTTTTTTAAGATTGTATTTATTTATTTGACAGACAGAGATCACAAGTAGGCAGAGAGGCAGTCAGAGAGAGAGAGAGGAGGAAGCAGGCTCCCTGCTGAGCAGAGAGCCTGATGCGGGGCTCAATCCCATGGGATCATGACCTGAGCCGAAGGCAGAGGCTTTAACCCACTGTTGGCTCAATTTTCTTAAATCTGCTTTGGACCCAACTAGATGCCACGGTCCGCATGATCCCGCCTGCAGTGGACACGAAGTCTGTGGCTTCCCACAGATTTCTCAGCTGCTTCATTAGTGCTCCCTGTTGGATCCCACCCTACACCAAGTCCCCCTCCGTTTTCGATTCTGGATGAAAAACCACTCCAAGGGGCCATGAGATCTGACTTCCTCAGAGGCCGCCAATGCCTAGGTGATTCAGTCCAGAACTGTGGAGACATTAGCTCCCCCGCAGCAAATATCGAAAAGGAGGAAATGGTAGGTGGAAAGGGAGGGAACTGGGCTAACTGCCTCCTTTTCTCCAAAATTCCTCCCTTCAGCTCTTCCAGAAAAGGGTCTGTGCTCATTATTACATTTGCTCAGTGCTCAGCGGTGCCTCTCTGCGCTTGCTGGGAAGCAGTAGCCTGGACGGCTCACTGCTTCGTCTCTTCCTCCCCCGCGCCCCCCACCCCGCGCTCCCTGGGCCTGCATCTTCCCGATAAAGGACCAGCGCTTGGACCCATTTTTCAGCCTCTTTCTTTCTTTCTCTTTCTTTTCTTTTCTTTTTTTTCTCTTTCTTTCTTTCTCTCTTTCCTTCCTTCCTTCCTTCAAGATTTTATTTGAGAGAGAGCATGAGCAGAGGGAAGGGGGAGAGGGAGAAGCAGACTCCCTGCTGAGAAGGTAGCCAGACATGAGGCTCAATCCCAGGACCCTGAGATCATGACCTGAACTGAAATCAAGAGCCAGACACTCAACCTACTGAGCCACCCAGATGCCCCAGCCTCTTCCTTCTTAAGGACCAAAGTTAGCACTAGGGGGAGACATATTCCCCAGTGTGAGCCGTGGTGAACTCTGGGGCCTCTGCATCCCTGGGAACTTAGCACACAGTTCTTTTTTTTTTTTTTTTTTTTTTAATATTTTATTTATTTACTTCACAGACAGAGATCACAAGTAGGCAGAGAGGCAGACAGAGAGAGAGGGGGAAGCAGGCTCCCTGCTGAGCAGAGAGCCGGATGCAGGACTCGATTCCAGGACCCCGGGATCCTGACCTGAGCCAAAGGCAGAGAGGCTTTAACCCACTGAGCCACCCAGGTGCCCTCAGCACACAGTTCTTGAGTCCTGCCTCAGACCCCTGGAGTCTGGATCTCTGGAGAAGGAGCCTGGGACTCCGGGATTCGACAAGCTGCTCAGCTGAGTCTTGTACCTGCTAAAGTTAGAGAAAGATTGTTCAAGGAAAGAAAGGAGTTTCTAGAGGAGAAGGGGCTGTTGCTCTCTTCTACTCCTGCTGGCTTCCTGCTTGAGTGTGGTTTCTTTTTCTTTTCTTTTTTAAGATTTTATTTATCTGAGAGAGAGAGCAGGAGAGCACAAGCACAGGGAGCCGCCAAGGGAAAGGGCGAAGCATCCTCCTTGCTGACCAGAGCTCGATCCCAGAGCCCTGGGATCGTGACCGGAGCCAAAAGCAGATGCTTCACCAGCCAAGCCATCCAGGCGCCCTTTGGCTTGAGTATGCTGAATGAGGATATGGAGTGTGGGGTTGCAGCAACCACTTTGGGATCATAAGTTCAAGACCCTAAGGACGGCAGAGCAAAAAGAGCAAGCCTGAGACAGCTGCCCAGCCAGCTTCAGAGCTACCAAATCTAGATCCTTCTGGGAGAGAATGAAATGCCTTGATTCGTTTTGTCAGATAACCCATCGCTTGCAGCTAAAAACAGCCCCAAAGGATTCAAGAGATTGTTTGATCTTATCCTCACATTCACGTGAGAAATGGGAAACAATTTCTCCATTTTACATGTGAGGAAACAGGGTCTGGGAGACCCAGTGGGATCCAGTCTTGAGTCCAGTCCAGGCCCATCTGGCTCCAGGACCCACTCTTGTGACCCTTGACTCAGTTCTGCAGATGCTCAGAGGGCATTTGCGATGGGAATGAGTGAGCTGGCTTTGAAGATGGGAACGTAAATGATCAGAGCCTGGACTGGGCTCTGGACCGAGAAGTTGGGGCATTAACATTGGCCAGAGCAGAAACATTCCCTTCCTCCTCCCACAGCAACGCAGGGGGCAGAGAAGGTTTTCCCAGTTATCTGAGAGCTTTGTCATTCTTCCAGGCTGCACGTAAGATGGAATCGGAGGGGACGGCTCTTAACTTGCCCTCGGAGAAGCTGGGTCAGACATGAAAGGTGGTGACTTCCCAGAAAGAACCCCAAGGATCACCCGCCACATCCTGCTGCAGCCAGCCAATGCCAACGAGTCCGCATGGTTAGGGAGCCCTCGCCGGAAGCCTGCCAGCCTCTGCAGAACGTGCCGGACTTATCACATTTAATTCTCACAACAAGCTCGTAACATCATGCTTCCCATTTTACAGATGGGACAACTGAAGCCCTAGGAGTGTTAAGTAACTTGTCCCAAATTGCATAGCTGGTGAGGGACTAAACCTGATCTGACTTGGATGCAATGAGCCTGAAGGAAGGCTGCTCTAGAAGCTTCCACACGGGGCGCCTGAGTGGCTCTGTCAGTTGAGCATCCAACTCTTCATTTCGGCTCAGGTCAGATGATCTCAGGGAGGTGAGATCCAGACCCTGTCGGGCTCTGCAGGGAGTCTGCTAGGGATTCTCTCCCTCTGTGCCCCACCTTCACTCATATGTGCTCTCTCTCTCTCTAAAATAAACAGTTTTTTAATTTAAAGATTTTTACTTATTTATTTGACAGAGAGGAAGAGCACAAGCAGGGGGAGCAGCAGAGGGAGAGGGAGAAGCAGACTCCCAACTGAGCCCAGAGCCCGATGCAGGACTCGATCCAAGGACCCAGGACCTGAGCCAAAGTTCCCCACTTAACTGTCTGAGCCACCCGGGCGCCTCCAAAATAAATAAAACTTTAGAAAAAAATAAGAAACCTCCACACTATTCTGAGGCCCAGTGGCACGTCCTGGGCCACACTGATGGCAGAGTGAATACTAGAATCCACACCTGCCTCCACAGTAGTCTGGGCCCCAGATCGGCACCACCTTTTTTTTTTTTTTTTAAGATTTTATTTATTTATTTGACAGAGAGAGATCACAAGTAGACAGAGAGGCAGGCAGAGAGAGAGAGGGAAGCAGGCTCCCCGCTGAGCAGAGAGCCCGATGCGGGACTCAATCCCAGGACCCTGAGACCATGACCTGAGCCGAAGGCAGCGGCTTAACCCACCGAGCCACCCAGGCGCCCCTCGGCACCACCCTTTAAAGCAGCCAACCGCCACCCCACTACCCACCATTTTCTACCACTGAAACTTTGGAAATGTCCAGCTTCCTTGCTGGTGTCGCTGCCCAAGACAGGGAGTCACAACTATTCCCGCTCCAACCAGACAGAACACTGGCCCTCGCACTCCATCTCTCACTCCCTTAGGAGAAAAAAATTCTTCCCCTCTCACCTCCTTCATGAAGGCTAGAAGGCTTAGCTGAGCAAAGACTGTTCTTAGAATATCCTTATTCTTCCTAAGGTTACTTTATGCCGATCGTATGGCAGGCATTATCTCATTTAACCCTCACGACATTTTACAAAGAAGAACACAGAAGCCTGGAATGGCTAAGTAACTTGCTCCCAGTAAGTTGACCAAACTCCTGACCTCTAGGTCATGAGAAGGCGGTATCCTCAGTGCCACATGAGGGCTCCCGGGTTCCCTGCATGGTTCCCAAATTGAACAGAGACATGTCCAAGGCCGCAGCAGTCCCCATGCCAAAGCAAAGGCCCCATTTTCCACCAAGGCACTCCAGGCACAGGACCGAGACCCCTCACGGCCCTGGGCCCTAAGGCAACATTTTTGGCTACTCTGACCTTTGGCTTGTCTGAGGCTGGGGCAAAACGGCAAGGCCTATTCAGGCCTGCACTACAGAGGGCCAGCCTAGAGGCCAGACATTTCCCCAGAGTTTCAGCAGCATTTGGGAGAGTCATTATGACTCACTGCCTGGCAGGTACCACTTCTTCCTCCTACTTACCTACCCATACATCCTGAGTTTTCCACACTGGCCATGTATCCTTGGGTGGGCCCGGAGGAAGGAGCTGGGCAGTGTTCTTTTCCTTCTGAACATAACAGTATTGCTGGCTCAGTATAAAAACATTTTTTGAAACACCTCAGTAAAGACATACCGAAGGCAAACATGAAAATCGTCACCTTTGCAAACCCACTTTCCTCCCAGAGGCAGCCCCTGTCATGTGGATACGGACCCTTCTGGGTTTTTCCTGGGCATTTATTTACAAACACGGATGAGTCCAGATGTGTTCTGAGGCCCCCTTTGCCTCTGAGATCTAGGGAACATGCTGAGAGGGGCTCTTACCTCCACCCCCGTGAATCATGAGAGGTTGACAGTCACCCCTTTGAGTCCCAAGAATGGTGTTGGGAGAGAGAAGGGGACCCTTATGTGTCTGGTCTCCTCAGTCTCTGGCTCTTGCTTCTGCCCTGGCCATCTCCTTTCTCTGACCCAGACGAAAGGACAGCTTCTTTCTGGACTCTACCCTAAAACTCACGCACACAGACATTGGTCAGTGAAACAGACTTCCCAGAGGGTTCGGGGGTCCCAGAAGTGTTTACATTGTACCCCACATGGCAAACCATTGTATCATCTCTGTGATGGGTTCATGCCCTCTCAAGCCTCCCCATTCCCAGGAAGGGGTGCTCCCTGGCTCTTTGCCCCATTCATTCTACCACCTTGACCCTCAGGAAATTCACACTCTCCTCCCTTCCTAACCCAAGTAATTCAGTCCCCTAGCGCCTCTGTCAACCCCTCTTGGCGCTAACACAAAGGCCCTCCATTGTTCTGGGCCCACTCTCCTGAGCAGACATCTGTGGCACATTTCATGTTCTCTTGCTGCTCTCATGGAATGGGCCTGGAGCTCTTACAAGGCAAGGAGGCTTCTGTTTACATCTGGGTTACATATTTAACAAACAGAAATAGTGTGGGGGTGCAGTTTTTCTTTGTTTGCACAAGTGAAATCATGTTGTGCACAGTGCTCAGTGGTTTTCTTGTTCCACTCAACTGAAAACACAGACATCTTCCAGATCACTAATAATCACAGCTGAACTTCCCCGGGGAACCTAACTCAGGCCCTGGGTACTTTGTACCTGTGCCATCCCAGCCTGGTGACCGCGAGCCACATGAGGATCCAGAGCCATTGAGATGTGGCTGATGCCAGAAAGGACCACATTTTTAATTTAATTTAATTTTAATTACTTTAAATTTTGAAACAAAAATATTTGTTAAATATGCTTTATTTTTTGGCAGGACTTCGCTTACAGTATTGTTGTAGAGCTGAAAGATGTCATGGGGTAAAATACATACCAGATTTCAAAGACTTAGTAGGAAAAAAAGGACAGAAAATATCTCAGGGTAGTTGGGCTGGCTCAGTCGGTAGAGCATGAGACTCTTGATCTCAGGGTTGTGAGTTTGAGCCCCATGTTGGGCATAGAGATAAAAAAAAATCCAAATCCTCAGTATTAATTCTTATATTGATATCATGTTGCAATGATCCATTATGTTAAAACATATATTTTTTTAAAGATTTTATTTATTTATTTGTCAGAGAGAGAGTTAGTGAGAGCGAGCACCGGCAGACAGAGTGGAAGGAAGAGTCAGAGGGAGAAGCAGGCTCCCTGCAGAGCAAGGAGCCCGATGTGGGACTCGATCCCAGGACGCTGGGATCATGACCTGAGCCGAAGGCAGCTGCTTAACCAACTGAGCCACCCAGGCGTCCCTAAAACATATATTATTAAAACTAATCTTACCTTTCTCTTTTTACTTTTTCTAAACATGGCTTCTACAAATGTTAAAATTGTATGTAGCTCGTGTTGTATTTCTATTAGTGGCTCTTCGTCATTTTCTATGTATTACCTCACTAGGGCACAGACGTGTTTAACAAATATTTGTTGAATACCTTCTGTGTGTCAGGCACCAGTGATACCACGCCCAACAAAACAGACCAGAATCCCACTCTTACCAAACGTCCATTCTAGGTTGCAATCTTTTTCTACTTTATCAGGTAGATAATATTATGACCCCATTTTATAGATGAGGAAACTGAGGGAGAGGAGAGTTAGATAATTTCCCCAAAGTCACAGAGCAAGTAAGTGGTCAAGTTGGGATTCGAACTCAAGCACTCTGAGCTCACCCGCAGGCGCCACCATCGTGTATGACCTATGCAGGAACCAAACAGTACCTGTTCTGAGATCAGGTGAACTGGGTTTGCAGGCAAATATGAGATGTTGATGAGAGACAAGCCTTAGGTCTGAGGTCATAAGCAGAGCCAGTGAGGGTCATGTTCAGAAGCTGGGGGTGGGCTTGGCTGCCCACAAACAGGGCCGGGGAGTGCAGCAGCTTCCGGGGTGGCAGCCTGAGGACCCAGGCAAGAGAGCACAGAAGGGCTGGGGAGGAGGCTGCAGGTCAGATCTGGTCAGCGGTGGGGCCCAGCCCCAAGAAGCTGTGCCCCAGATGCTGCCAGCGCCCCGCCAGGCCCCAGGCTAACCAACCTATTCTCTCCAGCTGGTTAGTCGAGTGGCCCCTCGACAGCCAGTTACCAGCTGCCGACTGGCACCACCCTCAAAATACCCACCTCACAAGAGTCCTAATGAGACGTTTTATTCCATCTGTCATTTTACGGCTGGATGACATGCAGCTCAGGGAGACGGAGTGATCTAGTAAACTAGTGACACAGCTGGCCATGGTTGAAGAACCCAGGGCCACTGGGTTCCAGAACCCACGGTCCACTCTCCTTACCAGTGTCGGCCTGCCTTCTGCGCCCCGACTGCCCGCCTGTGGACATCCCCAGGGTTCAGTGGTGTGGGAGAGGGCGGCTCCTGAACGACAGTGTGGGGCTAGGGTCTGGCCCAGGACAGGCAATGGGGGAGGGGATGAGACTCATTCCCAAAGATAACGGGTTTTCTGCCTAACTTAGGCCTAGAAAAAGGGGATTCTGGGTCTTCCCATCCTGCCCACAGAGAACCAACACCATGCAGGGCGAGCAGGCGGTGCAGCGGCCAGATCCCAGACATGGGATTTCTCATCCTGGCTCTGTCCCTGAACGTGACCTTTAGCAAGTGATCTCTCCTCTCAGAGACCTGGCTTCCTCATTAATAAAATGGAGATAGGAAACGGTACCTCCGGGGTGCCTGGGTGACTCAGTGAGTTAAGCCTCTGCCTTTGGCTCAGGTCATGATCTCAGGGTCCTGGGATCAAGCCCCGCATGGGGGTGCTCTCTGCTCAGCAGAGAGCCTGGTTCCCTTCCTCTCTCTGCCTGCCTCTCTGCCTACTTGTGATCTCTGTTTGTCAAATAAATAAACAAAATCTTAAAGAAAGAAAGAAAGAAAAAAATGTTACCTCCTCCTGTCTTTGGGCCCCAGGCCAGAGCAGGAAAGAACCCTGCACTCCCTGGTGCACACCACTGGCCAGAATAGGAGGAACAGGAGCTCCTGACTGGGCAGAGGAGCTCCAGAAAAGAAGATAATGACATACAATGTTTTCTATACACCTCATTTCATCCCTACAATACCCATAGTAAGGCAAGTACTATTTTCATCCCATTTTGCAGAAGGGAAAATTGAGGTATAGGAGGCAGCAGAGCTGGCTTGAGCACTCCAGTCCTTAAGGCCTTTAGGTCTATGCTTCTTTTTTTTTTTTTTTAAAGATTTTATTTATCAGAGAGAGGGAAGAGAGAGTGAGCACAGGCAGACAGAATGGCAGGCAGAGGCAGAGGGAGAAGCAGGCTCCCCACCGAGCAAGGAGCCTGATGTGGGACTCGATACCAGGACGCTGGGATCATGACCTGAGCCGAAGGCAGCTGCTTAACCAACTGAGCCACCCAGGCGTCCCAGGTCTATGCTTTTAAATACTGCATTGTCCCTCAAGATTCAACCTCTCCTGTTTAGTACAATAGGAACCCCCACCCCCAGGGCACCCAGAGCTTTGGCTGTGAGAAATAGCCTTGCTCCCCAGGTTCTTGTCTGCCTGGCCTTTGGAGCGCTGTGAGGAGAGTAAGCAGCAGAGTCAGCAGACCCAAATTTAACTCCCTAATCTGTTCTACTGATCCTCACTGGGGGCTTGAAGGCCTAAATGGGGCTTGAACACACAACCCCGAGATCAAGAGTCGCATGCTCTCCTGACTGAGCCAGCCAGGTGTCCCAATTTTCCTAGCTTTAAAATCTGACCAAATGCAAGGGGGTGAAAGAGAGATCTCCCAAAGTTTCCAGCACAAAATTCCCTAGATGACTTCCAGGGGAGCTGAAAGGAGGGGAAGAGGCTCGTGGATGGAAGAGAAGGGCAGGCCAACTGGGGAGAGGCTGGGGATGAGGTGGGGAATGGGGCCATCACAACCCAGAGTCAGTGACCTAGAACCTACGCTGGGGTACGCAGCAGGGATTGGGGGGGTGCAGTAGGGCTGGGTGAGGTCAAACCCAGGAAGAAAGCAAGGCCATGCAGAGGCTTGGGTGAGCCTGAGGTGCGTGCCCTGCCCCACCTCTTACCTTGACCCCTCATAGGTCCTTGCACATCCTCTAAGGTCCCGGACTGGTCAGTGTTTCCGAAACCCACATCCCCTGCCTCCGCCTGCGGCCCAACTAGTCAACCACTCACCCAGGCTCAGAACCTTGGAGGCCTTGGAATCAGGAATCCCCCTTCCTGGCTGTGTTTCCCTCAGCTTTTATTTATTTATTTATTTTTAAGATTTTATTTATTTATTTGACAGAGAGAGAGAGAACAAGATCACAAGTAGACAGGGAGGCAGGAAGAGAGAGAGGAGGAAGCAGAGAGCCTGATGTGGGGCTCGATCCCAGGACCCTGAGATCATGACCTGAGCCGAAGGCAGAGGCTTTAACCCACTGAGCCACCCAGGTGCACCAATCATAATTTTTTTTAAACTGAGCCCACTTTGGCACACCAGGCCCAGTCCTAGCTGCTAAGGACGCAATGGCAAGTGAAACAGGCTGACTCCCTCTCTTGGGAACTCACCTCTGTGGGGGAATCTGACGTTAAACACAGAATCCAATCGCAGAGTGAGGTCAGTGTCAGCAGAATAAGAACATGGTTGAAGAATCAGACTGTGGCTTTCTGGGGCCAGGACAGGAGTGAGGAGTTGTGGGGCAGGAAGGTGAGGCCGGGAGGAGGAGGAGGAGGCATCAGGCAGAGGCCAAAATGTCGGCAGGAGTCAGGCTGCAGCAGGAATGGCCAGAGGGGAAAGGGTGTGACAGAAGACAGGATGGAAGGGGAAGGACATGGTGACGCTGGGCCTGTGTGCAGGGGTCAGTCCCCAACTCCCACACCTTCTGTGGCTCCCTTTGGTTGCTCACTGCACAGCCCTTAGTTGGCCTCCAAAGTCCACCCTAGCAGGAGAAGCCTCTAGATGGTCTTCACCTCCCCCCTTTCTCACGTCCCACCCTCACTGTGTCCCTTCACAAACATTTTATAAAGTGTCTCTGGTAGCGAGGGACATTGGTAAGCCCTGGATATGTACACAGCAGGGGACAAAACAGACGTGGTGCGTGCAATGCCCTCTGGGAGGTTCCTGCCTTCATGGTCCCTGTCCTAAACCGCTCCTTCCAGCTCTCGAGCCCTTCACCTTTGCAAACCGACCCCCACCCCTTCACCTTGATCTTCCTGGTGGCTTCCCCACCAGCTCTGACTCCACACCTGGTCCTGGATGGTCTCTTCTCTTCCCAGCAGTGAGGGGTGTCATTTAAAGACAGAAATCTGATAGAGCGCCTGGGGGGCTCAGTCAATTGAGTTTCCAATTCTTGGCTTCAGCCTAAGTCATGATCTCAGGGTGGTGGGATCGAGCCCCACCTCAGGCTCTGGGCTCAGCAGGGTAGTCTGCTTGGGATTTTTTCCCTGCCCCTCCCCCTACTCACACTGGTACGTGCAGACTCTCTCTCTCTCAAAAAATAAATAAATCATAAAAAAAGAAAAAGACAAAATCTGAGTTTCTTAGGTCTGAGCTGTCCTGCCTGCTATGCTCATCTTGGTCCCAGGTTTGTTTCCCTCCATAACTCTCAGAGCCTATAATTAATTACTCACCTGCTTACTGATTTTGGAAGAATGGAAGTTCTGAAAATTGTGGCAGATTGAACATACATATCTAACTCCGCATTTCTCCTCCAACCCCGAGAAAACTACAGTAAAGAGATTTTGTTTAAGGCACAAACCCACTGAGAAGAGGAGAATGAGGCAGACATCAGAGCATAGCGTCGGGAAGCTCGAACACAGACGGTTGGGTGGTAAGGACAAGAAAACCTAGGCTGTACAAGACCTAGGTAAGTACAAGAAAACCTAGGGGTACCTGGGTGGCTCAGTGGGTTAAAGCCTCTGCCTTCAGCTCAGGTCATGATCCCAGGGTCCTGGGATCGAGCCTCACATCGGGCTATCTACTCGGCAGGGAGCCTGCTTCCCCCTCTCTTTCTCTGCCTGCCTGTCTGCCTACTTGGGATCTCTGTCTGTCAAATACATAAATAAAATCTTAAAAAAAAAAAAAGAAGAAATAAATAAAGAAAAAGAAAACCTAGCCTAAGCTGCATGTGGGGAAGAAGGGTCACAGGGTCACAGACTCCCCCAAAAGGTCCAGGTACCCGTTTAAACATGGGGGCATCTGAAATGAGATGAGTTTGGAAGCTGTTTCAAATCAGAATTGTCAGGTTCCCTGGGAACCCGACATCAGGGTTTCTTCCTTGATTCCAGCAGAAGACTGGATGGAGCTCTGTTCTCTGGAAAGGATAACCCGAGTTCAGGGGAACAGGAAAACTGCAAGTGCAGGGGACGGCAGGAGCAACCTCCCCAAATCAGGCAGTGGCGGGAACATACACTCTGGGAATGCTGAGACCCCCCCAAATGCTCCTGTTTCCCAGCTGGCCCCCCAGGAAGGTGGCAGCTGGGGCTTTGTGCTCCAGGCAGGGGATCAGAAAAGTTTTCTCAGCCGCTTAACGACTGAGCCACACAGGCATCCCCAGGATGTTATTTTAAAAAAGAACAAACATCTGGGGCGCCTGGATGGCTCAGTCATTAAGCGTCTACCTTCAGCTCAGGTCATGATCCCGGGGTGGTGGGATCAAGCCCTGCATCGGCTTCCTGTTTCCAGGAAGCTTGCTTTTCCCTCTCCCACTGCCCCTGCTTGTGATCCCTCTCTCCGTCAAATAAATAAATGCAATCTTTAAAGTACAATTTTTATTTTTAAA
Source organism: Mustela nivalis (assembly GCF_964662115.1). Classification (NCBI taxonomy): domain Eukaryota; kingdom Metazoa; phylum Chordata; class Mammalia; order Carnivora; family Mustelidae; genus Mustela; species Mustela nivalis. Next base: position 18,549,108 of record NC_139029.1, read on the forward strand.
ATAAAAATAAAAAGAACAAACACCAAAGAAGAAGAAGAGCGACAAACATCATCAACAATGAGGCCCTGCGCATCAAAAATTCAATGGAGGGGCGCCTGGGTGGCTCAGTGGGTTAAAGCCTCTGCCTTCAGCTCAGGTCATGATCTCAGGGTCCTGGGATCAAGCCCCGCATCGGGCTCTCTGCTCAGTGGGGAGTATGCTTCCCCCTCTATCTGCCTGCCTCTCTGCCTGCTTGTGATCTGTCAAATAAATAAATAAAATCTTTAAAAAAAAAAATTCAATGGAAGGGTTGGAATAAATTTGAGGAAACCTTCCAGAAACTAAAACAGAAAGACGTGGAAAGGAGGAAAGTAAAAAAAAGAAAACTAGAGGACTGGTCCAGGACACTCAACACGTGGACAACAGAAGTTACAGAAAGAGAAAACACAAAAAGAGAGGAGATATCAATCAAAGATTGAAGACAATTCCCAGGTCTGAAGGATGGACGCTTCCATATTGAAAGGTATCTCCAAAGTGCTCAGTGCGTGGATGAAAATGGACCAGTATCAGGATGCGGTTGTGAAATGTAAGAACCCCAGAGAAAAAGAGAAGATTCTCCACCTTCCAGAGTGGAAAAGACATCTCATACAAAGCACCAGGAATCATGAGGCCTTTGGACTTCTCAGTAACAGCACTAAAAGAAAATAATCTCCAAGTTCACAATAGCCAAACTATGGAAAGAGCCTAGATATCCATCAACAGATGGATGGATAAAGATGTGGTATAGAGGTGCCTGGGTGGCTTAGCTGTTAAGCAACTGCCTTCAGCTGGGGTCATGATCCCTGGGTCCTGGGATAGAGCCCCAGTCAGGCTCCCTGGTTGGTAGGAAGCCTGCTTCTCCCTCTGCTACTCCCCCTGCTTGTGTGCTCTGTCTCTGTCTCTGTCTCTTTGTCTGTCTCTCTCTCCCTGTCTTTCTCTTTGTCAAATAAATAAATAGAATCTTAAAGATGTGGTATTTACATACAATGGAATACTTTGCAGCCATCAAAAACTGAAACCTTACCATTTGCAACTATGTGGATGGAACTAGAGGGTATTATGTTAAGCAAAATAAGTCAATCAGAGATAGACAATGATCATAAGATCTCACTGATAGGAGGGATTTGAGAAACAAGGCAGAGGATCATCAGGGAAGGAAGGGAAAAATGACACAAGGTGAAACCTGAAAGGGAGACAAACCATAAGAAACTCTTAATCTCAGGAAACAAACTGAGGGTTGCTAGGGGGAATGAGGTGGGAAGGATGTTGGGGCTGGGTGATGGACATTGGGGAGGGAATGTGCTATGGTGAGTGGTGTGAACTGTGTTAAGACTGATGATTCATAGACCCATACCTCTGAAACAAATAATACATTATATGTTAATAAAAAAACTTATGATGTACTTATATGCTGTCTAACTGAACATAATAAAAAAAAAGAAAAAAGAAAAGAAAAAATAGAAAGTTAAAAAAAAAAGAAAAGAATTTCCAACTAGAATTTTTTATGATAGTAATACCAAAACTCCAATGGTATTTAAAATATGCCAGGCACTGTTCTTTTTAATTTTTTTTTTTTTAGATTTTTTATTTATTCATTTGACAGATAGAGATCACAAGCAGGCAGAGAGGCAGACAGAGAGAGAGGAGGAAGCAGGCTCACGGCTGAGCAGAGAGCTGGACGTGGGGCTCGATCCCAGGACCCTGGGATCATGACCTGGGCTGAAGGCAGAGGCTTTAACCCACTGAGCCACCCAGGCACCCCTGTTCTTTTTAATTTTTATTTATTTGTTTATTTTATTCATATGACAGAGAGAGAGAGAGAGCGCGCGCACAAGCAGGGGGAGCAGCAGAGGAAGAGGGAAAAGCAGGCTCCCCGCTGAATAAGAAGCCTCATGCGGGGCTAGATCCCAGGACCCCAGGACCATGACCTAAGCCAAAGGCAGAGGTTTACCCAACTGAACCACCCATGTGCCCCTCTATGCCAGGCACTATTCTAGAAGTTTTTAAAATATATTCTGTACCCAGCCAAATTATTAAGGGTGAAAGTAGAATGAAGATATTTGCAGACATGCAAGGTCTCAAAATGTCACTTCCCACACCCTTTTCCCCAAGAAATTTTTGAAATAGGGGCTCCACAGAAAGGATGAAGTAAATAAAGAAAAATGTGATCACAGAGGAATCCCTAGGAAGACTGAAGAAGATCCTGGGATCAGTGGCAAACTTCCCAAGAAGTTCCTACAGCCTAAGCTCCAGGGTCCTGCATGGCCACGGGACCCTGTGAGCGCTGGGAGCTATAGAGGGCTCTAGGTGGGCAGGAGAAGCCAAGTTGTAATCAGAAAGCACTTCTGTTAGACTGCCTGACGAGATCTCAGAAGAAAAGGTGCTGAGTCTTCCCGGGATTCGAAGCTCCAGGAATTTACTGGTTTATCTTATCAATCTATAAATTATACCTAACTTTGTATTCTTTTTTTTAAGGGTCTCCAGACTGTATAAACTTTAAAACTTGAAACCCTACAAAATCCAGATCTTTCCCACCCAGAATGCTAACCATTCACCAGGTGTAAACTCCTGCTCCTTCTGTGTTGGCTCCAGATGGAGAGCTACTGTGCCAAGAGAGCATCGTTCCCTGGGGCAGCCCCCACACTGTGACTGAGCCAGGCAGGGTCTAAGGGCCTGAGATTTCCGCTGGGCTTGGGACATTCTGATGGGCAATCCTTGCTCCAAAGCTCCCTGCTTTGCACATGCACGAGAATCCCTCATCGAAGTTCCTTTCCCTCTGCCCAATCCTGCTTCCACCCACTTCCTCACCCAGCTGATGGGTGTGAACATTTTGGGAAGACATTTAGATAACTGCTGGAGTTACCTTAAAAAAAAAAAAAAAAGGTGAAATTCACAAAAACTAAGCAAGTGACAAAATAGGACAATTATTAAGTCTGGGGGAAAACAGACAGCTGTGCAAGGAAAAATAGGGGCCCCTGGGTGGCTCAGTGGGTGAGGCATCTGACTCTTGGTTTCGACCCAGATCATGATCTCAGGGCTGTAGGGTTGAGCCTCCCAGCCTCCTTCTGGCTCTGTCTTCAGCAGGGAGACTGCTTCTTTCCCTCCCTCTCCCTTTTCCTCTGCCCTTCCCCCTCCCACTTATACCCTCCTTCAAATAAATAAATGAATCTAAAAAAAAAAAAAAAGAGAGAGAGAGAGAGAGAAAGGAAACATAGTTTACATGTAATAATGTGCGCAATGACTACTGAATCAACCAAAATTGTGCTGGTGGTTGGGGGAAGCAAGATTATGTGTACAGTGGGGCCGGTGATGGGGAAAGAGTTAAAACTTTATCTTTCTCAGTAGAAAGTCAAGAGATGGTGCTTCAAACTGAAACATCAAGAAATGGCCAAACAAGCAGGCTACTTAGAGATGACAGAGATAAATGCAAAAAACAGTCAGCTGAAAGAATTGAAAATAGGTGCCTCTGGGAAGTGGAAATGTGGGGAAAGGGTGAGGGACTGCCTTCTGCTTCCATAGAAAACCCTGTGATACTTGTTAGTTCTTTAAACCATGTGTATGTATAACTTCCACTTAAAAAAAAATCTTGGGGGCATTTGAATAGCTCAGTTGGTTAAGTGTCTGCCTTGGGCTCTGGTCATGATCCCAGAGTCCTGGGATTAAGTTGGGCTCCCTGCTCAGTAGGGAATCTCTTTCTCCCCCTGCCCCTCCCCACTGCTCCTGTGCTCGCTCTCTCAATCTCTCTGTCTGACGTAGAGAAATAAAATCTTAAAAAACAAATAAAAATAAAAAGAAGCTTCCCATTCTGTAAAAAGAAAGAAAGAAAGAATCTTAGGGGCACCTTGCTGGTTTGGTCTGTTGATTGTGCAACTCTTGATCTCAGGATTGTGAGTTCGAGCCCCACATTGAGTATAGAGATTACGTAAATAAACTTTAAAAATGCATTTTGTTTTATTTTATTATTTTTTTAAAATATTTTATTTATTTGCTAGAGAGAGAGAGAGAGAGAGCGCAAGCACAGGCAGACAGAGTGGAAGGCTAGAGGCAGAGGGAGAAGCAGGCTTCCTGCCGAGCAAGGAGCCTGATGTGGGACTCGATTCCAGGACGCTGGGATCATGACCTGAGCCCAAGGCAGCCGCTTAACCAACTGAGCCATCCAGGCGTCCCTAAAAATGCATTTTAAAGAAATAAAATAAAAAAGAATATAAGTTTCCAGATGGTATGGGACCATAAGAATCTTGTTACTATAAAATCCCGAGCTCAGGGGCACCTGGGTGGCTCAGTGGGTAAGGCCTCTGCCTTCGGCTCAGGTCATGATCCCAGGGTCCTGGGATTGAGCCCCGCATTGGGCTCTCTTCTGCTTCCTCCATTCTCTCTCTCTCTGCCTACTTGTGATCTCTGTCAAATAAATAAATAAAATCTTAAAAAAATAAAATAAAATAAAATAAAATCCCGAGCTCAAAAAATATTTGTTATTTAATGATTAGATAGAAGTCCTCCCCCTCCTTGAAACTCAAAATGGCTCCCCGTAGGGCACAGCATTGAGATCACAGAGCTTGTTGGGACACCTGGGTGCCTCTGTCAGTTGGGCATCTGTCTTTGGCTCAGATCATGATCTTGAGGTCCTGGGATTGAGCCCCACATGGAGGCCCATGTTGGGCTCTGCACTCAGCAGGGAGTCTGCTTCTCCCTCTGCCCCTCCTCCTGCTCATGTTCTCTGTAGCAAATAAATAAATAAAACCTTTAAAAAAAAAATCACAGTGCTTGTGATGCCTCCAGGAATGACAGGCAGGATCTGGCACCTACAGACTCCTCTCCCTGACTCTTCCTCAAGAGTCGTTCAGTTGCTCACATGCACAGGAGTCCCTTCAGCCTCAAGAACTTTGCACATGCTGTTCCTCCTACCTGAAAAGCTCTTCACCACCACCACCTAGTTCGCTCCCACAAATTGGTTAGATTTCAGCTCAAGTGTCATTTCCTCCAGATCTTCCCCATCTCCTGCATTCCTCTCTCATCAGCCTAATGGGGCCACGGTGGGATGATACCAGGATCCCAAAGGACCTTTTAGGCCTATTAAGCCATTTGCTTTAAAAAAAAAATTGTATATATATATATATATATATTTATATTTACTTTAGAGAGAGAGGCCATGCAAGGGCAGGGGCAGAAGGATCGGGAGAATCTCAAGCAGACTGCCTGCTGAGCATGGAGCCTAGCTTCGGGCTCGATCTCATGACTCTGAGATCATGACCCGAGCAGAAATCAAGAGTCAGATGCTCAACTGACTGAACCACCCAGGAACTTCCAGGCATTTATTCCTTATGCAGAAGAGAATGAGAAGCCAACTAAGAAAGATAAGATCAGATATGCTGGTAGGTCTGAGACTCAGAATTATGAAAAGCAGCAAGCCTCTTGGGACATGTTGACCCTTGCTTGACAAAAAGTGACCTCATCCTACCTCCCCAGGGTTTCTCCAGTAATTTCTTACGGTAGTTCTTACAGAACCGGGTGTGACTAGCACTAAGTGTTCTAGGGAATACTTTAATGATGTGTGAGCAAAAAATTTTTTTGGTCCATAAGAAGTTTATGATGACTTCAAGATACTATAATGCAGGGGTGCCTGGGTGGTTCAGTAAGTTAAGTGTCTGCCTTTAGCTCAGGTTATGATCCCAGAGTCCTGGGATGGAGCCCTTCATCAGGCTTCCTGCCTGCGTCTGCCTCTGCCCCTCACCCCACCTCCTGTGCTCTCTCTTTCAAATAAATAAAAGCTTAAAAAAAAAGAAAAAGATACCACCAGGTAGACTTTTCTCCCAGAAAATGGTCTTTCATATACAGGAAACCATTATCCAGATGAGGGCGGCTCATTTATCATTTTCATAGGCAGCTGGATTCTGCCTGTTGGATTTCTCAAACTCCTGGATCCCCCACGTGCAGACCAGATAAAATGCTACAAATGGGGGCTCCTGAGTAGGTCAAGCCTCTGCCTTCGGCTTGGGTCATGCTCTGCAGGGTCCTGGGACCGACCGAGCCCCGCATCGGGCTCTCTGTTCAGCAGGAAGCCTGCTTCCCCCTCTGACTCTGCCTGCCAATGGCGCAACGTGAAGAATGCAGGTCCACAAGAGGAGCAGTGCAGTGGGGAGGCCCTGGCTGAAAGAACGCCATTAGCTGCGTCCTAAGAGGGCGACAAGCTGTAAGTGATCACATGCACCTCAGTCCTGCAGGAGTCCCTTGGCCCTCTACACTTGTGGGAACCACCGGCCTCCTCATGATCAAATATATATTTATATATATATATATATATATATATATATATATATATTTAATTTATTTGACAGACAGAGATCACAAGTAAGGCAGAGAGGCAGGCAGAGAGAGATGGGGGGAAGCAGGCTCCCTGCTGAGCAGAGAGCCCGATGTGGGGCTTGAACCCAGGACCCTGGGATCACGACCTGAGCTGAAGGCAGAGGCTTTAACACACTGAGCCACCCAGGCGCCCCAATCAAATATTTCTTAAATAGTTACATTTTTAGAGGCGCCTGACTGGCTCAGTGCATAGAGCATGGGACTCTTGGGGTTGAGTTTGAGCCCATGTTGAGTGTAGAGATCACTTAAAAAAAAGTTTTCTTTAGCCTGACATATTTATTTCAGCTGGCATTCAAAAAAATAAAGCCTGCATATTAAACCCATGACTCCATGGCCATTATTGCTTAGGACTAACTTCATGAGGTTGATACTCCGTTGACTAAATTTTAGGAACTTGCCAGGCGCCCGGGTGGCTCAGTCTGTAAAGCCGCCTACTCTTGATTTCGGGTAGGGTCATGATCTCAGGATCCGGGGATGGAGACCTGGCTCCAGCTCCACTCTCTGGCTCTTACTGGTGAGGAGTTGGTTTGAGCATTCTCTCTCCCTCTGCCCTTCCTCTGCTCACCCTTGCCCTTCTCTCTTTTTCTCTTAAATAAATAAATCTTTAAAAATAAAATAAAATAAAATTTGGGACCTCCTGCTCAAGCCAAACTCACCAAGCACCATGAAAATCCCTCCCCATTTTTATATATACAGCTCTCCTGCCCTTCCTACTCCTGCTTTGGAAATTCTACAGATAATCCAAACTCCCAGTTGAATTGCCCCCTCAGCAAAGTGGTCTTCAATTAGGGCAGGAGACCAGCACAGTTGTTAAAAGCCAAGGTTTATCAAAAGTAAAGTCTGGCCTTTGGGTGATAATAATGTGTCAGTGTGGATTCATTAATTTTAACAAATACCCCACTGTGGTGTGGGATGTTGATAGTGGGAAAGAATGTGTGTGGGGTGGTTATACAGACACTCTGCACCTTTTGCTCAGTTTTCTGTGAACTAAAAACCGTTCTTTTAAAAAAAGTAAAAAGCTCAGAAATTCAATCCTTAGCTAGCTGTGTCACTTTGGACAAGTTACTTGACCTCTCTGAACCTCAAATTCCTCATCTGTTAAATAGGAACCTCTGTAAAATAGCCTGCCCTTAGAGGGCTGCGCTGATTTAATATCTTCATGCAGATAAAAGTACTTAGTAAGTGCATAGCATACAGTAAGCCTTCCTTAAACGTTACTTGTTGTTTTTATGAAAATGGGGAGCCACGAATTGAAACGCGTTCTCTCCTTATTTTAATTATTCATTTTTGTGTCTTTTCACATAGCAGGCGCTTAGGACAAGCTGGTTGGTTGTTGGTGGCATTGATGCCTTTGGGAGGGATCGTTCTCATCCACAGGAGCTAGTAGGTGAGCACCATGGGGGCGGATGCAGAGCGTCCGCACCCAAACCCTACGCAGTCCTGAGCAGGATTCATAGTAGCCAGTGAAAGAACGACTGCCAGGGCAACCTCGACCCCATTTCCAGAACCCGGTTCGGGAGGAGCGGGATCTCGAAAGCCGATCTCCCCTACCGCGGCCCTCCCTTGGTCGCTAAGGTCAGTTTCCCCAGCCCTGAGGGGTCCCCGGGTGCTAGGTAGGCGCTGCTCCCTGCGGCCGCACGGGGGCGACGCAGAGCCGAGCTCCTCAAATGTGGGCGGCGCTGGAGAGGCAGCGCCCCAGCAGTTGGGCCTCCAGGGCCCGGCTCCCCACCGCTGCCAGCACAGGTCACGGCATCCATGGTGAGGGAGTCCCTGAGCCTGAGCTCACCGCAATACCTCCCGTTGGCCCCTGGATTCCAGATCCTGGGTCGGACATCCCCAGCTCACGTGACTCGCCCTCCAGACGGACCAGGGCTCCGCGGGCCGCCCCGCCTCGCTACCATCCCGCGCAGCGCACCTGGCGGGTACCGAGCCAACCGTGGCTCAAACTCGGGCTCCGAGCCCGCGAGACCTAACTGCGCCGGCTGGAGGAAAGGAGGTGGGCGTGGGCTCGAGCTCTGCGGCCCTCACTGCCCCGACCCCGGACCTTCCCATCCTCTGCTTCCGCCTCCGGGCCTGCATCTTCTCCGAGCTTCTCAGAACGCCCTTCTTGTCAACCCTCCGAACGGGGCCCCGGGGACTCACTGGGACAGAGACACCCTTGCAGGCCCAGAGAACCGGACGGACCACGCGCGGGCACGTGCAGGGGCGGGGCCTCGGAGGGGGCGGGGTCCGGGGCGGGGTCCACGGGCTCAGGTTCCCGCGGGCCACGGAGTCCGCGAGGCGCGCGCGGGGTGCCGGGAGCGGGAACTATGCGGAAATGAGGCGCGGGGTTGAGGGGAGGGCGCAGGACTGGGGGGCGGGGCAGAGGTCCGCCCAGGGCCGGGCGGGCACGGGGTGGGGGTGGGGCAGAGGATTTGAGGGAGCTCGGGGAAGAGTAAACCTGGGAGCTGAATGGGCTGCCGCGGGGCTGGCCTGGGATTTGGAACCCACAGGCCAAAAGGGCCGGAGCGGGGCGTGGAGGGGGCAGGAACCCCGCCCACCTTCCGGACCGGGTTCTCGGAACCAGCCAGGATATCCTGGGACTCAATCTAGGGACTAGATCTGGAGGCGACGGTTTTATAGAGACCGCTGATAGGGGCCCTCCGGTGTGTCATCACACTTATTTCCCCTGCATTCCAGGAACTGCTCAGGCTTGTCCCCCAAGTGTTCGAGGACTTAGCGGCTCCCTCCCTGCACACCTTTGAGGGGCGGACCCTACCCTGAGAACCTGGGGAGGCCCTGCAGTCCCTCCAGGGTCCTTCCTCTTCTTGGGGGAGGACAGAAGTCTTCGGGGCCATAAGCCACATCTCGAAAGACCTCCAGCCCCCAGGGCCTTTTCTTCCCCCTGCCTTTGGGCCCCCGGTGGGGGGGTCCAGGAGAGAGCAACCCCAACTAGCTTCTTTCTGTTGCAGCCTTTGCAAAAGAGGACTTTGGCTGGGGTGGACTTTGAGGGCTGAAGACGGGGGTGCGGCTGTTAACCCCTCCCTCCCCACCGAGGAGCTGGCTGGAGCGAACTGCACAGTGACAAGATTGCGGAGCTGATCCTCTTGGAGTCCTTGGCTTTCTGCCATGCTCTGTTGTTGGGCCTGAGAAACACCAGGCGAAACCCTGTCCACCACTCCCCCACCTTAAATGTTTTCTTTTATATAAAAGTAATTCATGAGTTTTATTAAAAAATTAAACCTTACAAAAACATAGATTAAAAAAAAAGGAAAACCCTCATCTTCACTGCTGAGATAGCTATGGTGTTGAGTGGCCTTACACCTTTTCTGTGTATTTACATCCTTAACGTGTGTAAAAATATACATAAAGGCGTCATGCTACACATACCGTTTTGCAACTTGCTATTCCGTGGACATTTGTTCCATGTCATTATACTGACATTTTTAACGAGTTTGTAGTATTTCAGAATATGAATGCCCCATAATTCATGTAGCGCTCTACTGATAAACAGTTTATGCCTATGTTTATAATAATCCTTATGGTATTTTACTTTAAATTGCAAATGTGGGGCACCTGGGTGGCTCAGTGGGTTAAGCCGCTGCCTTCGGCTCAGGTCATGATCTCAGAGTCCTGGGATCAAGGCCCGCATCGGGCTCCCTGCTCAGCGTGGAGCCTGCTTCCCTCCCTCCCTCTCTGCCTGCCTCTCTGTCTACTTGTGATCTCTCTCTGTCAAATCAATAAATAAAATCTTTTTAAAAAATGCAAATGTGTGCTCGTTGTAATTTTTTTTAATTTTAAAAAAATATTTTATTTATTTATTTTGGAGAGACAGAGCATGACTGTGAGTAAGCAGAGGAAGAGGGAGAGAGAATCCCAAGCAGACTCCCTGCTGAGTGGGAGAGCTGGAGGTAGGGCTTGATCTCTGGACCCCAAGATCTTGACCTGAACTGAAACTAAGAATCTGCCGGCTCCACCAACCTAAACTCCCTGGCAGGCTTCAATGTAAAAAATTTCAAATAAAATACCGATAAAAGCAAAAAAATAGTGATAAAGACAAAATGAAGTTCATATTCCTACCAGGTTGAGATAACTCCTTTATTTTGTAAGCTGCGCCTGACAGAAAAATTACTGTATGCCAGGTACATGCTAAGTAATTCATGGAACATCAATCTGAGTGTTAGAGAAATATCTCCCTTGAGGCTTGCCCAAGGTTACACAACTAGAAAGTGCCAGAGCCTGGACCTGCGCCCAACTTTACCTGATTCCGAAGCTCTGCTGGTCTCTTACTGTTAACATTCAGATGTATTTCCTTCTGATCTTTTTTTCTATGCAACAGGACAAAAATACTCACATGTAAATATTCATGGCTTTTCCTCCTTCCCAGACTAAGTTCTAAGGGGTCTTTGTAAGGAGGGCAGAGAGAGAGAGAAACAGACCTAAGCAAGGAGAGGAGTGACCTGAGAAATTTGCTCCCAGTTCCACTCAGGAAAAGCTGCTATGGAGAGACGGAGGGGAGTGAGCCGGCAGAATTTGGGTGGCCAGGAATTTGGAAAAAAACAAAAAGAAAGAAGAGGTTTGGGGAGCTACTCTGATAGCACAGAACTTTGAGGAAGAAAAATTTTGGAGATTTTGAGGTGTGCAGTATCCTCCACAGAACTTTGGTAAAGACTTTTGTTTTCTGGGGCACCTGTCTGGGGCTCAGTTGGTTAAGCAGGTGACTCATGGTTCAGGCCAGGTCATGGTCTCAGGGTCTTGGGATTGAGCCCCACTTCAGGCTCCCCGCTCACTGGGGAGTCTGCCTGAGATTCCCTCTCTCTCTCTCTTTCTCTGCCCCTCCCCCAGCTCTCTTGCACAAGCGTGCTCTCTCTCTCAAATAAATAAATAAAATCTTTTCTGAAAAAAGGGCTTTGGGGAGTGCCTAGATGGTTCAGCTGGTTAAAGAGCCTTCGGCTCAGGTCATGATCCCGGGGTCCTGGAATCAAGCCCCACACCGGGCTCCCTGGTCAGTGGGGTGTCTGCTTCTCCCTCTCCCTCTGCTGCTCCCCCTGTTTGTACTCTCTTGCTTCTCTCTCTCTGGAAAATAAGTAAGTAAATAATCTTTTTTTTTTTTTTAAGATTTTGTTTATTTATTTGACAGAGAGATCACAGGTAGGCAGAGAGGCAGGCAAAGAGATGGGGAAGCAGGCTCACCGCCGAGCAAAGAGGCTGATGTGGAGCTCAATCCCGGGATGCTGGGATCATGACCTGGGCTGAAGGCAGAGGCTTTAACCCTCTGAGCCACCCAGGCACCCCACCATAAGAGACTCTTAACAATAAAGAACAAACTAAGGGTTGATGGGGAGAGGTGGGTAGGAGATGAGCTAGATTGGTGTTGGATATTAAGAAGGGCACTTGTTGGGCACCTGGGTGGCTGGCTCAGTGGGTTAAAGCCTCTGCCTTCGGCTCAGGTCATGATCCCGTGGTCCTGGGATCGAGCTCTGCATCAGGCTCTCTGCTCAGCGGGGACCCCGCTTCCCCCTCTCTCCCTGCCTGCCTCTCTGCCTACATGCTATCTCTGTCTGTCAAATAAATAAATAAAGTTTAAAAAAAAAAAGAAGGGCACTTGTTATGATGAGCACGGGGTTTTGTATGTAAGTAATTAATCACTGAATTCTACTCCAGAAACCAGTTTTTTGGTTGGTTTATGTGAACAGTATGTTAACTAACAAAATTTAAATAAAATACATAAGAGACTATGTGGGTTTGGTGGTTTTCTATATCACTTGGTGTCAAATAAAGTACTGTGCATCAGTTATCAATCCCAAGAGAGCAGAGTACTGTGCACCTGTTACAAATCCCCAGGGGAGAACTCTAAACCCTTCTAACCCATCTTGTCTTGGTATTTGAGTCGCCAAAGAAAACACATGCAGTCAAGCATCACTCACATAGAGAAGAGAAGGAGTGAGATCACCTTCAATCTTGGGCCTTGGTCCCCATGGCCAGTGGACCTCCCCCAGTGGTGGATGTGGGGCAATTTGCCTATATGCTCACTCTTCTCATTCTGTGGTGGAAGGACCTCGTCCCCTTCCAGAGAACAGATAGAACAGTGGGGTTGGCCAGATGCCATATGATAAACATGCTCTAAGAAGAAACAAAAGAATACATATTGCACTTGAGACAAGGAAAGATAATACCACACAAGGTGAAAACCCAGTGCAAGCTGTGTGGGCTCTTTGTCTCTTGGTTAGGAAGTGTCCCAGGCCTGGGACGCATTCTTATGCAGCTGAGTGGGGATCACAAGACTACAAGCATAAGATTGTCTTTCATAACATTTGGCTACCATGACTCTTATTTCCCTTTTTGCTTTGGCTGCTAAGAGGCTCAGAACATTTCTATTTCTTCATCTGTATTTTCTCCTTGTCCTAATTCTCTTAATTATTTACTTTAATCCTTTAAAAAAAAAACTCTCTATTGGGGCACCTGGGTGGTTCAGTCCGTTAAGCATCTGCCTCAGGCTCAGGTTATTATCTCAGGGTTCTGGGATCAAGCGCCACATTGGGCTCCCTGCTCATCAGGGAGTCTGCTTCTCTCCCTCCCTCTGCTCTTACCCCTCCCCGACTTGTGCTCCCCCGTCTCTCAAATAAATAAATAAGATCTTTTTTAAAAACCCCAAAACCGGGGCGCCTGGGTGGCTCAGTGGGTTAAAGCCTCTGCCTTTAGCTCAGGTCATGGTCTCAGGGTCCTGGGATCAAGCCCCACATCGGGCTTTCTGCTTAGCAGGGAGCCTGCTTCCTCCTCTCTCTCTGCCTGCTTCTCTGCCTACTTGTGGTCTCTGTCAAATAAATAAATAAAATCTTAAAAAAAAAAAATCCAAAATCTCTCTATTATGGAACTTCAAACATGCATAAAAATAGAGACAATATAATAAACTGTACCTATCATGTACCTATCACCTATTTTTAATAATTATCAATGTTTTGATAATTTGATAATAATCTTGTTTAATTACCTCTCCACTTTTGCCTCTCACTGGAGTCCTGTAATGCAATCCCAGGCATCATATCATTTCACCCAAATTATTTCAGCATATATCTTTAACAGATAAGGCTGTTTCAAACATAACTATCATACCTAACAAAATTAATAAACATTCCTTAAAATCTGGGGTGCCTGGTTGGCTCAGTCAGGTAAATATCTGCCTTCAGCTCAAGTCACTATCCTGAGGTCCTGGGCTCAAGCCCCACATTGGGATTCCTGCTTGGTGGAGAGCCTGCTTTTCCCTCTCCCTCTGCTGTTCTCCCCTCTTGTGCTCTCTTGCTTCCTCTCTGCCTGTCAAATAAATAAATAAAATCTTTTTTGAAAATTCCCTAAAATCACTGAATGCCTAGTTCATTTCAAATTTCTTTAATAGTTGGCTTGTTCCAATCAGGATTCAGATAAGGTTCACACATGTCATTTGTTGCTATGTCTCTTAAGTAACTTTTTTTTTTTATCTTTTTTTTTGACAGAGATCACAAGTAGGCAGAGAGGCAGGCAGAGGTGGGGGACGTGGAAGCAGCCTCCCCGCTGAGCAGAGAGCCTGACATGGGGCTCAATCCCAGGACCCCGAGATCATGACCTGAGCTGAAGGCAGAGGCTTAACCCACTGAGCTACCCAGGTGCTCCTCTTAAGTAACTTTTAATGTGTAATAGTTTCACCTTTCTCTCTTTTTCTTTTTTTTCATGCTATTTATTTGTAAGAGAAAACAGAGCATTGTCCTGAGAAGTTTCCCAAGTCGCAGAAGTTTTGGTTGATTGCTTCCTAATGGTGTAGTTTAACTTGTTCTTCTGTTATTTATATTTCAGTAAACTGAAAGTTAGATCTAGTGGCTTGATTCGTTTGGGTTTAACGATTTTGGCAAGAGTAACTTCTTGGCAGTGGTGCTGTATACTTATTATTAGGTCATATCTGGAGGCACATGATATTTAGTTGAAACATTTTTATTGATGGATCTGCTGGTCAGGGCTCTTGGCCTGCTCTCTTCATTGAAATCCCCATCAATGTTTTATCTACTCATTTTAACATCCACCTATGAACCATCATTTCATTAGATGTTATAAAAAATTGGGGTGCCTGGGTGGCTCAGTGGGTTAAAGCCTCTGCCTTTGGCTCCGGTCATGATCCTGGGGTCCTGGGATCAAGCCCCACATCTGCTCTCTGCTCAGCAGGGATCCTGCTTCCTCCTCTCTCTCTCACTGCCTGCCTCTCTGCCTACTTGTGATCTCTGTCTGTCAAATAAATAAATAAAATCTTTTTAAAAAAGGTGTTACAAAAAATTTTTCTTTTTACAAAATATTTTATGTATTTATTTTAAAAGATTTATTTATTCACCTGAGAGAGATGGGTAGAGGGGCAAAAGGAGAGGGAGAGAGAATCTTAAGCAGACTCCCCACTGCCCATGTGGGGTGTGGGGTGAATCTCATTTCTGGAGATCACAACCAAAGCCCAAACAAAGAATGAGACACCCAACTGACTGTACCACCAGGCACCCCAAGTTTTTATCTAGCTATCTATTTTGTTTATTTATTTTAAAGATTTTTATTTATTTATTTGACAGAGAGATCAAAAGTAGGCAGAGAGGCAGGCAGAGAGAGGGGTAGGGGAAGCAGGCTCCCCACTGAGCAGAGAGCCGGATGTGGGGCTTGATCCCAGGACCCTGAGATCATGACCTGAGCCAAAGGCAGAGGCTTAACCCACTGAGCCACCCAGGCACCCCAAATTTTTATTTATTTTTAAGTAATCTCTACACCCAACATGGAACTTGAACTCATGACCAAGAGATCTAGAGTCACATGCTCTATCGACTGACTCAGGCAGCCCAAAAGGTAATTTTCTAATTCTTCATTCTTTCTTGCATTCATTAGTTGAAATTCTTACATAAAGAACTATTCCTCATTCATTATTTGATCTTCCTGAAATATAGTAGGATAGATGCTTGCTTTCTCTTATATATGTTTAGAATTTGCCTGAACTCCTTTGTGCAACAAGATGTGAAAAAAAGGCAGGCAGAGGCGTGGAGTGGAAGGAGCACAGGCCTTGGACTCAGGCAGCATCCTGACTCCGTCACTTATCATCTGCGTGACCTTGGGCAATCCTCTGAGTCTCAGCTTCCTCGATTGCCAGTTGTGGATACTGATCCCCAACTTCCCCAAATCGTTAGTAGACTCATTTCCAGGCTGTGATCAGGCAATTCCTTGTACTGGAAGTAAAACGTATTCATTATGGAAAATGTAGAGGATCCAGGTAAACACAAAGAAGGGAATATAAGCCTTGTGAAAAGCATCTAACACACGCCTGGCATAAAGAAGGTATTTTGTTTTAAAGATTTTATTTTTAAATGTTTTTTAAGTACATCCTATGCCCAAGGTGAGGCTTGAAGCCATGACCCCTAGATCAAGAGTTGCACGCTCTACCCACTGAGCCAGCCAGGCTTCCCCATAAAGCAGGGTCTATTTCTCCTTAAGATAGATTTATTTATTTGTTTGTTTATTATTTTTAAAAAGATTTTATTTATTTATTTGAGAGGGAGAGTGGGAGTGCAGGAGAGGAGTTGTGGAGGAAGGAGAGGGACAAGCAGACTCTGGCTAAGCACACCCAATGGGGGGCCCGATCCCAGGACCCGGAGATCACAACCTGAGCTGAAGGCAGATGCTTAACCCACTGAGCCACCCAGACGCCCCAAGATTTATTTATTCATTTGAGAGTATGAGAGAGAGAGAGAATGAGCCTGAGTGGCAGGAGCGGAGGGAGAGAATCTCAAGCAGACCCCTGCTGAGCGTGGAGCCCCACCTGGGTTTCGTCTCAGGCCCCTGAAATCACGTGAGCTGGAACCAAGAGTCGGACACTTAACTGACTGTTATCCAGGTGTCCTAGCAGGTATTTTTTACAACTCAGTCTCACTTCTCAGGCTGCTCGGTGGCAATATCCTCCTGGAAAAGAGTAAATTCAGTCTGGGTGACTATAGCCTCAGCCCCAGAAAATCCCAGCAAGAGTAAGAGTGGGAGTTGCAGGAAGGAAGCTGGAGGTAGCTTCCTCCGGTCTTATGTCAAGAGCTAGTGAACTAGAAAGTTAGGCAGATTGGCCACAAACTTGCAGTGAGATCCCAGGAATGTCACTTGACCTCCCAAGCCGTATCTTCTCACCTGTAAGATGGAGGTTGTCAAGGTCGACCTGTCAGAGTTACTGGGAGCTGTTTGGATATGGGCATGCGGGTCTCAGCGCCAGCCATTGGGAGGTGCTCATGGAATGAGTGTTAGCTCGTTCGGAGTCTAGGAGCTCCTAAGCTTCCTTTAAAAGTGAAGTCACTCACAATTGTCTCCTGTGACTGAGGGACTGTGTGGGACCTGGCTTGGAGCCCAGCTTTGTCTTAGAAGTGCTAGGTGCATTGGGTAAACCTCTTCTTTTCTGGATGGAGCCTGGATTTCTCCATTTGTGAAATGGGATTAGGGATTAGGGATTAGATTAGGGATTCAAATCCAGATGCCCCCAGGAGCAGGCAGGCAACAAGACAGTGAAACTGTTGAGACAATTGTGGGTGGTGGGGTGGGGGTGGGGGTGTGGCTGCCTGATGAGTTTTTTTTTTTTTTTTAAGATTTTATTTACTTTTTTGACAGAGAGAGAGATCACAAGTAGGCAGAGAGGCAGGCAGAGAGAGAGGAGGAAGCAGGCTCCCTGCTGAACAGAGCGCATATGCAGGACTCCATCCCAGGACCCTGAGATCATGAACTGAGTCAAAGACAGAGGCTTAACCCGCTGAACCACCCAGCCGCCCCAACCTTGCCTGATTTAAGAAGGGCTACTACTCATCCTGCTGATACTTCCAAAACAGGAATGTGAGCCCAGGTTGACAGACTTTTAAAGAAGCTGGAGGGGCTCCTGAATGGCTAAGTTGGTTAGGCATCCTACTCTTTTTTTTTTTAAGATTTTATTTATTTATTTGACAGAGATCACAAGTAGGCAGAGAGGCAGGCAGAGAGAGAGAGGAAGGGAAGCAGGCTCCCCGCGGAGCAGAGAGCCTGATTCGGGGCTTGATCCCAGCACCCTGGGATCATGACCTCTTGATCCCAGCACCCTGGGATCATGACCTCTTGATCCCAGCACCCTGGGATCATGACCTGAGCCGAAGGCAGAGGCTTAACCCACTGAGCCACCCAGACGCCCCTATTTTTATATTTTTAATTTAATTTTTTATCTTAAATTAAAGCAATGGTAAGTTATTTGGGTTATTCAGCAACCTGTGTGGGCCAAACAAATGTAAAGTAGTATTAAGAGCGTGGGATCTAAGGTAAGAGATGTTCACGTGCCAGTTCTACTACTTAATGACTGTGTGTCCTTGTACAAATCATTTAGCCACTCTGTGCCGCACTTTTCTTTTCTATAAAATGGGGATAATTACTGCACTTCCTTCACAAGATTGCTGCAAGGGTTAGATGAGCAAAGATGAGACTAGGGTGAGGTTAATGAGGAATCATCTTGGGCGTAAGATTTAAGGGGGGTACCTGAAAACTCAACAGTCAAGATAACTAATGTATTAATGTAATATTTTAAAAAGTAGGGACACCTGGGTGGATCAGTGGGTTATGGATCTGACTTCAGCTCAGGTCATAATCGCAGGGTCCTGGGATCAAGTCCCATGTTGGGCTCCACACTCAGAGGGGAGTCTGCTTGTCTCTCTCCCTCTGCCCCTCCCCCTGACCCGCCTGTGTTCCCTCTCTCTCTCTCTCTCAAACAAATAAAATATTTAAAAAATAAAAATAAAAATTTAAAAAATAAAAAAAAAGTCAAAAGTAGGGATGCCTGGGTGGTTCAGTTGATTCGATGTCCAACTCTTGGTTTCAGCTCAGGTTGTGATCTCATGGGTCATAGGACAGCTCTAAGTCAGACTCTTTTCAGTGGGGAGTCTACTTGGGGATTCTCTCCCTCTGCCCCTCCCCCCACTCTCTTTCTCTCTCTCCAATAAATAAATGCTTTAAAAAAGTCAAAAATACATTGGGGAGAATATGTGCTATGGTGAGTGCTGTGAAGTGTGTAAACCTGGCGATTCACAGACCTGTACCCCTGGGGCTAATAATACATTATATGTTAATTTAAAAAAGTCAAAAAGAATCCAATAAATATTTACGATGAACAAACTATCAATATTTTAAATAAAGACAGGATCTGAACTTGCACTGCATGACTTGGCCTTACTCACTTTACCCTAATCCCAGCCCTGTGGGAGTCTGTCTTCACTTTTAAAGTGAGATGACACACAAGGAAACACCTCCGGGTCCAGTGGTTCAAGGGTAATAGAGAAAAAGCACTTGACCTTGTTCACTGCCATATTTCCAGCACCTACAATGGTGCTCACACAGGGTAGGATATTAATAAATATTTGCTGAATATCCCCCCCCAAAAGAAAGAGAAAGAGAGAGAGAGATGATGTCAAACCTTAGAACAGGGCCTGGTACCAAGTAGGTACTCAGTAAAATAATAATGATGATCATAATTGAAAAGATAATGCCATTGTCTGTGGGTCTTCTTCTGTTTTCAGGTCGATGGTAAACCTAGTGTGTATCTGACTCCCAGATTGGATCATTTTTTTAACCACAACCTGACAGAATTTTCTCCAATAATAATTGTGAAACACAACAAATAATAATGGCCAGAAAAGAAACACGGTAAAAATTTCCTTTTATTGGGCGCCTGGGTGGCTCAGTGGGTTAAAGCCTTTGCCTTCAGCTCAGGTCATGATCTTGGAGTCCTGGGATCGAGCCCCTCATTGGGCTCTCTGCTCGGCCGGGAGCCTGCTTCCCTCTCTCTGCCTGCCTCTCTGCCTACTTGTGATCTCTGTCTGTCAAATAAATAAATAAAATCTTTAAAAAAAAATTTCCTTTTATTGACTTCATATACACACCCAGACAACCAAAATTAAAAAAAAAAAAATTACAAAACGAAAGAGAAAAAAGTAATGGACCAATATTTTTTTAGTTACATTACTATTATTATTATTATTTTTAATAGAAAGGACATGTACATATACACAAGAAAAAGGGCCTCCAAAAGGGGCAACAGGGCAGGGTTCAAAGAATGAGCAGCACAGAGAATGAAAGAATTGCAGTAGCTCAAGTTCTGTTCCTTCATTTTTTACAGTCACTGTACCATCATTGTTGATTTCAAATCTGCTTATACACAGAGACAGGGGGACCTAAACATTCTTGAAGCGACTCCAGTACTTCTGAGCTGCTAGGAAGTCTCAAATTGAAGGCACATGCTGAGGGTCAACTGTGTAGGGGGGATAGCTTTCCAAATTAGCTCCCATTGTAGCATATATTATTTATCAAAGGTTAGGTAACATAAATGTACTAATTTGAAGCCTCCATATATATTATATTCTTAAAACTCTTAATAATCACAGCAATGATTTAGAACTTAGACTAACAGAAAGATCTCTTCAGGAGGGAGCATTTTTATCCCCGACATTGTCTGGAGGTACCAGGGCAGGGTGATAATAAAAAGCAGACCTACCCAGTTTCATTCATGTTTTTAAGTTCTCCACAGACAATGCAAGCCTTATGTCTTGCACACGAAGGACCTGCCACCACCCTTACCTGATTCACCTCAGCCCCAGGCCACCAGTTTTCCACGGCTCACTAAGACAATCCTGAAGGCCCTTTCAAAGCTGACACTCCACTCCTTTTTAATTCTGGATCTGCAAGCTGTTTCAAGCTGTGTGGCCCTGGGTAACTCCGGTAATTACTTTAAATCTCAGTTTCCTTGTCTGTGAAATGGGAACAATAATCCCAACCCATGCCTAATCCTTGTCAGGGTTCCATGAGGTAGTGTGGGAGGAGACTCGTAGGTGGCAGGCCTTGGTGACAAAGGGGACATTCCTTTGAGGTGCTGTTCTTGCATTGAGGATCTAGGAAAGAAGGGGATCCAGTAGTGCTGGAGTTTGCAGATCACTGAGTATGTTTCTTTTTTTTTTTTTTCAGGAAAAGGCTCACTCCTCTTGGCCCAGAGGCGGAGAGCTGATGACAATGACCCCAGCGCCTCTGAGCTGTAATGTAGTCCAGCTGGACGGAGTACTTCCCTTCCAGGGGTAGGTGGCTGAGGCAGGAACTGGCTCCCTTACCAGATGCCCCCTGAAACCCACTTACTGTTTCCTTAACTGTCTCTCCAGAGAGAATGGAAGGTCCCAAAACAGAGGTTGACAAACTACCCCCCCTCTCCCCAAAAAACGCAAAAAAGCCATTTCAGGCTTTCCAGGCCATATGGTCTGTGTTGCAACTACTCGACTCTGTTGTTGTAGTGCCAAGCAGCTCTAGACCACACATAAACGCAGCCTGGCTGTGTGCCAATAAAACTTTATTTGTGGATTCAGAAATTGGAATTTCATATAAATTTCACGGGTCAGGAAATAGTCTTCTTTTGATTTTTTTCTTTTTAAAATATTTTATTTTATTTATTTGACAGACAGAGATCACAAGTAGGCAGAGAGGCAGGCAGAGAGAGAGAGAGAGAGGAAGAGGAAGCAGGCTCCCTGCTGAGCAGAAATCCCGATGCCATGCGATGCGGGACTCGATCCCAGGATGCTGGGATCATGATCTGAGCCAAAAGCAAGGCTTTAACCAGCTGAGCCACCCAGGCGCCCCTTTTGATTTTTTTCAATCAGTTAAAAAGGTAAAGACCATCCTTAGCGCACAGGTGTGCAAAAATAGTAGGTCAGGTTTGGCCCGTGGGCCGTAATTTTACCCATCCCTATCCTATCCTAGAGGGCAGAGAACCCTCTCCCTCTCCTCCTCTGCTGTATCCCCAGTGGCCACAGCGGTGCCGGGCACATAGCTGGTTTCTGATGAGTATCTACAGATGACCCACTGCTTCCTCTTTTGTCCCTCGAACTCTAATTCCTTTTCCATCCTTTCCAACTAATAGCAGCAAGCTTCTGCCTCATCCCCAGGCTCCAGGGCAGCAGGAGAGCCCCCAGCCAGTTCTCCAGGAGACCGTCCCACCTGCACACTCCTGTTCCTCCTCTTCCTTTCTGACGACTACATCTCTGGCCTCATTCTTTCCCTGCCTTGTGACCACGGTCACGGGAGTGCCTTTAAACCGAAGCCTCTTCTCACATCTTCATCTCACACCGGTGGAGAACACATCCAGTGAACTCTCCAAGTCCGAGCCTCCTGCGTTCCCTTCCTTTCCAGGGGGAAGAATTAGGGAGGAGGGGAGAAAGGCTATGGTTGTTTGTATGGTTTCTCTTGAGCACCTACCATGTGCCAGGCACCACACAGATATTTTATTGCCCGATCTAACTTAATTCAGACACCCCTGGCTTAGAGATGCAGAAACCAAGTTTAACTAAATGTTCCGAGTCACAGAGCTAGAAGGGGGCAGAGCCTGGATGAGAGCCCAGGTTGGTGTGGCTCCATTCATAAGTATGTTTGAGGGCTTGCCATATGCCAGATGTATCCTGGGATACAACGGTAAACAAAACAGATAAGCCCTGCCTCGTGGAACTTTATTCTACTGGGCGCAACGAACAATAGCAAACAGGTAAATGGGCAGTGCGACTGCTGCTGGTGGAGAGGCGTGCAGTGAAAACAAGATAACGTAGGTGATGCCGTTGCTGGGGAGCTGGTTTAGAAGGGGCTAGTTCTCTCTGAAGAGGTGACATTTGAGCAGAGGTATGAATGAAGGGAGAGAACCTTCCACATGAAGGGGACAGCAGGAGAGAAAGCCTGAGGTGGGTGCTGCCTTGCATGTCAATGAGCAGGAAGGAAGCCTGGTGGCAGGAAGGCACTGAGCAAGCTGAAGGAGAGGAGATGCCCCAGGCAGCAGGGAGCCGGGTCCTGTAGGGCTTTGCAGGCCCAGCAAAATCTGTGGATTTTGTTTGAAATGTGATGGTGGAGCCACATGAGGGTTTCAAGCAGGGGAGTGATGGCACCTCCAGCCCCCTAGACCTGGATGGAGCAGACGAGAGACTCTACCCCCTTCCCTGTTCACTGCTACCCGCTGTCTGTACCCTGGGTACCCCTGAGCTCCTGTTCTGGGCTGACCGTGTAATGAAGTGAGTCTTTGAGTCTGAGAGAATTAGGTTCTCAGTCCAGTTGCAATACTTACCAGCTGTCTGACCATGGACAATTCTGTCCCTTTATGTGCCTCAGTTTTCCCCTCTGAAAAATGGGGACAATGATTTCAATCTCATAGTGGTGTTGGGACAATTGGATGAGCTCTTTCTTTAAACAGCTCCAAGCAGGCCCTATTGTACTCTCCCAATAAGCCCTTCTAGTTGGTTATTATTATTTAAATACTTAGCCAAGCTCGGGCCTCTTGTAATCACTTGTCAAAGAGGACTGTGACTGCCTTTATGATTATCCTTCTCATTGTGTTCCACCTGCTGCCTGGAGACACGTGTGCCAACACCCTCCTCTACAGAAAGGCTAGGAAAGTATAATGACAGACCGTCTCCCTGAGGCAATGCCTTCTGCTCTTTATTATAGCAAGCACAAGGCCAGGCTCTCTTTAGAGAGACCCAAAACCCAGCCTTCGGCCCCTCTCAGTTCAGTACCCCTGCTCCATGCCAGAAAAATCTCTCCAACAGGATACAAAATAATAACCTCATTTGTGTCCAGCAAAGCCCTTTTATGAGTCATTCATTTAACAAACACCTCAAGTGACCGCCCAGAACAGCCTGTTCTAACACCGTTATTATTATTATTAATAATAATAGCTAGCATGTATCCACTACTCAGAGTGTGGGGTTAGACTGCCTGGGTCTGAGTCCTGGATTTACTACCATTTCATACACAGATGATGCTGGAATATCACTTAGCCTCTTTGAGCACCTACTATGTGCCAGGCAGTGTGTCAGGTGCCAGGAAGACCATGAAGAACCAAGATGCGACCCCTGCCCTCTCAGAGCTTACTGTCTAATTGAAGAGCCAGGTGTTAATCAAATAATCACATAAACACATGGAAAGGGACAACTGTGAGAAGTATCCATTGCTATGAGTGTGTATAACAGGGAGGCAAAGGAATATGTCCTGGAGGAAGTGATTGTGGAGATACACTGGTTTGAGGAAGAGAGAAGATAGTTTCAAGTACAAGGAGCAGCGTGTTCAAAGGCCCTGTGGCAGGGCAACTGAAGGAGTTGGGGCTGGAGTCTAGAGGGAAACAGAGGAAATTGTGAGCTGAGGCTATAGCAGAATCACTGCCCTGTAGGCGATGGTTTGGTCTCCATGTCTCTCTGTGGAGTGACTGCTGTCACTACAACATAGGTAGGCAAGCTGACCTGCCCAAACTGCCCAGACCAGGCCTGGCTGTTCTCTGGGCTTCCTTTTTCCAGCATGACCCACCATGGCTTTTCCAGTACCTTTGGGAGAGGGGACATATGAAGTGAAACTTGTTCGTGGGAAAGCATAGTCACCACTCAGTCCTTAAGCGGAAACGATGCACTTGATAGGGAATCGTTTCCTGTAAGAAGCGAAAGGAAGAGGGCCAGGGGCCCCAGGAAAGGGGCAGACTGAAGACAAAATCGCTCCTGCTTTCCCCTCACTTCCTCTACTCCTGCCCATCTATCCCATCTTCCTCACCCAGTCTTTTTCCCTGATGCTCTGGGACCTCTTCCTGTCTCACTTCCGTCCGGCTTGCCATCAGATGTTTGGCCCCTGTGTGCCATCTCTTCTGTACCCCAAGTAGGATCACTAGATTCAGCAAATCAAAATACAGGATGCCCAGTTAAATTTGAATTTCAGAGAGACAGCAACAGTTTTTTTTTTTTTTTTAAGATTTTATTTATTTATTTGACAGAGAGAAATCACAAGTAGATGGTGAGGCAGGCAGAGAGAGAGAGAGGGAGGCAGGCTCTCTGCTGAGCAGAGAGCCCGATGCGGGACTCGATCCCAGGACCCTGAGATCATGACCTGAGCCGAAGGCAGCGGCTTAACCCACTGAGCCACCCAGGTGCCCCTAGCAACAGTTTTTTTTAGGGTAAGTCCGTCCACATATTACAAGGCTAGCCCCGAGCAGCAGGGGTTGGGACACTGCAAATGGTTCCAGGCAGCTGAACTGGCCAACACTAACGCAGAGGTTAATAATGGCTACTGCCTCTGGTCCAAGCCCCCACCCTTTCCCATCAGGGACGTGGAGAGTGAGTGAACAAGACACCAAAATCTGGGCCCACACTGCCAGAGCGGTCTCAGTTCTACCATTTTTTTCAAGCTGTGTAACCTCGGAGAGACCCAAAGAATGGGATGCCTAATTCCTCTGTCCTCAGTTTCCTCCTCTGTTCACTGGAGAGAGTAACAGCTCTCACCTCATAATGCTGTGAGGATTAAATGAGTTTATACAGGTGAAGTGCTTAGAACAGTGCCTGGTCCAGAGTAAGTGCTGGGTGTGTGTTGGCTGTAATTATTTCTGTAATCACACCAGACTGAACGTCAACTCTGGGAGAGCTGGGGCTTGGTTTTGTCATCGTTCTATCCTCAGCATCTAGAAGCAGTCCTGGGATACTATACATGCTTTGGAAGAGGGCCTGGCATGTCGTATGTAGGCATAAATGTTTACTGATTAACACAAATATAGGCACACCCAGGTGGCTCAGTTGGTTGGACAGCTGATTCTCGATTTCGACTCTGGTCGTGGTCCTCCAGGTCCTGAGATTGAACACTGAGTTGGGGTCCACGCTTGGCAGGGAGTCTGCTTGGGGATTCTCGCCCTCTCCCTCTGCCCCTTCCCCCAGCTCACACACTCTCTGTCAAATAAGTAAATAAATATTAAAAAAAAATAAAATAGGGGCTCATGGGTGGCTCAGTTGTTAAGTATCTACCTTTGGCTTAGGTCATGATCCCAGGGTCCTGGGATCAAGTCCCGCGTTGGGCTCCCTGCTCAGTGGGAAGCCTGCTTCTCCCTCTTCCACTCCCCGTGCTTGTGTTTCCTCTCTCCCTGTGTCTCTCTCTGTCAAATAAATAAATAAAATCTTAAGAAAAAACAAAAAATAAAATAAAGTAACTGTTGTGCTCAGTACCTACCTGAAAGACTTGGGTTATAATTCTTTCACAGATAGGGAAACTGTGGTTAAGCGATATAAATTAGTTTTCCCATGTTAAGGAGGTAAAAGAGTTAGGATTCAAATCAAGATTTGTTGGGTTCTGGAGCACCTGGCTGGCTCGGTCCATAGAACATGCAAGTCTTGATTTCGGGGTTGTGAGTTTGAGCCCCATGCTGCACATAGAGCCTGCTTCAAAAGAAATTTGTTGGGGGGGGGGGTTCCTGGGTGTCTCAGTGGGTTAATTTGGCTTAATTGGTTAATCTTGATCTGGCTCAGGTCATGATCTCAAGGTTGTGGGATTGAGCCCCAAGTAGGGCTCTGAGCTAAGAGGAGTCTGCTAGAGTCTCTCTCCCTTTGGTCACCCCCCCCCATAAAAAATTAATAAATCTTTTTTTTTAAAGATTTTATTTATTTATTTAACAGAGAGAGAGAGAGAGAGAGACAGTGAGAGAGGGAACACAAGCAGAGGGAGTGGGAGAGTGAAAAGCAGGCTTCCCTCTGAGCAGGGAGCTGGATGTGGGGCTCAATCCCAGGGCCCTGGGATCATGACCCTAGCGGAAGGCAGACACTCAAGGACTGAGCCACCCAGGCACCCCAAAATAAATAAATCTTTTAAAAAAATTTGTTGGGTTTCAGTCTTTTTCACTGAAAACCCAATTCACTTGCTACCGTAGGAAAGTCATGGAATAAGGGAAGTATCTGGATTTAGGAGAAATATTCATAAACTTTGATTTCTTAAAAGTCCTAATCTGTTCTTTTTTTTTTTTTTTTAAGATTTTATTTATTTATTTGACAGACGGAGATCACAAGTAGGCAGAGAGACAGGCAGAGAGAGAGGAGGAAGCAGGCTCCCTGCCAGCAGAGAGCCCGATGTGGGACTCGATCCCAGGACCCTGAGATCATGACCTGAGCCAAAGGCAGAGGCTTTAACCCACTGAGCCACCCAGGCGCCCTCCTAATCTGTTCTTGACCTGGTGTGTGACCTTGGGTAAATCATCTCATCCTTGTGAGGCTGTTTTATGATTTGTAAACTAGGTGGTGGTGGGAATTCAAAGAAATCACAGGTTGTTGGAGCTGGTTCACAGAAGGTTTTTGATAAACAATCCTCCCCATCACCCTGCCTTAAAATTTACTTATTTAATTTAGAGAGTGGGGATAGGGGCAGAGGGAGAGGGGGAGAGAGTCTTACTCAAGGCAGGGCTCAGTCTCACAATCCTGAGATCATAACCTAAGCCAAAACCAGGAGAGTCCCATGCTTAACTCCCTGCGCTAACCGGGTGCCCCAACCATTCTGCCTTCCAAAAGCTTTGCAAATAACTAGCCATTCTTCCCCACCCATGAACCTGCAAGCCGATCCCTCCACTGCCCCACCTGTGAATAAACCTCTCCGCACCTGGACCCCTAACACCTCTTTAGATGTTTGTTGAATCTCTCCAAGAGGAACCCTCTTCCCTGGCCTTTTACTCCACGTGCAGCCCAAGTGTCCCTCAACCCTGGGAGTTTGGTCGGAGCCCTCCTCAGAGGGGGCAACAAACATAAATCAGCCCCGGGGCTGGGCCTGAAGTTGGAGAGATTCTGGGGAGATCTGGCTTGAAAGGGGTCCCCTCAAGGACAGATTACCCAAAAAATCTGGTGGCGCTATGGGTGCTGATGGTGGCAACATAATAGGAACCTACCCCGAGCTGGGGCGCTAAGATCCCGGGGGATCTCTAGGGCCTCGTGAGCTGAAGGCCTGAGGGGCATGGGGCCCAGGTTCCTTTCAAGCCCTGGCCTGGGTCCTTCGGTGTGAGTGCTTGCCTGGAGCGGGAAGGGGAGAGGCGGACAGATGGGAGCTGGGGGAACAAGGGGCATCCCTCCCCCAGGATGGAGAAGGAATATCTGGGGCGTGACTCTGCGCGAGCAGATGAGGGGAAAGCGATGACCCCGGCGTGGTCCGCACGGGGAGGACAGCGTTTTGGTAGGGAGGAGCGGGGAAGGCCTCTCAGAAGTCGAGGAGAGCACGGGTCAGGAGCTCGCGGCGGAGGCGGGGCGGAGCCCTCTCGCGCGCCGGGGGCTGGGGTCCGCTCCGGGAAAGCCTCGCCGCGGGGTCTGGGGCGGGGCTTCGTCTGCCCCGCCCCTCGCGCAGGTAGCCAATGGGCGCGGCGGCTCCGGGTGACGGAGGGAGCCGAAGTGCGAGTGCCGCGGCGGTAGCGGCGGCGGACGGCCCAGCCCCAGCGCTGGGGTCTCTTGGGGGGCGCGGGGGCGCAGGGGAGCAGAACCGGGGACCCCGGGACCCGGGAGGCGGCGCGGCCCGGGCCGCCAGAGGAGCGCGGGCGGCCTGGCGGCGGCGCGATGCCGCTCGCCCAGCTCAAGGAGCCCTGGCCGCTCATGGAGCTGGTGCCGCTGGACCCGGAGGTGAGTGAGCGGGGCGGGGGACGGGCGCCGGCGGCAGGCGAGCCTGGGTCCCCACGGGGGCGGGGCGGCTCGCGGCGCCGCTTGCAGGCTGGCTGGCGCTCTCGAGGGCGTGAGTGCACTCCGATCTCTTGTGCCCTTCTTCGGCTCCACACCCCTATGCCCCGGGTGTGTGTGTGTGTGTGTGTGTGCGCGCGCGCGCGAGGGACAGTTCCGCCAAGCGTCCAGAACCCCCTTAGCACGGGGAGGGGATCCCGCGAGGCCCTGAGATCTGGCCCTCCGTCACCCCACACACCTAGGACCTGTACGGGAGCTGTCGGAGCTTCCTCTATCAGCGCAGAAGGGCAGGGCTAAGGTTCCAGATGTCTAGGATTCTACAAGAGATGAGGGTCATGAGAACCCCACGTCTCTTTCATGTCTCACAGCGCCCGACCCCGAGAGCGCCCCGCTTCTCTGCTGCTACCCTAGCAGGGTTTCCCCTCTTGACCCTTGGCAGTTGTGGGATATGGGGTGACACCACCTGTCTAGGGCTGAAACTCTCGGGTTTTTTTGCCCCTGGGTTAGGGCCAGAGGACACATGTGTCCCCTACCCCAAGCTGTGGAGAAGACAGTGGGGAAAAACCCTTAGACCTTGTGAGGATTATTCCAGGAGACATGGAGGACCTTGGTGCCTGCCTTTTTCCTTGTGAGCCCTCCCATAGGAAGGGCTGGGCCCCTGGGGTTTTTGGCCTCTGTCACCTAGCCTCTCCCAGAAGCAGCTTCTGCTCTCCTCCGAGGATTCTGTGGTGCCAAGCCCTAGGATGCAGAAGGGCAGCTCTTCCTGTGCCCTTTGACCCCCAGGGTCAAGGTCAAGGCCCTGAACCAGCAGATTAAGAAAACTTTCCTCTCAGCCTCATGCTGGGAAGGAAGCAGATGAAACTCCATTTCCAGAGGGGATGTGGGGGTATACTGGGAGGGTGTGAAGACCTCAGTGAGCAGGGGAGCCAAGGTGATTTTCTCTTGGCTTTGGTCCCTAGCCTAGCTCCCCTCCTCTGCCTCCTCTTACCTGGGGCAACCACCAAGTACCCTGCCTCCCAGGGCCACAGGTTGTGCTTAGAGTGAAGACCCCAGGTCCCCAGCACCCAGGGTGTGCTACCCCTTTAAAGGGATGGTCGTAGCTGACACTGGCTATTGGATGGTGGGCGCGGCAGGATTAGGTAACCAACCTGAAGGTGCAATTTGGAGTAAATTGCTCTGGGATCCCTGCCATGGGGTTTTTACAGGCCCTGCACGGCTCTAGGAGGTTCTCTCGCTGACTCACCCTCTGAGGTGAGGAACACTGCCCTCTGCAGTACCCCCCCCCCCCACAAGGCCTGGGGCATCAGGGCTTGGTTGGGGGGGGCGCTCAGAGATGGATGCCTTTGCCCTGGCATGCCCCTGTGACTTGGGCCTCCCTAGAGGAAGGGAGGCCGGGAAGTACTTAACCTAGGGACTTACCTTGGGTTATGCTCACAGGAAGGGCAGACACCCAGGAGCTCAATTCCCAGTGCAGGGCACTACTTCCTGCTTCCCTTTGGGGAATCCTGGGGCAGGGGACCAGGTTTAAACAGGAAACTCGACTCAGTTTTGAGTACAACTGCATCTGAGTTCTGTGAGAGGAGAAGACTAGTGTATTTCCTAGGACTGGGGGCATCGTGATTTCTGAGCTTCACCTTGGAAACACTGTGTGACCCTCAGCCAGTCCTTAGCCTCTCTGCCCCTCTGTTCCTCCAGCGGCCAGTGCTGGGTCGTAGCTTCGTGCTTCCTGGGACTGAGAGGTGCAGAGCCCTGGGCGCTGCTGCCTGTTCTCCCCCTCCCCCACTGCATGGAAGTGCCAGGCGTCTGGGTGTTATTGTTTGGGTAACAGGAGCCACGGGGCAGCCGGGGCGCTGGTTGGGCCGCTCTCACTGGAGAACAGGGCCTTGCTGTTCTTAGCCCAGGTGACATGTAAGTGATACAGCAGCCTGACCCACAGGTACAGGCGCTGCCACCGCCTCCTGGCTGGGAAAGAGGCGGGCAAGGGGCTGCTGGGGGCATTTGGCAGAGGCCTGAGGTCTGGACGGCCCTGCCCTCCTCATGACGCTGCCGAAAATGGGCTGCTGGGAGGCAGGGCCTGGCCCAGGTGGCCGTGTGGGTGCGGATTCCGCCCTGGGCCTTCCCTGGCCCTGCTGAAAGCAGGAACGTTCTCCAGGGGCCCAGCCCTGCCCTGTACAGAGCTTCACTGTGTGCCACCGTCCCTGCTTTGCCTCTGTTACCTTGTTAAAATAATTCTCTAGGGGCACCTGGGTGGCTCAGTGGGTTAAAGCCTCTGCCTTCGGCTCAGGTCATGATTCCAGGGTCCTGGGATTGAGCCCCACATCAGGCTCTCTGCTCAGCCCGGAGCCTGCTTCCCTCTCTCTCTCTGCCTGTCTCTCTGTCTGCTTGTGATCTCCGTCTGTCAAATAAAAAAATAATAAAAATTAAAAAAAAAAAAAAATAATAATTCTCTAAACATCATCTCAAAGTAGGGATCATTGGGGTGCCTGGCTGACTCAGTAAAGCGTGTGGCTCTTGATCTCAACGTTGTGAGTTCAAGCCCCATGTTAGGGGGGAACCTCTTTTCTTTTTTTTAAAAAAGGGATTACCCCCATTTTTGGATGGGACAGCTGAACTTGGGAGAACTGGCCTATGAATTCATGTTTGAGACAGGATCAGGGTCCAGAGCTCTCACTGTCTTCTAACAAGTTGTGGGGTCAGGGCTCAAGGATGGGGAAGGGCTGGGATCAAACTGGCCCAGGTGGAAGGGACTCCAGGAGAGGCTCCGGATGTTGGCAGACTCTCTTTGTTCCACAGGGCCTCTGTCCAGCCTTTTCAGAGGGCTGGTGGTGCCAGCCAATCCTGGCACCTGGCCCCCAGCCTCCAGCAGCGTGCAGGGCTGCCAGGGCTGGGCTCTGAACCCAGCTCCTGGGGCTGCTTCCTGCCCGTGGGGCACGTGCTGTCTTTGTCCATCTGCTGCCTGGCTTCTCCAGATGCTTCCCTGAGCCCCACTTCTCAAGACAGAGCTGCCTGGGCGAGAAGGACGAATGCCTTTTGGAATCCATCTCTGACCTCTGGGGAGGGGGCACAGTGGTCTAGGGCAGCTGTCCTAGGAACAGTGCTCCCTGAGGAAGAGCAAGAAGAGTGGGTGAGGCCCAAGGGCCCTTCCTTTGCCAGACTTTTTAGACAAGGTCTTTGACTCGGGATACTGCAAGGTCAGCGTCATTGTCCCCTTTCATTCATTCATTTATTCATTCATTCAGCAAATATTTATTGAGTACTCATCATGTGACAAGTACTGTGCCAAGCAACAGTGCAGTTATGAACAAGACAGACCTGGCCTTGACACAGATGAGAAAACCGAGGGTCAGAGAAGTGACGTGACAGACCCAAGGTCAGAGCAAGCGGCCGGCAGAGCCGGATTAGCAGCTGTCTTTGTGGCTGGGGAGCTGTGTTCTTCCCACCTGCCTGTGCAACAGTCAGGCCAGAGGGGCACATGGACCCTGTCTTCCCAGGACCTTGGCTTTGAGGAGGAGGCTCTCCTATGGTTTTTTCACTCCCAGTCCTTTCTCCAGGGCTGCCCATCCCTTTCTAGAAACATCGTGCATCAGCTCTTACAGGCATGGGGTTTTCATGAGGGTGGCACCCAGGCCAGAGACCCCGGGACCGGCAGGGCCAGAGACCCCGGGACCGGCAGGGCCTCTGTCTGGGGTCCCCTGAACCACCCAGATATTGCTCAGTAAGCCCACACCTCTGGGGGCATCCGAGGCCTCCTCCCCTCCCTCACTGGGGATTTAGGCTTGCAGCCTTGTGACTTCAGGTTACGGCGCCATGTCCATCACCTGCTAGGTGAGGGACCTCAGGTAAGTCCCTTAACTCTGAGCCTCATCTGAAAAAGAGGAGTACTCGAAGTTGGTCTGGGCTTCTTGCTCTCTCTGCTGAGCAGCGCTTTGCTGTGATCGACGGTGTGCCGGGCCCTGAGCTGGGTGCTGGGAAATGATGATGGACAAGCCTTGGCTTCTTCCTGAGTTCACCTGGGGTTTGCTCAGTGCCACTGGGGTCCAGAAGAGGTAGGAAAGGACTTGAAACCTTGTGAACAGAGGAGAGGACATTGCTGGAAGAAGGCCAGGTGTTTGCCAAAGTGACAAGGCAGGAAGGGTTTTCTTGGTAGAAGGAGCCACAGTGCAGATGCTAGGGATATGAAACAAGCTGGTCTGCCCAGGGTCCCAGGTCATTCGCTTACGCTCAAGAACAGGACCCAGTAATGATGATGGCTGTTGTTTGTGGACTGGGTAGATTTTGTTTGCTTCTTGTTGCCTCCCAATGAGATACATTGCTTTCATGTCCGTTTCACAGGTGAGGAAACCGAAGCCCTGAGAAATGAAGTAACCTCAGGGTCGTGCAGTGGTAGAAGCCAGGATGTGAACCCAAAAGGCCAGGTTCTAGAACCCACATGCTTAATTGCCTGTATTGGGCAGTTGGGGATGATGATCTTGAATGCCATGCCAAGGAGCTGGGACTTTATTCTGTGGGCAGTGGGAAGCCATGGAAGGATTTTGGGCTGGGTCCATAGAAGGTTCTCAGTAAGGAGTGTGTGAGCGAGAGTTGATTGCTCAATGCGAGGCTCACAGTTGAGTTTGAGGAAGGACAGGGGTTTGGAATGAGGAGTGCAGGGGCAGGGCAGGGGGAGCTGGTCTGCAGGTAGGCTGTTGTGACGTACTGTGGGAATTATTGCAGGAGTCTAGAATGCCAGGTAAACTCAACATATAAAGACATCATGGCCCCTACTCCCTACTCCCTGGCCCTTAGCCACCCAGCCCTCCCCTCAGGCTGCTGAGAGATGACAGCATGTATGTGTATGTATGTGTGGAGGGACCTGCAGAGCAGCGGGCCCTGGGGTGGGTTGGGGCATTAAAGGGGCTCAGGGGGCAGGATGTTCTGCGAGCTGCAGGGAGGAGCCGCTCCAGGGGCCGGGAGATTATGTAATGGGCAGAGCACAGCTGTGCCTGCTTCTGCCAGGCAAAGCCACAGCTGCCCTGTGGACCCAGCCCCTGGCTCCAAAGTCCTGACCTGCCCGAGGCTGGGTCTTGCTAACAGGAGGAGCCGCCGTCTGCCTCCCCACACACTGGCTGTGCCAGGTGGGGTGGGGACTGCTCCTTCCTTACTTCCAAAGGCCTGGTTACTCACCTCCTATCACACAGGAAAAGGATGGGCTGGGTTTGGTATACCCCTGAGGGCAAAGTCTAGGGGCTGGAAGAAGCAGGACTGCCTAGAAATGGGCCCCAGTGGCCGCCTCTTTGCAGGTGGTTCGCCCTGCTGAGGCTGGGCTCCTCTTCAACAGACCTTTCCTTGATCACCTCCTGGGTGTCAGAGTCTGGATTTTGCATCTCCGCTTCCCAGTCCTGTGACCTTAGGTGCCATCGCCATGCTTCTCTGAGCCTCAGTTTCTTCGTCCGCCAAGTGGGGACAGGGCCTCCCTCCCAGGTCAGGAGGATTTAATGATGCCACAAGCAGGAGGCACCAAGCCCAGTGCCTGGCATGCAGCAGGGGCACGGAAGAGCGCAGCTGTTAGCACCAAGGCCTAATCTCCGTCCTCCCCTCTATGAGGAAGGGCAAGCCTCTGTGTATATAGTCCCTGCCGCGTCGCCAGTGGCACAGGGGAGGAATGCAGGGGCACTATGTGGCGGCCGTGATTCTGCCCGGCAGGGGCAAGGGAGGAGTCTGAGAATGGGGCAAGGACAGGGCAGCCAGCAGCTCCAGGCTGGTCACTGGTGCAGACTTGGTCTCCTTACGTCCCTGCAGCAGTTCTGGGAGGTGGGGGTAACTCTCCCCAGCTTACAGATCGGGAGACTGAGGCCTCTTGGCAGTCGATTCGTTAGCACAGACTCAGTTTGTCTCCAGCGGAGCTGGGAGCCACACGTGCCCTTTCCTTCTCCCTGGGAAGAGATGACATTTGAGCTCAGTCTTCAGAGATGAGGGCTTTGCCAGGCAGAGAGCATGAAGGAGGGAGGGGGGAAATGCGGGTGAGGGGCTGCTGCAGGAGAGCCTGATACCTGTCCCCCTGCGTTGAAGGTGGGGGCAGATGGCCCTCGCCTACATGGCCTCCCTGGCTAGCCGGGGCAGCCCACCGGGGTGGGGGAGGAGGGGTTCTGGCCGAGTCTGTTTTTGCTCCCTCCCACCCTGGGAAGTTCTGGTAATATTCCCCATTCTTCCTTCCCTTCTCTTTTCTAGAATGGACAGGCCTCAGGGGAAGAAGCTGGACTGCAGCCATCCAAGGTGAGGACCACGGCAAGCACCCTGAGCAAGGGACCATTTGCATGGTTGTAAAGGAGGAGGGAGGCCCACCCAGCTCAGCCTTCCTGTCTGGTCCCACTGAGTCCTCGAGGTGACCCTGTGCACAGAGTTAGCTTGCTCTAACTTTCCTCTCTCTCTTTCTTTCCTCCTTTCTTTTCTTTCTTTCCTTTCTTTTCCTTCCTTCCTTTCTTTTTAAGATTTTGTTTTATTTATTTATTTTTAAAACATTTTATTTCTTCATTGAGAAAGAAAGAGAGATGTGCACACCCATGTGGGGCTCGATCGCAGGACCCTGAGATCACAACCAGAGCCAGAGTCAGTCACCTAACCAACTGAGCCACCCAGCCATCCCTAGAGATTTTATTAAGTAATCTCACACCAGTGTGAAGCTTGAACTTACATCCCTGAAATCAAGAGTCGCCCACTCTACCCACTGAGCCAGCCAGGAGCCCCTCAACCTTCCTATTTCTTAGGCAAGGGGACCGCGGCTGAGCCTGGGTTAGGAGCAGAATTCGGCTAGAACTCTGGCTCCTCCTCACCCAGGCCACTTCCTTGGTTTATTTCGTCATGGCAGCTGGGCTGGCTATAAGGAAAGAGCTGAAGGGGTGATGGGAGAGGCTGAGGTCAGCTGGGCATGATGAGGGCCTAGAATCTTCTGGGTATGCGGTGCTGGTACATGACGGGAGGGCACAGGGTGGCCCCCCAGGTCTAACCAGGGCCCAGTGCCTGGCACATGGCACCTGGCCGTTTCTCTGGGTTCCCATTTCCCAGCCCAGGGCTGGTTCCCTCCCATACTGTCTTTGCTTCCCTTGGGCGCCTCCCTTTAGCCCTTTAGTCCCTGTTGCTGGTTTTGTGTGTCCACAGTTGTGTGACCTTGGGTGGGTCCTTTATTCCTTCTGGGCCTGGGCTTTCTCATTTCTCTGTTGGGAAAGAGCACAGCCGGTTTTCAGGAGCTGTGAGGCCACAGAGCTGCCGGCCATTGGGGGGCTGGGGGAGAGCGGTGTGTGTGCTTGGGAAGCTGCCTAGAGAGGATGGAGCCTGGGTTTTGACATTAGGGCAGACCTGCGTTTAATTCCTGGCTCCATGCTCACTATTTGGCCAGAGGTGTGCTCCCTTCCAAGTCTCAGTTTCCTCATCTGTAAATTGGGGATGATGGCGCCGGGCTCAAGGGAGTAGGGGGAGGGACAGATTAGATTGTAACTGCCCCACGTGCACGCATGGTGACTTCAGCACCAGGAGCATGGGTATGACAGTATTGCCCCCTTCCAGGGGCCACACCCTCTAGACCTGGATCGGCCTGGGCACCAGACTTGCCATGAGCTTGACCTTTGAAATAGACCTAGAGCTGGTCCCGAGGTTTGCCTTGTCTCAGCCTCCTGAGATAAGGGAGCTGAGCTGCCCGAGGTATGGCAAGGTGAGATAAGCAGGCTGTACCTCTCTTCTGATGGTCACTTTGGCCACCTTAGCCAGCAGCGGCCAGACCAAGTGGTAGAGACTGGGTCCCTCAGTTTGTCTGGGCCCCTGGTCTGGAGAATCTCCTTCCAGAGTACCTGCTTCTAGTTGCTTTGTAACAAACCAAAGGATTCAAGGAAGAACCAGGATGTTCAGATCTTAGGGTTCAAGTTTTGGGGGTTGCAGAGAAGCTCGCAGCTTTGGGGGGATAGGTGGTAAGCTACCCCAGGAGCTAGAGAGGCCTGTTGGGAGAGGGCAGGAACTTACGCAGGCAGGTAACCTACATTGGGTCTCAAGCCTATGATGCCTGTTTTCAAGCAGAAGACCCTGGGATAGGAAGGTAGTTAAGGCTGGGGATGGATGGGCACAGAGAGCCTTGAAGGCCACGTTAAAGAAGAGAAAGAGCTTAACCCATACCACTCCAGGAGCTTTGAGTGTAGTTTTCACAACACCCCTGATGTAGAGATTGTTACTATCCCCACTTTACAGATGAGAAAATCAAGGCCTGAGGTCACATAGCTGGTGCACAATGGAGTCAGGTCTTGCTTGCCTACAGAGCCCATACTTTTCCCAGCCCAGAGAGCATTGCGTGCTGAAGGGGGGGGGGAGTATTGGGTCCCTGTGACCCCCAGTTTCACCATTTTTAAACACCTGCTTATCTCTTCTGTTGCCCCCAGAACCTCACATTATCCCCGGTGCCTGCTTCTGGGCTCGGCACACCAGGGGGCGCTCAGCCTGTGGTCAGGACCTCATCACTGTGCAGTGCAATGAGCTGGGAGCAGGCCATTTTCTCCTTTGCTTCATCAGACTTTAGGGACACTGTGCTGTGACACCAGAGGGCTCTAAAATGAGTCAGCAGCCCAGCCTCAGGTAGCTCTCAGGCTTGAGGAGAGGGTGGAGACAGACAAGCCGTGTGGTAGTGGATGCTGGGTTGGTAGAGAACATGACCATGGGCACAGAGAATCTCCATTCTGTGCCAGGCCCCATATCAGGCCAAGAAATATACCCCTTTCCACGTGCCCATGTTTCTCCCAGTGACATGGTAAGAGGAGCAGTCCTGGGGAACCAGCGAGGGGCACCTGTGCTCAGGGCCAGCATGGACCAGATGGATGGTTGCTGTTCCGAGTGGCAGGGGAGGAAGTGTCATGGTGGGCTCTAGGGCTCCCGGCCCCCTTCCCTGCAGAACTGGCATTTGGCTGGGCCTCCAGCGGCCAGATTCGGCAGGCCCAGAGAGCATTGGGCCTTCCAGGTGGAGATGAGGCAGGGAGGGGCCCTTGGGAGTCCAGCATTCTGAGTTCAGAATCCTGCCCCTTTCTCATTTGCTGTGGAACCCTGGGCAGGTGCCGTGCTCCCTCTGAGGTTCTGATGCTTTTCCAGAATCGGAGGACGAACAGGGTCTGTCCTCAGGCCCCCCTGGGGGAGGGGGTGTGATATGTATAAATTAAACAGTCCCACAAAGTTTGGTGTGTTGGGTTTGTTTTGTTCTTTTTTAAAAGTTTGTATTTTTAAGTAATTTCTACATCCAGTGTGGAGCTTGAACTCATAACCTGAGACCGAGAGTCGCCTGCTCCACTGACTGAGCTAGCCAGGCCTCCTCAAAGCTTGGTGTTTAATGCTTGATTGTTTTATTCATTTTAGGCCGAAAGGGGGATTTGGGTTTTAGCTGCCATGGTATGGACAGCAGTCCAGGGCAAGAGCTCCCCGGATCCCTTCGGCACCCCCGGCACTCCTGGGGTCCTCAGGCAGACTGGGGCTCCACTCACCCTCTCTCTCTCCATGACGGTGGACCAGGCACCCCCAGCCCCCCAGCCCCCCCATCTCCGGAGCTGGACCCCTTTGAAGCACCGGCAGGTCTATTTTGAGAGCTGAGCGTCTCCCCCCTCCCATCCTCTCTTCCTGTTTATGAAACCCTGATCCATCCCGGATCCCTCCTGCTCCTCTGGCCGGAGCACAAGCAGGATGTGACTGTGGACTTTGGGGAGCCTTGGGGGCCTCAGGTGTTGGGGGGAACTTCCCTCGGACTGGCTGGGGTAGGCCACCCACCCTCCCGTGGACCCTGGGACCGTGTGGCTGGGCTGTGTCCCCGCAGCCTGCCGGGAGGAGACTGCAGCAGTGCGATCGCCCGCCCAATCCAGGGAGAAGTCCTGCTTGCAGCATCCGTTCGTCTCTGGCCCACTGTACTTGTAGCAACAACCTTCCCGGGCTGGAGTCTTTAGTTTTAACCTCTGTTCTAC
This sequence comes from Mustela nivalis, assembly GCF_964662115.1. Taxonomy (NCBI): domain Eukaryota; kingdom Metazoa; phylum Chordata; class Mammalia; order Carnivora; family Mustelidae; genus Mustela; species Mustela nivalis. The sequence continues at coordinate 18,586,921 of NC_139029.1, forward strand.
AGAAGGGGAAACTGAGGCTCACACAGGGAGGGAAATTTGCCTGGGAGCGCTCAGCTAGTGAGTGCACAGGTCTTACCTTCGTACCCTGCACTCTGGGCCTCAGCCTCTTCATGCGGGTCACTCTCTCGGCAAAGAGGGTCTTTTCTCCCCTCCTTTCTGCCTGGACAGCTCCTGTTCGTCCTCGGGGTTTAGCTGGGCTGCACCCTCTCTGGAAAGTCTTTTGGGACCTCACCCCTGGCAGATTGTTACTGCCCCTGGGCCCCCGTAATACTGGATTGTAGGATTGTAGCCACTTGTGTTTTGTTACCATGGATTTTCAGGAGTTGCGGGAGAACAAGGCCCGAGTCTTAACATGTGCGCCTCCTAGCGTCAGGCTCGTAGCTTGGGGACGGGGCCGGAGGGGGTGGGTCAGGGTGGCGTAGCTTTGAGGTTGTCCAAAGGGGAACCAGGCTCGCACTGAGGTCTTGAATGTAGACTTCAGAAGCAAACACTCTTTGATTTTGCCCCTAGCTGTCCCCCTTTCTAGCCATGTGGTCTCGGACAAGTCATTTTCTCTCCAAGTCTGGTTTTCGTGGCTCTGAAATGGGATGACAGGATCTCTGTCAAAGCTAAAACACAGGGCCTGGCAGAAGCCACACCGGTAGAGGCTGAAGGAAAGAAAGGCCTCGTGCAGTACATGCTTCGTTGAGAAGGGGCAAGTTCTTGTTGTCACTCATGCCGGTCCTGGCCGAGTGCAGCAGGCATGCCTGGGAACTGCCCCCCTCTCCTCCCCTGCCCCAAGGAACCAGGAGACAGAACAGGAGCCATCTGTCCCACCCACCGGAGGGGGTAGGCCTGGGAGGCCCTGTGTTCACTGCCACCTGGGGAAGGCACTGTGGGTGTCCGTTACTGCTGGGATTGGCAGCTGGGTTTAGGCTGCAGCTGGTGGTGGAGGGAGGCCCGTGGCTGGGACCCTAGGGACCAGGGATCAGGCCGAGGGGCTCTGGGCTTCTCTCCCAGCTGCCTTGTAGGAGGAAGTAAGTAAGAGGATGTGTCTGTAGGGGAGAATGGGGCAGGGACCAAGGGATGTGGTCTGGTGCCTGTCCTCCCCCACTCCTGCCACCAGAGGCCTCACAGTCCCAGCACAGACCCTCCAGCGAAGGCAGTTCTGAGACTGTTTCCTTCCTGTAGCCCCTTCCTGTACTCTGCTAGCCACAAAGTCTTCCTTTGCTTCTCAGGGATTTGAGGATTGGTTGGGGGGTGGGGGCCCAGCTGGCTCCAGCCCAGAGAGCTTTGGGGCTTCCGGGGCTGTCCCGGTCTCTACAGCCCTGTCGGAGCTGGGTGCAGTGAGCAGCCTGTCTGAGGAGGCCTGTTTCCCAACCGCCAGCAGGCCATCAGCAGCAGACTGTCGTTGGAGGCCCTTTGAGGACTGGAAGGGGAAGTCCGTGTGTACGTGGGGGCGTGTGTTTCCACATGTCTGTGGAAATGGTTTCCGATCATCGGCCTGTGTGTATTTGTGGGTGTGCCAGTTCCTGTGGGGGTACTGGTGGGACTGATGCGGCCAGGCCATGCGGAAGGGGGCTGGGCCTGGTCAGCCCCTGCCTCACTGCTACCTTCTCCTCCTCTCAGACTTCAGTGAGGCCCTCTGGCCCCCTTGCCCATCCCAGCGCCCTGGCCTGGCAGGCTTCTGCCAGGTGGGGCTGGGTGCCTGCTCTGGGGGCTGCCATTTTGGGTGGGCCCAGCCGTAGCAAGGTCACTGCTGGGGAAGGAGCTTCTGCACTCTGGCCTGGGGCACTCAGAGACCTTGGCTTTGCTGAGTTCTGCCCCACATTCTCTCAAGGGGCTGTTTGCAGGTGCTGGGATGTCCAGTGTGTCACCACCTCATTCTTGTGACTTTTGTCTGTGTTCTAGTCTCCCCTCCTTAGGATCAGAGGAGATGATGAGGGCTGTATCCCTGGACCGCCCCCACCCCAGAGTCATGGGTTTGGGGTCTCCAGTGTCCCCTTCTCAGCTGGGGAGCCTGACCCGTCTTCTGTCCCTCCTCCTTACAGAGGGGGAAGTGAGAAGGAGGGGGTCAGGGACCCTGCCTTCTGGGCCGGGAAGGCTGAAAAAGCAGAAGTAGAGGAGTACTGGGGCCCTTTGGCCACCGCTTGAGCCCCACCATGCAGACCCCGGCAGATTTCCCCAGGGGTGAGAGAGACTCACTCCCCTGTCCCAGAAAGGTGAGCAGAGGGTTGGTCTGCCCAGTCTCTGTCCCCATGACCCTGGGCAAGGAATGGGTTTGGGAGTGGCTCTGTCCCCTGGGGTTTCTGGGTGACTGCTTCTGTCCCCAGGGAGTGTCCTCAGAGGCAGGCGAGCGGAGGCTCAAACCTCAGGGTGGGGTGGGCAGGGGCTGCTGTGTGGTCTCGGCTCACCTCAGCCCCTCTCTGAGTCAGGCTTTCTGCCTGTCCTGCCCAGGCTTCTCCTCAGGCGCCTGCAGAGCCTGCAGCTTCTTGTGGCTGCAGCTTTTGTGGCTGTTCAAGGTCGCCTGAAGATGGGGCTGCGTCTGTCGGGTCCCAGACCTAGAATGGGACGTCCCTGGACTGACCCCGGTGTTGAGGGAGGGGGTGGGATCGGATGGGCAGGGCAGGGCTCTGGCTGACTTCCCTGCTCACCCCGTCCTGGCACTGAAGGCCCGCTGACCCCAAGCCAGGCAGTAACTAGGGGAAGGATCTGAGTGTCAGCCGGCTGTGCCGCTGGTCTGCTTTCAGCCTGCGTGAGTCACTGGCCTCTGGGCCTCAGCTGCCTGTATCTGCAGTGGGGATAACAGATTTGGGGAATTTGGATCAGAGACAAAGCTATCAGCTTGCACTTAGGAGGTGGCCCTCTCACCCACTGTATCGGTCCTGGGCCCTCCGCAGGCCCTGCAGGGATGAAACTCAGAGGGGTGTCTGCCACAAAGCCGGGACTGCTGCCCCAGATGCGGGGTGATGTCCCCTCACTTCCCCCCACTGGCCCCCTGGCAGACCAGCAAGAACCCGGAGCTCTGCCCTTGAGTCCCGGAGCTGGCTTTCTGTGTGTCTGGCCTGCATGTCTGTTGGTCTCCCTGGGCCTCGCTGACTGGCTTTCTCTTTCTGTGGCCCACCCGCCTCTCTTACCAGGTCCCCATCTCTGTCTCCACCTGATGAGTGCCTGTCTTCACCTGTTGGGTACATGTCACGTGTTGGGTGCCTGTTGGGTTGTGTCCCCTTCTGTCTCTGCCTGTTGAGTACGTGTCCCCATCTGTCTCCACCTGTTGGATGCCAGCCCCCATCTGTCTCTGCCTGTTGGGCCCCCATCTGTCTCTGCCTGTTGAGTTCACGTCCCCTTCTGTCTCTGCCTGTTGGATGTATGCCCCGGGCCCCTCTGCCTGTTAAGTATGGGTCCCCTCCTGCCTCAGCTTTGTTGGGTACGTGTCCCCATCTGTCTCTGCTTGTTGTGTGTGTGCTCTTCCTACCTCTGCTGGCTGGGTGTGTGTCCCCCTCCGTCCCTGCCTTGTGGGCCTGTGTCCCCACCCACTGCTGCCTGACAGCTGCCCACCTTCACCCGTCTTTACCTGTGGATGCCCGCCTCTGCCTGTTGGGCGTCCCCCCTCATCCGCCTTTACAGGTTAGACGCCTGTCTCTGCCCGTCAGGTACCCATCTAGCCCCCAGCAGCTGTGTTGGCATGGGGCTTTCCCTTTGCAGGCCCACGGGCAGGATGAGGGGGACAGGGCCAGAGGGCGGCCCGCAGGCGGTAGGGAGGGGGGGCAAGGGAGGAAGGGACCGTGGTAAGATTGTAGGCCTGGAGCTGGGAAACCACAGGCCCCGGGTGATTGGCGGCCCTGAGCTGGGCCCAGCCCCCGCCCTCACCCTGCACATCCGCCTTGGGCCTGGCCACCTCCGAGGCGGCCCCCGACACTGCCTGCTCCTGCCATGGTGCCTCGGCCCTGCCGGGCGGATGGAGCAGGCTCCCAAGCCGCCCCGCCTGCGGCTCTGGGCCCTGCTCCCCTGGCTGCCCAGGAAGCAGCGGCCCCAGACCAGCCAGACCTCTCTGCCTGCCCCTGGCCCTGGCTCTGGCCCCAGGCGGGACTCGGTGAGTGTGCCCAGATGTCTGGTCCCGGCCTGGCTGGGGCCCTTGGAGCAGGTGCCTGGATGGCGAGTTTGGCCTCAGTTGGCTTCCGGCTTTCCTGGCCCCGGCCTGGCCCGGCTGGACAACTGGCCCCTGCCCAGACTTGCTTCCTGGGGACGTGAGGAGGTGCTTCAGGCTCCAGGGTACCAGTGGCTTATTGGAGGGAGGGCAGGAGGGTCCTGGAAGAGCTAGGACCTGGCAAGGGGTTTTTAGTAGACTCCTGTGATGGAACTCTCAAAGGTTGGGCGGAGGAGCTCATCGAGTCTTTGGCCTCAGCTCCTAGCCACCCCAGACTGGCACTAACTGGGTTAGTGTGGGTAGTCTCTGGTGGACTTTGAGTCCCTGTGACTCTGAGCTATCCTTTTGGCCAGAAGGATCCTATCATCCACTCTGACAGGAATAAAAGCCCAGCTCTGCCTCCCCAGTATGAGAACAAGCTCTACTTCCTACTGTAGCAAAAGCAAAACCTTTGCAGCAGGGGAAAGGGAGTCCCACAGGTACAACCCGTGCCATGCACAGGCATCTCCCTGGGCCTCCCTGGGCCAGGGCAGCAGGAGTGGTGGGAGCTGGGCCTCACCTGACCAGCACTTGGTGGTTTGACCCTCCCTGGCCCTTGAGACCCTTGGGGCATTGACGAAGAGGAGGCTGGCCCTGTCGGTACAGCTGTCTGGTGTGGCCAGCAGAGCCCTGTCTCCAGGGGGAGGGGGCTTGGATGGGCCCCCCTGTGCTCACCAGCTCTATCCCTCCGATTAGGATGAGGGCGTCCTCAAGGAGATCTCCATCACGCACCACGTCAAGGCTGGCTCTGAGAAGGCCGACCCGTCCCATTTTGAGCTGCTCAAGGTTCTGGGCCAGGGATCCTTTGGCAAAGTGAGTCCTGGGCCCGCAACTGGGGGTGTCGCACTGGTCGTGTCAGAGGTGGGGGCGAGGGGTCCCCTTGGGGTTCAGGATCAGAGGGTAAGTGTTGATGGGTCTCAGGGGAGGACAGGAGGTCACCTTGGTACCCAGGGAGGGCAAAAGGTCAACCTGGGGCTCAGGGAAGTTAGTGGTCAGCCTGGGGCCTGGGGGATGGGAGCTCACAGGTCTCCCCAGCTTCTCCTCTGCCTTTTCCCCATTGCATTCTCAGGTCTTCCTGGTGCGGAAGGTCACCCGACCGGACAGTGGGCACCTGTATGCCATGAAGGTACTAAAGAAGGCAACACTGAAAGGTGAGTGAAGGTCACCTCCCCATGCAGAGCCCAGGCTGGGCACAGGATTGAGGGAGACAGTCCTGTTCTCCAGAGTGTTGGGTCTGATGGAGGAGATGGCTCTATTTCCAGGAGCACCTGGTCTGAAGGTAGAGAAACAGGTCTGTCCTCAGCCTCCCCTTACCCCCCTCCCACCTCATGGCAAAGACAGCATCTGTTTCAAAGAAAAGACTTCTGGGGGATTAGCCTCATCCCTCCGTTATTCCCCCGAGCCAAGCACCCATTGCCATAGCCGAAGATAAGGATCTGGAAAGGAGGCAGGGGGTGAGTACGTGTGTTTGTGGCAGGGGTCCTCATGTGCCTGGCATTGACATGAATTGGGAGAGCTATTCCATGCTTGGAAGGCTGAGGGAAACCTCTCAGGGTGGAGAAGGGTATGAAGGAAGAGGCAGGGAGTCTGGGAGACAGTGGGGGAGGGTAGGAGAGGGGAAGTTGAGGCAGAGCCACAGAGATGGAGAGCAGGGAGGTTCAGAGGGGAGCCCAAGGCCAGATCTGGAATTCCAAGGCTCAGAAAGGGCATGATGGTGGGTGGTGGTGGATTTTGGGCTGGGCAGTGACCCTTAGAGCAGTCTGGGAACCAGGGCAGCCACACTGACCAGCGGGTGGTAGGGGCAGTGGGCCCTGGCTGGGGTGAGGTGGGGGAGGATCAGAAGTGTTGACCTTGTAGACTTTAGGGGTCCTGTGGACCGTGAAGGGTTGTTTGTGGGGTGCTGTAGCTTTGATACCCTCATGCCAGTTTGGTAGGGGTAGAAGTCATTCCCCAGAAGGGATGATGGGAGCCATGGCAGGGAGGGCAGAGGACTTGGTCACTGCTCTGAAGGCCTCCCAGGCCAGGGTGTGAGTAGCCAAGTCAAGCCTACAGTGTGGGGCAGTTGGGGCTGTGAGTGGGGAGCCCAGGGGCTGGAGGGTTTTGGCCTCACAAAGGGTAGGCTCACATAAGGAGGGGCCACCTGAGCTGTGCCTTGAAGGATGAGTTAGGATTTCTCCAGACTAAAAATGATAGAGAAAATGTACTCCAGAAAGGAGAAGGTGTTTGCCTGAGCAAAAGTGTAAAAACATAAGGCGTATTTGGGAAACAGTGGTTGGAATAGTCCGGCTCCAGCATGGCCCGTGCCGCGTCTGGTGAAGGAAACGAGGAAATTAAAGGAGAGGGTGAAAAGTGCTCTGAAGGGGCAAGCACAAGCACTGCAGGAGAGAGGGCGCTCATTCAGTTTTGCAGTTGAAGGAAGACTTCCTGGAGGAGGTGAGGTCTGAGCTGAGTCAAAGAAGAAGCTGCTGGTGATCAGAATGCCTAGGGACTTTTATTCTTGGTTTTTTGTTTTGTTTTGTTTTTTAAAGGATTTTATTTAGTTGACAGAGAGAGAGAGAGCATGAGCAGGGGGAATGGGAGAGGGAGAAGCAGGCTCCCCACTGAGCAGGGAGCTTGTGGAGGGAACTTGCTGGGTTCATGACCTGAGCCGAAGGCAGACGGTTAACCATCTGAGCCACCCAGGCACCCTAAGGACTTTCATTCTTTTTTCTTTTTATTAAATATTTCATTTATTTATTTGACAGAGAGAGAGATCACAAGTAGGGAGAGAGGCAGGCAGAGAGAGGGGGGTAAGCAGGCTCCCTGCTGAGCAGAGAGCCCAATGTGGGGCTCGATCCCAGGACCCTGAGATCAGGACCTGAGCCAAAGGCAGAGGCTCAACCCACTGAGCCACCCAGGCGCCCCAGGACTTTAATTCTTTAAAAAAAAAAAAGAAAGAAAGAAAGAAAAAGAAAAAGAAAAAATATGTGAGGGTGCCTGCTTAGGCCCATGAATCTGAATTTTAGGCCCAAGGAAAGGAATCTGCCTAATTAGCTCCCAGGTGACTATATCCCCATCCGCCCCAGAGCAACATTAGGGATTTTTTTGTGCCAGGTGGGGAAGGGGCTGGTAAAAGCATCCTGCTATGGGGAGCCTTGGGGGCAAAGGTTAAGAGCACACAGAGGACAGAACAGATTGCTCAGACTGGCTAGATTGAATGGGACAGGGTTGGGGCGTGAGGAATGGGCAGGGTACCTGGGGCCCAGCCCTGGGCACTCCCATAAGGTGTGAGGAACTCGTGGAAAAGAGATCCCTGCTTAGCCAGAGCTTAGGGATGATTGTTTCGGGAGGCCACATTCTCCATGACTGCCTTTCTCTTCTGGCCAGTGCGTGACCGCGTTCGGACCAAGATGGAGAGAGACATCCTAGCGGATGTAAATCACCCGTTTGTGGTGAAGCTGCACTATGGTGAGACCGCAGACCCTACCTGAGTTCCCAGCCTGCCTGCCAGCCCTTGCCCTGCCTGTGGGCTGCTGCCTTTCCTGGATGTTGTCCCCATCCCCAGCAGGCCAAGGGAGCTTAGGGCAGAGGGGCAGGGCCCAAGGCCGGACTGGCTGCGCCATTGTCTTTTCCCCTCTCCCCAGCCTTCCAGACTGAGGGAAAGCTCTATCTTATTCTGGACTTCCTGCGTGGCGGGGACCTCTTCACGCGGCTCTCTAAGGAGGTGAGCTGACACCCCACCACCATAGGGCCCCAGGATGGAGCTGGAGGGACAAGACCTCTCATCCCAGAGCTCTGTGAAGAACGTGGCCAGTGTGGCTTGGACCTGGGACCATCTAGGCCTGCCCAGCGGACCCTGACCTAGGAACCTACCCTGGGACAGAGCGTACACCCTGGCCAAGCCACGGAATTTCTCCCGGGGTGGGTGAGGAGGCTCAGGCCCTGTGTCTGATGCCATCCTTGGTTCCCGAGAGCTAAGGGGTCTTTCAGTCCGCCACCTCCGTTCTTCTGAGTCTGCCCCAGGCAGGGCTGTGAGGATGGGAAGAAGCCCAAATTCTCCCAGAAATCTAGATATTTTAACATTATGTCCTATGTGGGTTTTTTTTTTTTTTTAAGATTTTATTTATTTGAGAGAGCGAGCAAGCGAGCAAGTATCAGTGGGAGGGACAGAGGTGGAGGGAAGAGGGAGAAGCAAATTTTTCACCAAGCAGGGAGCCCAACGTGGGGCTCCATCCTAGGACCCCAAGACTATAACCCGAGCCAAGGGCATACACCCAACCAACTGAGCCACCCAGGCGCCCCTAACCGAAAGGATTTTAGCGGACCTAAAATAACTTGAGGCAGATATAAAAGCAGGACCATTAACACGAGTCAGACTTTAGAAGAGAAGCAAACTCTAAAAGATTTTTTTAAATGTTATTTTAATGTTTGAATAGGTAATACGTTTACATGATTGAAAAGAAAAATATCATTGAGAAGTCTTCCTCCCACCCCAGTCCCTCTACCCCCCCATAGGTAAATGTTTTTATTGATTTCTTGTTTAAGCACCCCATGTTTCTTTAGTAATACCAACCATTCTGCTACACGTTCTGAATTCCAACCCCCAGTTTCTTACACAAAAAGTACTGCCCTGTATACACCATTCTGAATCTTGCCTTGCTCGAGACAGCGTATCTTAGAGATCGATCCGTATCAGAACCTAGAGAGACTCCCCGTGAAGTTATGGCCGCATGCGTGGGACAGACAGTTCAGTCCAGTCTCCTGCTCCATCCCTGGGCCCTTTGCAACCCTTCTGTTGTTTCAGAACAATGCCACGAGTGACTTGTATGTGAGTCATTTCACACTCAACTCCCTTTATAAAGAGAAGAGTGTGTGGCCCGGGGGTGTCTGAAGGTCCTCCCCAGGGGCGGCCCTGAGGACCAGAAGGCTGCTGAGTGCCCAGCGCCCTAGCTCCTGAGGGAGAGACGCCCCCAGCTGACGCCCCTACCCGCCCGTTGTAGGTGATGTTCACGGAGGAGGACGTGAAGTTTTACCTGGCTGAGCTGGCTTTGGGCCTGGACCACCTGCACAGCCTGGGCATCATTTACAGGGACCTCAAGCCTGAAAAGTGAGTAAAGCCTGGCCTCCACACCAGCTGCCCTAGGGAGTGCAGAGGCCAGCCCTGGGGTGTTGCCCGATGGGTGGGCGGGACTCTCCCCAACAAAGTCTCTCTCTCTGGGTGCCCCGTGAACAGATGGGTTGAGTGGGCTGGCGGTGGCAGCAGGCCCACCTCGGGGGGCTGCCGTTGACAAGGCCGGGGCTCTTCTGTGCTGGTGATTGCCTACATTTTTTGCTAATCCAGTGTGATGTCTGAGATGCCATCACGGAAAGTCATTCATTGTTATGATCCTCTCTAGAATTTTCCTTAATATTAGTCCTCAAATGGTAAACTTGGAGGAGCCAGGGACAGGTGCTCGGCTGGAATGACACCTGGTTTTAGCATTAGGCAGACCTGAATTCGAGTCTTATCTCTACCACCTGTTAGCTCTGTGACTGTGTAGGGTTACTTAACTTCCCTGAGCTTTAGTTTCCCCAATTGTTGCAGTAGGGCCCTAATAGTACCTACATCAGCCCGTTGTTCCAAGGATTAGCAAAGAAGGCAGGCAACACCTCTGCTCCATCTGCGCCATCTGCCTCTCCTCAGATCGATCTGGGTGGGTCACCTTCTCTGGGCTAGGCCCACCCTCCATAGCCCCCCTGGTGTCACAGATCCCAAGGGCCACAGCTGAAGGGCCTGACCCCGTATCTCTCCATTACAGCATCCTTTTGGACGAGGAGGGCCACATCAAACTCACTGGTGAGTGGAGGGCCCCTGCTCCCCCTCCTCAGGTCCCAGGGGAGGGTGGGATGGGCTCTTGAGAGGCCTGGGCTGAGAACCAGGAGATCCTTCCTCAGAGGCTGTGCCACGCCCTTGGAAGTGGTTAGAAGCCTAGGCCCTGGACTTGGATGGCCTGGGTGTGAACCCTGGCTCCCCACTAGGTAGCCTTGAGCAAGTCACCTAACGTCTCAGGGCGTTAGCCTCCTCCCGAGTGTCACGGGGGTGATGCCTCAGGCCTGTGGGCGGGGGGGTTGGCAGCAAGGAAGGCAGGAGGTTCCTAAAGATGTGTCCTCTTGCCCTCCTTGCCACAGACTTTGGCCTGAGCAAGGAGGCCATTGACCATGAGAAAAAAGCCTATTCCTTCTGCGGGACGGTGGAGTACATGGCCCCCGAGGTTGTCAACCGCCAGGGCCACACCCACAGCGCGGACTGGTGGTCCTATGGGGTGTTGATGGTGAGTGCCCAGGTAGGGCTGAAGCGTTCAGCCCATGTTGCAGGCCTCAGTTTTCCCATCTGTACAGTGAGGGGGTTCATAGTGTCTATGACTTCCTTCTGTCTTCTCCCCGCCAAGCTGCCTCACCCTTCCCGCAGGCACAGGTTCCTTCCTTGGGAGGAAGGAATCCCCCAGCCTCAGCCCCCTAGCACTGCTTTCGGTGTTCTGATTGGAAGGAGAAAGAGAACTGGTCACAATTCCTGATCTGGGGGGCCCTGCCACAGTCCAGCAAGAACCCGGGGAAAGGAGCTGAGTGGCCCAGGTGGGAGGAGGTGGAGGACATGGGAGATGGAGACCAGAGCCTCACAGACCCTTGTCCTTTGCAGTTTGAGATGCTGACCGGCTCCCTGCCCTTCCAGGGGAAGGACCGGAAGGAGACCATGACGTTGATTCTGAAGTAAGCACCAGCCATGCCCTGACACTTCTAGGGCTCCCCTGATGCCAGCCCTAGCCTGGGGGCCAGAACAATACCCTGTGCCTGCCCCAGGTTTCCCCATTGAGACCCTCCCCTGGGATAAGCCTTATGCTTTCCCGGGCTTGGGAGGGGAATCCCTGAGTTAGTTGATGGTTTGTCTGGATTGAGCTGGAAATTCAACCTAGACAGAACGGGGAGGGGAGACAGGGCCTCTGGGCACGGACTCAGCCCTGATGAGACCTGGGGGCTATTTTAGGGCGAAGCTAGGCATGCCCCAGTTTCTGAGCACGGAAGCCCAGAGCCTCCTGCGGGCCCTGTTCAAGCGGAATCCTGCCAACCGGCTTGGTAAGCAGCCCCAGCTCGGGAGGGGAGCGGGCCACAGCTGCAGCCTAGGCCACAGAGCCACATCTGGGCTGAAAGGGGCTGTTGTCCTTTGTGTGGGCAGACAATGCCGCGGGCCACCCTGCTTTCGGGCTCCATGTGTGGTGTTTGTTGCGGGGGGTGACCTGTGTGTAGGGGGAAGGCAGGAACTGAGTCATCCCCACTCTCCCTGGGGACAAGGACAGAGCCGCCCCCCCCCCCCCCGCACTCCCCACCCCACCCAGCTCCTTCGCCAAGGCTGCTGGCACAAGAGAAAGTGTGAGCTCAAGAGGCAGAAGGCTCAGGTCCCAATCCTGGCCCCATGTCAGGTCCTCACCGCCCCGCACACAGCAGTCCCTCCATAAATATTTGTTGAATGAGGGCCATTTATGAGCTAAGTGACCCAAGGAAGTTGGCTTCACCTCCCAGAGTTCCGGGTCCTCATCTCCACTGGAGATGATGTTCTCGAGCCCTGCTGACTAAGTGCGGTTGCATGAACGTGCCTAGTGCGTAGTAGATGTAGTAGATGTTCGGTATGTCTTGGCTCCTTGGCTCCTGGGTTCCTCTGGACCATGACCAGCTTTGTAAGGTCCAGTCTGGGTCCCTGGGGTTGGATGGACTGAGAGTTTTCCCAGTGGCATTCAAGGACATAGGATAAGAGCAACAGAGAGGAGGCCTGGCTGGAAGGGAGATGGGGGGCTTTTGCAGATCTCAGAACAAGGCCAGTTTCTGTTCTGTGTGGCCTAGGGCAAGTTGTCTGACTTGCTGGTTCTTTATTCTTGTGTTAGTACCCTGAAGCTTGATCATAAGGGTCTCCAGAAAGTGGAAAATGCCAAGTGGGCAGTAGGCCTTTGGGGTGATGGCTGGGTGGATTTGGGGCAGGGGGAGCCCATTGTCCCCCATGCTCCCAGTAGGCAGCTGCAGCCACTGGTCCCAGACCACGCAGGTCTGGGTCACACAGCAAACAGGATGGGTATCTGGGGGCTTGGATGGTCCAGGGGCAGACCCTTCACCTGGGCTCTTTCAGGCTCCGGCCCTGACGGGGCAGAGGAAATCAAGCGGCATGCCTTCTACTCTACCATTGATTGGAATGTGAGTGTGTCTGTCCACCCCAGAGCCCCAATCAGGGCTTCACCTGTGGTTGGCCGGCGGGGGGGAGGGCTTCTACCAACAGGGCCCCAGAGGTGGAGCAGAGGGTGACAGCATGGCCTTGGAGGCAGGGCTGCCCTCCCAGGGGCCAACAGTTGTGCCCTTCCCTGTCTGGACAGCCTGTGCTCCAAGCCAGTTACTTCTCCCACCTGAGGCTCTTGGTGGGCTGTTGGGGGTGCCGTGCTGACTGGGGTGCCCGCCTCCCCTTGTAGAAGCTATACCGTCGTGAGATCAAGCCGCCCTTCAAGCCAGCTGTGGCACAACCTGATGATACCTTCTACTTTGACACTGAGTTCACGTCCCGCACACCCAAGGGTGCGTCTGTGGTCCGGTTTGTCTTGGGCTGGTGCAGGAGGGAAGCGGGAGTCGGGGGCCCCTTGGGATGGAGGGGTGGCCAGAGACTCAGGCAGGCCTAGGCATGTGGGCAGACCAGAGGGTAGGTCTCTGGCTCTTTGTCCCTATCTTATTCGGTCTGACCCTCCCACCCCAGGGCTCTGTAGGCTCTTTGTATCTGGGTGAGGGGGTAGGGGGGTGGGTGGTTAAGGCCACAGTGGAAAAGTCAGGCTCCCTGCCCCGGGCATCCTCCAGCCCACTGGGAAGACCGAACACAGGAGGCTCACATTCACGTCAGGACTAAAGAATCTGACCCAGCAAAAACATGAGGTGGAGAGAGTCTGGCAGAGCAGAGGTGACAGCACCCACAGGTCAGGGCAAGTGTGGGAATTGCCTTTGGCTGTTCTGATCGCTGGACCTCAGTGTACTCATCTACAACATGGGCTCAACCACAGACCCACTCAGTTCCTGGGGTTACTGCGAGAAGCCAAAGAGGGGGCTTCTGAGATGGAGTTAGATAAATCCCAATATATTGGCCAGATCCTGAGGGGGGAGTGTTCGTTCTGGAAGGATTCGCAGATGGATGGGTTTTAGCAGAAGGGGTGGTCTTTTCACTGTGGCTTGCACATCTCTGATGTCAGGGAGCTCAGCACTTCTCCAACAGTTTGTGCCATCTCGATTGCACGACGTGTCTGACCCATCTATACCTGGTTCCTGCTGTGTGTGCCAGTGGTCAGCCACGGGGGGCTGGCCCTGCCTTCCCATGGCTCCGACTGTAGTTGGGGGGGAGATATGAAGACTGCGGGGCAGTGTGACAACTACAGCTGCACGGGGGTGGGGAGCTGGAGGAGCAGCCTCAGGCAGAGTTTCTCAGAGGGGAGCGTGACAGCCGAGCGTTGAAGGACTCAGAAGCCTTGGAGTACCCGGTTTGAGGGAATAGCACGTGCGGGGTCTCAGGGTCTCCTTTGAGGACCTGGGGAGTCCGGTGAGGCTGAGCTGCAGAGCAGGGACGGATCACAAGGCCGAGGAGTTGGGCTTTCTTCCGAGGGCAGAGGGGAGCACTTGAAGGGTTCAGGCGAGGGGTGGATTTGTAGTTGGGACTGTCCGTCCTGGTGCTGCACAGAAGATGGGCCGGAAGGAAGAGGGCCCGAGCGAGGAGGCCTCCAGAAAGGGATGGAGTATCTTGGCTTGGGCCAGACGCCCAGTGTGGAGGGGTTTTTTTTCTGTTTCTTGTGTTTCAGGGCTGGGCTGGTCTGAACACACATGAACTGAGGCCTGGCATGAGTGGCCTGCCCAAGCCCCCTCATAGCCAGCTATTGAGGCAGGCCTGTGGTCTCCCTCTGCTGAGCTGCTTCCGGGTCAAGGGTGCCTTCTCAGGGTTACACACTACCTCTCACCCCCACAGACTCCCCGGGCATCCCCCCCAGCGCTGGTGCCCATCAGCTATTCCGTGGCTTCAGCTTCGTGGCCACTGGCCTGATGGAAGACGATGGCAAGCCTCGGGCCACGCAGGCACCTCTGCACTCAGTGGTACAGGTGAGGGAGCAGGAGATTGCTGCTCTATTGTCTTTTCTACCTAGAAGCCACCGGGGCAGAATGGCTAAGAGCACGGGCCCTGGAGTTCAAACCCTGACTGTCACCACGAGTCCATTGGGCCCCCCAACCTCCTTGGGCCCCAGTTTCTCTGCTTGGATGGCAACATGGATTGAAATTTCCCAGCACAGGCCCGGAACATTGTAGAGCCTAGAAAAATTAATGTAAGAGGGTGCCTAGGGTGGTGGCGCTGTGGGGTGCCTGGCAGGAAAGGGGGGCAGAGGGCTCATGTTTTCTCACGTTTGTCCTGCATGAGTGCACTTTCCCAGCTCTGTGGGAAATTTAGAATTGGGAATCCCGAGTGTAGATGCTAGAGCTCATGGCCTGGGTTCAAAGCTTCCAAGGTAAGGGACTTTGAGGGAGACTTTTACCTTCCCAGGGCCTCCGTTTCCTCAGCTATAAATGGGGCTGATGAGAGAACCTTTCTCCATAGGTTGTTGTGTGTGTAGAGTTAAGGTGACTCTAATTTATTATACAGCTGGGACATCTTTGTCCAAGACAAACACTAAACCAGACAGGATACAAGGACGACAGGCGTGAACCAGGACTGTTGGGGCTTGTGGTCCCTGTTGGAGGGTGCTGAGAATAGTGCCATCCCCGTGACCAAGTGCTATAGAAGCATTTGCTATTGTTAGTGGTTCAGAACCTTAAGATGCCTCATGACGTGGGCTCTGACACCCCAGAAGGGGGAGGCAGCTCACCCAAGTTCACAGGAAGTGGCAGAGCCGGGGACCTAGCTCAGGGCTCCTATGTCCCTCAGACCTGCCCAGCTTTCTCAGAGCCACAGGCCTCTTGACCTGTGTGGGGCGGCTGTGTTGCCTATCCCCGTCACCCCGGCCTGACCACGCCCAGAGCCACAGCATGTGCCCATATAGAGTAGAAAACAGAGGCCCAGTGCAGGGCAGATTCTTTTTCTTTTTTTAAAAGATTTTATTTTTTTATTTGACAGACAGAGATCAGAGGTAGGCAGAGAGGCAGGCAGAGAGAGAAAGGAGGAAGCAGGCTCCCTGCTGAGCAGAGAGCCTGATGCAGGGCTCGATCCCAGGACACTGGGATCACGACCTGAGACGAAGACAGAGGCTTTAACCCACTGAGCCACCCAGGCACCCCTGAGCGTGGCAGATTCTTGCTTGAGGTTACAGGATGTGGCTCCAGGCCTCTGGCTCTTGCCTGGTGCCACCTCCACCGAGCCAAGGCCGTGGGAGCTGGGGGACGAGCCCTGCATTCTAGAGCGGAGAGTCAACCCAACCTGTTGGTTTCCTGCAGCAACTCCATGGGAAAAACCTGGTTTTTAGCGATGGCTACATCGTAAAGGAGACGATCGGTGTGGGCTCCTACTCCGTATGCAAGCGCTGTGTCCATAAGGCCACCAATATGGAGTACGCTGTCAAGGTGGGCCTCTTGACTGTGTCTTAGCCAAGGCTGCTGGGCTGGGGGAAGCCAGTGTAGCCGTGGCCCTTTGGTGGGGGAGGGTGGGTGCCTTGGGCTCTGCAGGTGGGTGAAAGGTATGTGGCTGAGATTCCCCCCAGGCCATGCAGTGTGGGCTCCGTGGCAGGGAGGGACTCCGGGGAATGTCCCCCTGATTTTGCCCACGTGCCCCCTTTCCTCAGGTCATCGACAAGAGCAAGCGGGATCCCTCGGAAGAGATTGAGATTCTTCTGCGGTACGGACAGCACCCCAATATCATCACTCTGAAAGATGTGAGTGGGGGAGGGGCCTTGAGACCGGGATGGGGGCTGGGGCACTCAGCTCTGGGATTTGTCTCAGGACTGCCATTCCTTTGACTTCTGATTTTCCTCTGCTCATGGGAGGGAAGGATCTTTGTGCCTCCAGTCTGGCTGTGCCCCAAGGCCCTCCACTTCAGACTCGGACATTCTCTGACTGCTTTCCTGCCCCTTGGCGGACCAGTGCCAATATCCTCCTGTCTGGGGAGGACAGGGGCCCAGAGCACAGAGTAGAACACGTGTGAAGGCTCCTGTCCTTCTTCCCCGGCCTGGTGAACGGGTAACCAGGGGGCCCAGGCTGGGCATGGACGGGAGGGCCCTGACACTGAGCTCTCTGGCAGGTGTACGATGACGGCAAGCACGTGTATCTGGTGACAGAGCTGATGCGGGGTGGGGAGCTGCTAGACAAGATCCTGCGGCAGAAATTCTTCTCCGAGCGGGAGGCCAGCTTTGTCCTGCACACTATTAGCAAAACTGTGGAGTATCTGCACTCCCAGGGGGTAAGTCTGGGGTAGGGGGCAGCCAGTGAGGGTGGCGGGCTGCCAAGGGTCTCACCATCAGTAGAGTGCGTGAGCCACGGGCTGGCCCAGGCTGTAGCCATCTTCAGGCAGCCAGCCAGAGGGGAGACGAGGGATGGTGGGTGGGTAAGTAGACGGATGTAAGGAATGGAAGGAGGAAGACATGAGGCCAGATGGTGAAAAGGAATGTTTACACAGTACTTGCTGTGTGCCAGGCACCATGCTGAGTTCTTTCCTTACATTATCTCAATTGCTTTCCACAACAACCCTATGAGGTGGGTGCTGTTATTGGCCCTACTTCGCAGGGAAGAAGAGCAAGGCTCAGAGATGTGAGGTCACTTGCCCAAGGTCACACAGCCAGGGAAGAATAGAGCCGGAGTGTCCAACTGAGGAATGAGGTTGGGGAACTGCAGGTAGGGTGTGGGTTTTTCTGTGAGGAAGCAGCCGGGTCAGCCGGAAGCTGAATCTGGTTGTGGGTTCAGCTGCTAGGACAGAGGAACTGGATGTAGGAAGAGATGCTGCTGGAAAGATAGCAGGTGCTCGAGAAGTGTTTGTCCAAACCATACGATGTGGCCTTCATCATCGCATGGGGTGGAGGTAGAAAATTTCCTGTGGTGTGAATTGAAGCTGAGAACAGAGTTAGCATGAGTTTCTGTCTGGATGAGACAAGGTTTTGGGGTGCTTCCAGACAGCTTGGGGGTTAAGAAGGCAGGTTCTGGAATCCGAGGATTGGCTGTGTCCAAGTACTGTGTGTACAGCTGGGAAGGCCTCTCACCTCTGAGCTGTTTCCTCCTCTGCGAGCTCAGGATAGCCAGAGCAGCCACTTCGTTGTGCTGGGAAGGCACCATAGGCCAGGCAGCCCTGCAGGAAATGCTGCACTGGGAGGAAGAGGGCCAGATCGTGGCTATGGCTTTTTTTTTTTTTATGATAAATTATTAATGTATTATCAAAAATTTTAAACATATACAAAGCTATGAGAAAAGTATAATGAACCTCCATATACCCATCACCCAGATTAAAGAATTGTTGAGATTTTTATCTCTCTTTTTCCCTCTCTTTTTTCTTTCTTCTCTTTTCCTTCCTTCCTTCTTCCTTCCCTCTCTTTTTTTGTCGTTACTGAAGAATTTCTCCCACCCTTTTATTGAGGAAAACGTTCCAATCTGTAGAAAAGTTAAAAGAATCTTATAGTGAAAACCATTTCCCTTCTAGTGTCATCAAATCCTAACAGTCTGCCACATTTTTTGAATCTCTGTTTCTGCCTTTGTCTCTAGCTCTATATCCTTTTGTCTGGATGTAAATGTGTATTTTTACAGGTGCCTTTGAAAGGAAGTTATAGACATCATGACATTTGACCCATAAATCCCTATAATTAAAGTATTTTAAAGCATATCTGAGAACTCATATTATCTTATCTCTAAAAAAGATATTTTCTTTCATAACAGCTCTCAAAATTAACAATTACTCATGTTCACATGCTACCTAGTCAATAGGTACATTTCTCTATTGTCCTTTCAAAAAAATATTTTTGCCATTATTATACTGGAATCATAATCTCTGGGAGATTTACACTTTTCATTCACTTTTTAAACCCCTTAAGTCTCTTTTCAAAAACAGAGATAAAATTTGCATACAGTAGGTCTTAAGTGTAAACCTGATGACTTTTTTTTTTTTTTTAAGATTTTATTTATTTATTTGATAGAGAGACACAGCCAGAGAGGGAATACAAGCAGGGGCAGTGGGAAAGGGAGAAGCAGGCTTCCTGCCCAGCAGAGAGCCCGATGTGGGGCTCCATCCCAGGACCCTGGGATCATGACTGGAGCCGAAGGCAGACGCTTAACGACTGAGCCACCCAGGCGCCCCAAACCTGATGACCTTGTTGAATGTATACATCCATATACCTCTGTAGTGAAACCTCCTTTTTTTTAAAAAAAAAAAAAAGATTTTATTTATTTATTTGACAGACAGAGATCACAAGTAGGCAGAGAGGCAGGCAGAGAGAGAGGGGGAAGCAGGCTCCCTGCGGAGCAGAGAGCCGGATGCGGGGCTCGATCCCAGGACCCTGGGATCATGACCTGAGCTGAAAGCAGAGGCTTTAACCCACTGAGCCACCCAGATGCCCCGAAACCTCCCTTTTTTATGCCACAGACTAGTTGAAGAGATCAATTCTGGGAAATGTCCCACATTCTGAATGTGTTTGTTTGCTACCTTATGACATCATTTTTAAAAAATATTGTTTTGTTTTAAGATTTTATTTATTTTTGAGAGAAAGAGAGTGTGAGCAGTGGGAGGAGCAAAGGGAGAAGCAGGATCCCCCCTGAATGGGGAGCCCAACTGCTCTATCCTAGGACCCTGGGATCATGACTTGAGCCAAAGGCAGACGCTTAACCAACTGAGCCACCCAGGCTCCCTATGGCATCATTTTCATTGTTTTTTTTTTATTGCTTCTATTCTTCTATTTCTAAAGTCTTTTTTTTTTTTTCTGCCAGGCTGTAATTAATTGTAATTAATGCCCCTCCCCTCTCCCGGCCACTGGTAGGCTGGATCCGCCATTCCCGCACGCAGGCACCCCCTATTTCTAAAGTCTTAATCATATCCTGCTTTAACTTCTTTTCCGAAGCAAGGAGTTAGAAAACACTTCATGGGAGGTGCGGTGTGTACTTGATATGGCATGTCACTCCAAGCCCAGCGTCAGTGGGTGAGCCTGGCGGGGTGTTATAAAGACCCCCACCAACCTTCCGTGCAGTGTTTTCATCCTCTCAGGATCTTCGGCCTGCATCAGTCATTTCGCTGGGGTTTGCAGAAATGGCAGTGTCTGATTCTGTCTAGTTTATGGGAGGGGGTTCTTTTGTAAAAGAAAAAAAAAATCAGAGCTTCACTTTGGTTACCACATGTACCGACCGTTTTAATGGTCATGTTTGAAGTGGTTTAGGCTTTTGAAATGGCCAGTGCAAATAGACTAATATTTAAATATGTCAGGTCAGATAGTAAATGTTTCCTTTTCCTGTTTTGTTCTCAAGTGAGTACTAGTTAAAGTCACCCCCAAGAAGGTTTAGAAGATAGAGCCAAAGTAGGGAGTTTCCGGTGCGTCAAGCTCAAAGCAAGGAAGGACTTTCTAGAGCAAGAGCTGCCTTCTCTACCAGGGGTATATAAACTCCCAAGTACAGACAGCTGCGTGGGGGGCGTGGCATGGGAGGACATTGTCTCTTTCCCACTGCCGTGAGTCTCTGGGTCTCTGAAGTTTCTGGCACTTTCCAAATACCAGGGGAGATGGGGAGGAAATGGGAAACTGAGGTATTTGGAGGGAGATTCTTTGAGCTGATTGTGAACTGGCAGTATCTGTGGTCTAGAGGCTGGGACTCTCCTAAGGGGGATGGAAAGGGGATAACCAGCAACAGGGTCCCCTGGGATTTTCTATCTGTTTTAATGTTATCTTTTTATTGAAGTAGGACATAAAAACACAAATCCTAACGTACAAGTCAGTAAATTTTCCAAAAGTGAACGCACCTACATAATCAGCACCCAGATCAAGAATCAAAGCGTTTCCAGTTTCCCCAAATGTGTTAATATCCCTGCCAGTCCCTGCCCCCTTCCTAGGGATGACCATTCTAAGCTGACTGCTGACAGCTTCGATTCATTTTGCCTGCCTTTGAATTTCACGTGCACTCCCTCTGTCGTATTCGGCTCCCACCACATCACACACTGTCCTGCACGTGGTTGTGTGGCCGAAGCTCCCTGATCCTCATTGCGGTGTAGTTTCCACTGTGTGAACAGACAATGCCTTCACGGTCCCTTCTGCTGTTAATGGACCTTGGGTTGTTATCAATGTTTGACTATGACAAGTAAATAATGCTGCTGTGACATTCTAGCGCTTGTCTTTAGGTGACCACTCATGTGCGTTGTGACACTGTGTGCACACCAGCAGCAGACCCTCCGGGTTGCAGTGTGTGTGTGTGTTCATGTCTAGTAGGTGATGCCAGACAGTTCGTCGAAGCTCTTTTGCCCACTTACAGCCCCTCCAGAGCATGTGGGAGTTTGGGTCCTTGACGATGCTCAGGCTTATGCAGAGCTGTAATCCCAGCCCTTCCGGTAGACTAGACGGGGAGGGCTTTCTCGTGGTGGTTTTCATTTGCATTTCCCTGGTGACCAGTGAAGTTGAGCCCCTCTTTGTGTGTTTATTGCCACTTTGGACAGCCTCTTTCATGAAATGCCTGTTCAAGTCCTATGTTTATTTTTAAAAATTGGGTTGTCTGTCTTTTTCATCTTATTTGCGAGAGTTCTTTGTGGAACACATGGAACCCTTTTAAGCCCAGCTTCCCTTGTGCTGCCTCCAGAAGGGTTCACTGTGCCCGGGGGAGCCTGTTTGAAAAGTCAGTAGAGAGTGACACTTTGGCTTGTCTGTTTGACCGATGATTTACATAGATGAACTTCACTTCTGTGTGTGTGTGTGTGTGTGTGTGTGTGTGTGGCTGGTCCCAGGCGCCTAAACGCGCATCCTCTAGTGATGGGGACCGCGACAGACGTGTGGCTGCTAACGGTAGCTGGCGCCACACAGCAGTTCCCACAGGCTAGACAAAGTTCTTTTTATTTTTATTTTTAAGGATATATATATTTATTTATTTATTTGACAGAGAGAAAGAGAGATAGCAAGAGAGGGAACACAAGCAGGGGGAGTGGGAGAGGGAAAAGCAGGCTTCCCGCTGAGCAGGGAGCCCGATTTGGGGCTCGATCCCATGACCCTGGGATCATGACCTGAGCCAAAGGCAGACGCTCAACTACTGAGCCATCCAGGCGCCCCCTGAGTTCTAAGCACATTACTTATCAACTCACTTAATTGTTCCGACAGACAGTTGGGAGTTGGGTACTGTCATTATGCCCATTTTATAAGTGAGGGAGCTGAGGCTCTGGGAGTAAGTAAAAGTCTCCTCGCTAATCTGGCTTCCCGGTCCTCTAGTCTCTCCTTATTGTCCTTTAATCTTTAAGTGCTTCTTTTTTCTTTCTTTCTTTCTTTCATTTTATTTTTTTTTTAAGATTTTATTTGTTTCAGGGCGCCTGGGTGGCTCAGTGGGTTAAGACGCTGCCTTTGGCTCAGGTCATGATCTCAGGGTCCTGGGATCAAGTCCCGCATTGGGCTCTCTGCTCAGCAGGGAGCCTGTTTCCCCCTTTCTCTCTGCCTACTTGTGATCTCTCTCTGCCAAATAAATAAATAAAATCTTTTAAAAAAATTTTTATTTGTTTCACAGAGTATGAGCACACAAGCAGGGGAAATGGCAGGCAGAGGGAGAAGCAGGCTCCATGCTGAGCAAGGAGCATGATGCAGAACTCGATCCCAGGACCCCAGGATGATGACCTGGGCCGAAGGCAGACACTTAACCTGAGCTGCCCAGGCGACCCTTTAAGTGCTTCTTAACAAGCACGCACTGTATCTGAATGTCCAGCACGGTGGTGGCTTCGGCCCCGAGAGTGCTGGAGTTACAGGGCCATTTCCCAAGCCCGGTGCTAAATATTCCTGGTACATAACTCATATGCTCCTTCCTCCCTCAGCACTATCACCAGCCCCATTTTCCAGGTGAGAAAACCGAGGCCTAGAAAGGGTAAGTGACATGCCCAAGATCACACAGGCTGTTAAAGTCAGGATTCGCACTCTGCCTGACTGAAATCCCAGCTCTGCTAGAGGCCACAGCCTACTGCTCCTCTGTGGCTACATTTGACTGTGTCCATATTTTATTTGGCCTGCAGGCCGTGGGGTGGTTTTTTTTGCTTTGGGTTTGGTTGAGTTGGGTAATTTGGCTCCTTTTGAAACGTGGGCCTGAGGTGCTGCGCGGGGATTGTGGGCTGGAATGGGTCAGGTCACAGCTGTCCCTTTTGACTGGTTGGCCTGGCTCCCCCTCCCCCCGCACACACACCTAGTGACAGGAGGGATGACATCAGAATCAGCGGGAATGGGGGGCTTCCTGCCGTAGTGAGCCACCATCACCTGGAGGAGTTTGGGGGCAGGATAATGATCAAAAACTTTCATATCCCAGTTTTCCAAAAGTGTCATCTGTGTCACACCAACTGCAAAGACTGGAATTAAGGTCAGAGACGGGTTCAAGTTCCACCTCTGTTTTTTACTTGCATGACCAAGTCCATTCTCTTCTCATAGCCCTGGTTTCCTTCTCTGGGGAACAGGGCCAGCAGTCCCTGCCCTGTCTGCTGACCTAGGTATAACCGGCAGCCCCCCCCCCGTGAGCTTTTGGGCAGGGGAGTTCTTTGGAAACCAGGAAGATCACTCATACTGGGTAGTCATGTCCTCAGCCCGGCTGAGCATCCCTGACTCCTGGGAAGCTAGGCTGGGCCTTCCTCAGGGAAGAGTCTACGTTTGTGGGGTCTGGCTCTGTCTTTGGGGCCATGTGATTGGATTAGGAAGGACAGAGCCCTAGGAGCTGGTCAGGCACGGCCCAATCAGGGGCTGCCCAAGAGCTTGGCTACAACTCATGGGTGTCATCCCGACACCCCTGCCGGTGTAGACCTCTCCTCCTTATCTCGCTGTTCCCTCTGGACGTGGACTGTCCTGGGCCAAGGCTACCCTCCAGCCTACCCACCCCACAGGCACCTGCTAGAGGGCTTGGGGCTCAACTGGGATTATGAAGGGGCCGTCTCATAAAGCCAGCTAATCTGTGAGAGCTAACCTTACCTGCAAGATCTCCATGTGTTTCAGAGGCGGGTTTGTTCATTCATTGTACACAGTTCACTTCGCCCTTGCTCAGTGCTGGGGGTGAGCAGCTGTTCCACAGACATGGTTATTTATGGTCAGATGAACTTTCATTGGCCTGAGCTTAGGACTAGTGAGAGGTTATCGCAGACAGTGAGGCTACAGTGGATAACTGAGCCTCCTACACGGGGTGGGGGACTTCGGGCTTTATCCTGCAGGTAGTAGGGAGCCGCCAAAGGTTTTTGAGAACACCTTTTTAGCTCATGGGAGAAGGAGCAAGAGGGTGAGACCGAGTTTGTTGTGGGATATGTTGGGTTCAGGGGTCTATGGAACATTCAGTGGTTGCTATCTGGTAAGCAGCTATATGATTCTGGACTCAGAAAAGTTCTGGGCTAGGGTCTGCGATCTGAAGTGGTTGATAATTAGGTAACAGAGGAGTGGCTCTACACAGAACCCTGCAGAGGGAGCAGGGAGGATGGAAAGAGGAGTGGGTCAGCCCTCAGACTTCAGGGGAGCAGGGGGGCGCCAGAGGAATCATTTGCTTTGGCCTCAGTGGTAAGTGTCATTCAGGCAACAGATTCCTCGAATACCTGCTGCATGCTATCAACTATTGTAAATGTTGAGATACAGCAGTGAATGAAACACTCATGAAACTTACATTCCAGTGGCTGGATTCAGAAAAACAATTAAGTACATACTGTGTCAAATGGAGGTAAATGCTATGGGTAAACATAAAGCAGAGTGAGGAGACTAAGGGGTACTGGTTGGTATTTGCTATTTTATATGGAATGATCCAGAGAATTCCTCACTGATAAGGTAACATTTGAGCAGGGACCTGAAAGAAACAAGAGAATGGGCCAGGCAGATGCCTGAGGCAGGAATGTTCCCAAAAGTGGGAACAGTGAGTGCAAAGGTCCTAAGGCAGGAGTGTGCTTGGCATGTTGAAGGAAATGCAAAGAGGCTGGTGTAGCTGAAGCTGTGAGCAAGGAGGAGGGTGCTACAGGACAACAGAGTACAAGAGATGTGGATGAGTGGCAGGGGAAAGATCAGGTGGGGCCATGTAGCATTCGTAAGGACTCTTAAAAGGGGAAGCCTTGGAGGGGTTCCAGCCAGGATGACATGATCTGACTTATATTTAACAGGGTCACTCTGGCTGATGTATGTATGTATGTATGTATTTAAATGATTATTTATTTGATTATTTCTTTGAGAGAAAGAGAGAGCTTGCAAAAAAGCAGGGGAGCTGCAGAGGGAGAGGGAGAAGCAGGTTCCCCACCGAGTAGGGAGCCCCACATGTGGCTCAATTCTAGAACCCCGGGATCATGACCGAAGCAGAAGGCGGATGCTTAATGGACTGAGCCACCCAGGTGCCCCTGACTGCTGTATTTAGAACAGACTGTAGGGGGCAGGGGAGAAGCAGGGAGAACAGTTAGAAGGTGGTTGCTGTAATACTGGGGAGGAATGATAGTGTCCCTGGTAGGGATCAGTGTGCTGCCCCCTACACCTCCTACACCACGTGGGGGACTTTTCAGCCTCCTACACGTGCCCCCCACGTGGTGTAGGGGTTGAAAAGGGTTTGGGCTCTGGATATATTTCAGTGGTAGAGACAGCAGAGCTTGCTGATGCCTTGATTGAGGAATGTAAGGGGAAAAAAAGGAATCGAAGGGGTACCTGAGTGGCTCAGTCGGTTAACTATCTGCCTTCGGCTCATGTCATGATCCCAGGTTCCTGGGATCGAGCCCCAAGTCAGGCTCCCTGCTCTGCGGAAAGCCTGCTTCTCCTTCTCCTTCTGCCTGCTGCTCTCCCTGCTTGTGCCCTTTCTCTGTCAAAGAAATAAATAAAATCTTCAAAAATTAAAAAAAAAAAAAAACCAAATAGAGTGAAAAAAGAGGAATTGAGGAGGACTCAGGATTTTGACCCAGGCCATGGGAAACATCGACGGAGTTGTCGTTGGGAAAAACTGTGATAAGCACATTTGAGGGGAGAAAAAGGCAGAAAAAGCAGAGTCTGGTGTGGACACGGGTGAAATTAGGACTGCCTCACAGGCATCCCCATGAAATTCAGATCAGCAGTACCCTTAGCACCAAGGGCCCCATTTCAGCCCCTTCCCTTCCTCTCAGATTCTGGGTCCTTCTGTTCCTCTCTGAGCCCGTCTTCCTCACTCCCTCATCCCTGGCAGTTGACCTGGGTCACTAGCAGCCTGCCCACACTGAGAACTGACCAGACCCTCTGCCCCTAGGTTGTTCATAGGGACCTCAAGCCCAGCAACATCCTGTACGTGGACGAGTCTGGGAATCCCGAATGCCTGCGCATCTGTGACTTTGGCTTTGCCAAGCAGCTGCGGGCTGAGAATGGGCTCCTCATGACACCTTGCTACACTGCCAACTTTGTGGCACCTGAGGTGAGTCATGCCAGCCTCCTTACCTGCGAGAGGAAGGGGGCCTGGCACAGGAGGCCTTGTGCCCCTTTTACGGAGGCCCCACGTGGTCCAGGATTCCAGTCTGTATGGTTTTGGCTTCGGTGCCCAGGGAGGTTGGGGTCCTACCCTGGGGAGCAACCTGCAAGCATCTGGGGCCACTTGCCACCACCCCAGACTAACCACCCTCCCCTGCCTTCCTTGCTGCCAGGTGCTGAAACGCCAGGGCTACGATGAAGGCTGCGACATCTGGAGCCTGGGCATTCTGCTGTACACCATGCTGGCTGGGTGAGCGTCCCCTCTCCCCTGACCCTACCTCCAACCCCAGTGCACAGGCGGGGCTCGTGCTTGGCTGATGGGAGAGACGAAGCCCCACCTCAGGAAGGTCTGAAGATAGGGATGTGGCCCTGCCCTGGGGAATACCCAGTCTGAAGGGAGAAACACAGCTCCCTACCCCCACCCTGAGCCCAGGATGGGGGCCAGAGGCTCTGGCCAAACTTTTCTGGACTTCTCTCCAGATACACTCCATTTGCCAACGGACCCAGTGACACACCAGAGGAAATCCTGACCCGGATCGGCAGTGGGAAGTTTACCCTGAGTGGGGGAAATTGGAACACCGTGTCAGAGACGGCCAAGGTGAGTCCGTGAGGCCCAGCTTATTTGCAGTGGGGAGGCAGCTTCCCATCCTGGGGCTTTTCAGCAGTTCGTGAATAGGTAATCTGCAATCTTGTTTCCGCAAGCGGAACGTTCCACAAATCCCTGTTGCTGTACTTCTCCAAGTGGAAGCTACCCAGGCAGACTGCCTTCCTGCCTTGTTTGGACAACCTGGTGACCATTCACAGCCCCTCCCATGTTCTAAGCCCTGTGCAGGGGGGACAGCCCTTGCCTTGTGGGAACTTGGTGTATCTCCCCAGAGATACAGGCCTGCATACAAGGAACAGAAATGCCAGGCCACAGAGAAAGGCAAGTTCTTCTCCAGGGCTGCAGGCATTGGAGGCATGGAGCAGTGCTACTGACTACGTCAAGCAGAGAGGCCTCAGAGGAGGCAACTTTTGAGCTCTCAGTATTACCAAGCTTCCAGCTATGGGAGCCTCTGTGCCAGACAAAAGGTTGAGCCATTAATGAATAGTACCTCATATCAGCCTTATGAGGCAGATAGTGTCATTCTCCCTCTTTCTCAGAGGAGAAACTAAGGCTCAAAACATGGAAGCAATTTGCCCAGGATACTCAGTCGATCAGCAGAAGAGTTCAAGTTTTGAACCCGAGTCTATCTGATCTCAACTTTAGGCTCTCCTCACCTTCCTGCATGGCTTCTAGAAGATGAAAGAGAAGGGAAAGAACATTCCAGAAAGAAGTCCCAAAGAAGGGCCTGTGCTTGGGGAGGCCTTGGAGTGATGTGGAAAGTGGGTTACAGGGGCTGCTGGAAGGGTTCAGGCTGAAGATGGTGGGAGATGATGGAAGTTGGCCACTTGCCCATTTCTCATCAGAGGAACCCAGGTGTGTGTTCCTCCCAGCAACCCTCTTGTTTGCCGTACCCCCAGGACCTGGTGTCCAAGATGCTGCATGTGGACCCCCACCAGCGCCTCACAGCTAAGCAGGTGCTGCAGCACCCGTGGATCACCCAGAAAGACAAGCTCCCGCAGAGCCAACTGTCCCACCAGGACCTACAGCTTGTGAAGGTATGGCCACTCCGGGCTGCTGGGCCTCTGGTGGCCCAGGCCAGGGTTCTGTGGGCCAGAACCCGGGTGGCATAGCCTATACATGCCATATCTATTTGCCCTTAGGGAGCCCCAGTCTAATATGCAAGGGTGTCATTGGTCCTCTGGGGGACATAGGCTCTGACCTCTGAAGCCTCCAGTCTAATGGAGGAGGCAGGAGGCCAACCATGACAGACCACCAAGGCTGGCTTGGCAGGGGACTGGGCGGGTGTGGAACACAAAGCAGCCGGGAAGCACATGTTCCCACTCCCACCTGTACCCCCAACTGTTGTGATCTGACCTCCCACCTTCTCTCCCAGGGAGCCATGGCAGCCACCTACTCTGCACTCAACAGCTCCAAGCCCACCCCTCAGCTGAAGCCCATCGAATCATCAATCCTGGCCCAGCGGCGGGTGAGGAAGCTGCCATCCACCACCCTGTGAGAAGCCACGTCGTTCCGGCCACAGGGCGGTGCTAGCTTGATGGAGGCGGCATACTTCCCAGATGGAGCAGGCCTGAGTCCCAGGGCCAGAGGGAGCGGAGCCCCGAGGGGCCCAGGAAGCAGCCAGCCCAGGTCACCCCCACTGAGGGTGTGAGAAGTGCCTTCTCCTTTCCCGGGATGGACTCTTCTCGGCTCATGCTCTGCTGGTTGAAATCAGTTCACTGTACAAACTCATCTTTTTTTAAGGAAAAAATGGCATCAAACGCCATGGATTTTTTTACAAGATCCATTTGCCTTTCCGGGAATGGAAATAGTCAGTGCGGCCCCAGGAGGGGCACTGCATCACACCAGGGCTCTCTGCGGCAGAGAATCCTTAGAGCTTTGGCATCTACCCCGGGGCCCCCCACGAAGGGCCATCCGTAAGCCATCTGCACATACCTCCAAGGCAGTCCAGCACCACCTTCTAGAGCCCTCGGCTGTTTAGTGGAACTTGCTCTACTCGCGGTCAGCTCCTTTTCCGTTCTGTTCTGCTGGGGGGCGGCGGGGTCGGTCTAAACCTCTTCCTGCTAGAAGAGAGGACCAGGACCCTGTGACCCGCAGCTCAGGCACCAGCATCTACACCGGCCCCGCCAGGTGGTTCCCTGCAGGGAGATTGGGCAGCCCCAGGAGGAGGACCCAGAAAGCACTTTTGGGCTGACTCGTGTTGGAGTCTGCTCCGGACAGAGTTCACGAGAGGCCTGTGGGGCGGGCCGAAAGACGCAGGGGCTCTTTTTCATTTCTTCCTCAGCTGGTTACTCAGGGTTCATCTGTCCATGGCCTTTCTAATAAACTTGCAGTTGAGTTGAAGCACACTTGCCTCCACTTTTCATCCCTGAACTTCCCCTCTCTGCTACTGGGTGTCGAGGACTTTGGCAGCAACAAGAAATGGACCAGAGCCAATGAGCCCAGCTGCTTGGAGCTCAGGTCGTTTGGGGAGCACGTGGGAGTCCCACCAGCCCCTTCTTACACATCTCTGCCAGGGGATTCCGTTACGGTATTAATAAGATTAATAAGAGTAATAATATTATTAGCCACCAGTGACCAAGTACCAGGCACTGTGCCTGGGCCTTACGTGTGTATCTCATTTAATCTTAACACAGTGAGAGAAATGCTAGTCTATTATTAACTGTGTTTATAGATGGGGAAACACAGGCTCAGAGAGGAGAATGACATTTGTCCCCAATAAGTATTTTCTGAGCACCCACCATGGCCCTGCTCCAGATACTGGGGAAACAAGGAGAAAACAAGGTCATTGTTTTCACGGGCTTTTCCTCCTAATAGGGGCAATGGACAGTTAACAAACTGAGGTCAGCTATGGGAAGACACATGCAGAATTAAATTGGGGTACAAGATGGCATAATCAGGAAGACCAGTGTGGGGAGGTGACCTAGAAGCTGAGACTAAATGATAAGGGGCTCTCTAAGACTGGGAGGCAGGGCAGAGTCAGGAGGAAAGCAGCCTGGGCATGCTCAGGGTGGGACCAAAGGGAAGCCGACGGGGCTGTGACAGGGCCAGGGGTTTGCATGAGGTGAGGCTGGAAAGGAAGGTGGGGCTGCTCATGCCAGGCTTTGTGGCCCAGGGTAAGGGATTTGCATTTGATTCAGAGGAAAATGTAAGCTCCTAGTAGAATTTAAGCAGAAGAGTGATGTGATTTGATATACATTTTTTTAAAAGATTTTATTTATTTAACAGACGGATATCACAAGTAGGCAGAAAGGCAGGCAGAGAGAGAGGAGGAAGCAGGCTCCCTGCTGAGCAGAGAGCCCGATGTGGGGCTGACCTGAGCCAAAGGCAGAGGCTTTAAACCACTGAGCCACCCAGGCGCCCCTTGATTTACATTTTTAAAAGATGGCTCTGACTAACGTGCCAGTGGCTCAGATATGAGATGAAATGGCCTAGGCTAAGACGGGAGGAGAGATGGGGACGAAGGGAGCAGGTATATGCTTTATAGGTAAAACAGCATTTGTTGGCAATTTGGATAAAGAGGCTAAGAGCGGAAGAAGAGTCTTACAGTATCTTCCATATTTTTGACTTGAACAGTAGAACACTGAGGGAAATCTGGAGGAACAGGTTTGAGAATTCTGTGGGAGAGAATTTTTTTTTTTTTTAAGATTTTGTTTATTTGACAGAGAGAGAGAGATCACAAGTAGACAGAGAGGCAGGCAGAGAGAGGGGGAAGTGGGCTCCCTGCCAAGCAGAGAGCCCGATGCAGGGCTCGATCCCAGGACCCTGAGACCATGACCCAAGCTGAAGCCAGAAGCTTAACCCACTGAGCCACCCAGGCGCCCCAGGAGAGACCTTTTAAATACCCAATTAGAGATGTCAGCTAAGAGTTGTAACTAGAAGTTGGAGCTCCAGAAAGAGGTCTGGATTAGAAGTATCAATCTGGGAGTCATTAGCTTGGAGGAAGTTTATAGAACCGACAACCAAGAGGCTGGGCTTTTCCGAGTGTGGTCCACAGACCGGCAGCAGCAGCATCTGGGAACTGGTTAGAAGTACAGAAACTCAGGCCCCTCCCTAGACCAACTCAGCTAGATTCTACATGTGAACACAATCTGCATACGGCTTGTGTTCACACTGAAGTTGGAGAAGTGCTGCTGTAGGGACAGAGAGTAGAGAAGAGAGGAGACTGCCCTTGAGCCCTGGAATATGCTAGCAGGACAGCCAGTGAGCAGGGCCTGCCAGTCTGGCAAGGTTGGAAATGAACTCTATGAACCAGGGCCTCTGCTTCTGTTATTCTCAGCCTCCCCACTTTAGAAGTTAGAAAGCCAGAGCCTTAGAGGTGAACAGATCCTGTTAGGATGGAAGGAGTTTCCGGCACTAGCAGCTTAGCTAGAATTGGCCTAAGCATGTGGGTTGTGAACTAGCAGCCTCCCCACAAGAGGAAGGAAGGCAGTGTTGGAGTCCCAAGGGCTAAGCAGCCCTCCTGAACACCCACTGAGACACACAGTGCTGAGCCCCTGACCTGGGTATGTTCCACTCCCTTGAGACTCAGTTTCCCCATATGTGCAGTGAAACCAACATATCCTGCCCACCACCCAGGGTTGTCTACCCTGGACCTCTTCACCCCAGCTGGACTCCTGAGCACCATCCCTGACTCCTTCCCACATCCCATCTGAATCCTGGCCCCATCAATTCTGTCTCCTAAATATTGGGGGGATTTATCCCCTCCTCTCCATCCTCCCTGTCATATTTTTGTCCTTTGCCACAGCCTACTAATGCCCTCCAGTCTTTTATGTCCCCAGCACCTTCCATTTAGAATTACAGATCGGACCCAGCATCTGCCCTGGAATGGCTCCTTGTAGTTCACAAGACAGAGCTCAGGCTGACAGTGTCCTGTGCGATGCAGATCCTTTCTGGGCATCGGCTCTCGTAACGTATCCTGGTATTATTCCCGAAACCTGTACTTGCCATTCTCCTACCTCCCCTGGATTCTGCTGCTATGTGCTCTGATTAGCTCCTACTCATTTTTTAGAAAAAGTTGAAAGCAGTCCTCCTTTGGGATCCCCAGATATCCTCATGATCCATTTCTTTGTACATCACACTGTTTCCAAACAGCTAATGATGCCCCCCTTCCCCCACACCAGACTGTGAACTTGAGGGTATGTATTCATGTTGTACCCCAACACCTAGCACCAGGCCTGGCGCACAATATTTTAGTCCTTAGCTAGCGTATGTTGAAGGGGTCAGCACAAGAGAAAGCAGGAACAGTGAACTTGATGGTGGGTGGTACTAGAGGAAGCATAGAAACTCCGTCCTCAAAGCTGCAGGGCCCTGGAAAGGCATCTAGGGAGGAGGAAGAGAAGCTAGTGCTCTGAGGCCCAGAACAGTTAGTGTCTTGTCCCAGGCACCAAAAGGAAGATTCAAGAACCAGGAATTGTTGATGGGTGGGGTGGGAGCCCACAGGTGTTTTCTCAGCAACTAAACTCTAAAGCATGAAATAGTTCACCTCTCTGCGTCTCAGTTTCCTCACTTGCTCAGCGGGATCATAATTCATGTCCGGGGCCCCTGGGTGGCTCAGTTGTTAAGCATCTGCCTTCAGCTCAGGTCATGATCCCAGGGTACTCGGATCGAGCCCCATATCTGGCTTCCAGCTCAGCGGGAAGCCTGCTTCTCCCTCTCCCACTCCCCCTGCCTGTGTTCCCTCTCTCGCTGTGTCTTTCTCTGTCAAATAATAAATAAAATCTTTAAAAAATAATAATAATTCATGTCCATCTCACAGCATCACCTGAAGATCAATGAGCAAGTGAATATGAATATGTTTAGGAAGTCAAAAGAGCAGCTTTACCATTAAGCTTGTTCTAATTTTCACAAAGTCAAGACAACTCCCCAGGAGCTAAGTGGACTCCAGGAAAAGTGCCCAGCTGCCAGCATCTCCGCTAAGAACTTCCTTCTCTGAGTGCTGACTCCCTGGGTAAAACCCACTAATAGAAATATCCTGGCTTGAGGGACAAATTTTTGATACATATGTCCCTAAATTCTAGAGTCACTCTTCCCTGTAATGCTCAATGACAATCCTCAAGCTTCCGCCTTATAGGACACCCCTTCCCATAAGATACGTGATCCCGTCTATTAAACGAATACTAGGGGCATCTGGGTGGCTCAGTCAGTTAAAGGTCCAACTCTTTTTTTTCTTTTAAGATTTTATTTATTTATTTGACAGAGAGAGAGAGAGGTGAAGAGGGAGCACAAGCAGGGGGAGCGGGAGAGGGAGAAGCAGGCTACAGGGAGCCTGACATGGACCTCAATCCCAGGACCCTGGGATCATGACCTGAGCCAAAGGCTGATGACTAACGACTGAGCCACCCAGCACCCCAAGGGTCCAGCTCTTGATTTTGGCTCAGGTCATGATCTCAGGGTTGTGTGAGTATGAAGCCTGCGTAAGAGTCTCTCTTTCTCCGGGTGCCTGTGTGGCTCACTTGGTTGGGCATCCAACCCTTGGTTTTGACTCGGGTCGTGATCTCAAGAGTCATAGGATCGAGCCCCACATTGGGCTCTGAGCTCAGATTCCGTCTCTCTGCCCCTCCTACCCCATCCCTCTCTAAAATAAATAAATAAACAAAAACTACGTGGAGTGCTGGACACCAAGTGTATTCATGTTTTACTTCACTTGACCCTCATGTGAAGGAGGGATGATTAATTCCACTTCATACATGAGAAAATCGAGGCTTGGAGGTTGATTTGCCCAAGGACACGGGTGAGTGGCAGAGCAGAACTCGAAACGAAGTCTGTGTGATTCTGAAACTCCCTCAACAAGTGTGCTGTCCCATCTCTCTCCTTCCGAGAACGCCCCAAATCTACTTAAATGTCCCAGAGATCTGTCTGGTGTGGTCATAAACACTTCTATAATACTGGGGTCTGGTCTCAATTAGAGGATGTGGTTTTCCACAGTTACATTTCCCAGCTGGCAAACAACAGAGAATACGCTGGGAAATGCGGGGAGTTTCCTATGCACAGTCTCAGAAGGTAGTGAGTTCCCCATCACCTGGGCTGCACACACACAGAACTAATGAGCCTTGTCAGGATCTTCGAAGAGATTCTAGTCCCCAGCCGGGGGCTGTTTAAATGGTTTTACATGTCCCCCTCCGAGTCAGAGGCTCAGTTTCTTAACTGTTGGCACAGAGATCAAGGTCCCCGAGCATTTCTTACATTTTACCCACTAGGTACTATGTTCTCCATGATTGTTTCTAAGATAGGCAACCTCAGAAAGAAGGCTGGTTTCCTACATATGTTAGATATCCCAACATTTGGTACTTTGGTTAACACTTGGATTTGTCTCATCCAATCTTATAAGAAAAGGCCACCAATCTGTGATCGGGCCATTTGTTTAATGGCCGTAATAGCAGGTATGATTTATTGAGTTCCTTCTTGACACCAAGCACATGGACACATCACCCCTAATGCAGTTATGGTTTTCACAAGTTCACAATAGGCCATTTCGCATTTATGAAAGACCAACTTATGGAGTGCCTGGGTGGCTCAGTTGGTTGGGCGACTGCCTTCAGCTCAGGTCATGATCCTGGAGTCCCGGGATCGAGTCCCACATTGGGCTCCCTGCTCAGCGGGGAGTCTGCTTCTCCCTCTGACCTTCCCCCACTCATGCTTTCTCTCTCTCAAATAAATAAATAAAATCTTAAAAAAAAAAAAAAAGGACCTACTTAACTATCTGTTTTTGCTAAGCAAAAGACACCCAAAGAGGATTTTCACTGATGTGAAAAAGGCAAAAAGTGAAAATAAAGAGCATTCCACGGCTCTCACAGAGGCAGAGCTCCCCTCAAGCAACCCGGCCAAGCTCCTCCCTGAGGAGCCCCACTCATCGTCAAGCCTCCATGGCTCTTCTTTCTTTCTTTTCTTTTCTTTCTTTCTTTCTTTTTTTTTTTTTTTTGACTTTTTAAAAAATATTTTATTTACTTATTTGACAGACAGAGATCACAAGTAGGCAGAGAGGCAGGCAGAGAGGGGGTGGGGAGGAAGCAGGCTCCCTGCCGAGCAGAGAGCCCGATGCGGGGCTCAATCCCAGGACCCTGAGATCGTGACCTGAGCCAAAGGCAGAGGCTTAACCCACTGAGCCACCTAGGTGCCCTCATTTTTTTTTTTTTTTAAGTAAGCTCAATACCCAATCAGGACTTGAACTCAGGACCCTGAGATCAAGAGTCACATATTCTACCAACCAAGCCAGCTACTACATCTCTGAACCGTGTCTGGTAGCATCTGTGCTTTATCTCAGTTCATTCTGTGCATCTGCTAGCAAGATGGGTTCTAAGGTATCAGAAAAGCCTAAGAGAGTTATTTTTGGGGTCTCAGGAAAGCTAAAAAAATTTCCCATTTTTTAATATTAATTGCTTCTTCACTTTATGTCATTTCGGCTTCTGGAAGTCTTCATAGGAACACTATGCTTTCAGACAGTGGAGGAAACCTGTACTCGAAGCAGTCTCATGAGGTGGATATTATAATTTCCATCTTCGGAGGCTCAGAGAGAAAACCTGCCCACAGTCCCCAGTGAGTTGGTGACTGAGCCGTGTTTTAAGCCCAGGTCTGTTTGGCCCCAGAACTCATGGTATACCACCCTGACACATAGGTGGGCTTCATCCCGCAGTGACTCACAAAAATCTCACAGTCAAAAGGGCTCTGAAAGACTTCACCCCTGTCTCTACCCACTACAGGAATCTCCCGTAGAAGGTTATCTGGTTCTGCTCAAAGACCGTCAATGACGGAGACTCCGCCACATCACAAGGTGGTCCCCGCCTGGTTGGAAAGTTCCTCCACTTTGACTGAGATCTTCTGAGTGGCTTCTCTCTCTTGGGGGGATTCCCACTAACTCCAAGGGACTCAGCAGAGAAGTGAGTCAACAGTAGTAGGGAGATATCTGAACGAGCTCTCCCCTCGCCCCCACCCCAGGAAGGAAACTGTCGCAGCAGGCGGAGGCTTGGTGCTAAGCCCATGTTGCCAAGAGAGGAAGACCCTGTGAAGCAAGCAGGAGGCCCTGTGGTCATGCCCCCAGGCCCACGCAAGGGGCCCCCATCCGTCCCCTTCTGTCTCGACTCCTGCCCAACTCATCTGCGAGGGCAACAGTGAGTTAGTAGTGGGAACAGTTACTGGACATTGAGTCAGACCTGTGATCACACTCCAACCCCAGCTCCCCCCAGACCTGCTGTGTGACCTTGGGCGAGTCATCGTACTGCTCTGATGTTCCCGCAACCGTCAAACAGG
Organism: Mustela nivalis; assembly: GCF_964662115.1. NCBI lineage: Eukaryota > Metazoa > Chordata > Mammalia > Carnivora > Mustelidae > Mustela > Mustela nivalis. The sequence goes on from NC_139029.1 coordinate 18,622,502, forward strand.
GCTATTGCGAACATTAAAAGAGAGGGTGTGTGAAGTGTCTACAGAGCTTTTCAGTTACAAGCAAACAGTAACCAGGATGTAGGAAGCTGTGTAGACCTGTGGTTAAGGGCAGACTCTGAGGTTAGGCTCCCCAGGTTTTGTTGTTTAACTGTTTTCTTCACATATAAGCAGTCCTGGGTTAGAATCCAATTTTGACCACTCGTCTGTGTGACTTTGGGCAAGACATTTAAAACTTTTTTTTTTTTTTCATTGAGAGAGAGAGCACACGTGTGCACGCACACTCAAGCAGAGGGGGGCGGTGTTGGAGGGTGGGGGGAGGGGGAGGGGGAGGGGAGAGAGAGAGTCCTAAGCAGTCTCCAGGCCCAGCACAGAGTTGGGCAAGTCCTTTAACCTCTCTGCCTTAATTTTCTTTCTTTAAAATGGCTGTTAATAGTCGTGTCTGCTCCTTGGTGAAGGTGAAAGGGGTAATGCTTTCAGAAGTATATGGCCCAGGGCCTGACACATATGAAGAACTTAACCCACTCCCTCCTCCCAGAGCACAGTCCCCTCCCTCTCCCTCTCCCCAAGCCCCTTTGAAGTAGAGGGCGTCACATCCAAAGCCTGGAGAGAGGCCCATCTATCTGAGCATCTCTGGCCCAAAGGGAGAGGATGGAGCCCTCCCTTAAGGACCTTCTCTGCCTTTCCCCCTCCTACCCCCAGAGCCACACTCTGAGTTACACTTCATGTTTATGACTCAGTCTGAAACTTCTTATTATAAATAATTTCCTCTGTTCCTCTTCCCTTCTTTTGCTCCACACCCACTGCCCAGGCCGTGAGCCAGATTGAGAAACTGAGGGGCCGATGACACGTATTTGAACTGGATGTGAGGGCTGTACTTGCGGTGGGCCTGGAGTCACTCAGCCATCTCAAACCCGTCTGACCAGGGCTGGATTTGGTCAAAGTCATTCCTGCCGTCATGACAGAACTTTAGTTATCAGACCCTTTGCATGGACTTCATAGAGCGCCTGAAGGGGCTAAATTCTCGCCTGGAAGAATGAGTAGAGGTTGGAATCAGAAGGCAGAAGATTGAAATCAAAACTCAGCACCAGCCATGACTTGCTCTGTGATCTTGGGCAAGTAGATTGGCCTCTGACCTTCATTTTCTTCATCTGCAAACCATCCTCAAGGGTTATAAGAACAAGAACACCTGGGTGGCTCAGTCAGTTAAGCATCTGCCTTCAGCTCTGGTCATGATCCCAGGGTCCCAGGATAGAGCCCTGCGTTGGGCTCCCTGCTCCATGGGGAAAGGCTTCTCCCTCTCCCTCTGCCACTTCCCCTTCTTTGTGCTCTCTCTCTCTCTCAGATAAAATCTTTTTTTTTTTTTTTTTTTGAAAGGGCTAAAAGAACAAAAGCTCTGGCAGTGATTAGGTGCAGATCAAAGGGTAGCTAAATTGCAAGATGCTTGATAGAACCTTCAGAGCTATGTGCGACCTTTCAGAATCAGAGGAGCTTAACTTGGGGTCCATAGGCTTACCAGGAAAATGGAAATTATATGCAAATGTAAAACAGCGTGTATATTTATATTTTCCTGGAGGAGAGGGTATAGGGTTTTCTTTAGATTTTTGAAAGGGGTTTGTGATCCCCTAAAATGTTAAGAACTATTGTCTCCAGGAGAGCAGATAACTCACGCTTTTACTTTATAAGTGCAGGACAGACTTTCTGTCCCAGCACTGGGCATTAGTTCATTCAAAAGACATACATGTTCCAGGCCCTGAAGATACAAAGAGAAATCCTCCTTGCTTTTCTTCAGTACCGTGCATCAGAGAGGTTAAGTCACTTAGCCAAGGTCACCCACTTCTGAAGGAAGCCTACTGTTCAGTTTGGAACCCCACATCTCTGACTGTGAAGCCGGCCCCTGTGTGTCTCAGCAGAGGGGCCCCCTCAGGTCTGTGGCATGCCAGAGTTCCCTGTGGTCTCCAAGACAAGCAGGGTCAGCATTCCATAAGAAAGGCCCCGGAGTCACCATGAAGGAGCCAGATTTAGGGGATGGGCACACCTCTCCGAGCTTCCTGTGGGTGGCAGGTCACTGACTGCCAGGAGCCCTTTTGTGAGCTGATTCAGGGAGGATGGTTTCCCTTCCTAAGCTCCAGCTCGGGCTGGCTGACCAAGAGGGAATGCCACTTGTGTATTTATATCAACCATATTGGGGTTGGATTTATGTACAGTAAAAATGCATGCACTTTGTACAGTTGAATGACTTCTAACAAACGCACACACTGGTGAAACCCATAACACTCTCGAGAGAGAATGGATTATAACCCAGAGTTCCCTTGTGTTCCTTTCTCAATATCCCCCAGTGTTAGACAGCCACAATTCTGATTTTTGTCACCACAAATTATTGTTGCCTGTTCTAGACCTGGTATAAATGGAATCGTAACAGTATGTACTCTTCTACTCTTCTGTGTGATTTCTTTTTTTTTTTTTTAAGATTTTATTTATTTAACAGACAGAGATCACAAGTAGGCAGAGAGGCAGGCAAAGAGAGAGGGGGAAGCAGGCTCCCCGCTGAGCAGAGAGCCTGAGGCGGGGCTCTATCCCAGGACCCTGGGATCATGACCTGAACCGAAGGCAGAGGCTTTAACCCACTGAGCCACCCAGGTGCCCCCTGTGTCTGATTTCTTTTGTTCAATGTGATGTCTGTGAAGATTCATCTGTGTGGTGGCCTATATCAGTGGTTTGTGCCTTTTTGCTGCCAAGTTGTATTTCACCGAGTGAATATATCACAATTTGTTGAATTCATTCAACTGCTGATAGTCATTTCTTTTTCCCCCAGCTTTTGGCTAATAGAAATATTCATGTAGGATCTTTGTCTGGGCATATGTTTTTATTTGTCTTGGGTAAACATATAGAAGTGGCATTGCTACCTTACAGGTTAGATGTATGTTTAACTGTATTAAAAAATTACTGTTTTCTAAAATACATTTTACAGGGGCGCTTGGGTGGTTCATTTGTTAAGTGTCTACCTTCGGTTCAGGTCATGATCCCAGAGTCTTGGGATTGAGCCCCTCATAGGGCTCCCTGCCAGGCGGGAAACCTGCTTCTCCCTTTCCCACTACCCCTGCTTGTGTTCCCTCTCTTGCTGTGTCTCTGTCAAATAAAAAAATAAATAAAATCTTTAAAAAAATTTTTTTGCACTCTGACCAGCAATGTATGAAAGTTCCAGTTGCGGGGCGCTTGGATGGGTCAGTCAGTTAAGCCTCTGCCTTCGGCTCAGGTCAGGAGCTCAAGGTGCTAGCATCGAGTCTTGCTTCGGGCTCTTTGCTCAGCAGGGAGAAGCACTCCTTCTTCTGCCTGCCTTTCTGCCTGCTTGTACTTGCTCTCAGTCAAATAAATAAATAAAATCTAAAAAACAAAACAAAACAAAAGACAAAGAAGTTCCAGTTGCTTCATACCCTTGCCAATCTTTGGTATTATTGGCCTTTTTAGCTTTAGTCATTCTAGTGAGGGGGAAGAGGTTTCCTTTAATTTGCATTTCTCTCATGACTGATGATGCTGAGTATCTTTTCATGTGCTTCCTAGTTATTCCTATATATTCTTTACTCTGTTGAAACCTTTTGCCCTGTTTTAAAAATTAAGTTATCTTAGGGGCACCGGGGTGGCTCAGTGGGTTAAGCCTCTGCCTTCGGCTCAGGTCATGATCGCAGAGTCCTGGGGATCCTACTTGTGATTTCAGTCTGTCAAATAAGTAAATAAATAAATAAATACAATCTTTAAAAAAATTACCTTATCTTATAGATTGTAAAAGATTTGTTATGTATTCTGGTACACCTTTTTCAGATATATGTACTGTGAATATTTCAATCTGAGATGTGACATTTTATTTGAAGAGCAGCAGTTTTTAAAGATTTTTATTTATTTGACACAGAGAGAAAAATCATAAGTAGGCAGAGAGGCAGGCATAGAGAGAGGGGGAAGCAGGCTCCCTGCTGAGCAGAGAGCCCGATGTGGAGCTTGATCCCAGGACCCTGAGACCATGACCTGAGCCGAAGGCAGAGGCTTTAACCCACTGAGCCACCCAGGTGCCCCAAAGAGCAGAAGTTTTTTTAATTTTGATAAAATACAATTTATTTCTCAAACTATAACTTTGATATTTTCCTATCCAAGGAGGTTTTGTTTTGTTTTGTTTTCCTATCTAATGGTCACAAACGTTTTCTTTTATGGGAAACCCATAATTGTAATGGAAATTATACTAACAACTACTGAGCCGTTGGCACCAAGCACTGTGCCAAATCATCAGAGTGACCACCATGAGGCAAAAGTATCATCTCCACTAAAAAGATGAGACAACTTAAGCAATGGGAAATTAAATAATTTACTCAAGGACCCAGAGCTTAGAGGGGACAGAGCTGAGATTAAATTCAGGTCTGTCTAAGCTGGAATTCCATGCTCCTAACCTTTACTGCTTTCCTATCTCCATAATTTTAAACCTAAATGATGGCTAATCTGGGAATTTTAAAGAGCTATAAGGTTTTTATTGGAATTGCATTAGGTCTGTAACTTAATTTGAGGAGAATTAATATCTTTTTAAAAAATATTTTATATATTTACTTGACAGACAGAGATCTTAAGTAGGCAGAGAGAGAGGGAGGGAAGCAGGCTCCCTGCTGAGCAGAGAGCTCGATGTGGGGCTCCATCCCAGGACTCTCTGGGATCACGACCTGAGCCGAAGGCAGAGGCTTTAACCCACTGAGCCACCCAGGCGCCCCGAGAATTGATATCTTAACAATGCTGAGTCTTCCATTTCATGAACATTGTATATCTTCCTCTCTTGAGGTTTTATTTTTATTTATTTTAAGATTTTAACTTTAAATACTCTACACTCAATGGGAACTTGAACTTATATCCCCGAGATCAAGAGTCACACACTCCACCGACTGAGCCAGCCAGACTCTCCCATCTGTTGAGGTTTTATTTAATTTTGTAGACATCAGTGTTCGGGTCTTGCATATCTTTTATTGACTTTATCCTTACGAATTTGATGTTTTGAATAATGTTGTCAATGGCATTGTTTCTTTAATTTTAATTTCCAATCATGTGTTGTTAGTATATAAGAATGCAATCGATTTTTTAAAGATTTTCATTGTTTGGGGCGCCTGGGTGGCTCAGTGGGTTAAAGCCTCTGCCTTTGGCTCAGGTCATGGTCTCAGGGTCCTGGGATAGAGCCCTGCATCAGGCTCTCTGCTCAGCAGGGAGCCTGCTTCCTCCTCCTGTCTCTCTGCCTGCTTCTCTGCTTACTTGCAATCTCTGTCTGTCAAATAAATAAATACAATCTTTAAAAAATAAAAAAAGGATTTCATTGTTTTGTTTTGTTTTTTTTTAAGATTTTATTTATTTGTCAGAGAGAGAGCACGAGCGAAAGTGAGCACAGGCAGACAGAGTGGAAGGCAGAGTCAGAGGGAGAAGCAGGCTCCCTGCGGAGCAAGGAGCCCGATGTGGGACTCGATCCCAGGATGCTGGGATCATGACCTGAGCCGAAGGCAGCTGCTTAACCAACTGAGCCACCCAGGCGTCCCAAGGATTTCATTGTTTATTTATTAGTTCTAATAGCTGTTTTTTTTTTTAAAAGATTTTATTTATTTATTTGACAGAGGGAAATCACAAGTAGGCAGAGAGAGAGGAAGGGAAGCAGGCCCCCTGCTGAGCAGAGAGCCCGATGTGGGACTCGATCCCAGGACCCTGGAATCATGACCTGAGCCAAAGGCAGTGGCTTAACCCACTGAGCCACCCAGGCGTCCCTCTAATAGCTGTTTTTGTAGATTCCTTAGACTTTTCCACATAGACAACTGGTCCTCTGCAAATAAAGATAGTTTTATCTATTCCTTTCTAATTTGTATACATTTCTTTTTCTTGCTTATTGCATTGACTAGAATCTTTGGTACAATATTAAATTTAAAAACATTTTGTCTTGTTCTCAATCTTAAGGGGGGGGAATCTCTCACTCTTTTACCTTATGTATGATGTATCAGTGGGTTTTTCCTGGATGTCCTTTATCAAACTAAAGAAGTCCCTTCTCTTTCTAGTTTGCTGAGAGTTTTTATTATGAAAGAATTTCAGATTTTGTCAAATGTTTTTCTGTACCTATTGAGATGATAATATATTTTTTGTTGTTTTAATCGATTGATATAATGATTATATGGATTGATTTCAGAGGTTTAATTTTACATTACTGAGCTACACAGAGATTCTGGTTATCTATTTCTTCTCGAATGAATTTTGGTCCTTTGTGTCTTTCAAGGAATTTATCCATTTCATCTAGATTGTTGGCTTCTAATTTACTGGCATAAAGTTGTTTCTAATATTTCCTTAGTATTTTAATTTCTGTGATATGTACGGTAATGTCCCTAGAATGACTCATTCCAGATGTTGGTAATTAATATCTTTTCTCTTTTTTTCCTGATCAATTGAATAGAGATTTATCAATTTTACTGATACTCTCAAAGAAGTAACTTTCGGCTTAACCAACTTTTTATATTGCCTTTCTGTTGTCTATTGCATTGAGTTTCTTTTAAAATCTGCAAAGTTCAGGGCGCCTGGGTGGCTCATTCAATTGAGCGGCTGCCTTCGGCTAGGGTCGTGACCGCAGGGTCCTGGAATCAAGCCCCACATTGGGCTCCCTGCTCAGCGGAGAGCCTGCTTCTCCCTCTCCCTCTGCCTGCTGCTCTGCCTGCTTGTGCTCTCTATCTCTCTGTCAAATAAATAAATTAAAATATTTTTAAAAATAAAAAAATAAAATCTGCAAAGTTCATCTGCTTCCTCCACTGGAAGCTTACTAAAATGCCAAAATTGCCTCATTCTCATAAGTTGCTGGTAGAAGTGCCTGACCTTTCTGGAAGACAACAAGGCAATAACAAAATGTTTAAAATGTGTGTAAAATGCACATACTCTTTGCTTCTGAAATACTACTTTGAGGAACTTACATAGCGGTATACTGGAAAATATTTAACAACCAACAGGGGCAAGGAGAACAACCCTTGATTTGTAGTCTTTACTGATTTTGTGATATAAGTGTTCCCACAATGGCCATTTTCAAGCTATCAACATACATGTGTTGCTGGAAAGAGATGTCCACAGTTGGCTCTCAGGAGCCAGTACAAGTAAGTTCCAGAATACTGAATTGATGTTAAAGAAAAAATTAGGAATAAATATAAGAAATTACATATAAGTGTATCCCACAGTGTTATTTTATTGGTAGGAAATTTGTTAAACTATACAGCAGTGAGGCAAAAAATGCATTACAGTATAGCTGTATGATGGTATTTTATACAGACATGTAATATTTTATACAGACAATAAAATTTTGTTTGGTAAAACTATTGAGAATGTAGGGAAATATTTATGATAAAGTGTCTTTGTTTTTAATATAATTTCTTAAGAAGCAACTGTAGGGGCATCTGGGTGGCTCAGTTGTTTAAGCGTCGACCTTGGGCTCAGGTCATGGTCCTGGGGTCCTGGGATGGAGTCCCGCATCAGGCTCCCTGCTCAGCAGGAAGCCTGCTTCTCTCTCTCCCTTTACCTGCCACTGCCCCTGCTTGTGTTCCTACGTGCGCTTTCTCTCTCTCTCTGTCTCTCTCTGTCATATAAATAAATAAATCTTAAAAAAAAAAAGCAAGTGTAATATAGTAAAGATCAATTTATTTTTTTTTATGTATAGAAAAAACCCCAAATGGTAAACAAACTATTAACAATGATTTTTCTTTGTATTTTTAATTTTTTAAAAAGATTTTATTTATTTATTTAAGAGAGAGACAGAGAGAGCTCAAGCGGTGGGGAAGAAGAGGGAGAGGGACAAGCGGACACCCTGCCAAGCAGGAAGTCCGCTTTGGGTTTTTTGAATACTTTAAAGACTTTTGAATACTTTACAGTCTTTGACTATACTTTGAGTACTTTACAGACTTTCTAAAATGAAGCTATGAATCTAGGGAAAAAAAGAAAGAGCGAAAGAAAGAAAGAAAGAAAAACCATACAGTCCTAAGTAAAAAGAATTGTGTGTGTGGTTTTCAGAGCCCAGCTGTGCCCTAAGCATGTGTCCTAAGAATGGAAGATCCAGAAGTCGCTGACTGTTCCTATGACCATAGCCCTATACGGCCACCTTCGCTCCTTTAGGATCGCAAAGGAAGAGTCTTGACTAATCCCTAGGGACACTATGCAAAAAGAAAATGATTTACCTATCTCCAACCAAGAAACTAGAAAGCCTGAGTAGGGACAGGCAAATGTTTTAAGTGCCTAAAAAGCATGTTTTAGAAAAATGAAATAAAAAAAAAAGAAAAATGAAATTTATTTATTATGCTGTGCATTGCAGTGATGTTGGCATCTGCTCATTTCTCAGTCAACAAACATTTCCTGGGCATCTACCCAGCATCTAATTTTTTGAAGGAAAAAATTATGACTTTGGTTTGGTGATTCTTAAAAAGCAATTTCTCTGGTTCCTTCCTCCCATTTACCACATGCTAAGCACTTTACTAGGGGTTTTAAAGGCTTTTGCTCATTTAATAATTTTTTTTTTTTTTAAAGGAAAACACGGACACCTGGCTGGCTCAGTCAGTAGAGCATGTGATTCTTGATCTTGGGGTTGTAAGTTCAAGACCCACATTGAATGTAGAGATTATTTGAAAATAAAATATTTTAAAAAACAGAAAAGAAGATACGAGTATTTCCATGTACATATGACAAAAAACTGGAATGTCAGAGAACTTAATCAAATGGTATATTAAAGAACTTAAATCTCTTTTTTTTGAAAGACTTTATTTATTCATTTGACAGACAGAGATCACAAGTGGGCAGAGAGGCAGGCAAAGAGAGAGGAGAAAGCAGGTTCCCTGCTGAGCAGAGACCACGATTCGGGGCTCGATCCCAGGACCCTGGGATCATGACCTGAGCCGAAGGCAGAGACTTTAACCCACTGAGCCACCCAGGCGCCCCTTAAATCTCTCTTTTAAAAAAAGCATGTGTTTTAAAACATCTCTGAAATTGATATGCGTCTTATAAACAACTAATAAAGCCTTATGCCATGGTCTTTAAAAAAAGGACTTATATCTCTTAATCAATAGTTCATTTTTATTGTGTGTTTACCCAGTGCCAACTGTACCACATGCTTTATAAGTGTTAGTGCCTTTACTTACTTGCCAATGGAGTGAAGTCTTTGACTATACTCATTTTACTTAGAAGCATGATGTTAAATTATTTGTGAGGTTAAATTACACTCGAGGTCATCCTGTTAGAAAGTAGTAATGCTGGTATCAACACTGGACTTGGCATTTGACAACTTGTGGTCAAATCTTGTTTTTATTTTATTATTATTTTTTAAGATTTTACTTATTTATTTGAGTGTGAGAGCGATAGCAAGAGAGAGCAGAGAGAGAAAGAGGTTCCCTGATGAGCAGGCCCTAGCAGGGCTCGATCCCACAACCCTGGGAGCGTGACCCGAGCTGAAGGCAGACGCTCAACTGACTAAGCCAACCAGGCGCCCCTCAGGATTGTTTTAAAGGCATAAAAGGGCTTTGTATACCTCTAAATATTGTGTATATGTATTACTATTCAATCAGAAAACATTGTTGATCACCAGTTATGTGCAAGGTCTATACTGGAGGTACTGGGAGGATGCATAAATAACTTGTTGGCACTAAAGAGGGCCTTATAGAAAGGAGATTAGGTATAAATACAAATAAGAACCACAGATACAAAGGAATCCCACTCTTACAAACAGATTGGGTTCTGGAATCCAGATAAATCCAGGTTCAAAACCTTGACTCCACCGTCCACTAGCTGTGTGACTTTGGGCAAATTAGCCAACATTTCCAAACCTTGGGTTTTTCCTCTGTCATCCCCTCCCTGTATATTATACCTACTTTGCAGAGGTGTTTCAGAGGACTGAGTTAATTGCATAAATTAAATGAAGTGCCAGCACCATGTCTGGCACAAAGCAGATGTTCAATCAGTGGTAACAATTTTATTTTTTAAGAGCTGTGGGCAATTCCCTTCTGACCATGTCCCTTCTGAGTCTATCTCCTCCTCTTCCTGAGCAGGCAGCCAGACTACATTTCCCAAGTTCCCTTGCTGTTAGGTGTGGCCATGTGACAGAGCTCTAGCCAATGGGATGTGAACAGACATAGTCCATCCACCAGATCCTTCTCCCCATGCCCTTTCTTCTTGTGGTTTGACAGCTTGGCTACTTTGGGAGCCACTTAGTGAAGATGGACAGAGCCATGAGATAGCAGGAGCCTGGGTTATGGAATCACTGCTAAAAAGGTCACATGTCGGGGCACCTGAGTGGCACAGTGGGTTAAACCTCTGCCTTCGACTCAGGTCACGATCTCAGGGTCCTGGGATCCAGCCCTGCATCGGGCTCTCTGCTTAGCAGGGTGCCTGCTTCCTCCTCTCTCTCTGCCTGCCTCTCTGCCTACTTGTGATCTCTGTCAAATAAGTAAATAAAATCTTTAAAAAATATATAAAATATAAAAAGGTCATATGTCAATCAGGGACACTTTAGATTTTATGTTAGCAAGAAATAAACTTGTTTTGTGGGTTGGTTTGTTATAGCACCAAATACTACCCTAAGGGATCAACGAAGAGTCCATTCTCATTTTTGGCAATCCCCAGCCTCCAAGCTTCCCAGGACCTGTCTTTGTGGACCTGAGAAATCTACACAGAGGGCTTACCCAAGGTAGTACTCCTCACTCCAGACCTCTCCCCGCCTTGTGCCCCCACTAAGTAGACATGGAATATCAAATGATAGAAGAGCCAAGAACTGACCTCTGCATTTCGTGTGCTGGCAGCTTTATTGAGGTAAAACTGACATGCAATAAGCTGCACCAAGAACAATTTGATGAGTCTGACATTTGTATACACCTGTGAAACCACCTTCACAATTAATGTATTCTTTACCCACAAAAGCTTCCTTGTGTCCCTTTGAGTCTGAACTTTTTCATCTGCAAAGTGCAGATTGGTCTTGAGGACATATGGTGTGAGCCTAGCTGGAGTCCTGGCACATAGAGGGTACTAGGGAAATAGAGCTAGTATAACTGAATTACACGGCAGGGTAGATAAGCGCATAGTTCCTGGAGCCAGACTGCCTGGGTTCAAACCCATCTCTGCTATTTTTTACTTGGACGATTTATTCTATGAATCATCTTTTTCAACCGTAAAATGGGAATGATAACATGGTACCTACCTCAAAGGATTGTTATGAGGATTGAGAGTTAATATGCGTGAAATTTAAAAAAATATATTCATTAGCACCTTGTCTGACATGTAGGGGTTTGGGACTCCAGCTTGGTAACCTCTGAGCTGAATGCGGTCTCCTCGCAGGGATCTCTAGGAACTCTTACAAACCTGGTCCTGCGAGGTCTAGGATAGAAGTGGCAGCGGTAATTCTCGGAGTGACCACAAGGGGGAATAGAAATCTACTCTTGTGAACGGTGAGAATTTTTTTTTAATCTACCCACTTGGAAATAACAATATTGATATCTGAGCAACCAGCTACGTCTTAGAATGTCACATCCGGGGCTTTGGTGAGTGACTCATCGCTACTGTTTTGTCCATCGGGTCTCTGTGGTTGAGCGCCATAGTGAATGTATGGACAGAAGGACTAACAGCCTTTTGGAAAATAACCTGTTGAACATAAGGAGTAGTAGCGGCAGCAAAAACCGCGGTAGTAGCCTACGTTTACTGAGTGCACACTTTGTAGTGGGCACCATTCCAAGTGTTTTTCATTAATCTATCCTATAAGGTAGGCATTCTTATCATCTTATTTCGCCACTTCAAAGATAAGAAAACTGAAAAGAAAAAAAAAAAAAGAAGAAAGAAAGAAAGAAAAGAAACAAAATAAAGAGAAGAAAATTGACACCCAGAGTGGCTAGGAAACTTGCCAAAGGTCATGTCGTCATCAGAGGGATTTACGGTTCATCTAGGGAATCCTACAGTAGGAGAGAAAAAAAGGGAGAGCGTATTTTGATGAAGGTCCTTTCATCTCTTACCGCCTTTTGCCACTCAATATGACACTACTAAAAGTTGTAAAAACTGGCAAAGGAGTCAACCAGATCCGTAGATAAACACCAAAAGTAAAAGAGTTCCCACCACAGGATTTTACCCTAGTCAGCCTATTATGTAGTCTTCACCAAGAGAAAAACATTGAATTTGAGAGTTTGAAGAGGCATCAAGACCTGGTAGAAAGGACACACCTTTGGAGTAAAGGTGACTAGGTTCAACTTCTGAGTCTTCCAATGGCTGTGTGACTTTAGATAAACTACCCTGCATCTCTAAGCCTGTTTATTCAGGTATAAAAGAATTAAATACATATACCTTATTCATAGAGAGTTTATGAGGCCTAATAACCTAGCTTTTGTACAAGCATCCGAGGGTCTGTAGCATACAGTAGGAACTAGGAACATGCTTAGTCAGATGTCTGGGGAACCTCAGAAGGAGACCCTGAGATGGAGATTCCTGGGTAAGAGATTTATTAAAGAAGTGTTCTGAGAAGCCAGTAAGGGAATAGAGAAAGCAGGGCAGGGAAGAAGGAGAAGGAGGAGGGGGAGGGGAAAATAAGTAAAAATGAGATCTCAGGCAGTCCCACAGAGAGCAACTTAATCCCTCAGGAAACTCAGAAGTGTAAATTCTACTGGAGATAAGTAAACTGGGCTTTCAAACACTCACATCCAATTAGTCATTTGCTGGAGACTAGGGAAGAGGGAAGAATCCAAGCCATTCTGGTAGCCTGAGGACTGCGCTCCTCAGAAGGGTCTCCGGTACTGGTTATTGGAAGCAAAAGCAAATAGCAACCAAGGGAGGGCTTGGGGGGACTAGTAAGAGAGCTGAGAGGATCTGGAATGAGCAAGAATCATATTTGCTACAGGGTTTGGGTATTTTTTTTTCTTCCTTTTAGAAAAGCTGGGCTCAACTCCTTGCTTTTTCACTTACCAGGATCAAATGAAGCAATATAATGAAACCATTCTAGAGTTAAAATGTTAGATGAGGGGCACCTGGGTGGCTCAGTGGGTTAAGCCGCTGCCTTCGGCTCAGGTCCTGATCTCAGGGTCCTGGGATCGAGTCCCACATGGGGCAGAGAGCCTGCTTTCCTCTCTCTCTCTGCCTGCCTCTCTGCCTACTTGTGATCTCTCTCTGTCAAATAAATAGATAAAATATTTAAAAAAAAAAATGTTAGATGAGAGGGTACCTGGGTAGTGCCATCGGTTAAGCATCAGTCTCTTGATTTCGTCCCAGATCATGATCTCAGGGTCATGAGATGGAGCCCTGCATTGGGCAACTTGCTCAGGATGGAGTCTGCTTGAGATTCTCTCTCTCTCTCAAATAAATAACTAAAATCTTTTTTTAAAGTGTTAGATGAGATTTTTTTTTTTTGGTTTATTTTTATTCAACAAGCATTTACCAAATTTCTTCTATAAATTAGGCAATGTACTAAGTGTTGTGACATATATCTTATTATGAGATTTGTAAACTCTTAAGGAGCTTTTAATCTAGTGAAAGAGCCAGATAAGAAAATAAAAAACTATCTGACTCTATGATAGTGGCATTATCAAAGCATGATGGGGAAGGGGAGCAGGTGGTAGGAAGGAGGGTATGGCAAGCTCTATCGAGGAGCAAGGTTTCAGGGAAGGTTTCAAAAGGAGCTGATACCTAAACTGAGTCCCCAAAGATGGGGATGGATTTTTCAGACAGATCGCCAGAAAGGGCATTCCTGGCAGAGGGAACAGCCCAAGCAAACTCAAAGAGGTGTGAAATAGCCTGACAAATCAGGTGACTTGAAAGCTCAACACAGACACCTTGGATGCCAGGACTAGGGGTTTGAACTTAATCCCATAAAGCAGTGGGAGCGATTGAAGGATTCTGAGCCGGGGAATGGCTTGACCAACCTTGCATTTTATTTTATATTGTGTTTTTATATTTTATTTTTTTGTGTAATCTCCACTTTCAAGGGAGGGCTCAAACTCATAACCCCCAAGATCAAGAGTCACATGCTCTACCAACTGAATAGCCAGGGGCCCCGACCTTGCATTTTAGAATGATCACCCTGGCTAGCACTAGTGTAAGCAGTGCTGTGGAGGAAGAGAGACCAGACAGGGAGACCAGATGGGAGACAATTAGAGTGGTCAAATCAGGTGCTCAAGGGAGGCACCCATAAGACTTGGATTACTGAATGGAGAGTTGTGTCTTTTATCAAGATTATAAATTATCGGGGCACCTGGGTGGCTCAGTGGGTTAAAGCCTCTGCTTTCAGCTCAGGTCATGATCTCAGGGTCCTGGGATCAAGCCCCGCATAGGGCTCTCTGCTCAGTGGAGAGCCTGCTTCCCCCTCTCTCTCTGTCTGCCTCTCTGCCTACTTGTGATCTCTGTCTGTCAAATAAATAAATAAAATCTTAAAAAAAAAAAGATGATAAATTATCATTTTGCAGAGAATGAAGGAAAATAGAAGTTTTTATATTTTCCCTATTAATTTCAGGTCAATAGGGTAACCAGGATAATGGAGAAGATTGAGGAGATCCTGTGGACAAAATTAATTATTAATTAAAAAATCGTATGGACCATCATACTCCTCAAAGTACTTTCACATCCAATATTGGATTGATCCTTGAACAACCCCGGAAAGGGGGGAAAGCAATTGACAGATGAAAGGTTTGAGACCTAGAAAGCTGAAGTGGGTTGCCCATAGTCATACAGGACTTGTGAGGTTTTTAAATGTTTTTTGGTAAAGTGTGGAACTAGAGCCTTGGTATCTTTTAGGGGAAGATGTTTTTCTTCCATTATACAAGTTAATATATATTTGTGAAAGATCATTTGGAAAAGACTAAAAAAAAATAGGAAGAAATGTTTAGTTCCTTACAGCTTTACAAAGAAATACTGGTAATATTTTCTGTGGTTTTTTCCCCAAAAAAATATTTTCTATGCTTAGGTTTTATTTTATTTTTTTTTTTTAAGATTTTATTTATTTATTTGACAGAGAGAGATCAGAAGCAGGCAGAGAGGCAGGCAGAGAGAGAGAGAAAGAAGCAGGCTCCCGGCCGAGCAGAGAGCCCGATGCGGGGCTCGATCCCAGGACCCTGGGATCATGACCTGAGCCAAAGGCAGCG
The DNA here is from genome assembly GCF_964662115.1 of Mustela nivalis. Lineage (NCBI taxonomy): Eukaryota > Metazoa > Chordata > Mammalia > Carnivora > Mustelidae > Mustela > Mustela nivalis. The sequence goes on from NC_139029.1 coordinate 18,637,621, forward strand.
GCTTAACCCACTGAGCCACCCAGGCGCCCCTATGCTTAGGTTTTAATTTGCTCTTTCAATCAGTTTTTTTTTTCTTTCTTTTTTTCTCATGTTGCACTATAATATAAACACTTCATCATGTAGTCACAATTTTTAAATATAATTATTGTTAATAGCTTCAGAATATTGCAAGTGGATGGTTTTGATTATTTACTAATTGGTAGATATTTGGGTTGCATATTTTAAACATCTTTTTCAATATAAAATGATCATTGTGATGAACAACTTTACCCACATGCCTTCTTCTGAATTTTGAATTCACCCACTAGAACAGGTTTGCAGGGGTGGAATGATTAAGTCAAGGTAAAGAACATTCTACAACTCTTGATAAAATATTGCCAGTTGTTTTCAAAAAGGATTATATTCGCATATCTGGGACCCTCCATCAGCATTCCTTATATGAATCCCATTTTCTCTACCTCCCAATTATAAAAAGAAAGTGATACTCTTAAAAGAAGGAAGATTTTAGCTGTGCCAATACCCTTCATCAACTTGGGGACATCTTACCTCGTCCATCCCATTTGTCTGCTGTTATTTCTCTTTTGAACAGCAGATGGCAGAATAACCCCACAACAGGTGGTCATGACTTAATTTAATTGCAATGAGAAGAAAATTGCTTCTTTTCCCACATGTATTTCTTTCCTGAGATAAACAGCATGTAGGCATCTGCTTCCTTATTAGAAGTAAGACATGTAAGAAGGTGGCTTTTCAGCAAGGAATATCAAGGTAGCCAATATAAATTCCGAGCCTTAGGTTATTACACTCTGTGCAAAACCAAATTTCTCAGAAAGAAGGAAATGGAGGTTGGAATTCCACATATTCTAGATTTCCCCAGTTAATAATCATAAAAAAGTTTATAGCCAGAAAGTCACAGAGGCCCTTCTGTTGTAATTGTTAGAGTTTAGAGTTAGTAGGAACACCCTTCTCACCCAGGGAATTTTAAAAGCCCAATCCCACCCCCTCCCCACAATTCTCTCCCCTAGCACTCATTTCCCATCCCTTCACAAAATTGCCAGGGTAATTGACTCTTAGATGAGATGAGTTTGACTTTCTACCCTGATTTTGTAACAGAAGTTCTTTTGGTGAGGTTCTTTGTTTGAAAACGCACAATAAAAATGGCTTTAGAATGACTTCAGAGGAGTCTTTCTTTTTCTGGTGCCAACAACAGATTCCAAAGCAGCTATTATTCGAGGTGGGTGATAGGATCCCTCGAGACTGTTTAAGTATCGGTTTTCAAAGTGCTTAGGAACCTGAAATGTCCTGTATGGTATATTTGCAGGTGCATAATTGGCCAAGTGCTCCAGGGGTTATAAAGACTGCCTTCCTGTGGCTGGAATAGACACATTTAGCCTCTTACTGAAATTGAAGGCTGCAATGTCGATAACAAATCTGATTCTAGCTCTCCCGTGTCACTGCAGCCCAAAGGTGCCTTTGTCTCCTAGGAGAAAGAGGTTGGAGGTAAGTGAATGGCCCTTAACCAGAGCCATGTACAAAACACTGCTAAGGAAAACTTTTGTCCTGAGAGTGTAGGTTTAGGCTGTTGTGTGTGAAGCAAATTTGCTTTGTTCACAGCCAACCTGCCTGAATGCAAGTATTGCGAGATGGCTAGGCTGAGAAGCAGCAAACTGCTTTAAAAGCAGGCTTTTCAGTGGGAAACTTTAAACATACAATGGCTTTATTTTTGTTAGACATAATTCTCCAACCTGGCTTTTTTATTGCACCAACCAAAATAAATCTGGATAAACTTAAAAGGCTGCCTTGATGTCAGAAGAAAATGGATATTGTCTCTCCTGAACGCGTTTGAATGGTAGTACATAATCCTAGGTCCAACCAGATAAGAATATACCTCCTCCCGTAGAAAGCTTTCCTGGAATGGAATATCACCAGGAGCGTTCACTTTGCGGCTTGACAGTACCAGCCTGTCTTCCTAAAACTTCTGAAGAAATAGTTTGCCCAATCTTTTCACTCTTACATTTGTAGTTAATACTTATGTGTACTTAGCTGGGTTCTGAACTCCTTTTATTTCTCAAGGCCCCTGGCAATTGATGATACCTGTGCAGCGGGAGCTTTCATCACAGAAGATTCAGGGTGGTGTTTAGTGGAGAAGGGGCCAGGAGGGAGGAAAAATCACCTATGCATTTTCCTAAGTCGTTTGACTTAAGAAACCAGTAGTCACCTTTTAAGATCAAATGCATCTTTAAATATTAGGGTCTCTGGTTATGACGACATGGAACTGTGAAACTGTTTCCCCCAGACAAACCTGAGGTGAAGGATGTAGGTGTCACATACGAATCAAAGAGGTGCCTCTCAACAGGGAAGATTTAATCAGCTCTCCTTCCCAGGATCAGCTGCCAGGTTTGAACATTTACTTGTCTGTGTTCCAGGCAGGAGACACTGCTAATTATGGGAGCAATTCCCATGGATACAGAGAAGAATTGTCTAAGCTGGGGAGTCAAAGCTCTGATCAAGAGGGTGCTGAGAGGAAAAATGCCCCCAACATTCTCAGAGGAAATTCCAGAGTCGTCAAGGACATGCCTTCTCTGCAGGAATGCCCCCTCCTCTATCTGGCATTTGAAGATCTGGAAATACTCTTTCCCTCACCTTCCTAACTCAGGGACTGAGAATCCCTTTATTTGAGAAACAGAATTTAAAAGTGTTTTCTTTTATTCAAACATGATCTGATAAGTTGTCTTGAAAAACAAAACAAAACAAAACAAAAACCCAGGCTTTACCAAGAGTGATTCTCACAAATGACAGTACCTGAAAAGAGGCAGATTTCTCCATCAGGGCAGCTGAAATGGCACAAACATTTGAAACCTGTTGCCTTAACCTTGGCAGAGATGACACTGAATCCATTCCGCTGTATGTAAAGTGAGCTGTGGCAAAACTTAACCGTTCTCATTGTACAAAATCTAGACTCACAAGTGAGCTTCTCCAACATCAGTTTGAATTTATATTCTGTCCCTCTTCTTTCTCCATTATGCAGAGCACCTGCTCCCTATCCCTCCCCCACTCCTCCAGCTGTCTGTCTGTCTCATTTGTGTCAATTAAGAATTCAATACTGCTTGATTTAATTGAATGACTTTCCCTGTATAGAATCCCAACCACAGATAGAGCATCAACCATCACTCCCATTGCCCAGAATAAAAACTCTAAAAACCTAAAGGCATGCAAGGGTGCCTTAGAAAAGAGAAGGGGTTCTCGTTCGCTGTGCCAGTAAACTGAAGAAAGCAAGGAAGACAAGACTGGATTCCCTGGCCATACCAGTTATGTAGTTGGTGGCCTACCAAAAAGGCAGCATTTCATAAATGAAGATCATTTGGGTCCACCCAGTTTAGTTAAGGATTTAAGAAGTGGTTCTTAAGGCTTTGAAGCCAAAGAACCAACTGAAAGAAATAAACTTCCACACCACTTCTTGGTTTACAAAGTGTTTTCCCATCCTCAGAAGATTGACTTTGACTTTCCGTTCATTCAGTCATTGAACGGATAGGCTTTGTTCTTTAGTCACCTGCCCACTGTTCATTGAGTACCTACTATGTGCCAGGCAGTGTTCTAGGAGCTGAAAATCATGTTCTAAGAACAGAAAATAAAAGCTCCTGTCCTCATGGGACTTGGGTTCTAAAGGGTGGGGGTTAGGAATGGGGCAAACAATAAATAAATAAGTAAACAGGTAGTGTACCAAATGGTAATAGGATTGTGAAGAATCAGAGAGGAGTTAAGGGAGATGGAGATTATGGTTTGAGCAGAATTTTTTTTTTTTTTAAAGATTTTATTTATTTATTTGACAGAGAGAAATCACAAGTAGATGGAGAGGCAGGCAGAGAGAGAGAGAGAGAGGGAAGCAGACTCCCTGCTGAGCAGAGAGCCCGATGCGGGCCTCGATCCCAGGACCCTGAGATCATGACCTGAGCCGAAGGCAGCGGCTTAACCCACTGAGCCACCCAGGCGCCCTGAGCAGAATTTTTTAGTTTAGAAAAGATGGTCAGAAAGGACTCCAGGAGCTGAGACATAAAAGAAGGAAAGGAGAAAGCTATACAAATATGACAAAGAGGAGAATTCCAGACAGAAGTACAACAAATCTAAGGGCCCTGAGACAAGAGTTTCCTTGTGAAGGAGACTAGTATAGCTTAAAAGAGCAAGCTAATGAAGAGAGGTAAAAACAGATATGTCAAGGAAGTGGGAGAGGAGGAGGCAGACTTTGTAAGGACTTGTAAGTCATTGTAGGCTTTTATTCTGAGATGGAAAGCTACTGGAGGAATGACATATTTTATGATATGAATTATGCTTTAAAAGCTTTATTCTGCCTGCTGTGTAGAAAACAAGGTAGGAATGCAAAGGTAGAAGGAAGAAGAAAACAGGAGACAAATGTAGGAATGTAGGGAAGAAGCAATGGTGGCTTAGGTCAGGGTGGCAACACTGCAGATGGTGACAAGTGGTTGGATTTTGGAGGTAAAGGTGCCAGGAATTGCTAATGGACATGATATGGGTATATGAAAAACAGAGAGGAGTCAAGAATTTTGTGGTTGTTGGGGCCTGAGCAACTATTAGATTATCTAATGGAATGAGCAGAGGCCGTGAATCAGGTGAAAATAAGTCTTAAATCCATGGCTTCTGGGTTTTATAATTTTGGGCAAGTTACTGAACCTCTCTGAGCATCTATTGCTTCATCAGTAAGAAAGTGATAATGAGAATAGTAATACCTCTCTCACAGGTCTATGGTGAGAATTGAATGGGATGTGAAAATTCTTAGAATAATACTTGGTACAGCAATGCTCAATACATGTCATTTGAATCCTGGGAGCAAATAATTCCTTTTAAAATACTATGGATCCAATGTCTTCGCAATTCTCTCCTCATTAACTTACAACCTCTAATGACTTCCCACTGTATTTTGAATAAAATCCAACTCCTTCCAAATCCAGGAAGACACTTGCCTGGTCTACTTAAAAAAAAAAAAAAAAAAGATACCGCATGGTCTAGATTCACCTACCTGTCCAACCCAGCAGCCACACTGACCTTCTGTCTGACTGCTAATAGATCTTGACAACTTTCCAGTTTCAGAACTATCACACACTTTCTATTTTTTTTTTAAGATTTTATTTATTTATTTATTTGGCAGAGAGAGAGAGAGAGAGATCACAAGTAGGCAGAGAGGCAGGCAGAGAGAGTGTGGGAAGCAGGCTCCCTGCTGAGCAGAGAGCCTGATGTGGGGCTCCATCCCAGGACCCTGAGACCATTACCCAAGCTGAAGGCAGAGGTCCAACCCACTGAGCCACCCTGGCAACCCTATCACACCCTTTTTTTTATTTTTAAGATTTTATTTATTTATTTGGCAGAGAGAGAGAGAGAGAGAGAGATCACAAGTAGGCAGAGAGGCAGGCAAAGAAAGAGAGGGCGAAGCAGGTTCTCTGCCGAGCAGAGAGCCCGATGCGGGGCTCGATCCCAGGATCCTGGGATCATGACCTGAGCCAAAGGCAGAGGCTTAATCCACTGAGCCACCCAGGCACCCCTTTCACACACTTTCTTGTCTCTGCTTGGAACGGCCCTCACCCCAGTGGCTGCTGCCTTTTCATCCTGCAAGAAACCATTTCCTCAGTATGGCCTTTCCTGACCATCGATTTAAAAATAAGTTCCCACTATCATTCCTTCTTTTCATTCAGGGTTCATTCCTTTCATTCAGAAAAGTGAATCACAACTTGTAATTCTTTTTAAAAAATATTTTATTTATTTACTTGACAGAGAAAGAGATCACAAGTAGGCAGAGAGAGAGGGAGAGGGGGAAGCAGGCTCCTCGCTGAGCAGAGAGCCTGTTGTGGGGGCTCAATCCCAGTACTCTGGGATCATGACCTGAGCCAAAGGCAGAGGCTTTAACCCACTGAGCCACTCAGGCGCCCCACAACTTATAATTCTGTTTTTCTGTTTATCGTCTGTCTCTTCCACTATACTGTAAGTTCTATGAAGGCAGGGACTACCAAAGATATGCACAAGGTCTGGCTCCATGCTTGGATCATAGTAGGCTTTTAATAAATATTTGTTGAAAGGTTGAGTGACCTAAAAGGTTCTTATTGGTATTCTGCTGCTATTCTTTTCCTTTTTTTTTTTTTTTTTAATCTCACTTCCTTCACATTTTGCACAATTCTATATTCCATTTTACTGATGAATAGAAACACTCCTCACTGTTGAATTAGAAAATCCCTTGGCTCTTCCTTTCTATACACTATGCTGGACTTAATGTCTATGTATAGTACTAACAATGACTTGTTCTATTTTTTAATGCTCACTTTTCAAGGCTATACTTGTCTTCTTTATAGGCAGATGGCAAAAGAATAAACCTAAGCTTCAGATCATCTAAGAACCATCACTCTTATCCATCCAAAGTGTTTGTATAGGCAAAAGGAGTGGGGAGGGCTTTCCAAGAAAGGGAAAGTGTTAGCAAAAGCATGCTGCATGTTGTGTGTGGGATAATTAGGAAACACACAGAGTTTTGGGCGCGTGAGTGGCTCAGTGGGTTAAAGCCTCTGCCTTTGGCTCAGGTCATGATCCCAGGGTCCTGGGATGGAGCCCCATATCGGGCTCTCTGCTCTATGGGGAGCCTGCTTCCTTCTCTCTCTCTGCCTGCCTCTCTGCCTACTTGTGATCTCTCTCTGTCAAATAAATAAATAAAATGTTTAAAAAAAAAAAAAAAGAATACCCAATTTATTTGCTATAGCAGCTCAACGTTACAACCGCCATGGAAACAAGTTCAATTTCTTTAATAGATATAGGGCAATTCACATTTTTTCTTTCATCTTGTGTCAGTTTTAGTAAGCTGTATTAGATAAGGTCTTGAATGCCAAACTGAAATTTCTTTTCCTGAAATTATTTACATTTTGGAGTCATTAAAGTTTTTATGTAAAAGGGGGGCAATCCATCAGAAAGGTTAATCTGGAGAATGTACAATAAATGTTTGAGAAACAGGTCAGAGGAAGGAGAGAAACTGGGCTAGAAAACCAGATAGCAGGCTTGTACAGAAATGTGAGGAATAAGTGACAAGGACTCTGACCATAGTCGTTTTGGAAATGAGGGGAAAGAACCAAATTCCAGAAATATAACCACTTCTTTATCTATATCTCCTTTTGCCTGAACTAGGGTATTGATAAATTTTAGTGCTTAATGGAACAAAATATTGCTTCTCAGCATCTACTTTGACCAAGGTGGAAAGCATTCCTTGTACCAGAGCCCAGTGGTAGAAAGGTATAATATTTCTTCTGTGATTTAGACTTCTAGCCTTTAAAACTGAGGCCTTAGGAACTGGTGCCAGCTGTCTGTCCTTTTGGTTTTAAGTTTAACTTCACAATTAGCTTTTCCAATATACTGTTGATATTTTTCTTTTCTATGTGACAGATGTGGTTTCACAGGGCATCTAGAGGTTGCTTAAATTCTGTAAGTAAATACTGTGGTGTAGCTATTTTCCTAATTTGGGAACTGAAATGGCAGATATGATAGAGAGAAGAAACATCAGATTTAGAGTCAAAGGCCTGAGTTTTAATACTAGCTCAACCACGTATTGGCTGTGTGATCTAAGGCAAGGCACTTAATCTCTCTGAACCTTAGCATTCTCTTGTGTAAACTGAGCATAATACAAATCTTGCACATTTCACAATTTGTTCTGAGAACCAAATGAAAGAAAGTAGTTTTCATTTTTTAAAACAAATAATCCATTTAAAATCCAACATCTAATTATTTCTGTGAATAATGCTTTTAGTTAAAGTAAATTAACATAAATGAAAATCTTTTAGCTGATAATTTTAAGAAGTTTTATTTGTTTGCTTTTTGGGTGGATTTCCATATCCCTAAGTGACTATAGTAGAACTATTTGACTTTCAGGGAAAAAAGTAAAATTTACTTTTTTGATGTGAAAATTTCAACTGACTCTTAGAAGACTTTATACTTAGCTCTAAGGGCTCAGTAATTTTCTTTCTTTCTTTCTTTTTAATATTCTATTTATTTATTTGACAGAGATCACAAGGAGGCAAAGAGGCAGGCAAAGAGAGAGGGGGAAGCAGGCTCCCCGCTGAGCAGAGAGCCTGAGGCGGGGCTCGATCCCAGGACCCTGGGATCATGACCTGAGCTGAAGGCAGAGGCTTTAACCCACTGAGTCACCCAGTCACCCCAGGGCTCAGTAACTTTCAAAGGAGAAATTATTGTGCATTTAGCAAAGACTCTCAAGTTAGGTTAGAATTTGCAAGTCCTAACTCTTAACCTATGCTCTGAGAGGTATTAAGCCAGTTATCAGAAATTCTCTTCTGCCAGATATCCATATGGCTTGCTTACTTCTTTACCTCCTTCAGAGGTCTTCAGTTCAATGATACCTTCTCAGTGAGAGCTTCCATGATCATTCAGTTTAAAATTTAAAACTTCTACCCAACACTTCTCATTTCCATTCTACGCTTCTTTTTCTCCCCACATCATATCATTTAACACATTATAGAATTATTTTGTTTATATCTTGCCCTTTCCTCACCCTGCCCCCCCCCATAATGTAGCCTCCATGAATTTTATCTGTTCATTGTTGTATTTCTAGAATATGGGATAGTACTTAGTTCATAATAGGCACTTGATAAGTATCTGTTGAATGAATTTAAAAAAAACACTTCATGGGTTCCCTCTTTGAATTTGGTAGTGTAAAAATATGGAAAATCTGGAATATAGCATTTCAACAAAGCAGTGATGGGACTCTGTGAGCCAGCTACTTCTTCTAACACTAGCCACAGCAGACCAACATGTCCACTTTTTTTTTTTTTTTTAAGATTTGTTTTATTTATTTGTCAGAGAGAGATAAAGAACATGCACAAGCAGGAGGAGAGTGGCAGGCAGAGAGAGAAGCAGACTCCCCACCAAGCAAGAAGACTAATGCAGGACTCGATCCCAAGACCCTGGGATCATGACCTGAGCCAAGGGCAGATGCTTAACTTACTGAGCCACCAGGCCTCCCTACAGGTTCACGTTTAAACAGAAAGGGTCCTGTTTGCTCAGCTCTGAGAACAATGATTAGAAACTTTTTTGGTCAGTGGCACCTGGGTGGCTCAGTGGGTTAAAGCCTCTGCCTTTGGCTCAGGTCATGATCCCAGGGTCATGGGATTTGAGTCCCGTCCAGCTCTCTGCTCAGCAGGGAGCCTGCTTCCTCCTCTCTTTCTGCCTGCTTCTCTGCCTACTTGTGATCTCTGTCTGTTAAATAAACAAATAAAATTAAAAAAAAAAAAAGAAACTTTTTTTGGTCACTGTTCACTTTATTGAAGATGGTAGAGCATAGGAAGTAGCAGAGAGGTGTTTGGGGGTCATCTTCTAAGAAAATGCTCTCCCAAATCTTGGGCTCTGGCACTCTGCCTATCAAATAAGGTTGGAAGTCATTAAGATAATCCTTTCCTATCACTTCCAGAGGATTCCTTCTGAAACACAAGTACCCCAGGAGGGGATCACAGCTTAATCCTTCATCATTTAACACTTGAGTTGGATTTAAGGGTGAGACCTGGGCAGGAATATTTTACCAATTTTGCAGTTGTGCCTAGGAGCAGACTCTGACTAGCTTTTTTCACACACCGAAGTCCTTTTGCCCCTAAATATCACTTCACCAATAGTATAGATGGCAACTAATGGGAAAGGATGGGAAATGAGTCCCTATTTCTAACCAGCTACAATTGTATCAATTCTATCAGCCTGATCTCTGCAATTGCAATTACAAAGAGATCATAAGGGAAAAGGAGATTTGGATTTCAAGCATACCAGACTGGTGCCACAGAAGGTAAGACAAGTTATCTGCCTTTCATTTTGGGCCCTGAGGTGTAAATTTGGCAGGGTGAATGCCCACTGATTAGATCACCATGTGATAAAAATAAGTACATATTTTGTAGTTTATACCCAAATGTTCATACTCAAGCTGAGTGACTCTTCTGCTATGTGCTATGAGCAAAGATTCTCCGACTCCTATCAGGGGACTGACTACACCTGGAACGCATGCAAAAAATACAAATTCCTGTTAGACCTAACAAAACAGAATCTCAGGGAGAATACAAGCCAACAATCTGTGTTTTAAAACAAGTATCTGATGATTATCATGGATAGCTAGGTTGGAGAACCCCTGTGAGGGACACCAAGGATATGACATGGGCCCCAAATTTAGGAACTTTGTTGTTTATCTGGAAAGTTAGAAATGAATTAAGAAATAACTGAGCAGGGGTGCCTGGGTGGCTCAGTCAGAGTGTTTGCCTTGGTTCAGGTCATGATTCTAGGGTCCTGGGGTTGAGCCCTGAGTCGGGCTCCATGTTTGGTGGGGGGCCTGCTTCTCCCTCTCTCACTTCCCCTGTTTGTATTCCCTGTCTTGTTCTATATCTCTCTGTCAAATAAATCAATTAAATCTTTAAATAAATAAATGAGCATGGTTTCATCACAGTGGTGAACATGTGGCACATTATATAAATGTTACCAATAAGAAGACCAGAAGGAGAGAAGTCAGTGGGAAGACCGAGTAGAGGAAATAAGATTTTGAGTTTTGGATAGGATTTGAGTAAAGGAAAGAGGAGCATGTGCGGGAAATCAGTAGGGAAATGAAGAGCGGTTCAGAGACAGCAACACAACAGCATGTTCTTAGAAAGGGAGTCTGACCAAATTAGAATCTATACTTTGATGAAGTGTTAGAAATAGGGATTGATAGGTAGGTTAGGCCAGGTTATAGGAGGTCTTAGAAGTCAGTCAGAAGAGTTTAACTTGACTGAGGTGGGAAAATAAGGAGTAAAATTAAACCATCCACTGAACAAAATCCACTCTAAGTGACAGAAAGGGTATGGATGCTGGTGCACTCTTGATGACTAGTCCTACTGTCTCTTCTTAATTCTGAGACTCTACGCAGAAAGGGAAAACTACAAGAGGGGCCTGTGTGTGTCTTCTCACTAAACTCTCTTATACAATTTTTTTTTCAATCTCTGATACAAATTGCCTTTACCTCTTCCTTTTAAAATCAACAGAAAAGTTTCCAGGGAACCTGAAAGCTGCTTCACCGTTTAAGGCAATGCTTACTTCTAATTGTAGAAACCCTTCTAGTCTGTCTATAATCCTAAAGTAGTTTTTCTACCTATCCTGAAAATATACTGGTTTGGAAATTCCCCATAGCTGAGGAAGCAGTTTACTTACACTGAATATGAATGCATTGCTCCCAATTCTTCTTGTAAAAGGTCTTATGAACTGTGAACCATTTGAAAAGAGAAGGGCACTGAGGCTGTGGTATGTACCCTATGGAGGTAAGCTTTCTCTCCTTCTGTTTCTTTGGCCACTACCAAGCAAGAAATTTCAGAAGTCAGTGCCTGAGCCAGAAAGCCAAGCTCCTGAGTGATTGAGGATTTTCTGGTTTCGAATTAGACAGAAAACTAAATTAGCAAATTAATTGTTGGATGTGTTTTCCTGGGCCCTTCATCAGCTGCTGCAGGACGGGTAGCCAATCAAAGAAGACTTTTGGCTGCCCTGGAGAGGGGGCAGGGTTCAGAATCAGGTTCTGCTAGCTACCAAGTGTCAGACATGTTAATTTTAAATTACTTTTGTACAGCTTGGTGTCAAAATGATTAAAGCATGAAGAGAAAAACAGAACCAAAGGAGAGAGAAGGGAAATTATTTACCTTGCATCTGGAGCAAGGACAGTTGCAATTCTATTTCATCCGGCCTTCTATAAATTATGTAAGTTCTAAGCGTTAGGCCTTTTAGTGACCACCTGAGAGGGTTGTGGTGGTGATCATGGCTCTCCATTCCCCTTGTATAATCTAGAGATATCTAGATGGCAGAATCTATATCGCAAACACTAACATGGCCACAATTTCTTCCCCCTTCTCTAGTAAAACTCTATTCTGATAATGTGTTAGTTACTATGTGTCACATACTGCCCTAAATATATGTATATTCTTAAGATTTTATTAATTTGGGGGGGGGGGAGCAGAGGGAGAGGCAAGCAGACTCCATACTGAGCATAGAGCCCAACCCAGGGCTCTATCCCAGAGCCCTGAGATCATAATCTGAGCTGAAATCAAGAGTCAATCACTTAACTAACTGAGCCACGCAGGCGCCCCCTAAGTATATTTTACATATAATATATCCTATAATCCTCACAAAAGTGCTATAATCCTCACAATAATGCTACGTATGCTATTATTTCCATTCCACAGATGAGAAAACTGAGGCCTGGAGAGGTAAATTATTTTCCATAGTCATTCATCTAGCTTCTGCAGAGCCTGGATTCTAGTCCCAGCTTTGTGCTACTCCAAAACTGTACTGACTCCTCTTCATTTTCCCTTCTGGGTTGGAGGAACCAAGAACTTAAGTAAGTCTGATTGCTAAGACGATTTCATTGGCCCTTTTAGCAGTCACACACATTTACTTTTTGTTGAAGATGCTGCTGAGATCAACCTTATTCTCTGTGAAACAGCAAAGTCTTTACAGAACTTGTTTCCCAGGGTAAGCAGATAACCAGATCACTGGCTAGCTTGTCTGTCTTCGTCTCTGTACACAGCTTTTCCAGTTGGACTTTGTGACATCTTTTGCTCAAGATGAGCCATTTCACTTGTATCTTGAATGTGAAATGTAAGACTGACCTCAGCGGCTGTTGCTTTTCAACAGTAAATAAAACGCTGTGCTGCTTAAATTCTCTCGGTCTGCCAGATTTTATTAAGTTTATTTTCTCCACCCTTCCCACATTATCTTATCATGTTTTTTTGCCTCTGGAAATGCAGTGTAGTGCTACTATTCAACTTTTAAGATCCTGATGGTGTAGAATTCAAAATATTGCTCCCTGGGTGCTACTAAATAAGTTTTAGTTGCATCAGGATATTCTAAAGTTGCTAAGTGATACCCAAGCCACCATTCAGGATAATATTGATAATGCCACAAAGTGATCTATAAACACAAGCATTAAATAATTGCCCACTGATAAATTTAGAAATAGTAAATCTTAAAGCTTTAAGGATGTTTTAATCAGCTGACTTTTAGTGAGTGCTATCACTTAACATTGCGCTAAGTGCTTGTCAACAAAATAATGAGGTGGGTTAGATTATTTTCCCTCTTTTTACAGTGTCTAAGTGAATGGCAGAGCAAGATGATAGGCACCTTGAATATTATATAGTCCAGCCGCCGTGTGCATTTGTATGCTTCTAGTGAAGGATGTGGAGCTTGTTACATTTTGAGACTATTTTATATTTACATGACTTCTTCCATATTCTGAGCTAAAATGTGTGTTTCTAAAGCTCCTAATCATCAGTTCTAGTCTTGCCCCACCTCACCGCCCTGGCCCAGGACAAGTTTAATTCTTTTTTCATGTAGTATCCCTTTGGTTATTTCAAGATATTTCTTCTATCTCTCATGAATTCTTCAACTCTTCCTCATAAACCAGGGTTTCAAGACTCCTTACCATCTCGAGTGGCTGGTCTTTATTATATTCCTCTAAAAATGATCATATTACTTAGATGTGGTCTAAACAGAATAAGGCAGTTTCCCTTCCTCCTTGTTCCAGATGCTATATTTCCATCAATCTAGTCTAAAATCCCACTTAATTGATCTGAACTGCATATGGGGGAAAACGCAGCCTGCTCCCCATCGCCTTCCCTTGCCATGTGCTTGGTTTGGATGTTTATGTTCCTTTTCTGGTTCCGTCATAATACGAGCACATACTTTTCTTCTGCATGACCTTGATCCTCAATTCCTTGTAGCATAGTACTGATCTCTACATGGGCACGTAGGTTAGATTTATTTTCTCTTGGTTTCTATCACCTCATCTCTTCCCGCTTCACCTCCTGGATCCTACCTAGTTCAAAATCAGAGAATCCAAATTGCTTTCTAATCATCTTGTTTCTTTCAAATGTGAGGTAGGCATGTTCTGAATCTGGTGTATTTGGATGTGTCTATCCTGGTTAGCATTTACAATACATATGCTAACAGCCTGAGGCTGGCTGCCAAGAGAGTAGTTTGATTTGAAAATGCTTTTCCTAAGCAGATCTCAACGAGTTTCGCTTTACAGGAGTTCCAGAGGAAAAAACACGACCCAGAGCTTGGTCATCTGAATGTAAAAGGTGGTGAATGCATGCTTACTCTTCATTCCATGGACAGCTAAACTGATAACTAACCAGGTCGGATGATGAGAAGCATAATGGATGCAGCCTGGGTTCAAAACTTGACTCTGCAGATTGCAGCCTGGGCGATCTTTTGCTAGTTACTTAACTTCTCTGTGTCTCAATTTCCTCATCTGTAAAATAGTGGCAACAATTGTACCCACTTCTTAGGCCTGTTGTGAGGAGTTAATTTGTATAAAGAGCTTAGAACAGTGTCCGGCTCACACATAGTGAAGGACAGATATTCCTTCATGTTGGATAACACCAAAACAGAAAGGAGATTATTTCTCCTAGGCATTTAAGTTTTCCGCCTGCATCTTTACAAGCCTTAATTCACTGAGCCTTAGTATTGAGGTTTTGGCTTTATAAGGAAGCAGACTTTCAGAAGGAGGCTCAAGAGTCATTTGTGAATGAATGCCCCTCAATCTGGGGCTGGTGAGAAGCAGGGTAGAATTGTTATTGAAGAGGGAGAAAGGCTAGAAGAATTAAAATCTATCGGGGATGAGATCCAGCATTATCTTTCTTTTCTTCCTATTGAAACAACAACAACAGCAACAACAAAACTTTCAGACAAAAATGAGTAAATATGACTCCTTAGTGAGGGCTGTGGAACTACAGACCTTACCAAAAGAATTAAGTAAGTGGTCTACAATGGCCAATTTTTTGTGCTTTAAAAATCTCTGGATTTAAAAAATGAAAACATGACTTCCTATCCCCCTACCCCCTCTCAAAACCATCCCTCTTTTTAAGTCTTGGTCCTATAGCAGTTTCCTAAGGAATTCTACAAAATGCCAAAGGTTTCACAGAAACTTAAGTTTGCTAATGTATAGTCTACAATGTACACTCTACACTAACAGAAGAAATTAGTATAGGTTGTGTCAAATCGTGTTAAAATACAACATTAAATAAATGCAAAGAGCCCAGAACAAAGAAAGTGATTAAGCTGGTTTAACTGCATTCAACCCACTATGCTAAATCCCTGTAGGGGGCTTGAGTTAAACAACAAACTTGGTTTTTTTGGCCTAAATCCTTTTCTTCAAAGAATACATTTTTCTGGTAATTCCGATAAATTTGTTTTCATCTTCTTCATTTTTCAGTCCCTAGGGAAGCTGGGGTGAGAATAACCTATCCCATTGGGTTAAATTTTAGGAAGAGATGGGACTGCGAAGAATGGAATAGAGATCAACTAACTATACAACTAAAGAGGCATTGGGTTAACCGAGGAATGGGAGGTGTGCGATTGTTCAGCCCCAGAAAAAGGCCAGCTAGTGACGCCCGGGATGAGGATTTTATCCGGCAGTGAATCAAGGAAGACTGAGAGGGAGATAATAAGGTGTAATTATAGCAGTGCTGTTAGTGCCTGTTTATGGGGTCTGGCAGCAATTTGGTTGAACACCCCTCATTTTGAGAAATTTGTAATTTGGCAGTAAGAATTCTTGCCTTAAAATTTGGCACAAACCCTCACAGTTTAATATTGCAAAATCTGGGAAATGTTGAAATGTGGCTGCTATTCTAATTGAACTTTTTCAGGCTCTTTCGAATTGGTTTTTTTCCTGTTGGATTCAGAAACAAACGCCTTTTTAAAAAGTTCACGAAGGTTTTTTAGACTACAGACTCAAGTAGGCTTACAAGCAGATGTACTGCTGTAGTAAACGCTCACGACTTAAATCTTTGTGTACACACAGTTGCGGGGGAAGGGTGGGGGCTTTAACTTGAAAAACCCGAGTTCCTTCTGTTTGGTAGCCCTTTAAAAATTCCTCACAATCAGTATTTTGTTTAATTTCCTTTGAGTCGGAGCGGTGCAACGTGGTGGTGCTCTTGGTTTTATCAACCGACTGCTTCCCCCAAGATTATTCTCCGTTGTTTTAAAGTAGAAGGGAGGTCACCAGGCTTTAGTGAAATGCGGCCAACTCCGGCTGGGACCAAGTTGGCCCAACCGACTTCTCTAAAGTAACTGGAAGTTTTCTGACAGGAAACCGGTCAGTTCTTGTAAGTCTCGGCTCCGGTTCCCACGGCCCCGGCGGCGGAGGCGCCCCCGACGCCCCTCTCTGGGCCGGGGAGGGGCGCGGGGTGCGGGGCGCTGTGGGCGGCAGGGGGCAGCAGCGGGAACCCGTTGTTCTCGAGGCGGGGGGTGGGGCGGGAAGCCGCCCCCCCCCCCGTTTCCGCGCCCCGCTCCCTCCCCTCCCCCTCTCACGCCTTCCCTCCCCTCCCCGCGGGGAGGAGGGCGGGGGGTGCGGAGCCCTCTCCCGGGACAGGGGGCGTGCGCGTCCCCTCCGCTCCCCTCCCCCCGGCCGGGCTCTCCTGGCTCCCCGAGGCGGGAGTTTCCAGGAAGAGCTCAGAGCGCGGCCGCACCACCGAGCGCACGGAGACATCAAGTAGTCCCTCAGACCAACATTATTAGGGAATTCTAGCTGCCAGGAGCTGTCAGAGTCGCAACCCCGGAATGATAGCGGGTGACAGCCTGACCTGAGGAGCTCAGAGAAAGAGGTCCGAGCTTCCACTGTGCATTGCCGGAGAAAGATGTGTGGGGGAGGCGGAACGAGTTCCGGCGGAGGGCTCGGGCGCGCCCGGTGGAGTGAAGCGCGGCGCGGTCGAAGCGCTCACGGAGTTAAAGTGGGCGGGAAAACCCGGAGCGGACTGTCCCTGACACGCCCAGGACCTCCCGTCCCATTTTTCGTGGGGGAGGGGGACGAAAAGAGCAAGGGAGAGAAACGTGTTTCCTTTCCCTGCTACCTAAACCTCCACTGAAGAAAAAAGTGACGACCCGCCAACGGGTACGTGCGGCAGGACGCTTAAGTCCCGCCAGGGCGAGGAGGTGCCGCGTGACTCCTCCTTCTCTAACGTCCGCACCGTCGGCGCACCGCGCGCGGTCAGAAGCCCAGGCCTGTGAGCCGGAGGAGATGAGCGCGCGCATGCGCGCGCTGGCGCGCGCTTCCCGCCCCTTTCCTGAGAGCGTTCGCTTTCCCCCTCCCCCCACGTTCCTCTGCCGCCACCTCAGAGCTTCCCCCGCACCCAGCCCTGTCTTTTCGGGGGAGGTGGCCCGTCTTGCCTATCCACTGACTAACCCCTTCACCTCAGCTTCGCCCCGCCTCCCCTGAGCTCCGGTACAAACTCCGCAGCGAGCGCTCTGCTTTCACATTCCCGCCTCCGCCCTCTATTTCCCCTCCCAACCCTGAAGCACTTCCTGCGAACTGCCCGGGTCTCGCTCTCCTCCGCGCGCCGCCTACTCCCTGCCCCGACTGGGTGGCTGCCTTCACGTTGGCAGAGCCACAGCTTGTGATCTGTAATTCTTCCTCCAAGTTGCGATCGCCTGCTCCATTTTACAGATGGGGAAGTTAAGGCCCAGAGTTCTAACAGGCTGGATTCTTCGAGTTCTTCCCCAAATCGAACCATAACTGACAATGGAAAGATAAACCCTCAATTTCCTAGAGTTTCAAGCAACTTTGGAAAGACAGCCCCCCAGTCTTTACCTTGGGATCCTCAGTCCGTCAGCAACAGCCATAGAAACAATTAACCCCAAACCAACTCTGTAGTGTTTACTACGCCAGATAAAGGGCCACTTCGAGATCCTAGACTTAGAGGTGATAAGAGGTTATTTGTTCAATGTAAAATCGCTTTTTAACATGATGTGTCATGTTTTCTCCTAGATCTTGTAATTCTCTTATTCCTCCCCCCATTCGAGATCAGTTTTTAAGGTTTTGAAAACATTGTGATGGAATTTGTTTCCTCGATTAAAAAAAAAAAAACACCTATTTTATCTTAAAAGATAACTTTTCCTTTTTGTTAATGTTTGGTTATTATTATCCTGAATTCCTCCTCTTCCCAAAGTTCTTCCATGGGCTTCAGCTCTAATTTGAGTTATGTGTGAGAGGCTTGCAAGAGGTGTCATAAAGAAAGCTGGAAGCGCTGTAAGCCTTTTGTGTACCACAAATCTTAAAGATATAACTGGGAACAAAAGGAAATAGGAGACCCGTGTAATTTTATGTATATCTAGAGACTTCATTAATTCAGATTCAATGATTTGAGACTTATTCTGAGCATGGTAAATATGGATCTGTTTTGTTACTTTTTTTTTTTTTTGAATGACTCTTTTATCATGATTTCCCTCTATTGCAAATATCTTTCTTTAAAAAAAAAAAAGGTTTTATTTATTTATTTGACACAGAGAGAGAGAGAGCACAAGTAGGCAGAGCAGCAGGTAGAGAGAGAGAAGGGGAATCAGGCTCCCTGCTGAGGAGAGAGCCCAATGGGGCTTAATCCCAGAACCCTGAGAAGACCATGACCTGAGCCACCCAAACGCCCCTTTGTAAATATTTCTAAATTATTTTTTGGGCTGATGTCTTCTAAGCATAACCATGGTCTTAAGAACCAATCCTGATTTGTTACAAGAGGGTTTTTTGTTAAGTAGACTTAGAGTGTTGCATGCTAACACTTTCTGAATATTTGTTCAGCAAATGGTTACTTCCTAGATGCATAGATAGCACTGTTACTTCTTTTGTGGCATATAAAGTTGGACAAGACAGGCCTGGGTTTTTTTTGTTTTTTTGTTTGTTTGTTTTTAAGATTTTACTTAAAATCTTTTTTTTTTTAAAGATTTTATTTATTTATTTGACAGAGAAATCACAAGTAGATGGAGAGGCAGGCAGAGAGAGAGAGAGGGAAGCAGGCTCCCTGCTGAGCAGAGAGCCCAATGCGGGACTTGATCCCAGGACCCTGAGATCATGACCTGAGCCAAAGGCAGCGGCTTAACCCACTGAGCCACCCAGGCACCTCAAGATTTTACTTAAAATCTTAAGTAAGATTTTACTTAAGAGAGTGAGAGAGAGCATGCCCAGGGGGAGGGGGGAGGAAGGAGAGGGTAAGACTCAAGCAGACTCCCTACTGATTGTGGAGCCTAAGGAGAGGCTCCATCCTAGGATCCCAAGATCATGACCTAAGCTGAAGTCAGAACTTCAATTGACTGAGTCACCCAGGCACCCCAAAATGGGGCTATTCTTAAAATGCAATCTAGTAGTTGGGGCACCTGTGTGGCTCAGTGGGTTGAGCCTCTGCTTTTGGCTCAGGTCATGATCCCAGGAGCCTCGCATCGGGCTCTCTGCTCAGCGGGGATCCTGCTTCCCTCTCTCTCTGCCTGCCTCTCTGCCTACTTGTGATCTGTCTCTCTGTCCAAAAAAAAAAAAAAGCAATCTAGTAGTGGAGATAAAACTCTTTATCATAGGCCCAAATCAGCGAAAATTCATTATTTATAATTCATTTTAAAAAATCATGTAAGTTATATATTAATTTGCAGTTTACAATATTCTCCCCCTTTGTTCATGTACAGTTCTCAGGTTCTGAACATGCAGATCAGGAGATGGGAGCAATGAATAGTTAAGAACCATCTAAACAGAAAGGAGCAGGAGTGGTGACTTAATGGAAATGTGAATAATGACACAGTCCATTATTGAAAAATAAGATCGTAGGAACGACAGGAAAGAGAAAAATTAAAGTGTAAGAATGTGCAGGTCTTCAGATTTTAAGTGCTGAAGAAAAATGGGAAAGCCTTAGGAATTATGTACTGTTTAACTTTGCATGAGTGTTCACAAACAGTTTTTATTTCAGGAAGGATAGAATAGTCTTGGATTTAAGCACTTGCCTACACACATAGAATTGGTGAGGAGTTTTAAGGAAGGCAAATGGTAGAGAAGTAGGATCTAGTTTCTAGTGGAATTCAAACTTTGTAGAGCAGGAGTTGGGAGATCCTTTGATTGGTTTAGACAGACCCAAAACTCTTACCCACCGACCCCCAAGAAATCACTTAAGAGTCAAGAGATTAAATATAACTTAAATCTAAATACTTTTGACCAATTTAGAAAGCATTGTATTTGAACTTTATTACTCAGAATTACTCTTCTAGGGGCACCTGGGTGGCTCATTCGGTTGAGTGTCTGCCTTTGGCTCAGGTCATGATCCCAGGGTCCTGGGATAGGGCCCTGTGACAGGGCTCCCTGCTTGGTGGGGAGCCTCCTCCTTCCTCTTCCTCTGCCTGCTGTTCTGGTTACTCGTGTTCTTTCTCTCTCTCTGTCAAATACATACATCTTTTTTTAAAAAGTTACCCTTCTAAATGATTTTTTAAGTTCAAGCTCCATTCAGCTACTCTAAGTGTGTGTGCTGGGTTCTTGCTTCTACTTCTAGAGTTCACTGCAACTTCCACCTTGATGTTACATCCTAGTCTGCAAACTGATGCCTCTCATGGGGTTAGTGCTAAGTAACTAGGGGGCACATGGGTGGCTCAGACAGTTAAGCATCTGCCTTCGGCTCAGGCCATGATCCCAGGGTCCTGGAATCTAGCCCTGCATCAGGCTCCATGTTCAGTAGAGAGCCTGCTTCTCCCTCTCCAGCTCTCCCTGCTTGCATTCATTCTCTCTCTCTCTCTCTGTCAAATAACTACATTAAATCTTAGGGGGAAAAAAGCTAAGTAACTAGGTTTTCAGCTCGACATCATTTTGTTTCTCGCTTTTAAGTTCAGAAGTTAAATTGTGAGAACCTCAAGAACATTGTCTTTGTCAAGTAAAATGAAAAAAT
Organism: Mustela nivalis; assembly: GCF_964662115.1. Lineage (NCBI taxonomy): Eukaryota > Metazoa > Chordata > Mammalia > Carnivora > Mustelidae > Mustela > Mustela nivalis. The sequence continues at coordinate 18,658,344 of NC_139029.1, forward strand.
TACATGTGAAAATGTATATTTTTATTAAGTCTAAGGATTTTCAGAATTCTCATATGTAAAAAAAAAAAAAGAATTCGTGTATGTGACTGTATTGTTACTCATAACCTGCAATAGTACCACAAAGACACTACAAGTCAATCTGCTATGGTTTGTTATCACTGATATGCGAGAACAGTGGCACTATCTGATTTCTTCTTTTTTTTATTACTCTTTTTTTTTTTTTTAAGATTTTATTTATTTGACAGAGAGAAAGAAATCACAAGTAGGCAGACAGGCAGGCAGAGAGAGAGAGGGGAGGAAGCAGGCTCCCTGCAGAGCAGAGAGACCGTCGCGGGGCTTGATCCCAGGACCCTGGAATCATGACCTGAGCCGAAGGCAGAGGCTTCAACCCACTGAGCCACCCAGGCGCCCCCACTATCTGATTTCTTAAGGGAAAATCACGTTGTAGACTAAAATCTATAGAAAAACTGACACAAGTTATCACCTTTATCCCAATGGAATTTGGGCCTTTCCCCCCCCCTTTATTGTCATCCTCTGTGTCATAGTGCATAAACAATCAACCTGTGTGTCATATAGCACAAACAGATCCCTGTTGTTAGTCCTGCATCCAAGCTGGAATTCATAAGGCTTCCATTTCTTCTGTCATTTTAGAAGCCACAGTTTGAATAGCAACCCATTAAGTCTTTTCATTCAATAAGCCTTCTAAAGATGACTTTTCTGGTCATTGCTTCTGACTCCATTCTTTGTGGGATCCTGGGTGTATCACTCCTCTTATTTGGGCTTCAGTTTCTCTACCTTGGGTCTTGCTGGATCCACAACCAGCTCCTGGCCATTCTTCAGGGGGCCACTTTTTTTTGCCTTAGTGCTACAGGGCCCTGGATTCTTCACCTATGGTTTTTCTTGTGTTTTTGTTTTAAGATTTAATTTACTTATCTGACAGAGGAAAAGAGCACAAGCGGGGGCAGTGGCAGGCAGAGGGAGAAGCAGGCTCCCCACTCAGTCAGGAGTCCCACGCAGGACTCCATCCCAGGACCATGACCTGAGTTGAAGGCAGACACTTAACTGACTGAGCCACCCAGGCATCCCTAGCATTTCCTTTCAGTATGAATGTTAGTAACAAAATCATAGCAGTATTAGCAATACGGGTACTTGTGAATTTCACTGATAGAAATCACAGATAATTTCCTATCACACTGTAGTTGTTGTGGACATGTTGATATAGTTTGCTTTACTTTACTACTAGATCTTATCATTTAATGTGTTAATAAACACATTGTATTATAAATTTTTAGTATTTTGATAACTATTTTGGTTTCCTTTGTAAAGCTCTTTTTAAAAAAGATTTATTTATTTATTTTGGGGGGTCATAGGGGGATGGAGAGAGAATCTTAAACAGACTCTTGCTGAGTGCAGAGCCCAGTGTGGGGCTCTATCTTATGACCTTGAGATCATGACCTAAGCCAAAATAAAGTGTCCGATGTTTAACTGTCTGAGCCACCCAGGCATCCCAGGTTTCCTTTGCAAACCTATGTAATATCCTCTGTAATTATTTAATGCATTTAAAAACATTCTGACAAGAGGTCTGTAGGTTTTTCCACACTGCTAAAGGAGTCCATGGTACAAAGAAAGATTAAGAACCCCCACTTTAATAAAAATAATTACTATTAGCAACGGGTTATAAACAATTGAATAAGAGTCCATGAGTCCCCACGGAAATAAATAAGTGAATAATCATTATACAAATGTAGGAAAATTGAAAGCTTTTCCTACAGTAAGATGACAACTAATAAATATAAATGGAATGATGAGGGAGGAAACTCATTCACAGATGCTAAAACTGGTGGGTGAAAGTTTGTTGAGGAGAAGGATATTTATATTCCAAAGTATCTCTCCATAAACTACTTAGTAGTTATAAAGGGGAAATAGTGGAAGAACCTCTTTAACACTGCCTCAACCAACTCATCAAGCTTATATCACAGATATTGGGACAAACTGACTTTATGTGTCTCTTAATAAGAAGCACTGAGGACACAACATCGCTTCACTGGTAATCCTGCCAAAAATGTACAGACTGAATCTAATCATGAGGAAATGTCAGACAAACCCAAATTGAGAGCCATTTTACAAAATAGCTAGTCTGTACTCTTCAAAAATGTCAAGGTCAGGAAACAAAAAGAAAGGCTGAGGAACTGGTCCAGATTAAAAGAGGCAAAAGAGACGTGGCAACTAAATGCAATGTGTGACTTTAGATGTTATCCTGGACCAGGAAAAAAATAACACTAGATAATGTTTTTAGGACAACTGACAAAATCTAACATGGATTGTGAATCAGATAATAGTACTGAATCAATGTTAAATGTTCCAATTTTTATATCTATACTATGGCTACGTAAGAGAACAACCTTGTTCTTAAATAACATACTGAAATATTTAGCAGTAAAAGAGTATGATGTCTCTAAGTTTCAAATGGTTCAAAAAATACATATATTTATGTCTATATGTAAATATAGAATCATAAAGCAAATGGAGCAAATGTAAATAAAATTTGATTTGGATAAAGGACAGGGGAGTTCCTTCTACTGCCCTTCAAATTTTCTGACACTTTGAAATTATATTGCCTTAGATCATTTGCTCCATCTCCTCACTTTGAAGAGGTGAAAATTCAGATTTTGGAAGGTGAAGACTGGTTCAAGATCATATAACAAGTTAGTGACGAGAGTTAGGGGCAAAACTCATATCTCCAGATGTCAGTCTGCTTTTAACAACACTAACTGAATCCTTTGGTGTTTGTGTTTGGAAGGCAAAAATTGAGCCACCCCTTTTTACTTCTCTTTTTAGTGTCTTGGTTCCTTAGAGATAGTTCCTTCTACTAGAGAACCACAGAATCATAAATAAATGCCTCTTTCAGTTCCTTCATGATTAGGCAAGGATCAATTTGAAGTTTTTGAGATGTAGTGTTGGAATATCACTTTACTCTTGTAGGTTCAACATCTTTCTTACTGCCAATCTTTTCCGTAAATGGTTGGTTTCTTTTATATGGCACTATTTGTACCCCTTCTCCTATAGAGTGGTGCTGTATTACTGTTTAAACTTCATTCCACAGGCCACTCCATTTCAACACTGTGTACTCTAAAGAAAATTGTATTTTTCATTTCTATGATTCTATAATTCAGTTTTCTTGTAAAAAATTAAGGCATAATATACTGGGGAAAAGGGGGATCTAGGATCTTAGAATTATAGTCTTTTTTTTTTTAAGATTTTATTTATTTATTAGACAGAGATTACACGTAGGCAGAGAGGCAGGCAGAGAGAGAGGAGGAAGCTGACTCCTTGCTGAGCAGAGAGCCCTATGTGGGGCTCCATCCCAGGACCCTGGGATCTCGACCGGAGCCGAAGGCAGAGGCTTTAATCCACTGAGCCACCCAGGTGCCCCTAGAATTATAGTCTTAAAGAGAGTAATCTAACCACAGTAATAGATGGTGGGGGACATTTAATAGTTCTACTAGTTACTGAGTAATATCAGCAAAATATTAAGGACTCAAATCTGTTGTTTTCTATGTAAATCATGGTAAATCAGTTAATTATCATCAATATGAGGACTCCGTGTCTCCAAATGGAATAATGGAAAATATTAAGTTGAACCATATGAAATTGCCATTTTTGTAACAGCTGACTATCAACACTTTTATATGGCTCAATTTAATAGCAGTGAGCACATTATTAGAATTACTTTAGGTTGTTAAATTAGGCTATTTTTCTTTTCTTACAGAACTGTAGAAAAATGAAGATATTCATGTGGTATCTGCTTTGGACTCTTCAACTTCTCAGTTTCTTTTCCTACCCTGGCTGTTCCTGCCCTCACACTCTGTGAGATTCTAGCTAGGCTTTGGATTCCTCCAGATTTCCGTCTTGGCTTGTATTACCTTCCAGCATTGGGAGCCTTCCATCAGTTCTTAGAAAGTTAGAGATGGACTATCAGAGGCAGTTTGTTCAATCTCTTTATACTTCAGATGAGGAAACAAAAGCTAGCATCATAAAGCTGATATCTGATAGGTGTGGCAAGAATGCAAAATCCTGACTCCCAGTCCATTGATCTTTCTATTTCAGTACCTAGTTCTGTCTGGATCGTATATTCCTGCAGCCCAACTGTATGGACTTGTATCTATCTGTCAATTTCTTTCTCTTTCCTACCCTTATCTTTTACTTGCTTCTCAATTCTCCTCAATCACCTGGATCTTATTTTCTCAGTTTTGCCTTTTTACCATTCCAGAGCAGACCATGCTTATGCATTCTTTCATCTTTTCCATTCGTGAAAGGTGAAGAAGTAGTTATATTCCATGAATTTTACTTCCCGGGGTGATACTATGGGGGAGTAGCTGGGATCATTTTATTTTAAGATAATGAAAGATACCCTTGTGCATTTGTGTATCTTCAGTGCATTATTGTATACTTACACAATATTTTGAAAATAATTAAAAAAAAACTAGTGGTTGATAATATCTGTCTGTACAATAAAAAATTCCATAGTCCAATGGAAACAATTGAAAGTAATTAGAATATTAGAATATTATTATTTAATGAATGATTGATTCTTTTTTTTTTTTTTTAAAGATTTTATTTATTTACTTGAGAGAGAGAGACAGTGAGAGAGAGCATGAATGAGGAGAAGGTCAGAGAGAGAAGCAGACTTCCCATGGAGGTGGGAGCCCGATGCGGGACTCGATCCCGGGACTCCAGGATCATGACCTGAGCCGAAGGCAGTCATCCAACCAACTGAGCCACCCAGGCGTCCCTGAATGATTAATTCTTTTGTTAAGCCCCAGAGAGTAGAGTTTTGAATTACGTTTGACTTCGCTAAAAATATACCATATCCTTATTCCTAAAATACTAAATTGTTTATTTGAAAAGACCTTGGGAATCATGTTTAGAGGAACAAAGTAAAATGTCAAGAAAAAAAAATTGTCATGAGGGAAGTGAAAGACTAAGGTAATGAACAAGAGTTGGGGTCCTAGTAGTAATGTAGCATTTTTTTTTAAATTTCCTTAAGTAATCTCTAAAACCAACATGGAGTTTGAACTCATGACCCTGAAACAAGAGTCACATGCTCTATCAAATGAGCCAGTTATTACTTCCTAATGTAGCAATTTTTAAAAGGAAGAGGGAAAATAATAATAATTTCTTATAATTTGCATACTTTTAAGATAGCTCAACTAGAGATTCAACCACTAAGTAGCAAAACTTGGCAGTAAATGTTTGGTATATGAATCTGGTAACCTGAAGAGTATCTCAGATATTTTTCTACCTTTAAAGACTTAGCTGTTGATAAGAAGTTCCTTATAAACACCTTATTTTGGGGCACCTGGGTGGCTCAGTGGGTTAAGCCTCTGTCTTTGGCTCAGGTCATGATCCCAGGGTCCTTGGATCGAGCCCCACGTCAGGCTCTCCGCTCAGTGGGGACCTTGCTTCCTCCTCTCTCTCTGCCTGCTTCTCTGCCTACTTGTGATCTCTGTCTGTCAAGTAAATAAATACAATCTTAAAAAAAAAAAAAAACACCTTATTTTGTCATCATTTGCATCCTTGCAGCCCAGGAATTTGGTTTTATGTGCGTTACCTGCTTAAGGACAAATTGACCTTCTATGGGTTAGATGTGTGGTATGCAAGGTGCTACTTCAGCAGGGAATTTGGATAAGCACTGACTGATGGATGTAAGAAGTCAATGGAGACTGGGGTGCCTGGGTGGCTCTATGAGTTAAGCCTCTGCCTTCGGCTCAGGTCATGGTCAGGGTCCTGGGATCCTACTTGTGATCTCTCTCTCTCTCTCTCTCTCTGTGTTAAATAAATGAATAAAATCTTTTAAAAGGGGGGGGGGCACCTGGGTGGCTCAGTGGGTTAAGCCTCTGCTTTCGGCTCAGGTCATGGTCTCAGGGTCCTGTGATCAAGCCCCGCATCGGGCTCTCTGCTCCTCGGGGAGCCTGCTTCCTCCTGTCTCTCTGCCTGCCTCTGTGCCTACTTGTGATCTCTGTCTGTCAAATGAATAAATAAAATCTTAAAAAAAAAAAGAGAGAAGTCAATGGAGACTGTCTTAAGGCCAGTGTTTGTATTTTCTTCCTTCTGCCATGGTAGCTTTTCTAGAAATCATCTTTGGGTTTCTTTTATTAGTTAATCTCCCACTCCCATCCCCAAACCTACCTCATCCTCATCTCCCCACCATCTTTTTATGTGTAAACCAAACCTTGTCAAAAGCAACTTATGGCAAAGTTGTACAATTTTCTTTGGAAAATAAAAAATGGTTATGTATATGACTATCTCTGGTCTCTTTTCCTTTTCAAGCTTTAATCACTCTGTTATTCATAGTCCTGATTTGGAAAAACAAAGAGAAAGGACTGTTCATCTGTGGTAAATGGTGTTACCATCGATAATTGTAAAAGGGTTTTTAGACACTATTCATGATTCTGTCTAATAAAGTAACAACCCTTAGATTCCTAATTTTATCACGTAAAAACTTGCAGCGTTTTCTCCAACTATCAGTTGTTCCTGTTACATACATAGAGCTGAAAAGAGATAGTGTTTATTTCAGGGTTCTTTCACAATCATATGTGAAAGTGAGATGTTGCTTTATCAAATATAAAGAAATCAGTTGCCCATTACTCATGCCTCTATTCTGCAGATATTTCCTATGAATACAGTGGGCAATACATTTAAAATTTTTTCACTTTAGCTTATTTTACTAATACTTATTATCTTTTTAAAAGATTTATTTATTTATTTGACAGACAGAGATCACAAGTAGGCAGAGAGGCAGGCAGAGAGAGAGAGGAAGGGAAGCAGGCTCCCTGCTGAGCAGAGAGCCCTATGTGGGGCTCGATCCCAGGACCCTGGGATCATGACCTCAGCCGAAGGCAGAGGCTTAACCCCCTGAGCCACCCAGGCGCCCCCCTAATAGTTATTATCTTTAACTTGTTGAATTTTCTCCAAGACTCTAGGAAAAAAGAGCCTTACCGATAAACTTAAAAGAAAGACACTTCGATGACCACCCTTCCGGAATTCTTCTTGGCTAAAGGGTTTAGCTGATGAACTTGATTTAGACAAGAACCTACCTAGATCCATTCTACTTATTCAAAATTTGCCAATCTCTTAAAATTTGTTTTATTTTTAAAAAAATTTTAATAAATTCTTTTAAAATATTTATTTATTTATTTATTTATTTGACAGAGAGAGAGAGAACAAGTAGGTAGAGAGAGAGGGGGAAGCAGGCTCCCCGCTGAGCAGAGAGCCTGAGGCGGGGCTCGATCCCAGGACCCTGAGATCATGACCTGAGCCGAAGGCAGAGGCTTTAACCCACTGAGCCACCCAGGTGCCCCCAAGATGATCTTTTCTTCTCTTTTAGCCACCCATTAACACATTATACATACCAGTTTATCAAGCCAGCCGGATTCTTTGAGATATTACTAGGTTCTCAGAGTAAAATAAATTAAGTAAACACCAAATATTATAAATCTCTCAAATATATTTATAATTCACCTTATGGATATATTGTGAATGAATATTCAAGTCTCTGAGAAGGTCTGCAATAAAAGAAATCTGACTAATTTTGTTTAGTCCATTGTACTTAGTAAATGCTTTCTAAATTGCAAGTTGTAATTCATATGTCACTTTCTGCATGAAGACTCTAATGACTCCCTCAGGCTGTATCCAGTGTGTCCACCACTGAATTCACATAGCTCAGTACATTATAAAGTGCTATAAAAATTTAGTTTCTATTAATATTATGATATAATCTTTTGATTGTAAGCAACAGAAAACTCACTTCAAATTGGCTTAAAGAATTAAGGGAATTTACTAGTCATTAACTGAAAACTCAGGCAAAGTTTGGTCCTCAGTATTGAGGATCCATGATATTACTGAAAACCTGGTTTCTTTCCATTTCTTTTTCAAAATACTTGATTTTCTAAAATTTGCTCCATATGACCCAACATGCTCAATCTCAATATGGCTGTAGCAGTTTCTTTTTTTTTTTTTAAGGGTTTTTTTTTTAAATTTATTTATTTGACAGAAATCACAAGTAGGCAGAGAGGCAGGCAGAGAGAGAGGGGGAGGCAAGCTCCCTGCTGAGCAGAGAGCCCGATGCAGGGCTCGATCCCAGGACCCTGAGATCATGACCTGAGCTGGAGGCAGAGGCTTTAACCCACTGAGCCACCCAGGCACCCTGGCTGTAGCAGTTTCTAGGAGGGTTATATGTCTTTCCTCATCTCTAGTCATAAAAGAACATCTCTCAAGGGAGCTACTTCACAATAACAAGGAAACATCTTTCTCAGAAGCCCCAGCAAAGATCTTTGCATATCTCATTAGCTTGAATTAAGGTCACTCATCTGTCACTGAACTAATTAATGTCCATGGAGATAGGATGTGCTGGACTTAGGTCAAAAAGTTCTACCTTGGACTTGAGTGTGAAGTCAGCTTTCTTAGAAGCTTTTTGTTATTACACATGAAAGAATATGGGTACTGTTCCTAGTAGGAAGGAGAAATAGGTGCCGGGAAGCCAAAACCAATAAAAAATCTACTATGCGATGTTTATTACTATATTCCATTACTTCTGTGTCAATACATTGGTACACATTAATTCATACATAATTAGTACATTAATTAATCATTCCATATTAATTAACTTTGTTCATACAAAAACTTGTACCCAAATGTTCATAGCAGCAATATTCATAATAGCCTAAAAGTGGAAACAACCCAAGTGTCTGTCAATTGATGAATGGATAAACAAAATGAATGGATAAACAAAATGTGGTATAACCTTATAATGGGGGGGATGCCTGGCTGGCTCGGTCAGAGAGCATGCAACTCTTGATCTCAGGGTCACGGTCACGAGTTTGAGCCCCACATTGTGTGTAGAGATTACTTAAATAAATAAAACTTAAAAGAAAAATGCAGTGGAGGGGCACCTGGGCTCAGTCCATTAAGCGTCTGCTTTTGGCTCAGGTCATGATCCCAGTGTCCTGGGATCAAGCCCCACATCGGGCTCCCTGCCCAGCAGGAGTCTGCTTCTCCCTCTCCCACTGCCCCTCTGCTCATGCTCTCTCTCTCAAATAAAAAAAAAAAAATTTTAAACTGCAAAAAAATGTAATGGACTATTATTTAGAAATAAAGAAGAATGAACTACTGAAACTTACTACAACATGGATGAAACTTGAAAACATTATGTTAAATGTTAAGAAGCCAATGTAAAAAAGGCTACATATTACATGATTCCATTTATATGAAATGTACAGAGTCAGAAAATTCAGAGACAGAAAGTAGATTAGTGGCCACAACAGACTAGGAGGAGGTAGAAATGGGATGTGGTTGCTAAGAAGATACAAGGTTTTCTTTGGAGGTGATGAAAATGTTCTGAAATTAGTGGTGATGCTTGCATAACTTTATGAATATTCTTAAAACTACTAAATTATACACCTTAAATGTGGTTTTTTTTTTTTTTTTTTTTTAGATCTTATTTTTTTAAGTAATCTCTTCACCCAACATAGGACTTGAACTCACATCCTCAAGATCAGGAATTGCATGACCCACCAACTGAGTCAGCCAGGGACCCCTGTATACTTTGAATTTATATGGTAAATTTTATGGTACATGAATTATGTTAGTACAAAAAAATATACACATATATACTTTGAAGTTAGGAGTTCATTTGCACCTTTTATTTTCAAATCCCTCCCACCCCATGGGAACCACAGTGCCTTATACATAGCAGGTGCTCAAATAATATTTGAATGGGGGGGCACCTGGGTGGTTCAGTTGGTTAAGCATTTGACTCTTGATTTCAGCTCAGGTCCTGATCTAAGGGTCTTCAGGCTCCCTGCTCAGTGGGAAGCCTGCTTTTCCCTCTCCCTCTCCCCCTGCTTATATTTCCTTTTTCACTGTGTCTCTCTCTGTCAAATAAATAAAATCTTTAAAAAAAATTGTTTTCACTTAATTTTCAACTTTGAGAACGAAGAGTTTAATTGGAGCTCTGAATCTGTTTTGTCTCAATACTACTTATAGTATTTGTCTTATTTCTTAAAATCATTACCTTAGGTTTGGGTTTCTTCTCCAGAGGGCTTTAATCGTATTAGCACCTTTCCAAGTTAATGGTCTCTGTATTTATCTCCACAAAGACAGGATGTGAAGGAACCTATGTGTGCAGGGGGAATCATTGGTAGTGCAAATGATCATGAATCTGAAGAAGAGGAAGGTCAGAAATAAATTTATCTTCCAAGTTTGTCCTGGCTTTCTTTAAACTGGGGTGGGCCTTGCCACCCCAGATTATAAGTAAGATATAGAGCCTGCTTAGCTCTGTCATTCAGAAACAGAGACAGCGAGAGAGGGAATACAAGCAGCGGGAGTGGGAGAGGGAGAAACAGGGCTCCCCACGGAGAAGGGAGGCTGACATAGGACTCGATCCCAGAACCCCGGGATCGCGACCCGAGGCTAAGGCAGACCCTAACGACTGAGCTGCCCAGGCACCCCAAGTTGCAGGCACTATGGCACTTTCTTAAATGTGCTAACTATTTTAACCTGTATCACCTAAAAAAAAAAATAGATATATTTCCTTACCGTATTTGTTTCTTGTGGCTGCTATAACAAATTACCACAAACTTGGTGGTTTAAAACAAAAGAAATGTATTGTTTCACAGTTCTGGAGGTCAGAAGTCCAAAATCAAGATGTTGGCAGGGCCACAGTTCTCCTGGAGGATCTTGAAAGAATTATTTGCCTCCTCCAGCCTTTGGTCGCTGTCTGTATTCCTTGACTTGTGGTCACATTGTTCAATCTCTGACTCTGTGGTCACATTGCATCTCCTTCTCTGTCTCCTTTATGTGCCTCTCTTTAAAAAAAAAAATTTTTTTTTAAATTTTTTTTAGAGAGAGTGAGCAAATGCATATGAGTGAAGGGTGGGTAGTGGGGAGGGAAAAGGGAGAGGGAGAGAAAGAATCTCAAACACGTCCACTTCCAATGTAGAGCCCAACACGGGGACTGATCTTTCAACTCCAAGATCATGACCTGAGCTGAAATAAAAAGTCAGTCACTCAACTAACTGAGCCACCCAGGTGCCCCTCTATGTGCCTTTTATAGGGACACTTCTCAGTGGATTTAGCAATTATCCAGAAAACCCAGGTCAATCTCCTCATCTCAAGATTTCTAACTTAATTATATCTACAAAACTCTTTTTCCAAAGAACATTCAAAGTTCTGGGGTTTAGGACATGGACATATTTTTGGGGGGGGGCCACCATTCAGCCCAATACACCTACATAACCATAATACAATTGTCCTTCTTAAGAAATTTAACACAGTCACAATTTTATTACTTAGTATTTGATCCATATTTAAAATTTCCCAATTTTCCTTATAATTTACTGTATGGCTTTTTTTTTTTTTAATACAGGATTACATTTTGTCTTCAGCTGTCTTTAGTTCTTTAGTTTTCCTTATTCTAGAACAATTCTTCACTTTTTATTTCCCCCATGATATTGCCATTTGGGGGGAGACAACACCTTAATTTGGATGAATCTGATTATTTCTTTATGATTAAAGTTAAACATTTTGGGCAAAGATATTAGAGAAGTGGCTAGTTACTCTTTGAGAGTAACTCAGAGTTCTCAAGGAGTCATCAACCACTTGCTCCATCTCTGGTTTCCCTCCCAACTCTTCCTCACCAGCCATTTGTTCATCCAAGCATTTGCCAAAGCAGCCTTTAAAAATGTGTTGGTTTACTCTCTCTTTTCTTTAGCCATCCCCTCAACTTAAACAATTTTCTTTTTCTGTATACAAAAAATACAAATATTGGGTTGGAGTATGTGAGATTCTTCAATATTAGGCTGAAAATTCCCATGCAGTCCTTGGGAAATTATATTAAAACCACTTAGATAGTCACTAATGATTCTGGGACCTTGAGGCTACAACAATTGAAAAGAAAGCCTTTCAAAAGAACAAAGAAATGGCTCCAATTATCAGTACCTACGGAATATCAGAAGTTTCTTATCGTTAATGAATAAGGATATATTAGGAAAAAATCTAGTAAATCCACTTTGTAATTCATTCTTTGGAAGGCAGCTATGCTCACCACTATACCACCAACGCATGTAATTCATTCTTTGGGTAAAACTTTATAATTTTTATTTTACTTCTTTAGTTTTGGGCTACTGGTTCCTTTCTAAAGACTGGATATCTTCACATTAGAGTTGAAACAACTACTTAATGGTATTTTTTTTTTCCTTGTATCCTTCCGACTTTGTACAACTGGTTACACTTCAACTCTCTTCTTGTTGCTCCTGGAATAGCTACTATTGTTTTCTTCCTAGTCTCTACTTTTTGGGGAATATGGTTAAACAGATGCTTTTCTGTTTTCCTTATCCTGGTGAAGGTGCTTGCTAATGAGTGGCCTATCTAGCCACTGCCCTCCTAATCTTTCTAAAAAAAAATCTTCAAAAGGTGCTTCTTGGTACTCACAAAAGATTTTTCTATTTCTCCCTTGTAGTACAACTATTAGAGCTAGTTGATGCGGTCCCTGAGGGATGTTCTGAATTTGTTAGAAATTGCTATGACTCCTTATTAACTTGATATATGCCTTAGGTCTCTGATTTTCAGAGAAGTTACAGAACTATATAGATACAAAGTTGTGTGTTTCTTTTGCTGTGTTTGGCCAGTTGTGTGATCAGTGGATGTCCTTTGTATAAAGAAAGAATGAGAAATCAGAAGGAAGAAGAGATAAAAATGGAGGGAGATGGTTATGGGAATGAAGAGGGAGATGGGCAAAGTGCGAAGGAGCCATAAAGCTAATTAATGAGTTTGAAGTCTTGTCTTCCAAGCATGAAAGCAAAGAAAATGAGTCAGAATCTGAGACAACCAAATCTAGTAAAGTAAAAGAGATTAGGAAATTGCCTCTAAAATGATATCATTGTCTATTCTCTCTCAAAACATACCTGTATTATTTATTCCTAGCAGAAAAAGGAAAATGGTTTTTGTAAGTATTAAGTAAGGTCTAGAGAATTACAAACCACTGAAATAAGTTATTTCTTTGGAGTTGAAATTTTTTTTTTTTTTTTTTAATAAGAAATCTTTTTTTTTTTTTTTTTTTAAAGATTTTATTTATTTATTTGTCAGAGAGAGAGTGAGTGAGAGCGAGCACAGGCAGACAGAGTGGAAGGAAGAGTCAGAGGGAGAAGCAGGCTCCCTGCGGAGCAAGGAGCCCGATGTGGGACTCGATCCCAGGACGCTGGGATCATGACCTGAGCCGAAGGCAGCTGCTTAACCAACTGAGCCACCCAGGCGTCCCTGGAGTTGAAATTTTATAGAATCATAGAACATAAGATCAGAGGAAACTTAGAAAAAAGTTGTTTATTACTAACATTCATTCATTTCTCAACAAATATTTGTTGAATGTGTCTGGCACAACGTCTGGTCATATCAACAAAATAATAAAAATAATAGTAATTCATATCCTTCAGGATAGAATAATTGCTATGGAAAGATTTACGCACATTACAAAATGCATATAGAAGACGGGCCTTTTTGTTTGTTTGTTTTTGCTAGCTTGTTTTTGAGATAAGATAGTTTTATTTGAGTTAAATCTTGAAAAAGAAATAGAAGTTTCCCTAGTGAGTAGAGAAGAACAAATCCTGACTGAGGAGACAGCAAATGAAAAAGCACAGGAATATGATATACAAGAGTACATTTAGAGAACAGCAAGTAATTTGGTATATTAAATATGCCAATCATTTCTTCTATGCTCATATCCCCTTCTTAGAAACCTGCCCTTCTCAAAGCTATTGATTGCTCTTTATATTACATGACCTTAGACCCTTGGCCACAAGAGCAGGAATGGGCTATTGACTGGAGCTAATGAGATTTTCTCTTACAGAACTAAAATAAACCGAATAAACTTCCCTTGTTAGTAATGATAGACTGTATCATTCAAGTCAAACCTCCTACTGAAGACAGCTAACCAAACTAGATGAAACAACAACAACAACAACAACAACAACAACAAAAGCATCCTCTAAAAGCATCCAGTAACTAAGAAAATAGTAAGAAATTACTGGGCCAAGATTTTGGATAGGTAAGCAATTTGGAGAGACGAGCCTGACACTCATGCTGCTTTTGTCTGGAAGCATTTACTACATTTACTCATTCAGAAGAAGTAACTGTCAAACTAAGCTGTACTTTTGGCAGTCTTGAGAGCTGATAGGAACAAAAGTTGGAGTTCAGGGCCCATAAAAATGATTCTACCTGGTCTTTGACCAGGTAGAATGCTGCACTGTAGGTGTAAGGGAACACCAAAATTAAACTAACCTTCATACAGACTTCAGGCTGACTTCATGTCATTTAACTAGAAAAATCTCAGGGCCTGAACTTGTATTAGCCCTAACTGGCCCTAACTGCTAGTAGCAAGAGTAAATAAAGAGTAAATAAAAATCCTCTTTGAAGGAAAATATCATCCTCAGCCTCAAATTATTTATATAAAAAGTTGTTTTTTCAGGACACCTGGGTGGCTCAGTTTTAGGTGTCTGCCTTCAGCTCTGGTCATGATCCCAAGGTCCTGGGATCGAGCCCTATGTCAGGCTCCTTGCTCAGCAGGGAGCCTGATTCTCCCTCCCCCTCTGCCCCTCCCCCTGCTTGTGTTCCCTCTCTTGCTGTCTTTCTGTCTGTCAAATAAATAAATAAATAAAATCTTTAAAAAATATATTTTTTCAAATACAGTGTTTAGCACAAAGATAACCAGACATGCAAGGAGATAAGACACCATGAAGGAAGAGAAATAATAGATAATAGAAACAAACCCACAGGTATTCTGTAGGTTGCAATCACCGGACACAAACTATAAAACAACTCAGTGTACTATGTTCGAGGAGGTAAAAAACCAAACTTGAAAAACTTGGCAGACAACTACAAACTATTAAAAGTGATGTAGAAGGGGTGCCTGGGTGGCTCAGCCAGTTAAGCTGCCAACTCTTGATTTCCACTTGGGCCATAATTTCAGGGTCCTGGGATCAAGCCATGCATTTGGCTCTGCACTCAGCAAGGAGTCTGCTTTAGGATTCTCTCTCTTCCTCTGCCTCTCCCCCTACTCATTCACACACTTGATCTCTTTCTAATATAAATAAATCTTTAAAAATAGATAAATAAAAGTGATGTAAAAATAGCAGATTTGTAAATGAGAAAAATGGAAACTCTAGACTAAGATGGTGGTGAGCACTGAGATTTGTAAGATCAGAGACACTCCTACCCAGTGACCTTGTTGGTCCATCTGCAAGAACAGGAAGAAATATAGAGCAAAACAGAGGTAAGAAAACATGTGACTACAGGGAGAGAAAGATGTAGAGAGAGTAGCCACTTGATTGTTTTTCATTCTAGCCTCTTCTCACTATAAATGATGCCACAATAAATATCTGTGTACATATATACTTACAACCTGAGCAGGAATCACAAGTCCAGTGCTTAACCACTCAGGCACCCCACTAGTCTTTTTATATTTATTTAAAAAGATCCCACATGCTGCATTAAAAGAATATCTTGGGGGGGCACCTGGGTGGCTCAGTGGGTTAAGCCTCTTCCTTCGACTCAGGTTATGATCTCAGGGTCCTGGGATAGAGCCCCATATCGGGCTCTCTGCTCAGCAGGGAGCCTGCTTCCCCCCTCTCTCTGCCTGCTTCTCTGCCTACTTGTGATCTCTCTCTCTCTCTCTCTCTCTCTCTGTGTCAAATAAATAAATAAATAAATAAATAAATAAATAAATAAAGTCTTTTAGAAAGAAAGAAAGGAGGAATACCTTAGGGCCACCTGGGTGGCTCAGTTGTTTGAGTGTCCCACTCATGATTTTGACTCAGGTCATGATCTCATGTGTCATGGAATTGAACCCTGCAACAGGCTCCACGCTCAGTGGGGCGTCTGTTTGAAGATTCTGTCCCTCTGTCCCTCCCCTCACTTTCTCTCTATCTCTCAAAATTAAATAAATAAATAAAATTTTAAAAAAAGTATTGGGGTGCCTTGGTGGCTCAGTCAGTTAAGTGTCTCCCTTTGGCTTGGGTCATGATGCCAGAGTTCTGGGATGAAGCCCCATGTTGGGCTTCCTGCTTCAGCAGAGAGCCTGCTTCTCCTCCCTTTTCCACTTCCTCTGCTTGTGCTCTCTCTCTCTGTCAAATAAATAAATAAAATATTTTCAAAAGTGTTTTAAAAATGAATATCTTAAATTTTGACACTATCACATTACTTTCTGAAGTTCTCATCCCTTCACATTCTTTAAATAATGAATTTATCAATATGCTCATATATTGCCAATCTGAGGAGTTAAAAATGGAATCTTTAAAAGTCTACTTTGCATAAAAACAGACATGGCCAAGGGTGCTGGGTGGCTCAGTGGGTTAAGCCTCTGCCTTCGACTCAGGTCATGATCTCAGGATCCTGGGATCAAGCCCTGCATTGGGCTCTCTGCTCAGTGGGGAGCCTGCTTTCCCCCACCCCGGCCTGCCTCTCTGCCTGTGATCGATTTCTCTGTCAAATAAATAAACAAAATCCTATTAAAAAAAAAAAACAGACATGACGAATGGAAAAGAAAAGAGAATCCAGAAATAAACCTTTGATATATAATGAAATGATTTTTTAACAAGGTGTCAAGACAATTTAATGTGGAAAGAACAGTCTTTTCAACAAATAGTAGTGAGAAACTGAATATCCACATGCAAAAGACTCTTACCTTATGCCATACACAGAAATTAACTAAAAATGGATGAAAGACATAAATGTAGTATGAAAGCTATAAAACTCTTAGAAGAACAAATAGAAGAAATCTTCACATCATTGGATTTGGCAAGGATTTTTTGGATATGATACCAAAAACAAAAGCAAAAGGCAACAAAAGCAAAAATAGATAAATTGAACTTCATCAAAATTCAAAACTTTTGTGCATCAAAAGATACTACCTGTAGAGTAAAAAGCAACACACAGAATGGGAGAAAATATTTGCAAATCATATATCTGATAAGAGATTAATATCTAGAATACATAAAGAACTTCTACAACTCAACAAGGACAAAAAACACTGGAAAACTCCCAATTAAAGAGGGGACAAAGGACTAGAATAGACATTTTTCTAAAGAAGATATACAATTGCCAACAAGAACATGAATGATGCTCAACATCCTTCTTCATTAGGAAGTTGCAAATAAAAACCACAGTGAGATATCACATCACACCTACTAAGAGGGCTATTCTATGAAAGACAGATAATATTTGTTGATAAGAATATGGAGAAATTGGAACCCTTATATATTGCTGGTGGGAATGTAAAATGGCACAATATTTTTAGAAAACAAGTTAATGTTCCTTAAAAAACTAAAAGTAGAATTATGAGTTTGGGAGCTTAGGGAAAAGAAGTGGAGCTGGATTATAAATTAGGTGGCCTATGGCAGTATTTAAAGCTATGGGACTAGATAGGATCACCAAGGGCAAAGTGTGGATAGAGCCAAAAAGAGCCAAAAGCAGACAATCTTCAGAAGTTAGAGGAAGAGGAGGATCCAGCCAAGATGAAACATGACCAAAGAGGCAAGAAGAAAACTAGGAGAACAAAGTATTCTACAAGCCAAGGAAAGAAATGACTTCAAGGAGGGAGTAGCTGATAGTGTGGAATACTGTTGAGAGGTTAAGATGAAGGTAGAAATATGGCCATTGGATTTGGCAAGATAAAGTTTATAATGACCTGAAAAAGACAGTTTAGGTAGAATGGTGGAGACAGGGGCACCTGGATGGCTCAGTCAGTTAAGCTTCTGACTCTTGATTTTGGCTCAGTTCATGATCTCAAGAGTTGTGAGATTGAGCCCCATGTCAGGCCCATGCTGGGTGTGGAGCCTGCTTAAGAATCTTTCTCCCTCTCCCTCAGCTCCTCTCCCCCACTCTCTCAACCTCTCTTAAAAAGGGGGGGGGCCTGGGTGGCTCAGTAGGTTAAAGCCTCTGCCTTCAGCTCAGGTCATGATCCCAGGCTCTTGGGATTGAGCCCACATAGGGTTCTCCGCTCAGCAGGGAGCCTGCTTCCCTTCCTCTCTCTCTGCCTGCCTCTCTGCCTACTTGTGATCTCTGTCTGTCAAATAAATTAGTAAATAAATAAAATATTTAAAAAAAGAAAAAAAGCAGGGACAAAAACTATTTTTTAATGGATTAAAAAGAGAATGGAGATGAGAAAGTAGAACCAGCAAATAGAGACAAATGCTTTAAGTAATTTTGTAAAGAAGTAGGGTGATAGGAGGGAGGTGGGACAGGGAAAACTTTAAAAATATTTTTAAATAAAGGGGCGCTTGGGTGGCTCAGTCATTAAGCATCTGCCTTCAGCTCAGGTCATGATCCCAGGGTCCTGGGATCAAGGCCCATAGCAGGCTCCCTGCTCAGTGGGAAACTTGCTTCTCTCTCTCCCACTCCCCCTGCTTGTGTTCCCTCTCTGGCTGTTTCCCTCTGTCAAATAAATAAATAAAATCTTTGAAAAAAATATTTTTATATAAAAACAAAATTTTCAATAGATTATATTATATGGTACAAAATGACATACAGTGAAAATCTCACTCCCATAACTTTCCCTCAGCCACAATGTTTTCTTCCCTCATTTCAATGATTCCAGTCTCTTACAAATCCTTCTGGAAATATTCTCCGTATTTTGAGCAAATATTTACATATATGTATTCTATCTTCCTTCCCTTTAAACAAATACACAAATGGTAGCTCACTGTATATACTGCTTCTACCCCTGGCTTTTCTACTTATCAACATATCTTGAAGATTGTTCTATAAACGTATGTAAAAAGGTCTTCTGCTTTCTTTATGGTTGCATTATGTTATTATACAATAATTTATTTATCCAATCCCCTAGTGATCCCTACTGATGATACTTACATGGTTTCCAACCTTTTGTTATTACACATAAAGCTGCAAAAAATAATTTTATACATAGATCTTTTCACATGTGTGGAAATATGTATCTGTAGGATAAAACTACTTAGAATTGCTGAGTCAAAGCATAAGTACATTTGTGAGTTTGATAGATATGGTGTCAAAATTTTCTATATAGTTTGTACCAGTATATTTCCTACCAGCAATGATGAGAAAACTTGTTTCCCCATACAAAGTGTTATCAATTTTTTTAATCTTTGCCAATCTAGTAAGTGAAAATGGTTTCCTGTACCTTAAATTTACATTTTTTTCTTTTGAGTGAAATTGAATATATTTTCAAAAGTTTAAAAGCTATTTGTATTTCTTTGAATTGTCTCTTTTTCCCTTTTGTTCATTCTCCTAATGAATCGTTGGTCTTTTTCTTAGTCATCTGTAGGAGCTCTTAATATATCAGGCACATTAGCTCTCTGTGATATGAATTGCAGATATGTCTTTTCATTTTATGTTTTTCTCTCCACAAATTTTAAATTTTTACATATTTGAATTTATCTAAATTTTGTATCATACTTTAAAGACCTTCCCCACTCCAAAAGTATTTTTTTTTAAGATCTTATTTATTTATTTGACAGACAGAGATCCCAGGTAGGCAGAGAGGCAGGCAGAGAGAGAGGAAGGGAAGCAGGCTCCCTGCAGAGCAGAGATCCCGATGTGGGGCTCCATCCCAGGACCCTGGGACCATGACCTGAGCCTAAGACAGAGGCTTTAACCCACTGAGCCACCCAGGCACCCTGGGCTCACTCTTTAAATGACAACTGAAATCTTCCCCACAAATAATTCATGTTCTGTACTTACCACAAAGCTGCTAAAATCTCAACAACTTAGGCTTTGGTTTCTTGCCTTCTCTTTTTTCACCTGGCATTTATACGTCTCTAAAGAGAGAATTTGATTGGGTTGACTTTATTCAGTACTGAGTGCTGCTTTTTTTTTTTTTTTTCCAATATTTTATTTATTTATTTGAGAGAGAGGGAGAGTGAGGGGAAGAAGCCAACTCCTCACTGAGCAGAGAGTCCAATGTGGGACTCAATCCCAGAACCCTGAGGTTATGGCCTGAGCTAAAGGCAGGCATTTAACTGACTGAGCCACCCAGGCACCCTGAGCACTGCTTTTGAACACAGCTACCACTACTGCCTCGATGCCTTAGTTGGCTAATGTATGTGTAGTTGCCTGTGGCTCATGTGTTAATCATCTGTGACAGCAAGGTTTGTCTCATTCAAAACATGTTGTATGAGTCATAGCACCTGAAGAAGAAAGAACAGTTTGGATCACTTTGCCTAGAAGGGGGCCATGTACCTGGCAAGTCCAGATGGCTGCCTGGACTCCTTGCCTCCTTCCAGTAAATTGTTCGTTTTCTTTGTCTCAGTAATGCATTCTGTTTTTGGAAATCTAACCTAGGGAAATGATTTGTAGGAGGTAGTTTAGAAGATTGGTTAAGAACACACAGGCTCTGGAGTCAGATATACCTAGGATTGAATCCCAAGTGGTGGTGATCTTGAGTATGTATCTACTAGAGATTTATATCTCTGGGCGCCTGGGCGACTCAGTTGAATAAGCATCTGCCTTTGGCTTAGGTCATGATGTCAGGGTCGTGGCATCAAGCCCTGCATCGGGCTCCTTGCTCAGCGGAGCCTGCTTCTCCCTCTCCTTCTGCCTGCTGCTCCCCCTGCTTGTGTTCTTTCCCTCTTTCTCTGTCAAATAAATAAATGAAATCTTGAAAAAACAATTTAAAGATATTTATATCGTTGAGCCTTAAGTCATAGTTATTCAATTTTTAAAAAATATCTTCATTGATACAATTCACGTACCATAAAATTCACTCATTTAAAGTATACAATTCAATGGTTTAACCATATTCACAGTTGTGCAACCATCACCACAATTAATTTTAGAATATTTTCATCATCCCCCAAATAAACCCCCTGCTCATTTATCACTCTCCATCCTATAGAGTCCTATATAATCACTAATCTTTTTGTCTGTGTGGATTTGTCTATTTTGGACTTTTTGTATTATGGAATCATACAATATGTGGTCTTTTGCACCTGGATTCTTTCATTTAGCATAATGTCTTCAAGCTCATTCATATTTTAGCATATATCAGTCCTAGATTCCTTTTTATTACTGAATAATAATTCCACTGTTTGAATATATCACTTTTTTTTTTAATATAAAAGCCCTGGCAATACACTCTTGGACTTTTTTTTTTTTTAAGATTTTATTTATTTATTTGACAGAGAGAGATCACAAGTAGGCAGAGAGGCAGGCAGAGAGAGAGAGAGGAGGAAGCAGGCTCCCCGCAGAGCAGAGAGCTCGATGTGGGACTCGATCCCAGGACCCTGGGACCATGACCTGAGCCGAAGGCAGAGGCTTTAACCCACTGAGCCACCCAGACACCCCAGAATATATCACTTTCATTTACCCACTCATTAGTTGATGAGTATTTGGACTGTTTCCGTTTGGGGGCTATAATAGCCCCCAAATGATCCTCCCATGAACATTCACCCACACCTTTTTGCATACAAGTTTTGTGTAGACATATATATATATATATATATTTTAAAGATTTTATTTATTTATTTGACAGACAGAGATAACAAGTAGGCAGAGAGGCAGGCAAAGAGAGAGGAAGGGAAGCAGGCTCCCTGCTGAGCAGAGAGCCCGATGCGGGACTTGATCCCAGGACCCTGAGATCATGACCTGAGCCGAAGGCAGTGGCTTAACCCACTGAGCCACCCAGGCGCCCTAGACATATATTTTTATTTCTCTTTTATATACCTAGAAGTGGAATTGCCAGGTTATAGGATAACTCTGTCTTCAACTTTCAAGCAATTGCCAAACTGTTTCCTAGAATGCTACATCTCTTTACAAACATACATCCCAGCAAAAGCTGAGAATCCAGTTTCTGCTTCCTCACCAACACTTGTTATGATCTACCTTTCTGATTATAGCCATCCTAATGGGTGTGATTTTATAGCTCATTAGGATTTGTTTTTTGTTTTTTGTTTCTAAGTAGGCTCCATGCTCAGGCGTGGAGCCCAAGGCAGGGCTTAAACTCCTGACCCTGAGATCAAGCCCTGAGTGGAGATCACAAGTAGGCTCCCTAACCAACTGAGTCACCCAGGTGCCCCTCATTAGTTTTGATTTGCATTTCTCCAGCTGTGTGTTTGCCTTCAGCTCAGGTCATGATCTCAGGGGACCTCTTGCTCTGTTGGGAGTCTGCTTTTCCTTCTGCCCCTCCCCTACTTGTTCTCTCTCTCTCTCTCTCTCTCAAAGAAATAAAAATAAAAAAATATATATTTTATTTGTGGGACACCTGGGTGGCTCAGTGACTTAAAGCCTCTGCCTTCGGCTCCGGTCATGATCCCAGGGTCCTGAGATCGAGCCCCACATGGGGCTCTCTACTCAGCAAGGAGCCTGCTTCCTCCTCTCTCTCTCTCTCTCTCTCTCTCTCTCTCTGCTTGCCTCTCTGCCTACTTGTGATCTCTATCTGTCAAATAAATAAATAAAATCTTTAAAAAATATTTTATTCATAAGTAATCTCTACACCCAGAGTGGGGCTCAAACTCACAACCCCGAGATCTAGAGCCTCAGGCTCCAGTGATTAAGCCAGCCAGGGGCCCATTCTTCATTCTCTTGATGGTGTCTATCATTTGCAGTAAAATGTTTTAGATTTTGATATAGTCCATTTTGTCTACTTTTTCTTTTGTTGCTTTTCCAATCCATGTTTTTTTTTTTTTAAGATTTTATTTATTTATTTGACAGAGAGAAATTACAAGTACACTGAGAGGCAGGCAGAGAGAGAGAGAGAAGGAAGCAGGCTCCCTGCTGAGCAGAGAGCCCGACGCGGGACTCGATCCCAGGACCCTGAGATCATGACCTGAGCCGAAGGCAGCGGCTTAACCCACTGAGCCACCCAGGCGCCCCCCAATCCATGTTTTAAATTCGTCTTTACTCAGTCTCTCTTGATCCTACTCCAACCAGGCTTTAACTTTCAACACTGTATCAGAATTGCTCTTGATAAACTCATCAGTAATCTCCATATTATTGATCCAATGGTCAGGACTCAGCCTTCATTTTTACTTGACACAGCTCTCACCCCTTCCTTCTTGAAATACTATGGTTTATTCACTTGGCTCCAGGATACTACACCCTCCTGGTTTTCTCTTACCTCACTGGCTGCTCGTCCCAGTCTCCCTTGCTGCTTCTACCTCATCTCCTTGACCTTAAACATTGGAGTGCAGAAGGACGCAGACCTTGGATTTGTATCTCTTCTCAACAGTCACTGTGTTGGTGATTTCATCTAGCCTGATGGCTTTTTTTTTTTTTAAGATTTTATTTATGTAGGGGCGCCTGGGTGGCTTAGTGGATTAAGCCGCTGCCTTCGGCTCAGGTCGTGATCTCAGGGTCCTGGGATTGAGTCCCACATTGGGCTCTCTGCTCAGCAGGGAGCCTGCTTCTCTCTCTCTCTCTCTGCCTGCCTCTCTGTCTACTTGTGATCTCTCTCAGTCAAACTAATAAATAAATCTTAAAAAAAAAAAGATTTTATTTATGTATTTGAGAGAGAGAGGAGCAGAAGCAGGGGCAGAGGCAGAGGGAGAAGCAGGCTCCCCAACAAGCAGGGAGCTCGATGTGGGGCTTGATCCTAGGGCCCTGAGATCATAACCTGAGCTGAAGGCAGACGCTTAACCAATTGAGTCACCCAGACACCCCTAGCCTGATGGCTTTAAATATTATCTGTATGGGACAGGGTCCTGAGATCAAGTCCCCACATCAGGCTCCTTGCTCAGTGGGGAGCCTGCTTCTCCTTCTGCCTGCTGCTCCCCCTTCTTGTGCTTTCTCTCTCTCTCTGAGAAATAAAAATTAAAAAAAAAAAAGATAAATATAATTTGTATGCTAATAACTCCTTAACTTATATCTCTGGCCCAAACTCTCTGCCAAAACATTCTTCCCCCAGATATCTGCACTGCTCACTCCCTACTATGGACTGAATTGTGTCCCCCACCCAAATTCATATGTTGAAGCCTTAACCCCCAGTGAAACTATTTGGAGATAGGGCCTTTATGAAGGTAATTAAGGTTGAATGAGGTCATGAGGGTGGAGTTCTAATCCAATAGGAGGAGGAGACTCCAGAGAGCTCACGCTCCAGCCCCGCCCCCGCCATGTACAACATCCAGGAAAGGCCATGTGAGAACATGACGAATGAGAAGGCTACCGTCCGCAAGCTAGAAAGTGAGCTCTTATCAGAACCCAGCTATGCTGACACCCTGGTCTCAGATTTCCAGCCTCCAGAACTGTTAGAAAATAAATGTCTGTTGTTTAAGCCCCACAATCTACGGTATTATGTTATGGCGGACTGAGCCAATTAATAATCTCCCACACTCACTTTAGATTTTTGCTTGATGTTTCCTTTTCACTGAGGTATTTCCACATTGTCTTGTTTAAAGTTGCAAGCTTACCTAACCCCAGCATTTTCTTTTCTTTCCTGTTTTATTTTTCTCCATTGAATCAATTGACATATATACTATCTATATTTTAATTAACTTTTAATTATCTGTTTTCCACCACTAAAATGTAAGTTTTTTTTTTTTTTAGATTTTATTTATTTATTTGACAGAGAGAAATCACAAGTAGGCAGAGAGGCAGGCAAAGAGAGAGAGAGGGAAGCAGGCTCCCCGCCGAGCAGAGAGCCCCATGCGGGACTCGATCCCAGGACCCTGAGATCATGACCTGAGCCAAAGGCAGCGGCTTAACCACTGAGCCACCCAGGCACCCCAAAATGTAAGTTTTTAAGGGTAGAGTCTTTTGTTCACTTTGCTTACCTCTGTAACCCTAACACCTAAAACAGTAGGAAAATCATAGACCTTTTTTTTTTTTTTTTTTAAGATTTATTATTTATTTGTTTAGGGGATCCCTGGGTGGCTCAGTTGGTTAAGGGTCTGTCTTTAGTTCAGGTCATGAATCCAGGGTCCTGGGATTGAGTACTGTGTTGGCTCCCTGCTCAGTAGGGAGTCTGCTTCTCCCTCTCCCTGTCTCTGCCCCTTCTCATGTTCTCTCTTGCTGTCTCTCTCAAACAAACAACAAAATTTTTTTTATGTTTATTTATTTATTTATTTGAGAGAGAGAAAGACCACACAGGCACAAGCAGGTGGAGGGGCAGAGGGAGAGAGAGAACCTCAACTGGACTACCCACTAACATGGAACCTGCTGTGGGCCTCAATCTCATGACCCTGAGATCATGACCTGAGCCAAAATCAAGAGCTGTACGCTGAGCACCTGAATGGCTCAGTTGGTTGGGTGTCTGTTCAGTGGGGAGTCTGCTTCTTCCTCTCCCTCTGCCTATAGCTCCCCCTGCTTATGCTCTCTCTCTCTCTGTGTCAAATAAATAAATAAAATCTTAAAAAAAATAAAAATATACATGTTTAATGAATGATTGCCATTGTAGCTTGAGAATATACGATGAAATTGGATATATTAAATTGGAAAATAATGAAGTTGGCTACTTCTGTGAAAGTGATAATTCAGGCCTTCATAGTTACTTCTTAGGAACTGTTAATGAACAGCTTTTTTTTTTTTTTTTTATGTTCCCATGAGTCATGGTGGGATCTGTGTGGGTGAAGTATTGAGGTCATGGACAAGGTAGGGATTGTTCAGGTGTGCCTTTCTCTTGGAATGCCTTTCACACTTCCCTTAATCTCTCAATTTTCAGTCTCATTGCTTCCATGAAGGTTTTCCACAGCTATTGCAGCTATAAAGCCCCCACCCTCATGACCACTGGCGTGAAAGACTCTTGGTGAGCAAGTCACAATTGGGACAGGGATGCTCTTTATGTCGACATCATGTAAACAGAGCCCAGTCCTAAAGCATCATGCTTGAATGTTTCATATACATTGGTGACTCCTCTGACATTGTTAGGAGGTCCTCTTCAAAGCTTGTGGTCCATTGCTGGCATGATGGTGCTGGCCCCTTTGTGGTGATCTAAATGAAGACAATTTGGCATGGGAATACCCTTAAAGAAGCAGTTTAAATGTTTTTGGTTCTTTACTAGGATCTGTGTTTCATGGTCATTATACTTTTGCTGTTTAAGATAGACTTGTTTTTGTGATTGTTTTGTAACAATTCTTTGTATATGGCATGAGAAAGCATCAACAGAAGGATCTCTAGTGGGGTGGCTCAGTGGGTTAAAGCCTCTGCCTTCGGCTCTAGTCATGATCCCAGGGTCCTGCTGGGATCAGGACCGCATCAGGCTCTCTGCTCAGCGGGAAGCCTGCTTCCTCCTTCTCTCTCTCTCTCTGCCTACTTGTGATCTCTCTCTCTCTTTCTCTGTCAAATAAATAAATAAATTTTTTTTTTTTAAAAAGAAGGATCTCTAGTGAAAGATATGACTTCATTATTTTAATGATGGAACTCTATATAGATACATTAATATAAATAAGTTATATTAGTAGCCACTGAAGTAGGAACTATAAGTAACTAGAGAAAATTAACAGATTCAATTCTCAGTCACCTCTAAATCAACGGATACTCTTGCTAGTTTTAATTAGTGTGTATACTTATTATATAATTTGTATAATCAATTTTAGTTGAAGTCAGGTCAGATCATTTACATGTTCTGGTATAACATGTACTTTAGGTGTACTTTTCTACTGAGAGTGACTTTAATAGTTCTCTTGCAAATTTTCACAGTGACATAAAATAAAAATTAATTTAATTTTAATTTAAAATTTTTTAAAGTAAGCTCTCTGCCCCAACTGGGGTTGAACTCACAACCCTGAGATCAAGAGTACCATGTTCCAGGACTCCTGGGTGGCTCAGTTGGTTAAGCAGCTGCCTTCGGCTCAGGTCATGATCCCAGCGTCCTGGGATCGAGTCCCACATCGGGCTCCTTGCTCGGCAGGGAGCCTGCTTCTCCCTCTGCCTCTGCCTGCCATTCTGTCTGCCTGTGCTTGCTCTCTCTCCCTCTCTCTGACAAATAAATAAAATATTAAAAAAAAAAAGAGTACCATGTTCCACTAACTGAACCAGCCAGTGCCCCAAAAGAAAAATTAAAAGTATCTGCTAACTTGTTGACACCCATAACAATGGTATTTATACATATGACCATTTGTATGTATTACTGTAAATACTATACAGTCTCAAGGCATTTTGCTCTGAGCTTTACTATTACATGTATCATGAATTATCCAAATCCTATTATCAGTTGAATTTTCTAGTACTTTGAATGGCATCGTCTTTCAAGAGAGCCCTTCTAATTGCAGAATCTTGGTACCCTTGGATTTGCTGTTTCAGTATAAACAGGGGTTGACTAGTCTGTAGATCCACATGTCTTATGAAATGTCTATTTCCTGTTTTCTCCACCTGCTGAACTGTAACAACATTTGGAATATAAAAGTTACTACTGCTGGGGTTCCTGGGTGGCTCAGTCATTAAGCATCTACCTTTGGCTCAGGTCATGATCCGTCTTGGGATTGAGCCCCACATCACACTCCCTGCTAGTCAGAACGCCTGCTTCTTCCTCTCCCCCAACCCTGCTTGTGTTTCCTCTCTGTCAAATAAATAAATAAAATCTTTAAAAAAGGGCGCCTGGGTGGCTCAGTGGGTTAGGGCCTCTGCCTTCAGCTTGGGTCATGATCCCAGGGTCCTGGGATCAAGCCCTGCATCAGACTCTCTACTCTGCAGAGAGCCTGCTTCCCCTCTCTCTCTCCGTCTACTTGTGATCTCTGTCTGTCAAATAAATAAGTAAAATCTTAAAAAAAAAAAAAAAAAAGGGAGGGGGCGGGGCGCCTGGGTGGCTCAGTGGGTTAAGCCTCCGACTTCCGGCTCAGGTCATGGTGTCAGCGTCCTGGAATCGAGCCCCGCATCAGGCTTTCTGCTCAGTGGGGAGCCTGCTTCCCTCTCCCTCTGCCTGCCTCTCTGTCTACTTGTGATCTCTCTCTGTCTGTCAAATAAATAAATAAAATCTTTAAAAAAAAAAAAAAAAAAGGATTCTACCGTCTTGGCTGTGATTTACTGTCCGAGTAGGACCTTTTATTTAAATTTGGCTTGGTCTAGAGGCATTATTTAGAGGGTTTTATTTTTAAATTCAGTATAACTGGTGATATTACAATAAAGCGAAGAATTCTCCAAACTGCAATTGTGCCAAATATGGCACAATTTTAAGTCATGTACAGTATCATGGGAAGTCCACCTTTAGTTATTCCACAAACTGATCACTTAATTTACCACTCAACAAGCATTTATTGAATACCTTTGTAGGGGACACTTGAAAATATTGGAAATACAACGTGATAAACTAAGGTCCTTGCCCTCATGGAGCTCATAGACAGCCAACTCCTATTTTTTTTTTTAATTATTTATTTGACAGACAGAGATCACAAGTGGGCAGAGAGGTAGGCAGAGAGAGGAGGAAGCAGGCTCCCCGCTGAGCAGAGAACCGGATGCGGAGCTCAATTCCAGGACCCTGAGCCGAAGGCAGAGGCTTTAACCCACTGAGCCACCCAGGCACGCCAGCCAACTCCTATTTGGTGCGATAATGCTACAACAGAAGCACAGAAATGTTTTAATCCTATGTGAAGGATAGTTTTTGGGAAGACACCATTATAATATGCTTTAGGCACACAAAATGTTGGGAGCAAATCACTCTTCACTTTAAGAGTCTTTATTTTGTTTGTTACTAGATATTTACTAATATATACATATTAGTAAATATAGATATTTACTAATATTTACATAATATATACATATTAGTAAATATCTATATTTACTAATATTTACATAATATATACATATTAGTAAATATCTATATCTATATCTATATACATATATACATATACACCCAATGAAAGATACAGACATTAAATAAGTATAGAGTTAGATATTTTATTTTTTTTTAAGATTTTATTTTTTTTTTGACAGAGAGAGATCACAAGTAGGCAGAGAGGCAGGCAGAGAGAGAGAGAGAGAGAGGAGGAAGCAGGCTTCCTGCTGAGCAGAGAACCCAATGTGGGGCTCAATCTCAGGACCCTGGGATCATGACCTGAGCAGAAGGCAGAAGCTTAACCCACTGAGCCACCCAGGAGCCCAGAGTTAGATATTTTAAATGCTAGAAGAAATGCTAAAAAGGTGTTTTTTTTTAAAATATTTTATTTATTTATTTGTCAGAGAGAGAGGGAGAGAGAGCGAACACAGGGGGACAGAATGGCAGGCAGAGGCAGAGGGAGAAGCAGGCTCCCTGCCAAGCAAGGAGCCCGATGTGGGACTCGATCCCAGGACGCTGGGATCATGACCTGAGCCGAAGGCAGCGGCTTAACCCACTGAGCCACCCAGGCGTCCCTAAAAAGGTGTTCTGAAAGACTATAGGGATTTTGTTTTTATTTTATTTTATTTTTTAAGATTTTATTTATTTATTTGACAGATGACAAGTAGGCAGAGAGGCAGGCAGAGGGAGAGAGGAGGAAGCAGGCTCCCTGCTGAGCAGAGAGCCCGATGCAGGACTCCATTCCAGGACCTTGGGATCATGACCTGAGCAGATGTCAGAGGCTTTAACCCACTGAGCCACCCAGGTGCCCCAAGACTATAGGGATTTTAGATAGAATGAAAGCTACTTAGCATATTGTATGTTGTTTATTGCTGTATAACAAATAATTTCCCAAACTAGCAGCTTAAGACAATAATAAACATTATCTCATATAGTTTAAATGGGTCAGGATTTCAGGAGAGTCTAAGTAGTATAGCTCAAAATCTCTCATCAGTTTATAGTCAAAATGTCAGTTGAAACAGCAGTCTTCTGAGACTTAACGGAGGAAGAGAAGATCCAATTCCAAGATGGTTCACTCTCATGACTGTTGATACAAAGCCTCATTTCTTTGTTCCAAGTTCATGCATTTGCTTGTCCTCAACGAGTTTCCTCCAAAGAGAGTAATCAAAGAGAGAACAAGGCAGAAGTCACATCACTCTTCTGACTTGTTCCAGAAGTCATACACCTTTATTTCCACAGTACCTTATTAGTTACTAGTTTGTCATGGTTCAGCATGGGAGGTGACACCAGTGCCAGGCTGTAAGGATTACTAAAGGCCATCTTGGAGGCTGGCTACCGCATATATAGTCTCCAAATGCAAACTTGCTGAAATCAAACTTTGCAGCAGAGCCTAATACAGTCATTTTATAAACAACATCTGTTCGCGTTACTAGAAGTTCATATTCAATTGCCTATCAGTAGAGGATTTGCATGATCCTGTTTCCTACTTATTTAATTAATTTATTTATTTCCTACCTCTTCCTACATTTCTCCCCCACTTTTTCCATAGATGTTTACAGAGTACCTGTAATCATTAGGATTTCGGTTTTGCTCAGTTAAGAGAGATATAAAGACAGAACATTTGCCCTCAAGGGCTCATATGATGAAGGTTTATAAACTTTTCATACAAATGTGATAATGGAGGCATGAGCAATCAGGTTGGAAAAGAAATATCTAAGTAGAGGGGCACCTGGGTGGCTCAGTGGGTTAAAGCCTTTGCCTTTGGCTCAGGTCATGATCCTGGGGTTCTGGGATCGATCCCTGCATCGGGCTCTCTGCTCTGTGAGGAACCTGCTTCCTCCTCTCTCTCTCTCTTCCTGCCTCTCTGCCTACTTCTGATCTCTATCAAATTAATAAATAAAATCTTTTAAGAAAAAGTAATATTTAAGTAGAGTAGGGGCCGCCAAATCAGAGATCATGGGCCAAATCTACCTCACTGCCTGTTTTTATGAATAAAGTTTTATTGCTGTGCAGCTACTTCCATTTGTCTATTGTCTCTGACTACTTTTGCACAACAATGGTAGAGTGAAGTCATTGAGATTGAGGCATTAACTGGCACTCTCATCCCTCTTGGCTTGTATAGCATACAATATTTACTACAGGATTCTTTACTGAAAATGTTTGCCAACCTCGGGCCAGAGGAATTAATGTCACCCACACAGGTGACATTGGAGATAAGACTTGGAGGAGCCATAGAAGTACTTTTGCAGAAGGGAGCATCATGAGATAAGGTATGAAGGGATATATCTTTTTTTTTTAAAGATTATTTATTTATTTATTTATTTGACAGAGATCACAAGTAGGCAGAGAGGCAGGCAGACAGAGAGGAAGGGAAGCAGGCTCCCTGCTGAGCAGAGAGCCCTATGTGGGGCTCGATCCCAGGACCCTGGGATCATGACCTGAGCTGAAGGCAGAGGCTTTAACCCACTGAGCCACCCAGGCGCCCCTGAAGGGATATACCTTAATACCCTGGAGAGGGGTCTTTAGTGGACTAAGACTACATTGGGTTAACCCTCAATCACTGCAGCTTACAACTACAGGAACTGAAGGAACAAGATGCTAACAGGAAAACATGAGACATAACAAAAACATGGCACCATAGCTCCCAAACCACATCCCTACTTTCCGCTCTCCTCACACAAAGATCCAAAGCAAAGCTTTGAAGGCTAAGTTATTGACCTTAGCTAACTTTTAGTTCAACTGAGTTTTGACCACAAATGCATTTTGGCCCCAACTTTGGTGGAGTAGAACATCTGAAGAAAGGAGAACCCCTAGAATCTCAACCCTGTTTACAACATCGAAGATAAGTTGCTTCACCTCTCCTAGACAAAAAGTAATAGGTGTATGGAAGGCCAAGTAACAGACAAAACAATAAATGTGAAAATCTGAAGGAAAAAACGAAAACCCAACCTAAGGATGGAGTGGGCTAAAGAATCATGGAATATTGTACCTAACTGGGTGGAAGCAGTTTGGATAGAAACTCTAATACAGTAAAATATATATGGCATATATTACATAGCATAAAACCAACATAAAGCAGAAGCAGAAAATGGGAGAAAACATGAATTAACTGAGGCAAACCGGAATTGGTGTTTGTCACAACTAATAGGTTAAGGAAGAAAAACTAAAGAATTAAAGGCTTCAAAAGCTGCTGTAAATATTAAATAAGAGCTCAGAAAAGCACAATCCTTATTGTCATTTATTCATTAGTGGCCCATACCATTGGCTGATGGAACTTGTGAATAATCCTATGATTTAAGTCATCTCAGACATCCGCATGGAAGATCTTGTCCCCTTTAATCCTCTACATATCTCCCAGAACCATGTATTTTAGAAGATAGTCCAAGTTTCTTCTTCTTTTCTTCTTCTTTTTTTTTTTTTAACCACCATACAAAAAAGGATTTTATTTTGGGAAATCGATTCCTAATTTATGGCAAGTTTTACTTTCAGAAAGAAAACCACAAAACAACACAATCTAATTCAATCTTAAAGGCTGGCATGCTGAGCAAGGAATGTTCTTATTCTTTGTAGGAGCTCCTTCTTTACACTGTCAGGTACCAGGGCTCTGCCTTTTGGTGTGATTTCAGCCACCGAAGTCATCAATAGACCCTTTTCTTTAATTACCTCTTTACAGTGTGCCTTCCACTAATGTGTCTTTCAGCCACATTCAATTAATTTAGCTCTCAGCAACTCGTTGAGGCGTTCTCTTTCTCCAGTTTCTATCAACTTTTGGTCAATCGCTGCGCTCATCTGCGCATCTTTGTTCATCTTGCTAACCACACTCTTCAGCTGCCCGGACCTAGACCCGCAGTAGCTCGGGCACCTAAGCACACAGAAAGCTAAAACACACATTTCCCTTATTCTTTTTTTAAGACTTACTTATTTATTTAAGTAATATCCACACCCAAAGTGGAGCCTCAAACTCACAATCCTGAGATTAAGAATCACGCTTTCTTCCTACTGAACCAGCCAGGCACTCCGCCTAAGATTTCTTCTTATTGAAATACTTCTGTACTTGTTTCACCAAAATCTCAACCTTATGTTTCATCAACCCAATATTTGCCTTTGTACTCTGGATGAGGTATTCATATCCCTGATAGGCTAATATTTGACCCTGTGGCTTTCCTCATGTGGCTTTAGATCTGCTCTTATGGGACCCAAAAATGGCCTTTAAAAGATATGGCCTTTGGCTCAAGCTGGGCTAGTTCAAGTCATCCCCAACCCCTCCTTCAGGGGGAGATACTAGCAGCCGATGAGAACCACTACTACTTGATCTCCAAATAATAATTGCTGATTACAGACACGGCTGGTTGGTTACATTTCTTACCAATAGGTCCTTGGTCAAGTTGACAATTATTACCAAAATACATGCTCAATACATCTTATTACCTCTCAAGCAATAGTGTAAGGATGGTAATTTGGCTTAATAGAAAGAATGCAGACTTTGAGAATAGCCTTCTAAGTATGACAATGCGGGGGGAGTGGGTGGAGGTAGGGAGATGAGCATCCTTAGTCCCTAATCGTCATTCATCCGGGGCATCCGATCTCCTATTTCTCCTTTCCTCAATATATGGGCATTTGAAGTTTTCTTGGCCTACCTGTGTTTGGCCACTGCTGATCCAGAGCAAGCTGGAACAGATGTTCCTAAGACTGAGTTTTGACCATGCAAGGGGAGTGAAATCCCCATAGGAGAGGGCAAAGCAGCAATATGAAAAGAACCCAAGTCCTTGACTGACCAGGTGGAGTAGAGCTGCCTGCAATTCACAGTCTTCTAGACTGCTATTTGACAAATAAATTCCTGTTTTCTGTTTTTATTTTATTTTAAAGATTTTATTATTTATTTGACAGAGAAAAACACAGCAAGAGAGGGAACACAGGCAAGGGGAGTGGGAGAGGGTAAAGCTTAACAACTGAGCCACGAGGCGCCTGTTTTCTGTTTTTAAAAAGAAAAAAGAGGGGCATCTGGGTGACTCAGTAGGTTAAGCCTCAGCCTTCAGCTCAGGTCATGATATCAGGGTCCTGGAATCGAGTCCCACATTGGGCTCTCTGCTCAGCAGGGAGCCTGCCTCTCTCTCTCTCTCTGCCTACCTCTCTGCCTACTTGTGATCTCTCTCTGTCAAATAAATAAATAAGATCTTAAAAAAAAAAAAGAAAAGAAAAGAGAATCCAGACTTTTTACTCAGGATTGGATTTGAATCTCAGCTCTTATACTTATTATTCCTATAATGCTGTTTAAGTCACTTAAAGTCTGTTAACTTTAACTTCCTACAAATGTAAATTAGGGTTGTTACATTTTTGCAGAGATGCTCTAAATAGAGGGAAGAAAATATGTATACCATACCTGGCATATATTGGACACTCAATGTAAGATGGTAATTGTAACTTTTTTAAACTGAGTATGTTGGTTTTATTATTATTTATTTATTTATTTATTTTTAATTTTTTTTAAAGATTTTATTTATTTATTTGTCAGAGAAAGAGGAGCGAGAGTGAGCACAAGCAGACAGAGTGGTAGGCAGAGGCAGAGGGAGAAGCAGGCTCCCGCTGAGCAAGGAGCCTGATGTGGGGCTCGATCCCAGGACGCTGGGATCATGACCTGAGCCAAAGGCAGCCGCTTAACCAGCTGAGCCACCCAGGCGTCCCTTATTTTTTATTTTTAAATATTTTTATTTATTTGACAGAGAGAGAGAATGCACAAGCAGGGGGAGCAACAGAGGGAGAGGGAGAAACAATCTCTCTGCTGATCAGGGAGCCGGCCCGACATGGGGCCCGATCCCACTGAGATCATGACCTGAGCTGAAGGCAGAGGCTTAACTGACTGAGCCACCCAGGTGCCTGAGTACATTGGGTTTAATCTAAAACTAAAACGCAGACATTTTTCTTATCATAAAAAAGTATCATATTTTGAAATATCTCTGTAATCTATAAGAAGATCTTGAGATTTTACCAGGTTTTCTTTATGCCCATATAGGAAGGACTAATGGTTTTTAAATCAGAAATAAGAAGGAACTTAAAAAGAACGGTTTAGAAACAAACAACTTTTTTTTTCAAGATTTTATTTATCTGTTATTTGAGAGAGAGAACAGGGAGGGAGGCAGAGGGAGGAGCAGACTCCCTGCTGAGCAGGGAGCCTGAGGTGGGGCTCAGTCCCAGGAGTTTGGGATCATGACCTGAGCTGAAGGCAGACGCCTAACCCACTGAGCCACCCAGGTGCCCTACAAAGAACTTCGGATGAAAAAAATCATATCTGGCTGAATTGTGTTAGCAGAAATTGATAACACCTCACTTTTCTACAGAAAGTAATTTGACAATCTATGGTATCTATAGGGGAATTGAGAATATTGGAGCAAGTAAAAAGGAACATTGAACTGCTTTGAAAAGCCAGTACTACTCACTTTTTAGGAAAGACTCCCATATTTAAAAACCTATTTGCTCTCACTTTACACACAATGCTAATAAACTTGGTTATCTGGTTTCCTAGGACACAGCTTAGGTAGAGGACTGCTAAAGCCAGGTATTCAGGAAGTAGTAAGAAGTACTACCTAACATTTTAACAAAATAAGAGGCAAAAAGTCAGAAAGAAAATTATTAGTATGTAAGCAGCCCAAGTGTCTATTGATAGATGAATGGATAAAGATAAAGAAGATGTGTGTGTGTGCATGTTTGTGGGTGATGGAATATTACTCAGCCATAAAAAAGAATGGGTAGATCTACAGAGTATAATGCTAAGTGAAATAAGTCAGTCAGAGAAAGACAAAAACCATATGATTTCACTCAGCTGTGGAATTTAAGAAACAAAACAAATGAACAAAGAAAAAAAATAGATAAACCAAAAGCAGACTTTTAACTACAGCGAACAAACAGATGGTTACCAGAGGGGAGGTCGTGGGGGGATGGGTGAAACAGGTGAAGTGGATTAAGAGTACAGTTACCAGAATGAACATTGAGAAATGTATGGAATTGTTGAATCACTGCATTGTACATATGAAAACTAATATTATATTGTATGTTGACTCTCTACTGGAATTAAAATTTAAAGATAAATAAATAAAATAAAGTGAAGATTAGGAATGTAAAGAAAAAAGAAAATTATTAGAAGGACATAAAGGAACACAAAAACACACTTAACCTTGGATCATTTGGGGGAGAACAAAAAGTCTAGAATATTTCTGTGTTTCTTAAAGATGCATCACTTTGCACTCTAGTTCTTTTTTCTTTTTCTTTTTTCTGAAGATTTTATCTACTTATTTGAGAAAGAGTGTGACACAGAGAGAGACAGCACAAACAGAGGGGAAGGATAGAGGGAGAAGCAGACTCCCCACAGAGCAGGGACCCCCCAATGCAGGGACTTGATTGGGCAGAAGCTTAACCAAATGAGCCACCCAGGTGCCCACACTCTAGTTCTGAATGCTAATAATGACCAAGAAAGAAGTTAAATTATATTTGCTCTATGTTTCAAGAATTCAGAAATCTATTTTATTTAAAATAATATTTCAGGAGCATATTTCAGGGTGGCTCACACGTTAAGCATCTACCTTCAGCTTACGTCATGATCTCCAGGTCCTGGGATCAAACCCCACTTTGGGCTCACAGCTCTATGTGGAGTCTGCTTCTCCCTCTCCCTCTGCCCCTCCCCTTGCTTGTGTTCTATCTCTCTTTCTTAAATGAATAAAAAAGTCTTTAAAAAATAAAATACATAAAATAAAATACTTCATTAAAGGTGGGTTTAAAGCATTTTATACTTAAAGGGATTACTTCCAATTATTTAGAAAACGGATTCATACCTCTCACATTTTTCAAAGACAAATGGAGCTTTTCTGAATTGTAATAGCAAAGA
This sequence comes from Mustela nivalis, assembly GCF_964662115.1. Taxonomy (NCBI): domain Eukaryota; kingdom Metazoa; phylum Chordata; class Mammalia; order Carnivora; family Mustelidae; genus Mustela; species Mustela nivalis. Next base: position 18,694,943 of record NC_139029.1, read on the forward strand.
CAGAGTAAATACACACCAGTTTGTGTTGACAGGTCTTCTAAAAGCGTCTTTAGATCTGGTTGGTTGCTTTGACCCCCAAGCAAGAGAAAATAAATAATGCATTCCACTACAAGCTGACTAACAGTAAAAGTTTAACAAGCTCCCATTGGCATGCCCAGCTCTGTAGGAGACAAAAAGTAGAAAATAGAAAAGTTATGCAACACCTTTTTCTAAGTTCCCAAGAATTAAAGGAGGATCATATAAGCAAACCCATAATATGAAACTAGATAAATTAACAAAGGTTCTATATAAGAATAATTTCTAAGCAATGCCTGATACGTATAAGTTATTAAGAATTCAGTAAAATCATGAAGTCCATTAATACTATGGTTCTTTGCCTTTGCGATACCTCTGTGGCTCTCAGGGGTTTATTCAAGTGTCAGAGTAAGTTGAAGGCAGAAGGTTCTGCAAGGCTACCAGCCAGGACCACATGACTCCATCTGCTTTTCTTCCTTGATGTCCAAGACAGCAAGGTCTTTCTTGCCTGCTTTCACTCAGAGAGAGCGGGATTCATTAAGACACACTGAGGGAATCCGCCAGACATATGACAGTTCTATTCCGGCTGCGGTGTACCATTATAGAGCCTCCTCCACATCCCCCTGCACAAAACAAGTGAGACCTGGATCCTTGTCTGCCTTGTGTACAGCACAGGGCTGGTGTGGAGTAGTATCCAAACATTTCTTGAATGACTGTGATAGAGTGACAGTGGAAGCTTGAGGTTCCGGAAGCCTAAGACTAGAAAGCCTTTCCCAGGACTAAGGACATGACCTGGGGACACATGTGCTACTCGGAGAGCACAGGGTAGCATACAACAACCTATAGTCAAGCTACATACCCCCCAATGAACTCAGGCAAGGTTCTAAATCCAGCCACCAGCAATGCGGGAAAGTGCTTTTGTTATTATGCTGATTTTAATTTTCATTTATGTTTCATATCAAGAGTTCTTCATTTATTAAAGAACACCTTGATTTTGGAAACAGCAAAAACAACAACAAAAAAAAAACCCTCCTTTTCCTTGATCTGCTGTTCAGTCGGGCAGAATGTTTAGACCAACTCTCTTTTTTAAGTAGTAATTTAGCATACCCAAATGTCTAAGAACCCAACCGTTGTGCTGCTGGAAGCACAAGAGAAAACAATCCAGGTAGAAAGGAAAGGGGAGAGATGTTTAGGTTCCCTATTCTGAGAAGAATAGCATAGAGAAATGAAAGTGAGCTGAAGAGAGGAAGAGAAATGGTAGCTGAAGAAAGCTGAGAGAATCAGGAAGGGGGATTGCAAAAGCGCGTCCCTTTTAGCCCCACGTGCATTTGCACTTGTTTCTTTCTCTGCCTCTTGGTTGTCTGAAGGTACCAAGCGTATGTTCCCACACAGCACACCCTCGGCCTCTCCTGGTCACACTCTGTCATGAGTCACAACCTTGACTGCTGTGGAAACAGCAAAGGACAGGGCTCTGGGGAGGAAGGCAGTGCCCGACCCAGTGTCCACTACTTCAAGAAATGGGCATAAGGTGGCAGCACTGGTAGGGCCTGCAGGTGTTGTGGAGAGTAACTTGGCCAAGGACCAGCTGTACTTGAGCTGCTAAATCCCAGGGAGAAGATGGGAAAAGGGGACTCTGTTAAAGATCTCCTTATTAGGGTTGTTAGTAATGGGAAGTGCCAGGCTTCTCCTAGGGGAACAGTGGCACTCAGGAGTTGCACAAGGAGGAGTGGCTGATGGGTCCCATTGTCAGGTACCTCCACTTCTGTTGAAGGAGCAACTACCACTTATGAGGAAAGATTAAGACGCATTGATGTACAACATGGATGAAGCCTGAGAACATGGTAAGTGAAAGAAGCCAATCACAAAAGACCATGTATTGTTTTGTATTGTACTGTACTGTATTGTAGGTCCAGAAGAAGAAAATCTGTAGAGACAGAAAGATTAGTGGTTGCCTATGGTTGGGGCTGGGGAGATTGGGGGTGACTTTTAAAGAGTATGGGGTTTCATTTGGGGGTGATGAAATGTCCTAAAATTGATTGCAGTGACAGTTGCACAACTCTGAGTAAGTTAAAAACCATAACTGAGTAAGTTAAAAACCATAGCACTTTAATGGGTGAGTTTTAATATACCTCAATAAACCTGTCACTAAAAAAAAAAAGAATGATGAACATATAGTTAAAAAACAGAGAGGAAAGGTAATTTGTGAGTGCGTTTGAACATATAGTTAAAAAAAAAAAACAAAACAGAGAAGAAAGGTAACAATGTGAGTGCATTCTTACCATTCTCTCCCTCCCTGGTCTTAGGAACAAGGAGGGCCTCAGTATGGGAGAGAGGCATCCCTTTTTCTGGAATCCCCCATCTCTAAGACAGTGCCACTTAAATTTTAAGTTGCATACAAAGCACCTAAGGATCTTGTCCGAATGAAGATTATGTTTCAGAAGGTCTGAAATGGGACCTGACATTGTGCATTTCTAAGAAACTCCTAGGTGATCCTGAAACTTCAAGTCTTGAAGTTAAAGCTTCAAGTCTTAAAGTTAAAATTTTTATTTATTTACTCTTATTAACATATAATGTGTTATTTCTTTCAGGGATGCAGGTATGTGATCCATCAGTCTTACACAATTCACAGTGCTCATCATAGCACATACCCTCCCGGAAGTCCATTAGCCGGCCACCTCATCCCTCCACCCCCCTCCACTCCAGCAACCCTGAGTTTCTTTCCTGAGATTAAGAATCTCTTATGGTTTCTCTCTCTCTCTCTCTGGTTTCATCTTATTTCATTTTTCCCTCCCCTCCCTGATAATCCTCTGCCTTGTTTCTCAAATTCCTCCTATCAGTGAGATCATATGATATTTGTCTGTCTCTGATTGACTTAACATAATACCTTCTACTTGCATCCGTGTCATTGCAAATGGCAAGATTTCATTTTTGATGGCCCCATAATATTCCATTATACATATATATACACATATATACATGTATATATATACATCTATATATAGATGTATACACACACACATACACACCCCACATCTTCTTTATACATATACATATATGTATATATACATATATATGTATGTGGGGTGTGTGGGTGTGTGTATATATATATATATACACACATCTATATATAGATGTATATATAAAGAAGATGTGGTATATAGCATATACCATTCATCTGTTGAGGGGCATCTTGGCTCTTTCTATAGTTTGGCTATTGTGGACATTGCTGCTATAAACTTTCAGGTGCACATGCCCCTTCAGATCACTACATTTGTATATTTAGGGTAAATACCCAGTCGTGCAATTGTTGGGTCATAGGGTAGCTCTATTTTCAACTTTTTGAGGAACCTCCATGCTGTTTTCCAGAGTGGCTGCACCAGCTTGCATTCCCACCAACAGTGTAGGAGGGTTCCCCTTTCTCCGCATCCTTGCCAACATCGGTTGTTTCCTGACTTGTTAATTTTAGCCATTCTCACTGGTGTGAGGTGGTATCTCATTGTGGTTTTGATTTGTATTTCCCTGATGCTGAGTGATGTTGAGCACTTTTTCATGTGTCTGTTGGATGTCTTCTTTGCAAAAATGTCTGTTCATCTCTCCTGCCCATATCTTGATTGGGTGATTTGTTTTTTGAGTGTTGAGTTCAAGAAGTTCTTTATAGATTTTGGATACCAACACTTTATGTGATATGTCATTTGCAGATATCTTTTCCCATTCTGTTGTCTGTTGTCTTTGTCTGTCTGTCCATGTCTGTTGTCTCCCATTCCCATGTCTGTTGTTTTTTGGTTTTGTTGACTGTTTCCTTTGCTGCTCAGAAGCTTTTTATCTGGATGAAGTCCCAGTAGTTCATTTTTGCCCTTGTGTCCCTTTCCTTTGGCGATGTGTCCAGGAAAATGCTGTGCCTGAGGCTGAGGAGGTTGCTGCCTGTGTTCTTCTCGAGGATTTTGATGGATTCTTGTCTCACCTTTAGATCTTTCAACCATTTTGAGTCTATTTTTGTGTGTAGAATCACATTTTGAATAGAGAGAAGAAACTCTAAGACACCCAGTGAAATTATGTTTATTGCCTGATTGGGATCGATATTATGTCAGCTCTGAACTAAAGTTAAGAGATCTGGGGCGCCTGGGTGGCGCCATTGGCTAAAATGTCTGACTTGGTTTCTGCTCAGGTCTGATCTCAGGGTTGTGAGATCAAGCCCCACATCAGGCTCCATGCTGTGTGGAATCTGCTTGAGTTTCTCTCTCTCTCTCCTTCTGCCAGTACCTCTCTCCCTGCTAGCACTCTCTCCCTTCGAAATAAGTAAATAAATCTTTAAAAATCATAATAAAGTTAAAAGACCAACTAAATAGTTTTATTTTTACCTCATACTTGGTAGTGGCATTTACTAGTATCTTGAAAAAGCACATTACTAAAGTACACTGTGGAATTTATTATCTATTTTTATTGAAAAGTTAGTATTTGGAATTTGTAAGAGAACTAGGTTTGAATCCTGACTCTGTCATTTACCAGAGTCATGGCCTTGGATTACTTTATCTGAGTTTCAGTATCTTCATTATAGATTGGAGATAATGCTATTTATCTTAGTGGAGTTTTGTGAGTACTAGAGACTATATGGTGTATACATAGTGGTCAATCATAAGATTACTACTTTTTAAAGATTTTATTTATTTACTCATTTATTTGAGAGAGAGAGAGCATGAGCAGGGGAGGGGCAGAGGTGGAAGCAGACTCCCCACTGAGCAGGGAGCCTGATATGGGGCTCAATCCTAGGACCTTAGGATCATGACCTGAACTGAAGGCATCCCAGGAGATGCTTCTTTAAGATTCTTTTACTTGGAGTGCCTGGTTGGCTCAGTGGGTTAAAGCCTCTGCTTTTGGCTTGGGTTATGATCCTGGGTCCTGGAATCCAGCCCCGTGTCGGGCTCTCTGCTTGGCAGGGAGCCTGCTTCTCTGCCTACTTGTGATCTCAGTCTGTCAAATAAATAAATAAAATCTTTTAAAAAAAAAAAGATTCTTTTTCTTCATCCATTTGAAAAAGATATTGTTTAGAGTTCTAGGAAAATGCATATGGAATATAATTTTTCATAGATAGAGCTATGGATTTTTTTATTAGTTCTGATATGAAGGAATTCAAAGTAAAAGTTCAGATATTCAATAAGGAATTTTGGTCTCCTTGATTCTTTTTTTTTTTTTTAACCTTTTATTTATTTAGGTAATCTGTATTCCCAACATGGAACTTGAACTCATGACTCCAAGATCAAGAGTCACATGCTCTTCTGACTGAGCCAGCCAAGCACCCAATCTCCTTGGTTCTTAAGTGTGAAGCTGAAATAATTCAACAACAACAATCTTTACTTTTGTTGAAAAAAATTTTCAAACTGTTGCTTAATTTCATTTTAGGGCCTCTGTTATTTTCCTTTTTGTTTACCGGTACAGCAGGCAAGTTCTCCTAATGCCTGGCCCTCAGGGAAGCCTACAGAGAGAGGCAATTTGGAAAACCCTGCTTTGGATTGGAGTTGCTCCTTAATAGCTCCCCATGGAAGAGGGATTCCTGCTGCAAATGACATGACATCACAGGCACATGGCTTGGGCTGGAGCAAGGACTGCTGCTTCTTCCTTCTTGAGGCTCTCTGACCTAGGAGGTCCGTGGTCTAGACTGCTAGGTGAATGCACAGGTCCCTTGTTCCTCCATGTCATGCCTGGTCTATTCTCTGGAAGTTACAGAGACACAGAGGCTGCCCAATGTGTATGTTTACTTTTCTTTTCATATGCTTTTGACTTTTAGGTTGACTTCATCTCCTTGGTTTTCCTGGTTTCTGGAAGAAAATGAGGCAAACGTTATCATTGGCAAATTCCTGCCATGCAGCTTTAGTACACTTTAGTACACACACCGCTTTTTTACACTATAAATTTAAATTCTTGCCAACACATTCTATCACCATGTACTCTTCATTACCTTTATGAAGGCCTAAGCAGTATGGAGACAAGAATTTGTTTTCTTCTCTATTTGATTTTTAAATTATAGACGACTCTAATGCTGCCAGCTGGTAAATGTTTAGAGTTTAAGGTAAACATCACTCCAACTTTTATAATGTTTAGAGTTTAAGGTAAACATCACTCCGACTGAAAACTGATTTTGAAGACACCCTTTTTTGGGGAAAAAAAAACTATTTTATAAAGAATACTCTTAAACACATATTTTCCAAATTTGAAAGGGAAAACAAGGGGTTCTACCTGTTCCATGCGGTTTTGAATATTTAGGATTTCTTCTGTTAACTGTTCTGCTGCATGCGGTGCTCAGAAAGACTGAACGGGAGACACCAGTCCCCAGAAAGGAATAGCCTCATGTTCATGGAGTGAGGAAGTGCTAGCTGCTGGCTGGGGACTTCCCAGATCACTAATTTTGAAACCTCCAAACACTGACCTAAAGATCAAATTCTTGTCCTCAATAGCAAGGATCAAACAGTTGGAAGGCTGTATTCTGTTTCCTCATCCAGCACCAGGGTTCTGTTGGACAGTTGCAATTAAATGGATGCTAAGTCCCGCTTGTTCTTTTCTTCCTCATCTGTCCAATTAAGGATATTCTTTGATTTGGTGCATCTTAGCCATTCGTTTTGGTGGACAGTTGCTCCTCTTGTTAAAAAGACCAAAGACCATTCTAAACTTGGAGTCAGCCAAGTAGATAGAACAAGTATCTCATCATTCCACACAGCTGCCTTAGGAGCACTGGGTTCCAATCTATGCAGAAGTCCCCGTTATGAGCGTTGTTATGTACAAGAACTTGAGCTTTGAGAGCAGCCATGTAGCATAAATTGTACCTTGTGGACATTTTTGTATGGTTTAGTTCAAGTACAATTACCTGACGTGAGAGCCTATGTGACACTGAGACAAAAAAAAGAGAGAAGAGAGAAAAGAGGGAGGAGCAGAAGTTATCTTGATTCATTTCTCTTAATTCTCCCTAGGGGAAAAGAATGACTAAAATATAACCTGAATATAAGAGCATTAATATTATTAATAATAATACTTTTGATAACTAAGCCAGTGATTTCACAATACTTTTATCATCCATTATTTTCTTTATACTCACCCAAATCTCAAGGTCCTATAGAATGGGTATTGCCATATCTTAAGTTTTTTTGTTTGTTTGTTTCTCTTTTCTCTTTCCTCATTAACTTTGTTTGAAAATGAGGGACCTTGGGGCACCTGGGTGGCTCAGTGGGTTAAGCCTCTGCCTTCAGCCCAGGTCATGATCTCAGGATGCTGGGATTGAGCCCCACATCGGGCTCTCTGTTCAGCGGGGAACCTGCTTCCCTCTCTCTCTCTCTCTGCCTGCCTCTCTGCCTACTTGTGATCTCTGTCTGTCAAATAAATAAATAGAATCTTAAAAAAAAAATGAGGGACCTTGACCTGAGCTCTAAGAACTTATAAATTTTGAATGAAGGGGCGCCTGGGTGGCTCAGTGGTTGGGCCGCTGCCTTCGGCTTGGGTCATGATCTCAGGGTCCTGGGATAGAGCCCTGCAGCGGGCTCTCTGCTCAGCGGGGAGCCTGCTTCCGCCTCTCTCTCTGCCTGCCTCTCTGCCTGCTTGTGATCTCTCTCTGTCAAATAAATAAATAAATAAATCTAAAAAAATTTTTTTTGAATGAAAAAAGCCTATATTATTTTGAAGGCATTGTCTTTCCTCTTAGACATCAGCCTACAATGTCCTTTATAGGCGGTACAAAGGTTGTGTATATATACAATATTGTACATCCCAGCAGAGTGATGTCAATGGGCCTTCCATTTAGAGTAAACTCAATGACAGAATTTATATCCAAAATCAAAAAATGGAAAATTCTAGACTGGTTTCAAAGTATCATAGTGCAGAGACAGTCAGTTGACTCCTGGAAAGCCTCTCTTTTTGTACATCTGAGCACTCATAGTTCATATGATTATATTTCTTGAGTCTATTTAAAATCTTGGGGGCACCTGAGTGGCTCAGTGGACTAACCTTCTGACTTCAGCTCAGGTCATGATCCCAAGGTTCTGGGATTGAGCACAGGGCATCAGGCTCCTTACACAGCGGGAGCCTACTTCTCCCTCTCCCTCTGCCCTTCCCCCTTCTCCTGCTCTCTCTCAAATAAATAAATAAAATCTTAAAAGAAATGAAATCTTGGGGATGCCTGGGTGGCTCAGTTGGTTGGACGACTGCCTTCAGCTCAGGTCATGATCCCGGAGTCCCAGGATCGAGTCCCGCATGGGGCTCCCAGCTCCATGGGGAGTCTGCTTCTCCCTCTGACCTTCTCCTCGCTCATGCTCTCTCTCACTGTCTCTCTCTCTCAAATAAATAAATAAAATCTTAAAAAAAAAAGAAATGAAATCTTGATCATTACAGCTTATAAATGAATACAGCCACTTGGAAATCTGACTTAAAATGAAAGTCTGGATATTTGTCTCAAATGTTGAGATAACTCTCAAATGGTAAGCTCTTTGCCTTGAATATTAGGTCGGTCATCCTCCTTTAAATCTTGTCTTTCATTAACCCATCCCTACCCCCATTCATCTCCCAAATAAAACCTCTAACAGAGTTTTCCATGGTCTTTGTAGTACTCCATTCCTGTAAATTCCTTCCCCATGTTTTTCTTCTGTTTCACTTAGTTTGGAAAATGGCAGTATAGAATATGTTTGGTAATGTTTGGTATAACCTTAATCCTGGCTGGCATCAGTGATCACTTAAAACACACACACACACACACACACACACACATTTGAAGATATCTTTTCTAAAAAAACCTATTTTATAAAGAATTTTGCTGAATTCTTTACATATGTAGAATATGTATATTTGTATATATTTGTGTATATTCCTCTGTGTGTGTGTGTCTGTTTGTGTGCGTTCTGGGGTTGAAGTATAGAAGTAAAAACCTTAAATAAAGTAGAAAACAAGCATCTCTTATTACCCAGTCCCCTTTTAGTTGTTTAGAAAAAATGTTTCCCCTGTTGTTCCTATTAAATATTTTTCTAGTTTTGGCATCATACACCAAAATGTGATGTCAGAGTGTGTGTGTATGTGTGTGCATGTGGGATAGAGGTAAGGGAGAGACTAGGTCACATCCTATAATGTGCAGTGGTGAAGAACCTATTAAATTACATAATCTTTAATTAGCAGATCATTGAGAATATGAACACACACACAGGCAATCAAAAGGTGACGTCAGTGAACGGTTACGGCTCAGCATGACTGTTCCTGTTTGGTATTGCATTTATTCCTAGAACTCTTGCTATCACAAGGCTGTCTTTTGAGTTTTACTGTAGGACTTTAGAAATGTCTATAACAAAGAGGCATCTGGGTGGTGTCCACCTCTTGGCTTTGGCTCAGGAAATCTTGGGGTGGTGAGATCGAGCCCAGCATCAGACACCACACTCAGCATGGAGTCTGCTTGAGATTCTCTTTCCCTTTTCCTCTCCTGCTCATGCTCCCTTTCTCTAAAAATAAATAAATAAATCTTAAAAAAAAAAAGTCTATATCCGATAGCATTAATAAGTATTCTAGGACATAGTTAAAACAAGGAACAAGAAGGATGTCTGGGTGGCTGAGCCAGTTAAGCATCCGCCTTAAACTCAGGTCATGATCTTAGGGTCCTAGTATCAAACCCTTGCATTGGGTTCCTTGCTCAACTGGGAGTCTGCTTCTCCCTCTGCCTCTGTGTCTCCCCTCCCCAACTTGTGCTCTCTTTCTCAAGTAAGTAAATAATCTTAAGAAAGAAAAAAAAAAAAAAAAGCAAGGAACATGGTGCTGAATGAAGTATATAAATATGGCTTTGGAATGACCTTATTATTAGCAATAGTCATTTAATTAACTTCTAGTTGAAAGAATAACATGCTCACAAGATTACTGAGCTTCAGAAGACCCATTCTGGTATAAATTAGGTCAGAACAGCACATGCAACTCAAGGATTGCTGAGGAGGGTCAGATGCCTATGGTGAAGTTGCCTCCTCATGAAAGGGGAGTATTCAAGGAGGAAACTGGGTGCCCTTGATCTATGGTATTTGGTTAAGTTTATAAAAATGGTTTCTATCTAACCTCTCCATGATCAGTTATAAATCATGCTAATGAAGGATTACTAAAAATCCTCAGTAGCCAATCAGGGTTACCTCTTTACATCTGTTTTTTCCTAGAGAAGATCTTTTTGAAGGCCATGGACTACTCTAATTCTCCCACAATTCCATCTTAGAAACACTGGTTGCTAGTTCATAAAAAAACAGAGAGTAGGTGTGGAGTCAACTATAATACTCCTTTTCTAGAATACTTTGGACTTCTATGGGCTAAAGGGGAAACACATCAGCCATCAACTCCAGTTTTTGCTGGACAGAGTATCCATATTCTTAGTTAGCTGTTGGTTGGTTGGTTGAGGAGGAAAAAAAAAAAAGAGAGAGAGAGAGCCCTTGGACTGTTCTGGGTCAAAAAGGACCTCACATTGACGAAATGTATAATCAATATCCTGGTCTTGGTGTTTGGGGCAAAAATAGTCCCTAACGTTGAATGGCATGGTGTATTCTTTTGTTTGAGTATAGTTTGTGGATGGACTCTATTGATGAAAACACACTGTGGTAGAGAGCAGTATGAGTATGTGTGTGTGGCGGGGGGTTCAGTGTTGTTTTTCAATGGCCTGTCGGATAGGCTTGATGGAGTGTGTTGGGTTGTTTCTTCTTTGTTTCCTGTCTTCTTCCTCCACAGCAAGACAGGCAGAACAACACACTTGTACCCAGATGTCCAGGAGTTTCTCTGGAGGGGTAGGCCGATGAGCACTAACCTGCCAGTGCCCACCCTTCAGCCCCTCCGGTTGCTTTTGAATCCAATTTTGTTAAATTTCCAAGCAGAAAGTGATAATTTGGAAAAGTGCCAAAACCCACAGTAGTTTTTCCTGGCAGCTTTCCTTTGGTGTCATTGGTAAGTTTGCATTTCACCGGAGTGCCACAACACTACCACCACAGTATCTCACAGCTCCCTTTTTTGTTTGGTCCACTTTTCTTTTCTCTTTGGAAGAAGCCATTTTCTTTCTGTAGGGATAGCTGGGTTTCAATTCTATTAAAGCTAGTCAGAATGCTTTCCCTTAGGGGCCATTCACTTCCTGTCTTATGCCTAATAGGATCCTTTGGATTTTCTTTGATTCTTACATAAAAAGCCCGGGATGATCATTCTGTAGTATTCTCTTAAGGTAGCTGTGTTGCAGAGAACAGGCAGCACATTTTCTGTTTCAGCCTCCCATCCTGTTTTACAGGACTGCCTGCCTCCCTCCATTTTGTCAGTGCTCACACAGTTGTTCTCTTTCCCACTCTCTTCTACAGAACTTGTGTTGGAGCAAAAGACTCCATTCCAGATCCATTCCAGAGTTGCTATGAGAAACCTCCCCACTCACTGACTCTTTCTCCTATCTCAGTAAAATGGCAGTGTAAGAAAGCCTTATGCAATCAGGGCTGAAGGAAATACCCACCTAGAATATTTGATTTTCCTTCTGATTTTCTCCTCTACCCTCAACGTCCAAAAATTTCCCTTCCAATCATTTTTACGTGTGTGAAATTTTCCTGGATTGGTTTTAAAATAAAGCAAAACAAAAGCAGCCTACATTGATTTAATATGGGAAGTCGAAGATAACAGACTTTTCCTGTTCCTGAGCAATAGACTTCAATATTAAGATTGATGACCTTATCTTTTCTTGGTAATATTGTTGGTACTTAGCTCTCCAAATCCAAAAACAACTTAGTATAATAAGTACCAAATACAAAATCATGAAGTTTCTCTTCTAATGGACTATAAAGGGGCTTTTTTTTTTTTTTTTTTGGCAAGTAGATTTTTTTCATATACTATTTTTGTATCAGTTGGTGAATACAAACCTTCAGTGAGCCTCAGCAGAAATGTCCAAATTCCTGATCTGCCCAGTGGTTTTATAAAATTCCAGTTCAGGTATGTTTGTTTGTCTTTAAAATATTGGCAGTACTTTTACTCTCTGTTATCTCCAAAAGAATAGACAGCATGCTCACCAATGAGGTTGATGGATAAGGAAAAGGTACATAATAGAGTGGGAGAGTTGGTACCTATTTCCTCATGTTAGATGGAACCTGGGTTGTAAGATTTTGTTTCAAATCTGCCACAAATCAGACCAGCCTGGATCTTTACTTTATTTCTGATTTTAGTTTTTGGAGAGGTAATGGTGAGGGTAATTCTCATTTTATAAAGCAAACTGATGTACACCCTAAGGTATTTTTGGAGAGCTACTCTTCTGGTAGTGGAAAAAAAGAAAGCCTCATTCAGAAATGAACATTTCTCAAAATGTGTTCCTTATTATTCTATATGTGAATTTCTCCAAATTATTTTAAAACTTTGAGATTGGTGGAAGAAAGCATCTACACAAGCAGTTGTTGAGCGCCTGGCAAGCTCAATGCTTCTGGGGTTGCTGCTTCAGGATTCTAGACGTTGGGCAGGCACAATTTTACCGCTAAGAGCTGTTGAGCGCCATTTCGACTCCATTCCATTTTTCTCCCTGGCGATCCAGTTCGTATCTTACAGCTCCCGTCTGGGAGCCGATAATATAATGAATTGCCTTGACTCTCGCTTCAATCCACTTTCCTCGCTTAATATGCAGCCCAAAGTTTTGCTGTTCGCTGTCAGATGGTAGTGCTAGACTTTCACACTGCTCCCAAAGCCTCCGCTGGGGCTGTTTCTGAACACGGAGTTACAAACTTTAAGAAGCAGGCAGTTCCAGACGGAAATCCACGCCAGGATTTGAACTCTGCTTCTGGCTTCCGTCAACTGACATAGTTGCCCTTTTGCTCAAACTCGCAGCTCCAGTTCGCACTCGGGAGAGCTCCGCTGGGTGTCTGCTGCTTTGCCGCGGCGGGGACGCGTGTGGGGGCCACAACCCGGCGCTCCTCCGATTCCTCGCGCCTTATTCAGAACCGAGGCAAACCCTCACTAGGATCCCAGGGCTTAAAACGTCTTCCCCCCAAAAGAAGTGGGGAAAGGAAGGAGCCGATCTCGATCTTTTTTGTTTGTTGAGTTTTATATTTCGGACCCTTAAGGAAGCAAATTGTGAGAAAGGAAGGGCTGTTCTTCCAGCAAACGTTTCCCTCTCTTAGCAAGCCCTCCAGGCCTCGGTTCCACATTTTGCAGTTGACTGCGTGGATTTTAATAGGTTGTTCCTATATTTTCGGGCCCAATCCTTGCACACTGTACAAGCCGGATAAAATGAGAGCACATCCTCTGCCATTTTCAGTCGGTTTGTCCTGGCAGCCCTGCCCCCCTCCTTGGCTGCCGCAACCGCTGGAGTTAAAGCTGAGCGGAGAAACTCCGCCTGATCCGCTGGGCGGGAGATCCAGTCCATATTTGCCAAGTGCTGTGCGGTCGGGGATGGCGATAAGAACTCTCTTGTGAGCGGGCGAGCAAGACTTTAGTCCGGTTTCCATGTCAACGATTCAGTCCATATTTGCCATCAGGCTGTTGGAGGCTGAGGCGCTTTCGTGAGGGTAGCGCTGTCCTAGTCCTAGTTCTCCAATCTGCGCCGGGATTCCTGAGCTGCCTGGGTGTGGGGTTAAAATACTGGGGCTATGGGGGAGAAAACTCCACCGGGAGAACCCGCAGCCCCAAACCTGAGTCTTGGAGCTCCCGCCAGCCACGTGCCCAGCTCCTCCCCTCCCCCCCCCCCTTTCCCGCTGCCATTGCCCCTAGGGAAAGCTGATGGGCCAGTTTCTAAGAAAGTTCCCTTCAACTCGGCAGTCCCTGGGATAGTGGTCTGGGGCTCTAAAGGTAGGGGTGGGAGAGGTCCCTAAACGATTTGAAATTTTTTAAAAAATGGTAAAGGAGAAATCCTACATTACCTGCTCCAGTCCAAGTGGATAGAGTTTTACGCACTTTACCTTATTGCTAGATAAAAATGGTGGCTGTTTTCAAAACAGCGTGCCCACGTGTAGGAAAGGGATTTTGGCACTTTTCAAATTTCACTGCCATTGAAAATAAGGGGAATGAGGGCTTTCTCTGGAGACAAATCCATTCTGGCTTCCAGATTTTCACTAGGCTCCAGGTTTCCCATTACACTCCAGCTCTGAGGAAAATGGCAGGGTAATTGCATGTAAAAATTCCTCATTTGTGTGCAGGACTCAGGACTGTTTGCCAGCTCAGAAGCAGTTGATTAAATAGCCAAGCTCCATTTATGAGGCAGCCTATAATTTGGTTTCTAGGACCTAATGCACCGGGAGAGTAGTTGCCCCTGAGGACTGTGAGTGAAAGGAGGGCACTTGCCCATTCCAGTCGGTCAGAGCCTGGTAGTTTGGTTCTTGACTTGAGGGGGGGGGGGCACCAGGCTTAGATTAACAGAAAGGTTTTGTCTTTTTAGTGTAAGATGATATTAAGTTTTCTTCAGAGTAGGAATGACTTCAGGTTTTTTTAATTATTCACAGTGACCAGCGGCATGACCAGAATTTGTCCAAGGGGCCTGTAGGATCTGGAAGTTCTAAGATAATGGATCTGTGGCTATGACGTCTCAATTTATAAAATCTGAGGGGAAAAGAGGCCCTGGTGTCTAGTGACTACACTGGCCTGGGCCTCTCCCAAGGCAGCCTTGGGCCTGGTGAGGAGCTGGAATCCCCTCTGGCTTTTGCAGCCTGTCACATCAGGGCATTCCAAATCAGCTTGAGGAGGAAAAAGCTGCTGCTGGGATTTGGTAGGGCTGGAGATCTAGAGTTTTCTATGTATGTTTCTAGCTCAATTGGCACCTTTTGAAATATAATAGTAAACTTTGAAGAATCTTTACACTGGGGGGTTGAAAACAATTTGGTTGCATCCATTTTTTAAGTGACCTGTTAGACTGCCCCTTTTCTCTCTTTAAGTAAGGAGAAAATGGTTGGCCTCTCTGTGGCCATCCCCATTCTGTCGTGGTTCCTTTGAACACTCAGTTTCCTTCAGTCCCTGGAGCCTCTTGTGTCAAGTGTTCACAGTCTTACAGGTATTATCTTCAGAGACTGGGGCTATGATCATTGTGGCCTAAGTTCTCTTAAGAGGAAAAATTGGCCTTGGGTTCTCCTGCTAGAAGGCTGTCATATGTCCCCAAAATAGCTTCAATGGTGGTCATTTTATGTTAGTGTTGAGATAATCTAAGGTTGAGATGATCTGCTTTCAGCTTTGATCTCAAACCCATTCTTATATTCTGATCACATTGTTGAATGTGGGAGGACTTGACGGCTTTTTTTTTTTTCTTTTTTTCTTTTAAGGCTAAATGGACGGGGATTCTGCTACTTTTAAAAATCACCCTCCTCTGTGCTTTGACTGACAGGGCAGTCCCTTCCCCTCGGTCTTCAATTCTATAAAATGGGGATAATCGGGGATAATCGGAACCTCATGCCCTCAGGGCCTTATGAGGCCGGGCTAATGAGGGAGGGGAGTGGAAAAACGGAAAGTCTGAACAATGATCTGTCATTCTTTTGGGCTTGCAAAGGGGGTAAAATGTAAGGCCCTGCTCGTTCACTCAGCTGGGTCTTTAAGAGCGGGTTTGTAAAAGGCTTTGAAGAAAAGTGCTGTAGAGGTGCTAAGTAGCAGCCAAGAGACCAGGCCCGCTGCCAGGGGGTCAGGCCTGGGCCGAGGCAGCCGCGGTCTCGGGCTCAGGCCAATTTTGCAGCCGCGAGTAAAGTTCACGCTGCCCGCTCCCCTCTGTGCGGCCTGGAGGGGACCAACCGGGATAGGAACGCCAAGAGGAAGGCGGCGCAGGCTCCGGAGAGGCGTGGGCTCCGGGCCGGGTTTTCCCCGAAGCCTTCGGCGGCGGCGCTGCCGAGCGAAAGCGGCAGAGGGCCTGCCGCCGCCGCGGCTCGTTCTCTCCCCTCCTCCTTTGTGAGGGGAAGGGAGCGAGTCCGTTCCATGGCCTGCACCCGCTCCGCGCTCCGTTCCGGGTTTGCCAGGCGGCCGCGACGGCGCTGGGTAAAATGGCAGTGCTGAGCCTCGTGTCGGAGTGAGGGGGACTCGGAGGAGAGTGGGGCGCTCTAGCCGCTCAGTCCGGCCGCCCGCCCGCTCGCCAGCCCGCTGCCGCGCAGCAGCCTCGGCCCGCGCCGCGGCCGGGGAGGGGAGGCAGGGCGCCCGGCCGGGTCCGCGCTCCGACTCTGCCTCCCGGCGCCCGGGCTGCTGCCGCGCGCCCTCCAGCCCGCCCGTCCCGGGTCCCCCTCCCCCCGCTCCCTCCCTCCCTCCCCGCCCCCTCCCCCTCGCCTCCCTCCCTCCCTCCCTCCTCCTTTCTCCGGCAGCAGAAAGCGGAGAGTCACAGCGGGGCCAGGCCCTGGGGAGCGGAGCCTCCACCGCCCCCCTCATTCCCAGGCAAGGGCTTGGGGGGAATGAGCCGGGAGAGCCGGGTCCCGAGCCTACAGAGCCGGGAGCAGCTGAGCCGCCGGCGCCTCGGCCGCCGCCGCCTCCTCCTCCTCCGCCGCCGCCAGCCCGGAGCCTGAGCCGGCGGGGCGGGGGGGAGAGGAGCGAGCGAGCGAGCGCCGCGCAGCAGCGGAGCCCCGCGAGGCCCGCCCGGGCGGGTGGGGAGGGCAGCCCGGGGGACTCGGCCCCGGGGCGGGGTGGGAGGGGGGGAGAAGACGAAGACAGGGCCGGGTCTCTCCGCGGACGAGACAGCGGGGATCATGGCCGCGCAGGTCGCCCCCGCCGCCGCCAGCAGCCTGGGCAACCCGCCGCCGCCGCCCTCGGAGCTGAAGAAAGCGGAGCAGCAGCAGCGGGAGGAGGCGGGGGGCGAGGCGGCGGCGGCGGCAGCGGCCGAGCGCGGGGAAATGAAGGCAGCCGCCGGGCAGGAAAGCGAGGGCCCCGCCGTGGGGCCGCCGCAGCCGCTGGGAAAGGAGCTGCAGGACGGGGCCGAGAGCAATGGGGGTGGCGGCGGCGGTGGAGCCGGCGCCGGCGGCGGGCCCGGCGCGGAGCCGGACCTGAAGAACTCGAACGGGAACGCGGGCCCTAGGCCCGCCCTGAACAATAACCTCACGGAGCCGCCCGGCGGCGGCGGCGGCGGCAGCAGCGATGGGGTGGGGGCGCCTCCTCACTCAGCCGCGGCCGCCTTGCCGCCCCCAGCCTACGGCTTCGGGCAACCCTACGGCCGGAGCCCGTCTGCCGTCGCCGCCGCGGCGGCCGCCGTCTTCCACCAACAACATGGCGGACAACAAAGCCCTGGCCTGGCAGCGCTGCAGAGCGGCGGCGGCGGCGGGGGCCTGGAGCCCTACGCGGGGCCCCAGCAGAACTCGCACGACCACGGCTTCCCAAACCACCAGTACAACTCCTACTACCCCAACCGCAGCGCCTACCCCCCGCCCCCCCAGGCCTACGCGCTGAGCTCCCCGAGAGGTGGCACTCCGGGCTCCGGCGCGGCGGCCGCCGCCGGCTCCAAGCCGCCTCCCTCCTCCAGCGCCTCCGCCTCCTCGTCGTCTTCGTCCTTCGCTCAGCAGCGCTTCGGGGCCATGGGGGGAGGCGGCCCCTCAGCGGCCGGCGGGGGAACCCCCCAGCCCACCGCCACCCCCACCCTCAACCAACTGCTCACGTCGCCCAGCTCGGCCCGGGGCTACCAGGGCTACCCCGGGGGCGACTACGGCGGCGGGCCCCAGGACGGGAGCGCCGGCAAGGGCCCGGCGGACATGGCCTCGCAGTGCTGGGGGGCTGCGGCGGCGGCGGCGGCGGCGGCAGCAGCCGCCTCGGGAGGGGCCCAACAAAGGAGCCACCACGCGCCCATGAGCCCTGGGAGCAGCGGCGGCGGGGGGCAGCCGCTCGCCCGGACCCCGCAGGTACACAGCTGAGTGGGGAGGGGGCTGGGGTGAGCGGGGTCCTGGGAGTGGGTGGCGGCTGCGGGGAGCAGGCCACAGCCTTGGGCTACCCCCAGTCCGGGGCCCCCACTGCTGGGGAGCTGCCATTGTCTGGCTCTTCTCTTAAAATGGCTGCCTGTCTGCCTTCCTCTCCTTCCCTCCTTCAGCCTTTGTGTGGGGCTTTCCCTGAGGTGTATGCTCCCCTTCTCCCTCTCCCCTGGTCCCTTCGAACTCCTGGGGTCTTCAGAGGGGTGCAGGGCAGAATGTGCGGGAAAGGGCCTGGCCCGGGGTGAGGGGGGTGCTGGGGGCTCAGCTTAGGGGTGTGCAGTGCTATGAGCTCGCGGGTTGAGTGGACAATTCTTTGCTCACCTGCCGCTCCTCTCTGCCCGCCCTCCTGCCTTCCTCTAGGCCGTTCCCCATCTGTGCTTTCAAGGAGGGGCCCCTCGGGCTCTGGGGTACCTCGGGGGAGGTCAGGGGCCTGCTTGGGGGCAGCTAGAGGCCGGCTGCGGTTCACCCAGGGCAGCCCGGGCCATCTCCTGTCTTAGTCTCCGTCGGCCCAGTGGCCTGGGCTTCTCCCTGGAAGTGCTGGTAAACAGCTGAGTGATTGGAGTAGTAAGTGCAGATTGCTTTGGTTTGGGATTTGAATTATGGAGGTAAAATCCTTCTGTCAAAGCCAGGAGACAGTTGGTCTTAGGTTGACATCCTATCTGTGATCTGATTGGCTCCCCATCTCCTGCTCTTGGCCATTTATAATTGCCTCTGATGTAATGGTACAACAATCCTGATGAGCTCATAAACTTTTACACTCTGCTTTTCTGCCAGTGATAACCCAAACCATCGCTGCCACTATCTGCCTTTTATTCCAGAGCTGAAATTGGCTGTGACCTTGAGGAGGGAGGTTTAAGCAGCAATACTGTATCAGCAGGAGCAGAGCCCCAGACAGGCTGCCCTTGTTACATTGTGCCGAAACAAAAGAGGAGGCAGTGGCATTTTGCTTGTACCTTGGATTTATTTTGCTTGTTATGTTTTATGCAGCCTGAAATAGATTCTGTGTTGTCAGAACAGTAGCTGAGTTTTTCTCTACAATGGGTTTGCTGTTTGTTTTGGTTTTGTGACTTTCCTGATGGTATAAATGACTTCTTTGATGGCTCTGAAGATGCATTTGTCTTGAGTAATTTTGACCATGTTCGCTTTTCAGAATCGAAATTATTTTATTGGGGTTATTTATTGAGTGACAAATGTGGGATCTTTATGGGAGGGGTGTAAGAGAAAACTTTTTTTTTTCCTTAAACTGGAAGCTTTCTGAGAGAATTTCATATTAGGTTCAAGTGTTCTGTTTTAAGGAAGACTGGCCTCATTCTTTGTTTACATGTTGAATCTTGTTAACACTTTGTTAATTGAACTTTGGGAGAGCAGCTCTGATTTAAAGAGAAGCTGACATCTTTTATGATCTTGTGTGGGACTTTCTCCTAAAGGCCTGGTTTGTTGAAATTTATCATTTGTTCCTGGGATATCAAAAAGGTTGGTTTTCTGTTTTGTCATCAGTCACTTTAGAGCTTTGAAATAGAAGTCATCTAATTTTTTTCTTTGCATTTTAAGGTATGTTCCATTTTTTTTCTATCTTCCAAACCTATAATGATACATGGTATTTGCTTAGAAATGACAACTTTTAGGTACATTTTTATGCATTCTATTTTATTTTTATTTTGCTCTTAGTATCTCTTAGCATCTTTCTTTCTTCAGTGTTTTAGTCAGGAATATTGGGTATTCTGTGGAGTAGGTATCTTTTGAAAGGGGAAAAGCTCTTCATGCCCCCAGCCCCCAGTAGTACCTAGTGGTACCTTCCTGCTATGAGATTTTGTTCACTGATTAGCTGTGTTCCTTCCTCATCCTGGAACTGCTTTTCTCTTCTCTTGAGCTGGGAGTTTTGAAAATAGCTGTGTTAAATGGCAGATTTAGAGCTCTGTGCCTTGACTCCACATTGTCTATGATGTTCTGTGTTGGGGCAAGAAACGGGAGTTTTATATGGAATTTCTGGTTCTGGAGGATAAGTTTTGTCTTAGAGAAGAGAACATCCTCTTCTTTCTGGATAAGAGACATTACATCTCTTTTCCCTTGAGGGGAGGAAGTGTGAGCCAGTTACCTTTCTTAAACTATTAGAAGAAATAATTTGGGGTAAGTTAAGACTCATTTACAAGCAAAAATTAATTTGAATTTTGCTGGTTTGGGGATATCCAGGCAAACACTTTGTTTTTTTGAGGGGGTGGGGGGAACTGGATAAAACAAACTTTTGCCATAGAGTGGTTTCTGTTTTTCAGTCATTAAATATTTGAGCACTTTGTGTGCTAGATACTATGCTCTGTGCTGAGTAAATGGTAGAAAAATAGATGTCGTCCCTGTCTGAAAGCTTGTCTGTGCTACCTCTCAATGAGTTTCTGGATTCACTTTTAACATCACCATACCTAGCACTTAATGCAAGGTTCCTGTTCAATTTCATTTCAGTTGCCTACTCCCTGACCTCCAGAGAATGGGCTCTTGAGCATTCACTTGTGGAAGAGACTATACAA
The DNA here is from genome assembly GCF_964662115.1 of Mustela nivalis. NCBI lineage: Eukaryota > Metazoa > Chordata > Mammalia > Carnivora > Mustelidae > Mustela > Mustela nivalis. Next base: position 18,715,317 of record NC_139029.1, read on the forward strand.
CTTTCAGTTTTGTGGTAGTCTCCATGAACCATGTAGATGGATAGATTTTGATACAAATTCTTCTTTGCTACTTAAGGATAAAGCTCTTGTCAGAGGACGAATCCTTCTTTTTAAGCATTCTTAAATAAGAGGGTCTTGCTCTGTCCCTTTCTCAGTCTTGGATTAAGACTGTTTTGCAGAGAATTGATTGACACAGCTAAGATGGTAATGTTCTCATTTGACTCTACTTTTATGAAATAAAGATTAGCTAAGTGTTTGTTTTGTGGCTCTGTCTTTTTCACAGGAGCAGGAAGATCCCAGCCAGCAAACTTTTCCTTTATTGCTTTCCATATGTAACACTGTGGCTTCAGGTGTTGAATCCTGCTACTGATGAAATATTTTTCGGTCACCTATGTGCTTGAGCCTCATGTGAAGCTTTTTATTTGGGATGCTTTTAGCTGTAGTACCTTGAGAGGAGTATCAGCTCATCAAAGTAAAAAATGAAATAGAATATGTGGTCCAGGATCAAGATGAATTTGATTGTAGAAGTTTAGCTGTTCTTGCTATGATATTTCCGATTCCTGGGAAACAAATACAGGAATCTTGGGCTTGTTATGGGAATGCCTGCTGGCAGAAATTCTGGGCTGGCTAAAATACAGGACTCTTGGAGCTCTCTCAAGTAGGAGGGACCAGGAAAACCACACTGAAATGGCACTTAGTTGTGAGGCTTCATGTTTCTCTACTGTCCATGAGAAAACTAGGGGTGATGGGGGTTGGGTTGGTGGCAAGAGAAGAGAAAGCATCCAAGACCAAGGTTGGCTTCTTTGTATTGGGCCCTGTAAGGACTTTTCAAGGTTTCTTTCCTTTGTGTGTGACACAGAGTAACCATGACAAGTGGCACCTGCTGTAATAAGATGTCTTGGGTTGCATTAAACATTCATCTGTTGGATTGATTCCTTCAGGGTGTGATGTCTACAGTAGACTTTAGCAATGAAGTTAGTGAACTTTTGAAAATTTGGAAAGAGGCTAACAGAGTATGGCAGGCCCATTCCCAACACCCCACTTCCCAAGGTTGTATTATAGAATTCTAGAAGCCACCGAACTGAGCAAATATATGGTTAAAATATGGTATTCAAAATAAATTGGCACTGAACTGTTCTTTCCTGCCAGTGAACTGGGATACCTTAGTCTCTAAAATGGAGTCCTGATTCCCATGGCTTTTATCTCTGGGTTTCTCCTTGTTTAGATTGATCATTATTATTGATGCACACTGAGTTGTGTGTGACATAGTGGTGGGGGGTAAAGAGCACAAGGCTCAGGAGCAAGAGGCTTTGATTCCACATTCAGTTCTAGATTAAGCTGTGTGATTTGGGGCAAGCCGTTGGTGTTGTCTCTTCATCAGTAAAGTGAAATTGGTGGATTGCATGGCCGCTTTCTCTGATGCTACACATTGGGCTGTGCTTTCGTACCTGACTTAACACGACGGCAACTTTTTCCTATACATGTACCGGTCGGGGTCTTGATACTGTCTGTCTTCCCTTGGGCCTGAAGAACTCAAGGCTGTTTCCTCCTGAGGATTTACAGGAGCAAGCTCTGAACAATTGGGTACCACGATGATCTGTGGCCCTTTACAGAAAAAGCCCTACCAAACTATTTTGCTTTGAAACTTTGTCATTAATCATTCTACCTGGCTGGTGGTTAAAACACTAAACATTAATGGAAAAATTGGTCAGACTTCATTAAAGGAAGACTTGAAAAATAGTTGCTTCAAAATCTCCAAGAGGGGATTTGGGGAATAGATTCAGGGTGGGGTAGGGAATAGATATTCATAACATTAACAGTCTGCTTCTTTTTGGAGGGGGAGGTTAGGAAGGTGGGAGAGGTCTCTTTAAGTTTTCCAGACTCTTTGGGTGTTTGGGCAGGTCTAGGTCTGGTTTGGGCAGTTGGTTGTAATCTGAGTGCCTGAACTTGTCCTGTAAGTTTTGCTGAGAGAGGAGCAAACGTTCCTGAGACTGGAACAGGAAAAGCCAAGCATTACAGGGTCAATTTCATAGGCCTGTTGCCCTTTTCTCATACCTTTGGTTTTTTAAGCTACATGGTGTGATTTCCAAATGCTGGAAATGCTGTTCTCTCTCTTCTCCAGCACACCTGAATTTCCTTTCTTTCTCCTCCTGGCTTAGTAGTTTAGAAGGATAATTTAGGCATATTCGAAGTATGCTAAAAGGAAGCTTCCCTTTATGAAAGAGGGGAAAAGGTAGAGGAAAAGGTGTTTGATCATTCTCTGCTTGACACAGCAGCTTCTTCCTCTCTGAAGGAACCAAATGTTTCAGAGCTTTGTGTAAATACTTGCTGAGCTGTCAATATGTACCCAGGAGGTTTCTGTAGTAAGATGTAAACGGCTCTATAGAATGTTTGACAGGCAAATTAATAAACAGTTTTCAAGCAAAGATAATGCTAGTCTGTTCTCATGTGGGGGAATAAGTAACTGGAGAAAAAGAAATGTGGGTAGGGAAGGGGGTAGTAAGGGGGGGGTGTGGAGATGTGGAGATAAGGAGAGATGATCTAAAAGAGATTGGAAGTGAAAAGATGCTGTCCTGGAAGAGAAGCCTCCATGGTCCTGGCTCCAGGCTAAGTTCAGGGCACATGGAGCCCCTGTTCAAAATGGATTGCAGTTTCAGAGTGAAAATAAACAGAAGTTTGGAAAGAAGATACTAAGTTTCAATAGTGAGGTAAGTGCTCCAAAAGCTTGGTTTATGAGACACTGAGTTTCAAAGCCTTGTTCTTTGGGAAAGGTTTTGTAGTTTGGTGAGATGTTTTTAAGGTTGGGTTTGCATTTTTGGAATACCAGAAAGGAGAGGGGAGAAAAAGATAACTGCAGCTTCAGCGTCGTCCTCAGCATCTGTTTTGCTGTGGCTCTCAGGATTAGAAGCCCACTTTATGGGCTGGGTTTATTTGTATAGTTTTCACTGGATTCCTGTGCATTCTTCATATATATGTTCAAATTAATGCTTCCAGGTTCCTGGGTTAGTACAAGGCCTAAATGTTTGGGGACTCTCTAAATGCTGCCTGAAGGGTTATATGGGTAGATTCAGTCTTTGTTTTTGAAATTGCCATTTTAGGATTAAAAACATTTCTGTGTTCCTTCAGTGAAACATTCTTTTTGTGGAGGAAGAAATATTTTAGAAGTATTTTAGCTGTGTGCCTGTAGTATTCTGCTTTGGTAGCCTTGTGAGATGACCAGATTTATCTCCTCAAAGTCTCTTTTTAAACAAAATCCACTGACTCTGACACCAGTTTTCTTCACAAGAAGTGTTTTTATAGACCAGAGTCCTGGAAGTGCCTGTTTGACTTAGCAGAGTAGTAGGGATTATGAATATCATTATGGCCCTGGCCATAATTTTTAGGCTCCACTGACTTACCAAAGGCTATCAGCTTGTTCTAAAACAAAATACAAAAATTTGGGTTGACACAGACATTGGTTGCACAGACCTTTCTCAGTGTCATGGTGATAAGGGTATTAGATCATCAGACTTGTTGCCGAAAGTATGATTTCTGGCTCTGGGATTTGGAGGTTCAGATGGGAGTAGGAAATAGCCCTTTGTGAACACGCCAGTTAGATACTAGGAAGGGACTTAAAAGAGACAGTATCTGCTTCAGAGGAATTTCATTTTCTTGGCAAAGCATGCTTATGTGCACACATCTGGAAAACTTGCAAAGCAGGGTTTTGTAAATGGGTATAGACCAAACTAAGTGTGTGGGCTGAAAGAATTCAAGAATAAGGAGCAGTCAGAGTTGGGCAGGGTTAACCTGGGACAGGTTTTCGGAGGCAGTGAATCGTGAAACTTAATGTTCAAGAGGGGGAAAGTTAAAATACTAATTTGCTTTTTCATAATGCTACTCTGAGTGCCACAGGCTCTATAGGATCCATGTTACACAACCATCTCCAGACCTGTAGTTGCTTCATTCTGGTGACTTTGAGAATTTGGACTGTCACTATAAAATTCTGTGAAAGAGAGTGGCTCCAGGGTCTTAGTGGTTCTTGTGGTTATGTGGGGCCTTTAGTACAACCTGCCAAATTCTTGGCCAGTTTCAGGGGCTCTTTTTTAGTAATTTTGGGTTTCGAAGGTTGTGTCACCTTCAGAGTTGTGTGCCCTGGACAACTCTGCAGTGACAGTGGTTCAACTTTGGTTGGAGAGCTTAGGTTTTTTTCTTTTTTTGGCAGAGCTAATCGACTTTTCTTAAAATGAGAGCCATGAAGTACCTGTCCAGATACTTAGGCTGCTGCTATTTCTAAAAAGCTGGGAGCTGTGCTGAAGCTGAGTTGCTTGGATCAGACCTTATATTGAGGGTTGATGGGTGGGTAAGGCAGCACATGTGCAGTTTGCCCATCTGTTCAGAGAAATGGCCTTTAATATTGTTCTTGATTAGGTTGGCTATGGCCAAAAAGCTCATAAATGCTGCAAACACATGCTTATTCCTATGGGAGCCTCTGAAATGGCAGTGATTCTTGTTTCTCTCTACCTGCTGGTCCATGTGCAGTTGGACCACACATGACTTCTGGTACTTTTCAAGGGCTGTAAGTGGATGCTTAACCACTGAAGATGCCTGGAGAGTCCAGTGCCAGGCCGCTGCCTTGCGTTCACCTGGAAGAGAAGGCTAGGTTACACTGTTGCAGTATACAAAAGTATAGAGTCCTGAGTACAGATTCTAGTCTAGAAATCTCTTTCCCAACTTGTTTTGCCTTGCCATTCTGGCATTTTGCAAAGCGAGTTTCCAGGCACTCAGAATTAAGGCTCAGTGGCTCATCTGCGATGGATAGCAGGGGAGGCTATCTTAGGCTGTCTGGGTTTTAGAGGAATCCAGGTTAGGGTGAATGTTGACTTAACAACCTTGAATATTCTTCATGAAATTGTCCCCCCCCCCCATTCAAATGGGATGGGATTAGTTTTTATTAAATGTTAAGGGACATCTGAGTGAACTTTCATGTGTTTTTGCTAGTCATGTGTGCATGCCAGAAGATGATCTTGGGACAGGTTGAGTCTTTATTTCCCAATGGCTTCTACATATTCCAAGGGTGTGCTGCAGTAAGAGGTCCAATGCCAAGAATGCATTCCAACACGCTGCAGAGTAGGAAATTTGATCCCTAAAATGTTGACTTAGTGTTGGTTATGGTACATATTAGAAATCACCCAGTAATCCAGGACAGATTTTTGTCACCCTCCAGGAAGCTAATGTTGATATGAAATACTAAGGGGCTTTGGGCACCAGGGCTATGTGCTCTGCAGGCCCAGAGTGCTGCTTAAATTGCCACCCATATGAAGAGGAAATGTGCCATGTGCTTTTTTTCCTCTTTTGCATTTGGGCTTCCTTATGGCTTCGTTGCTTCTGGGTTCCCAAGTCTGCAATGTTAGATATTAGACTTCCTCCTCCCTTGGCACGGGCACATTCATGATTTTTTGTGGCTCATCACCAGCAGCCAAGATTTTTGTATGCTTTTTCCCTCTTAAACTTGTTAGCTTTCAGCTTGCTTGTTTATAGACATCTCTGTTAAAAGGAACTCCCTGCTTGGGATCTAGCACCAGCATGACGGCAGCAGGGGAGTTGAGGGGCTGGTGTGATATCAGTCATTTAAAAACCCATTTGCTGTGTGCGTGTTGTTTTTTATTTTGCTTCCTGTTTTCCTTGAGGTCACAACTTGCTTGTTGGGCATGAGTGCATCTGGGTCCAGCTGTTTGCTCTCAACTGACTTAGGCCTGATATACTTTGACTTTAAGCAGAGTGTGAGTTCAGCCACATGGTAGATGATTAAAGGCTACATAGTGCTGAGTGCTTCCCCTTAGAGGAAACAAATGCGTGTTTGGGCTCTTCTTGCACAGTGATTTCCCCCTCCTTCTGAGTGGACCTTCTTATGGCTTTCTCTTGTCCTTAGTGAACAAGTCACCTAAGCAGAAATGCTGGGAATTAGTTGCTCTTTGCTACTGTGTCTGGTCTGGTGCGTATGGATTGCTATCTCTGTTCCGATCCTTAGGTGATGGAGTTCTTCGGTTGCTCCAGCAGTAGTAGATGTAAAAAGTAGTAGATGGGAATCTGGCTGCCAAAGATAGCTCTACTATAAAAGATTTGGGGAGCAATTCTATAGGTAGTTGATCCATAACTTTGTCCTGGGCTAGGGATAGGCTGAGAATCTCACTGAAATTCCAATTTTCAAATGATGGGATACTGAGGGTGAGTGTTACTGTTAACAGCCATGCATTTGCGTACTTACCATGTGCCAATCTCTGTGCTGGGTCTTTCTATGAATTTACTTATTTAATCTTCAAAACCATGAGAGGTTGGTTCTATTGTTACTCCTCCCACTTTACAGATGAGGAAATGGAGTAAAAATGAGAAATTTGCCCTAGGGCAAAAAGCTAGTAAAAGGTAGAGTTCTGATATGAATCAAGGTTTGTCTGATTCTTGAGCACCGTAACATTTTAAAATACTAAATTTGCTTCTTCAAAATAAATTATTCAAGCACTAAGGCTTATTGGGACATTATTTTTGCAGTAGCCTGGGACTCTTAAATGGGATGAAAGACTGAAAAGCCTTTAGTTACAGTTTTACATTATGCCTAGATTTCTGTCCATCTAGAATTTTATTTAAGTTTCTGATGAATGGCCATGTGATTCCCAATGCAAAGAATTGGTGGCATTTGGTGATCAGGCCACTTTTCTTTTTGGGAGGGACCTTTGAGAGGAGTGAGGGTAGGGGTGGATTGAGGCTCAAAGTGATCTAAGTAAGAGCAACTTGCCTTATGAGAGTATTTGCAGATTGATTTTACTTTCTATGACTTGGAGCACTTGCAGGAAAGGCAAGGTTTATGATCTTAATTTCCACTCGGGGAAAGTGAACACATGAAGATTGAGTACCTCACACAAAGTTTCATAGCAGAGTCAGCTCTAAAACCAAGGTTTAAAGTTCCCTTATGCTGTGTGACTTTAGGCAGGTCACTTAACTTCTCTGAATCTGTATCCTCAACTATATAATGAGGAAAAAGATCTACCTTGTAGGTTTCAATAAATATTAATAAGATATATGAAGATACTATTATCAAAATAAAATTTGAACATGACTCCTGGTTGGTAGAGGCCCGTTTGAGAGGGGGATAGTAGGGAATGGTTAAGGACACTTGGTCTTTACTGAATTAAAAGCTATCCCATAGTTCTTAGCTACGTATAAGTTATATTAATGCTTAAAAAAAAATAACAGATTTTATTACGCATCTTTTGTTCTGGTTTGAGAGATTAGTCCAGTAGTTCTCTGTGGGATCCCTAACCATTAGCATCAGCATTACCTGGACCCTGTTGAGAAACGTAAGGGGGCGCCTGGGTAGTTCAGTCAGTTAACTGTCCAGCTCTTGATTTCAGCTTGGGTCTTGATCTCAGGGTCATGAGTTCAAGCCCCACATTGGGCTCCATGCTGGGTATGGAGCCTACTTAAAAGAAAGAAAGAAAGGAATGCAAATACTTATCCAGACCTGCTGAATCCAGAACTCTAGCAGGATGTTTTAACAAGCGCTCCAGGCCGTTGTGATGCATACCCAAGTTAAAACTACTGGGTTTATGCATTTATGGTCAGCTGTGCTACAGAGTATATCTGAATTACGGGAGGGACTCCTTCCAGATTATACCATAGGCTAATGTTTCACATGTATCTGCCCTTACAAGATGTGAGAGAATTACTGGATAGAGAAGAGGTAAATGCGTGGGGTTGGGGAAAAGAAAGGAATACTTTTTGAGATGGATCTTCTGCTATGCAGTAATGATAAACTCCAGTGACCAAGCAGGTCTGTTTCCTTATAGGTCTTAGGGACTCCCTGCCTTCCAGTTCTCTTTTTCTTAGCTCTTTGGTGACATGCAGAATGAGGATAATCTGAATCTGTGGTACTGATTGTTTGATGAAGGTGGAAAAGTTCATTTTAGGATTGTGACTGTGTGGTCAGTAGGTATGACCAGGCAAGTAAATTGACTAAGAAAGTGATTCTTGAAAATGGCACTGAGGCCAGTTTGGGAGCTTTGATTAAACGCCATGATGTCCCTTCTGCTCGTGATGGCCAACTGATCTGAGAACAGGGCCTTTGGTGATCTGCTGGTCTCTTAGTAGGACATCCTTAATGACCTCCCTCCTTCTCTCACACCTTAGCCTTTCAGTGGCTAGCTAGAGTCTTGCTGTAATTCCTTTCCTTGTGACCCTTGTCTTAAAGTCCTAGCTTCTCTAAGTCAACTCCTGACAAGTTGCCCATCTTTGAAGTGGTTGAGATCTCTCCAAGAAGCGAACTTTTGAGCCAAGACCTGTCCCCAGTTGTATGACTTGATAAATAATGATTGTGCTTGGCACAGAAGTGGGAGTTTGAGAAATGGTCCAGGAATAAACAGTAACAATGCAAAGACATAGTGTAGAACCAGTGTTTTAGTACACCTGCACTTTCTGAAAACCTGATGCGGTTTCTGTATTGTTCCCATTAAAAACAAGTTTCCTTGTACCAGGCCTCTTTTCCCTCCTGTCTGAGGAGTGAAGCTGTGATCACTGTGACCCGGCTGCCATGAAGGCCAAGGCTTCTAGGAGGCAGTGTACTGACAGTTTGATCTGTGATTTGACATTTATGGGTACAAATAATTTTAGTAGGGAGTCCTATGTTCTTTGTGTGTGCTTGTGTGTTTTAATCTCCCTTTGTCATCCCTCTGCCTTCTAGCCTGATTTTCTCTAGTTTTTGTTTTTTGCCTTTTCCGTTCCCTCTTTTGATGTCTAACTCTGTTGGTAGAATGCAGAGCACATGGAGGCCTAGTAATTTTACCATACTAGAGCTGGTAAAGTGTCTTTATTGGAGATGCAATTTACACCACTTTGAGATCAGCTGCTATCTGTGTGCCTCAGTTGGAGGTACCTGCCCTAAGGAGAGGCAGGAAGTGCCTTTGTCTAATTAACTAACAAGCAGAAGTTTTCCTAAATGATCTCTACCTCTTCTACTCTCTTTCCCACTTTATTGCCTTTGGCCTGGAGACTGTTTCTTAGCCTTCCTCAATCTGTTTTTGGGGTTGTGTTGGTACAGGACAGATTGTAACATTTTTGTTTTTCTTTCTAGTCTGTGATTTGAATCCTCTGCTTTCCCAGTGCAGCTTTGAATCGGCTTCTTTAAAACCCCTACATGAAACCTCAAGTGACCAATATGTGGTCTCATTATGGTATTTTGGGTTAAAATAAAATGAGATTGAGATAGCTGGGTTCACCCACCCAGACGTATTCACCAAAAGGAAACTCTGTGTGCCTTGAATAAGACAATCTCCAAAGAGTGTGTGAGCTAAAACGAAAACAGACTTGGGGATGGGGGTGAGGAAAAGATAAATTTTAGCTAGATTTGCATAACTTAGCTTGTCAGGTATCCATCTCAATTTGATTATACTGGCCAGAGATAGCAAATAAAGAGGAGAGACAACTAAACTTCAGAAAAGATAGCTAGTAACTTTGGTCTGGCCCAGGCATATTTCTAGTGTAACTGACGGAGCCAGCCAGCGTCTCCTGTACACATTTGTGTCAACAGTGGTGTAGAGGAGGTTGGTACCAATGTGCTTTTGGAGCTTTGAAAAGAACTGGAGAATTCACAGGACTGTATGGCTTTTCATTCAGGGAATTGCTGACCTTAAAAAAAGCCTGAGGATTTAAGAGGCATCTATAATCTTAATAAGGTTGGCTGTGCTCTGGGCCATTCTTTAACTTACTTGATTGTGCCTGTTAGAGTTCAGAGTAGATTTCGGGGGACCAGGAGAAAGACTGGCATTTTTGGAAAGTGGTCCAAGGCAGCCCTAGGAATTAAACACAGTGGCATTGCTGCTTCACAGTGTCTTTACAGGACTTGATTGGATTGATGACAAACGGAATCTCCAACTGCATGTAAATCAAGTTCCTACAGCTCAGTGATGTGTCACAGATACCTTTTTTAGTACAGAAGGAGAAATTTTGGCAGGATGTAGAACTGTGCACTTAGAGAAATTTAGGATCTTTTTATATAACCCATGCAAGACCAGTCCAAGTTTGGAATTACAGATAAAATAAAAGGAGTGGGGGAAAATGAGAGCTTCTTAAAGAGAAAGCAAATGAGGCCTTAAAGTTTTGCGACTATGAGCAGTTTTTGCCTTTGCCTTTTTTGTTTGTTTTTAAGCAGTTATCTGCAAAGCAGTTTAATATGGAAGAAGGAAGAGTATTTCAGAAACTAGGTCAGAAGAAGTAAGCATGATTTAGAAGTGTTGTCTTTATTGAAAAGTTGCTATGTGCCCTCCTGGGTGAAGCTGTGTTTGTAAGGTTACATGACCCTTGACTCTCTATTCCTTACGTGTACTGTATCACTTCATGATAAGGGACAAGTAAGCAGGGCAGAAACTGTCTTAAAAACCGTGCCACTCCATAGGGCTTGTGGTCCATCCACACTAAGGTCCTTTTCCTAATAGAAACACCAAAGAATGGTTTGTGGGAGGAAGTACCTTTTCCTGGTGTCAACCCAGACCACCTCATGTGGGTAGCAAGGTCTCTACATTGTTTTTAATTATCGAGCGCAGTACTGGGATGCGACATCCCAACCTGTCTTTCTTGCATACCATCAGGATTTCCTAGACTTTGATCCTATTCCCCATTTTTCAGGAATTTGGGGGGATAATAACTTTTTAGCTCACTTAATTGCCCAATCCTGTTATGGACTTACTTGCCAATGTAAGAAGTCTATGGCAGAACTTTTTTTTTTGGAAAACCTGTGAGTACCCACCTTCCATTTGCAGGTTGCTTACAGTAATGCAACAAATACTTACTGAGCTTCTACAATGTATCAGTTACTGTGTTGTGAACATAGGATTCATAATTTCTGCTTCCGTGGAGTACTTTCTAGTGGGGGAAGATGTAAGTAAGTAATTACAAATAACCATTATGAAGTTGTAATAAATGCGCTGGAGGAGAAGTGCGACCTTCAGTAAATTATCTTCTGACTATTTTTTAAAGTAAATTTTATATATGATTACCTTGGCTACTGGGTGGCTTTGTAATGCTGGGCTCTTGGGATGGGTACTGGTCAGTTCTGATTCCCTTTCCCTTCACTGCTCCAGGGTCAAGTGTTACAGGAAATTCTCCATCTAAGATTGGACTTGTAATGGGCTAGAGTCCATTGTTTCTCCTCGAGGCTCTTCTTTGTGTGGAGATGCATTGCAGGACATTTGGCATCCTGCTCCCCAGGTAATAAATGCCAGTAGCACCACAGAGTTGATGTGATAACAACAACAACAACAACAACAAAAACAACAAAAAAGGCACTTTAATACATTTATTTCCAAACACTTCTCAGGGGATTAGTATTATTCTGATTGAAAACTATTGGGCTTTACTGTCAGGATTCTTGGGAGGAGATTCCTTGGGATTCCTTTGGGAGAAAAGACTGAAAGTAGATAGAGCTTGAAAACTGGACTGATCAACCCTTTAGATGTCTGACTTGTGTTGTTCTTGATTTTTAAGCAGGTAGTTTGAAACTGCTTACAGCCCATTCTGCTTTTTCGCTCATTGAGGGTAAAGGGAAGTAATGTCTGTTTGTGTAGTTTATGAACCTGTATGTTTAACAAGCATTTCCCATATTTAATCATTTCAACTGTCTTATATCTTTGTTAGACAGTTTTTAATCCCCCAGTTTTACAGATGATTCCGGTGTAAGGGAAGTGACTTGCTCAATGTAGTATCAAAGCCTGTGCTTTTTTCCCTCTTTTTTAAAAAAGCATAACCTCAGTTTATTTGTTAGCTGACCTCTAATTGACCACTTTGGGTTTCTGGTCTTGAGTGTATAGGACGAGACCTTAAGTGTTCTAGTTGCTAAGCTTTGTTTCTAGAAATCTGGGACTTGTGCAGGATGATAATAGCTAACATTTTGGGTGCTAGAGGATATAACAGTCAATGAAACACACTTTATACCTCTAGTATCTCTAGACATATACCCACTAGCTTATATATTTTAGTCTAAGATATAGACATTAAACAAGATAAATAGTAAACCATAGAGTATTCTAATGATACATGCTTGGGAGAACGGTTAATCATGGACCAGGTCAAAGAGCTGTGCAGGATTGAGATACTGGATGGGTTTACCAGGGAAGGCCACGTTAAAGTGTTGTTTGATGTGGAAGAGAGCTATACTAATACTGGAAGGAGGAAAGTGTATTTCTGGTGGAGAGGTTGGTGAGGCTGCAGCATGTCCAGTTGGTTTGAAGAAGAGGGTCTTGTTTTAATGTATTAAGTCATTCATTCAGCCCCGAGGGTGCTACTAGTATTGTCTCTGTTCTCTTGATGCAGAAACTGAGGGATAGAGATGTTGAAGGCCTTGCAAGGGCAGAGCTCTTAACCATTGTGTAGGACTGGCCACCCAGGGCCAAAGCATTTCCTCTGCATGAAGGAGGTTAGGAATTAACAAGGCCTCTAGAATTTCACTTTCCCTTCCACAGTCCCCCCTTTTTTTTTAAGATTTTTTTTTTAATTTATTTGACAGAGAGAGAGAGAGAGAGAGAGAGGTCACAAGTAGGCAGAGAGGCAGGCAGAGAGGGAGGGGGAAGCAGCCTCCCTGCCAAGCAGAGAGCCCGACGTGGGGCTCGATCCCAGGACCCTGGGATCATGACCCGAGCTGAAGGCAGAGGCTTTAACCCATTGAGCCACCCAGGTGCCCCCACAGTCCCCTTTCCTTTCCTACTTTTAAAGAAGGAAAGTTGCTTTACACACACATCTTCACTGTCCTGGAATACAGAATGTGAGCAGCATAAGTATATAGTATGTTAGTGATACGTGTGTAGGTGAACAAGACAACGCAGGGACTCAGTATATGAATTTCGGAAAGCTTGGTTTTGACTGAGACTGCGGCTTATTTAGGAATCTGGGAGTCTGAGATGCATTCCTGGTGGTTTCTCTATTGGCCAGGCACTGCCCTCTTAAGACCATTGTTTGGCTAAGGAAACTGAACATGCATCTCAGCTCTAGAGTCACTTGGTACTAGAGATGGGAGGAGTTTGGGAAAGAGGGCATTGTAGCCGAATGCTCCCAGACTTGACAGGAGAATTGCCTAAGGAGATTCCTGGCCCTCTCCCAGAGCTGCTGTTCTAATCTGGAGGGCCGGATTCCATTGTGTTGCTGAGGATGTTAAGGTACAACCTGGCTAGTGCTTTGCCCATCCCCCCCAACCCCAGCCCACCCCAGGGAACTGGTCAGAGAACTGGGATGGGAACCCAAGTGTCTTCTCAGTCTAGTACTTTTCACCATGTTGTGCTGCTGCCTTACTCTTGAGATTAAAAAGTTGTTAAGGAGGGGATGTTTAATTTTATCAAATGGCATTTCAGTTCCTGTTTTAATCATCTTCTTGGGGACTTAACTGTTTTTAAAACCTGGGATTGAAGCAGGACCTAACGAGGAATTCCTTCTCAAGAAGTTGTGTGGTTTCCTCAGAGGCTTTTGTAATTCGCTAGAAATGGGAGAGATTGATTAGCTAAATTTGGTCTTTGAAAAAAGTGTTCCTCATTATTTGCAGAAGAGCATTTTCTTTGTGAAAGGTGGCTAATGAAAGTGTGCTGGTTAAGAAGGACTCATCGTTTGTTGTTCATTAGTTTGGTGCTGTTGCTGCACTATTTGAAGGGCTCTTTCTGGAACCAAAGAAGAAATAAAGAAAATACAGCCACCTGGTTGTGGTTTTTCTGGCATGCCTCTTCTGGGTGGACAGCTGTGAGGTGGTTATTACAGTTGGCTCTCATAATCTGTTTGAGTTTTGCTAGATGATTCAGTGACTCTTACCCTTTGGTCTCTTTTCTACCCTTCATAAGTTTTCTGTGATCATCTGACCTAGAAGGAGGGAGCACAGTAGCCTAAAATCTCTGAGCCAGGAGAGAAGCCCCTTGTTCTCTATCACTTTTAGAGACAGAGTGTGGATTGGAAGATCAAGTCTGATGTCTGGTTGCAGCCCCTCCTAGATGTTTGGTCAGGCTGGTGCTTCAGGTGGTGGCTTTGAAATGAGTTCTTAGTCTGCAGAAAGGAGTGTGCCCTAATCTCCTAGAACTATTTCTGTAAACAGAGTAGGGTTGATAGAACTTTTCATTGAATTTGGGTTGTTTTTTTAAAGATTGTATGCATGTATGTATTTGAGAACGAGCACAAGTGGTCAGAGGGAGAGGGAGAAACAGACTCCCCGATGAGCAGGGAGCCCGGGAGCCCAATGCAGGACTTGAGTCACGACCCAAGCCAAAGGCAGACACTTAACTGATTGAGCCACCTAGGCACCCTTGAGTTTGGATTTTTAACACTTTTTTTTTTTTTTAAGATTTTATTTATTTATTTATTTGACGGAGGCGGAGAGAGGGACCACAGGCAGGGGGAGTGGGAGAGAGAGGAGCAGGCTCTCCACTGAGCAGGGAGCCCAATGTGGGGTTCTATACCAGGACCCCAGGATCATGACCTGAGCTGAAGACAGAAGCTCAACAACTGAGCCATCCAGGTGTCCTGAGTTTGGATTTCTGAATTTATATTCTATTTGGACACTTAACAGAATTTTGAAAGTTTTTTGTTTTGTTTTGTTTTTTGTTTTTTAATCTCTTTGGTGAGGGGCACCTGGGTCACTCTGTGTCAAATAAATAAATAAAATCTTAAAAAAAAAATCTCTTTGGAGAGGTAGTTGTTGTTAATACTTGTCTCACCATAGGCAGATGACCAGTTCATTTAGTAGTTGGATGAACTAGCACTAGAATGTTTTCCATCTCTTGTAGAAAATTTGGGGTATGATTCTTAGGTTAAGAAGGATAAGAATCTTGGGCTTAGTGGATTTAATTTCCTAGGTCAAGTGTTGGTATGTCTGAAGAGGTATTTTTCTTTTCCTATCATCAGTTTAGCTTCAGAAAATCTTAAATAATGTCTCTGGTGAGACCAGATAGGAGGTTAAGGAATGTCTTATTGTTGTCCTAGGTCATAAACAGTAGGGAAACCTGACTGTTTAAAATCCAAAACAGAATGAAGGGAGTCTCTTTATTTTAAGAGGCAGAGTGTGGGGATGGAACTAAACAAGCAGGTTTCTGGGCAGTTTCTCTTCAGTTTGGGTAGGGGTCCTTGACCAATTTTCAAAGCCATGAGATATTGGAAGAGTAAGAAGAGAATGAGGCGGCTTTAGATACAGATGTCTGTGTGGCGGGGGAAGAGGGCACAATGAGAATGATTTATTCTGGTTAGCTGCTGTGTACCAGGGTATAAAGGGTGATTCTTTTTAGGGGAGTTTATTCTGTCCATCCTGGGATCCCAGTGGAGCCACGTGGAGCTTGGGGGAAGCTGAAAGCGTTGATTGGGAGAGGCCTTACCTTTTATATTTGTCCCTGCCTGGAATGCCCCTCAACAGGGGAGGGTCCTGAACGGGAACTGGATCAACAGCTGCCGCCTGTCCCTGTGATCACAGGAAGCCGAGGCCGGGTGCCTTTGTATGGGAGCTCCGCAGCCAGACAATAGTTTGTGCTGGCGGGGCCATGTGGCGAGTCACGTGACCTGGGGCTGTTTTCTGCTGGGGTCCTTACCCATCTGTTCTCTCGGCTCTTTCTGGGTTATCAGGCGCCAGTCCAAGTCCTCCCAGGCAGCCAGCTTCATGGCCAGAGATTACGAGCACTAACCTTCCTGGCAGGGGCGGTGTGGCTTCGCGTTTATGCAGATTAGCCATGTGTTTCTCACTTCAAGGCGTTCCACAGGAAAAGCCTTTTCCTGTGTTTGGCTCTCAGTGGGCGGTTCCCAGCTTACTGTACTGGGACTCTCGAGCAGCAGGCATGCACGGGAGGGATCACAGTACACTGGCCCCCTCCCATTCCACCTCCAGTGCTACGTCACCACAACACAACCGCTCGCGCTCTCATACTGTTGGTGTCATTCATTCG
This sequence comes from Mustela nivalis, assembly GCF_964662115.1. Lineage (NCBI taxonomy): Eukaryota > Metazoa > Chordata > Mammalia > Carnivora > Mustelidae > Mustela > Mustela nivalis. The sequence goes on from NC_139029.1 coordinate 18,731,237, forward strand.
GTGCCAAGATTGCTTTAAAAAATTCCCTTGGCCCCAGTTCAAACAGGAGTACAGCTGGGATGTGTTAGATTTTAGGCAGTCTGCCCTCAATTTGAGATGAGTTATAAATAGCAGTGCCGACTTCCTTAACTACCGCTCTCTGAGGTAAAATGCAGGTTAATTACTGTGGGAATCAATTAGGGGGTTCTTTCGGTTAAAGAGCCAGGGATGCTTTTTTTATTGTTATTATTAAAAGTCATACAACAAATCTGGCTAGGAATGAATTGAAAGCACAAGGAGTAAGGAATAATATTTAGATGTCCAAATTCCAGGTTATGGCACGAAGTTTATACTGGCCCCAGCTATTTGGCATTTAGGATGACAGAACAAGTGGTAGTCAAGACTTCTGCATTCTGATGGACAGCTTTTCCGCAGCCTCGGCCCATCCCTTTTTACTCCTGTTCTTGCCAATCTTTGGGTACCAAGTCTGGCTCCTTAGGTTTGCCTGCCGCCTGGTCACATCCTTTCTGTATCTTCGGATTGAGACTGAAGCCTGGAGCTTTTGGACTTTTATTTCAAGAAAATTAAGTTGATCTTTCTTTGGTGCCACAGGAACATGGTGTGATACATTTTGGTGAATAGTATCTTTCTGCTTGGAAGTTTGAAGGAGGGGGCCTTGGGGGCGATCTTCCCTGCTCTCTTCACAATCAGTCATGGTCAGGAGTTGGAGAATTTTGAAGTCCAGTTTCTTCTATCTCAGCATCCCTGAGGGTTGTTATGGCTTTTCTTGGTGCAATAAGAAGTTGTCAGGGATTCCATTAGCCCACTGGTCTGTTGGGCATGTAATTACTTTTGCCTGGATTAGGGGGACTCTCTGCGAATGGTTAGTCTACAAGCTGTTCTGACTATATTCAGAGGGTCCAGCCTACTAGGCATCTTTGCCTTTGATGCCCCTCAACTGCATCTTTTGATGCATTTTATTTGGCAGGTGGTTTGTAACATGGCCAGTGATCTGGAAAGAGATAAGCGGTGGATGGAGATGGATTTTTTTTTTCTTCTGGTTCTTCCCCCTTTTTTATTTTTATTTTTTTATGAATACAGGAGAGTATATATAGCAAGGGGCCCAACTTCCCTGATCAAGGGGGCATCATTTTCTTCTCATTTATGTGTCTTTGTGGCAGAGCCTTTGCTTTCGAAGTATAATCACAGTAATCTACTCCTGTGGTTTCCCATTGAAAGGATTTCCTCTCCATCATTCCCAGAGTGGAATCTCTGGCTCTTTGCAGCCAGAGTTTGGTGTTTCCCCATTCCCTGCCTCTTCCTTGATGCCTGCAGACTGCTGATACTGGCTTTTCTGTCTTGCATGTAGTAGGGATTTTTCTGGCTTGAAATTGCTATTTTCCAATAAAGCTGATTAGTGATGATTTAAGGCCCCTTCTCTATTATGAGAGATTGTAAGATGGCATTTCATCTATAACTGCAAATCGCAAATCTTTCACAGTGGTTTGAAATGTCAGAAGTGTGAGTTAGGTCTCTACTTACCTCCCCTTCAGATATAAGTGGATGTTTAGCTTCGACATGAGACCAGAGTTTATCGGATTGTTTGAACTGAATATGTTTTAATTTGCAAAGCTGCATATTCTGTTGATTATAAACCTTTGGTGAGGGGAGGAGGTCAGAAATCTAATGTCCAGGAGGGGCAATGTCTAAATTTTATTTTTAGAATAAGGATTTCTTTGATTTGCATTAATTTTTGGTCTGCAAAGATTTCCTAAAGTTGATGGAAGAATCCTTGAAAGCTTTATTAACTAGGCCCCTCTAAGTAATTGTCCTCCACTGGGAGTACAGGTTCCTAGATAGGAGAAAGAGATAACTTGCTTTTAGCCTTTTGTTTCTAAGCTGTGTTTGGGGATGCCTTTGCAGTTTGAGGATCTCTCTGGTACAGCATGGCACATAAGATTCTTCTCAAAAGTGCTGCTTCTCCCCTGGCTGTTTGTTCTACCCTGCCCTCTTTTTCTTTCGGTTTAATCCACATTTTTTTTCCTCTTCCCTCAAAGTCATAACCTGGTTTAGGGTGTGCCCTTGGCCTATGGCTAGATGGTTTGATCTGGGCTTTCCTCCCCATAGTATCCCCTACCTACTTCTTACAGTAGGGCAGCCTGGCACATTGAAGTTACTGGGCCCTAGCCCTGCACCTGCTTTCTGTAGCAGGGAGTGGAGGGGGAGGACTTTGAAGGTGATCTCTGGCTTCCTAGAACAGCTCCCCCCCCCCAAGATTTTATTTATTTATTTCACAGATCACAAGCAGGCAGAGAGACTGGTGGGGGGGGGGGAGCAGGAAGGGGAGCAGGCTCCCTGCTGAACAGAGAGCCCAGATGCCGGGCTTGATCCCAGGGCCCTGAGATCATGACCTGAGCCGAAGGCAGAGGCTTAACCCACTGAGCCACCCAGGTACCTCCCTAGAATATAGTCTTGATGGATTCAGTCAGCTAGACAACTAAGTGCCAAATCTTAGGATTCTGAATTTACTATAGGAAGTTTAGATATATAAGAGATCAGAGTGTGCTGAAGAATGGGAAGTGCCTTTATGTTGAAGGGTTGGGTTTCTGCTAGTGGAAGCCATTGTGGACAGGAGGGCAGGGCAGGATACCACTGTGTGGAGTTGGGCATGCCCCTGTGTGGGTTGAGTCTGAAGAGTATAGAACTACAGCACACTGTGGACTTCAGAGCCAGGCAGAAGCACTGTTAATCGTTATTGATAATAGCTACTATTTATTAGGCATTTAAATGGTACTGTGTGTAGTGTGTTATGTACATTTTTTTAAAGATTGATTTATTTATTGAGAGAGAGATTAATTTGGGGGGAGGGGCAGGGGGAGAGGGAGAGGCCAAGGCAGGGCTGGATCTCACAACCCTGAGATCATGACCTGATGAAACCAAGAGTCGGATGCTTAACCAGCTGAGCCACTCAGGCGCTCCAAGTTATGTGCATTTTAGGTGAAAAATTTTTCACTGTTTAGATGGACTTATGCTCAAGATTAGACAGTGATAGAGTTAGGATTTGAACCCAAGTCTATAGATTTACACATTCTTTGTTCTTTCTGTGCAATACTGTACAAGATGTAGACAGGAATTTTGGAGCCCTTGGTGAGCAGGGAAAGAGGAAAATGATTTGTGAGCACTGCTCTAGAACTGTCAGTCCAGTATGATAGTCACTAGCTACAGGTGGTTATTTGAATTTAAATAAAAGTAAATAAAAATAATTCAGTTGCAGGCATCTGGATGGCTCAGTCAAATGTCTGCCTTAGACTCAGGTCTTAATCCTGGGCTGGGGTGGAGCCCACATTGGGCTCCCTGCTCAGCAGGGGTCTGCTTCTCCCTCTCCCTCTGCATCCCCCCTCCCCTCCCACTTGTGCTCTAGCTGGCTCTCTCTCACTCTCAAATGAGTAAGAAAATCTTTTAAAAAAAATAATTCAGTTCCTCAGTCATACTAGCCATATTTCAAGTACCTAAGTCACATGTCAGAGAAAATTTTATTGGACAGTGTGTCTCCAGATCTCACTTACATTAGTGTACATTAGAGTCATCCAAGGATCCTAAGGAGTGGAGGGAGTTGGGGAGAGACACAAGCATTCGTGTAGCCTCACAGAAAATTCTGATCTGTTGCCCTGGTTGATAACTACTGCTCTAGAAGCTCCACAGTAACCATGGTAATAACTGCCCCACTTGTGTTGTGGGGAGACCTGATCTGACAGAGATACCTAGAGTGCGCTGGTCTTTCAGTGGAGCAAGTGTAGTCTCCTTACCTGGGGGCCACATGGACAGCAGCTGCAGTTGGGGGTGAGCTGAGGATCTGGTCACTATGTGTGGCATCGTGTGGCCATGTAAGCCCCTGAGCTCTTTGCAGGAGGGACTCATGATGTTTTGGCTTCATTGCTAGGTGTATCTGGGGAAGACCCCCTGCTATTTATTACTTACTAGTCCAGTTGTTAAATTTGAATTTCCTAAACAGCGCCAAAAGAATCCCCATAGCTCCAAAATTAATGATTGAGATTTTATTGGAGCTTCTTATTACAGAGGCAGGACTTGGGCAAAAATTTGGTAGGTATGATTGTTGGAAACAGCACTTTAATAATATTGACATGTAGTAGTGATTTGGTATACGGTTTTACTGTGGTTCACTGTAGTCTAGAAACTTGAAGGGTACTTCCATCCTCACTGTTACCTTTTTTAGCTGAGATTTTGCTGCAGCCTAAGAATTTTGCCTCTGCTTTTTTTCCTTTTGGTGTTTAGGAGGACAGTTTCTGTGGCTTTTTGTCTTACCATTTTCTGTATAACAGCTTGACTTTCCCCTCTGTTATAAAACACTTAGGTAGTACTCTGTCCCCCAAAAAAGATATGTACAGAGAACCATTTATCTGAGTGTGCCTCCCTCCCTGTTTCTTAGAGGGCTTTTGTTGTTTTTTAAGGTCTTATCCACCTTAAATTATAGAACACTAATTATAGAAAAGCAGAAGAGGAAGGACCCCAGGTATAATCTAGATCAGTGGTTCTTAAAGTATGGCTCCTGAACCAGCAGCATCAACATCAGGAGGATCTATTACAAGTGCATAGCTTAGGCCTGACCCTGAACCTGTAGAGTCAGACACTCTGGGGTGGGACTCACCAGTCTGTGTTTTAAAAAGCCATCTAGGTGATTTTGATGCATTCTAAAGTTTGAGAACCACTGAATCCTTAATTTGAGAGCTAATGTTATACAGGCCCAGAGTATTAATGTATCTATTCCCCATTCCCAATTTAAGATTCAGTTTTCAAGTTTTCTGTCAAGTCCAGGCCTACTCTTCAACTCTGGTGTATCTATTTAAGGTCTTTAACGACATACCCCACCCATCAGTATAGGTAGGCATCACTGGCTGGAAAACATGCTGGACTCTGTCCTATATATAGCTCCAACAGGATAGAGTTATGTCAGAAAGTGAATGAGCTGATTGAACCTATTGTCCCACATAGAGCTGAAAGAAAGCCTAACTGTTAGTAGCCAAATACTTGTGAAGTATACTTTAAGCTTCCTTATTGGTGTACCTGTATATCTTGTCCTTTAAGGAGATAAAAATTCTATCCTTACACATTCAAACCTTTGAATATTAAAGGAGATGAACTTTTCAGTTGAGATGGCCAAGGCTCTAAATTCAGAGTCAACAGCTGTAACATAGCCATGTTACCCATTGAGAAGAAAGCATAAACGTAATTGCTTGTGCCATAGTGTAAACAAGCTACAGACATGCAAGAAGAAAGATTCCACCATTTAAAGAATGGAAGCATCTAGATAGTTAAGTATTTGAATCCCCAACCACATTATTGAAGCATTAGATTCGATAGTGTTGAACAAGATGATGGCAGAGCATAGCAGCACTGTCCTCTTGCAACTGAAGGGTCTTTGTTCTGATTTTCTGCACCAGAGGGTGCATATATTCACTGGTTCACACCTGGCCTGTTCCTTGGATCTCAAGTAGTGCCACAGTCACAAAGTAGTGCATAGCTTTCATAGTGGTATTTTCATTTCACATAGGATAAAACCAAGGTTATGAGGAAGGTTAAATGACTTGCCCAAGGATTACTGGGTCTGTACCACTACTTTTTCACAATAACTGTTTTCCTATGTGGCATACAGACCTATACGCTTGTGTTTATGATCATATTGGCCAGAGGCTATCAAAGCTTCAGGTTAATGAAATGCTTTTTATTTTGTAGCCATCCAGTCCAATGGATCAGATGGGCAAGATGAGACCTCAGCCATATGGCGGGACTAACCCATACTCGCAACAACAGGGACCTTCATCAGGACCGCAGCAAGGACATGGGTACCCAGGGCAGCCATATGGGTCCCAGACCCCGCAGCGGTACCCAATGGCCATACAGGGCCGGGCGCAGAGTGCCATGGGCGGCCTCTCTTATGCACAGCAGGTAGATGGTGACTCCAATTACCTTAACCCTTGTTGCTGTCCATGATCTGGTCTTGAGCTATAGACTCAGAATGAGTCTTTGGCATCTAAACCTCTCAACAGCAGCATAGGCCAGTGGGCTCAGTTGTCTACAGTATGCTGCTTACAAGGCCAAGGTTGTGGGCATCATCCCATGTGTGCTCAAAGAAAAGCTGTTTGCTGGCCATAGGCGGTTACCTGTGTCATCTGTGTCCTTTGACCTGGCTGGCCTGCTTGTACCAACCACTGAATAGTGATCTCCAAAGGATGTGGGGGGAAAAAGGCAGGGGCTGGGCACCTGTCCACTGTAATCAGGAAAATCATCTCATGCCATGTGCCCTGGGAATGGAAAAGGCCCTTCGTGTTTCCAGAGGCCTTCGACATATAGCTGTCTCATTCAAAAGGAAAGATTAAGAGGGACTGGGAATAGAAGAAAAAGGGAAGATTGAACGGTAGCGATGTTAACAGTGCTGTTAAAAATGTTAAGGTTTCCCTTGTCTCCTTTTGTCTGGCCATCTGCACCATTATCTATTGTCATTTTTTGTTTTGACAGCATTTCCTATCGTTTATATTTGAGTAATACTCATACTGAAAATGGTGATGGACAGAATATAAAACCCAACTTTACTTCTAAGACATTAAAGCAAAGTAGCTCTTTAAATATGGAAAATAGAATAATGTCACTCTGGGGTTTGTTTGTTTGTTTGGGGGGCTTGTTTGTTGTTTTTGTTTTTCCGGTGAGCAGATGGAGGAAAGATGGATGGGTATTATGGGGTTGGTTGTTTTTTTGTTTTGCCTTCTTACCAGATATACCCCCAGTGCCTAGAATTGAGCCTGGTACAATCAAGCAAGTAGGCTCTTATATATTTTTTGAATGAAGACTGAATGAAAAAGAGAACCAGAGTAGCTTAATGATTTGCACACTGTCTGGGCTATTAAACCGGCGTTTTTAGTCAGCTGAGCCAGGCTGCTGCTGACCATTCGTTGTGGCGAGGATACAGATTCCTAGCACTTACAAAACAGTTTAGGTTGTGATAAAGAAGAGGTTCACTGATGAAAACGGCTGCGCTCGAACTCTTAAAAGTTGCCCAGATATTAGTGTCAATTTTCTGTAGACAAATGCAATCCACTTGTAAACAAACCAACTAGTAACCCAGCTGGGCTGTCCTTCTGGCTCTGTTTAGAAAGGGCTGGTAGGAAAAACCGTGGGCCTTCTAAGTGGGAGGCTGGGCTTGCCTACTTCCTATACCCATCCTCAAGCGGTAGTCAGATAGAATACCTTTCTTCATCCAGAAGAGTCTATGCTAAAAGTATCCTTTCCTTTTCTACAGATTCCTCCTTATGGACAACAAGGCCCCAGTGGGTATGGTCAGCAGGGCCAGACTCCATATTACAACCAGCAAAGTCCTCACCCCCAGCAGCAGCAGCCACCATACTCCCAGCAGCCTCCGTCCCAGAATCCTCATGCCCAGCCTTCCTATCAGCAGCCGCCGCAATCTCAGCCACCACAGCTCCAGGCTTCCCAGCCTCCCTACTCCCAGCAGCCATCCCAGCCTCCACATCAGCAGTCCCCGACTCCATACCCCTCCCAGCAGTCCACCACCCAGCAGCACCCACAGAGCCAGCCCCCTTACTCACAGCCACAGGCACAGTCTCCCTACCAGCAGCAGCAACCTCAGCAGCCAGCCTCCTCGACGCTCTCCCAGCAGGCTGCGTACCCTCAGCCCCAGTCTCAGCAGTCGCAGCAAACTGCCTATTCCCAGCAGCGCTTCCCTCCACCACAGGTAAGGTGCCCCTGTCTCTCGCCCTTGCCTCCGTGTGACCACAGACAGCTTGGGGCTTGGTGTCAGGAGAACTTTGCCATACAAATTATTCTCTCATGTGCACTTAAAAACCAATTAAACTCTGGGTAAACATGTTAACTGGATTGATTGAACTAATAAAGGCATAACCTTCTTAACTCCATAAAAACCTGTGGCTCTTTTTACTGATGAAGAAATAGGGCAATGGGAAGTTGCATAGACTGATAAGAAATTAAAAATAATGGGACTGGTTTTGTTTTGTTTTTGTTTTTGTTTTTGTTTTTATAAACGAGCATTCAGAACTGAGCATCCAGGTGAGTTTGGTTCTTTTTGAAAAGTCCCAAAAGCCTTTGGGAGGCTGTACTGTACGTTCATTCCAGCCGCCGTTACATTCTGCCATTGCTTAGGATAGTTTGGACCCCTTCATGTGAAGTTGCCATCGGAGCTGCACATTCTTAGAACATTCTTTAGAACAGTCTCAGTGGTGGCAAGTTTGATTTGTTGAAGGTGGATTTGATTTTAGGAAATAGCTAAAATTCCTTTGTAGCCATGTCTGTGAGCAAGGTAGGTGATAAAGCCTAAAAATAACAATTTGGGCTTTATTATTTTAAGAGCAAAAAAGAGGAGCTGTGACCAGATGACAGGTCCACTAAAGATTCTGTGCATTGATGGCAGTATTGGAATAAATATGTCATCCCAAGGCAGTTTCATTTTGAAGGAAGCAGTACTCGTTTTATTGTAGAGTTTCTAGCGTGAGTTTTTTTTTTAATTAATTGGTTTCATTCCTTGATAGATTATAAAAAACCTTGAAGTTAGCTGTACTTCAGCGTTTAACCCCAAGGAATAGCTGTCTGTGCCGATAAATGGTCAGCAGTGCGGTTCAGAGTCTTAAATGCACTGTTGACATTCTTTTTTTCCTTCTAATTAAACTAACTTTATTTTTTTAAGTTTTTATTTTAATTCCAGTTAGTTTACGTACAGTGTCATATTAGTTTCAAGTGTACAGTGTAGTTATTGAACCCTTCCATACATCACCTGGTGCTCGCTGACCTTCCTGTCTTAAGAGCCACACCTTATATTTTTCTGCCTTCAGAGAATATCGTGGGTAGTTGGGCAGTCTTGGTCCCGCCTGCCCTCTGTGAGACACTTCCGTAGCCCTTTCACCGTGAAGCAAGCTTGCCTGGTTTACCAATACCAGGCCTTCACAGCATTTTGTTTTTCTTATTTTAGGAGTTATCTCAAGATTCATTTGGGTCTCAGGCATCCTCAGCCCCCTCCAGTAAGGGAGGGCAAGAAGATATGAACCTGAGTCTTCAGTCAAGACCCTCAAGCTTGCCTGTGAGTATTCTTGCCAACCTCTAACAGATGATGGGGCAGAGAAGAAAGCAAAGAAAACTAGTTTCTGGTTGGATGTTTTGGTGGTATGACCTAAATAAACAATTAGCTATTCCTTGAATTCAGGTTGAAAATTCTACGTAGGAATTTATGGTCTGATTTTGTGGAATATCTGTTTTGGCTGGCTGCCTGGGGAATACGTTTGGTGATCTCTATTTAGAGTTTTCTGGTTTTGTGTTGTTTTTTTAAAATCTTGGGCCCTGAGGCATGAACCAGGTAAGGGACAGAGAAGATGAAGATATTGGAAACACTGTTCACTCTCTGTCAAAGTTGAGAGAGGTTTCAGGGTTGTTTTGACCTTATTTTTGAGGGTTTAATTTTTAGGTTTTTGTCTTAGTATTTAGCTAGGAAGTATGAGCTGGGGTGCATTTAGCTTGGATGGTCCCTTTGAGCATGGGCTGAGTAAAAGCAGTTTTTCTGGTTGTTTTGTGTGAATAGGTGCTTTTGTCTAGTAGAGTGCTTGGTTCCCAGATGCTTGATTGCTGTTTACGGATGAACTGATTGTATCCTGAGAAAGGCAGTACAGTCTGCTGATGAAGATCTCGGGCTCTAGAGCCAGAGCTCCTGGATCTGCATTTTGACTCAGCCACTAACTCTGTACCCTTGGGCAAGTCACTTAACCTTCTCCTGCCTTCGTTTTTGCATCTGTGAAATGATCCTATCATGGAGTGGTTGCTAACATGAGATAGGTTAAAGTAGAGTGCTCAGGCATTGTGGGCACTCCCTAAATGTCAGAGATTCTCATTATCATCTCAGAGGACGTAGGGACTCTACTTGATACCTGAGAGACTGCACCAACTAGTTAAAAGTAGACTGGTTCTGGGAACACTTACCCCTCCTCTTAGCTCTGGTACTATGTGCAGGCCAGTCACACAGGTTCTGAAAGTTAATCTGCTGGGCACAGGAATAAAATGGGCTGCTCTAAAATCTAGTAAGACCATTGGTAGACCCTCCATTATAAATCCTGCTTCGGTTAGTAAATAGAAATGCAGCCACACATGTCTAGATAAAAAAACGTCTTTAGAAATTTTGATTCTACTCCGATTTGAAGCCTATCTCTTCAGTTTTTCTGACTTGGGAGAAAATGGTCTCTGGATCTTTAAGGAATAAGTAGGAGGCAGGAACTCTCTTCATCATGAAGCCTCCCCTGGCTTCCCCTGAAGATCTCTGAGCCATAACCTGCGTGGGGCAAGGTCTCGGATTCCCTCGGTACCTATTGTGCAGGCATCCCGGGCCACAGGCGTAGCCACTGTCACGTGGGCCCCAAGACTGTGGACTTTCTCAGTTGAATTGGGTGAGGATGTGTCTGGATAAGGCAATCCCTCTTTGTTCCCTTTTCATTAAGGACTATTGCAATCCTTTTCTGCATCCCAGACCTCACTGGAATGTGTTTTTTAACCTGGTTGAGTCAGAAGTGTGTACCTACTCCCTCCTCATCTGTGGTTTGTAGCTGACCGAATCTGAGTGAGGTGCTACTGTGGCAAGAAACCGAATCAGTGGATTTTTGCCATTGCTTTAAGTCGCTCCGCGAAAAGCAGAAAGTTTCTGCTTGCTCCTGGTAATCTTCTAGCGGAACTGTGTCATTTTTCAGTCCTGAGAAGCCTTGTGTACAAACAGGGTTGAGAGCCTTGTACCGTCACATCCAGAGCTTCTGATTTGACCTGCCGAAGTGAGGAGGGCACTGGCAGCTTTGTGGGCCCAGGAGAGGATTGTCCTGGGCAGCCTATCACAAGGAGCCTTCCCAAGTTCAGGCTTCTCCTATAGATTCATCCAAATGGGTCATTTGCTCTGTGGTAGAAGCTCTATGTGGGAGGTGAGTTGGCTGAGTTATTGGCATCTTGTTTGTTGAATTGCTTTTTATCCCTCTGCTATTTGGACTAAGAAACAAAAGGTGGTTATTCTTTGAAATTTTGGTTTGATGCCAGATTTGCCTAGCCAGGCTGGGAAACGGTCATATTTGAAGAAAGGAGAAGTCAGGATTCCCTAGAAGGGGCCCACTCTTTCCCGAAGCAGTTGTGTCAAGGGATCCCGAGGTTTGCCGCTGTGCTCCTTCTCTCAGCGGGTGTTTGTGAGGCGCCTCTTGGTGCTGGGCTCCAGAACGGAAGCTAGGCTCACTGGAGGGCAGCCTCTCCAGTTCTCCACGTCCTCCTCTTTGCTCATTCACCTTACCACATAGCCCTAAAGGCTTTATGATTGTGACCCTTGATGTAAAGACTCATGGTTTCTGATCCTGATTATTACAAAAATTAGATTTTGAGGAGTTTTTGCTCTGTTGTTAATGCCAAACCATTTAGCTGCTATTATCCTGATTATGTTGTCCCTCTGTTTATAATCTCTCAATTGTTTTTCATTAATCTTAGAATAAATTCCAAAATCCTTAATATTATGTAGGCCGCCCCCTGCTTCTGATTTAGGTCTGGAATGAGGCCTGAGACTTTGCATTTGAAACAAATTCCTTGATGCCGCTGATGCTGCTGATGCTGCTGATGCTGTAGGCTAGGGATGGCACTTTGAGAACCTGCACTTCATCCTGTTTTGCCCTTTGCCTTGTTACTGACTTTGTCTCAGTTTTGTAAGGCTCCATGCTTTATTCTGCTTCCACACCTCTGCACAGACCCTTCCCTTTGCCTGAGACACATTTCCTCCTAACTCCTCTAGTCATATTTCAGGCTACATCTTCAAGATTATTTCTTCAGAAAACTTCTTCCTAATCAAATGTCAAAACTCAGCTTAAATAACTTCTATGATGCCCTCACTGACTAAAGTCAGTTTTTATTTAAAAAACAAAAAAACTGCAATATTTAAGATGTATTAAAAGGTATAAAGAGGGGTGCCACCTGGGTGGCTCAGTGGGTTAAGCCTCTGCCTTTGGCTTGGGTCATGATCTCAGTGTCCTGGGATGGAGCCCGGCATCAGGCTCTCTGCTCAGCGGGGAACCTGCTTCCCCCGCCCCCCCTGCCTGCTTCTCTGTCTTCTTGTGATCTCTCTGTCAAATAAATAAAATCTTTTTTTTTTTTTTTTTTAAAAAAGGTATAAAGAATGATTCAGGGCCTGATGACCCACCTTTAGAAATCAAATCTTGCAGGATGCCTGGGTGGTTGAGTTCATTAAGCGTCTGCCTTCAGCTCAGGTCGTGATCTCAGGGTCCTGGGCTCAAGCCCCACATCAGGCTCCTTGCTCAGCAGGGAGCCTGCTTCTTCCTCTCCCACTCCCCCATCTTGTGTTCCCTCTCTCGCTGTGTCTCTCTCTGTCAAATAAAGAAAAATAAAATCTTAAAAAAAAAAAAATCAAACCTTGCTAACATAGGTAAAAGCACCTTATATGGTCCTCTGGGATCACTTCCCCATCCTTACACCAGGAGAAACACTATCCTGTATCTGAGGTTTCTTTGCTTTAGGTCACCAGAGCAATTTGCTGATACTTGAACACTTGGGTCTCTGTCACTTGATGGTAGGCTTCTGGAGAGCAGGCACTGTGTTACTGGCCTGTGTGCCCCTAACATCTATCACACGATGCCCCAGACCAGTGGTTCTCTACCTTTGCTACGTGTTAGAATTATCTGGGGAGTGAATAATCTTTAAAAACCAGTGGCTGGGGGGCGTCTGGGTGGCTCAGTGGGTTAAAGCCTCTGCCTTCAGCTCAGGTCATGATCCCAGGGTCCTGGGATCGAGCCCCGCATCAGGCTCTTTGCTCAGCAGGGAGCCTGCTTCCTCCTCTCTCTCTCTGCCTGCCTCTCTGCCTACTTATAATCTCTGTCTGTCAAATAAAATAAATAAAATCTTAAAAAAAAAACAAAAACCAAAACAAAAAACCAGTGGTTGGGGTGCACAGAGTTCTGACTTGTTTGGGGTTGACAGCAGTTGACCAGCTGTCCCTGGTGATTCTGATTTGTAGCCCTGGTAGAGATCCACTAATCCAAACTGTGTCAGGTTCCTTTGCTAAAATAGACTGTCTTAACACCCGTGTTTTTTGTCAGTATTTATCTCAAGTGTAATTTCAATTACTTACTTGACACAAGCTCAGTGAGGGCTGACGGTCTCTGTCTTGCTCATGGCCATCATAGTGCCTGGCATAAAGTAGGCACCAATTCAGGGAACGAATGAACCTGAGCAGTATGTATTACATTGTTCATTCAGAAAGTGTATGTCTGACAGGGGACAGCTTGACCATCTGTAAGATTGTTGTTTTCACGGTGAGGGAAAGACAAGTATCACAGCCTTTACGGGAAGGCCTAAACTCCATTTTAGAGGACAAATTAATTTATTTGTGCTTCCTGACAGTGTTTTTAGGAAGAAGTGAAGTTAGGGTTTGTGGTTTATCTTGTAAAATAGCTACTACTTCACCTTACGGTAAGAAGGTCTTTGTAAGGGATGGGTAAGCAAACCTCTAGGTGTTTCATTAGTCTTTAATTTTCTTTAGTTTGGGGCAAAATCTTTAAGGGTCTCATCTGAAAATTAGTATCTGACTTTTGATTATAATTATTTCAGGGAATGACTTGGAGTTGCATCTTTAAAAGGTTCTGTTTAAATGATTCACTCAAGTGTATGTGGTTTCCTTAGAATAATGAATGCTTCCCAATTTTTTTCTTACTGGGGCGCATTTGTAAATTTACATTATAGTCTGAAAGTGTACTTGGGATAGAGTTTCCATTCAGTGGTAGAAAATAGATACAAGATTGAAAGCCCAGATCTGGAAAGGTTAACTAGATCAGTGCTTCTCCAAACTTCAACATGCAGTGAGAATCATCTGGAGATTAATTAAAACACCGATTACTGACCTCTACCCAGAGTGATTCCAGTTCAGTAGGTGGGAGTAAGAATTTGCATTTCTAGCAAGCACTCACTTGGTGCTAAAGTTCCAAAAACCATATTTGAATAACAGTGGGTTTAGGTAGTAGTAGTCCTTTAACAAGGGAAGAAAAAAAATCACAAGACTAGGAAGCCACAGTGGTAACTGAATTAACAGTGGTGACTTACACTGTAGTATAACTCTTGGTGATCTGGAGGGAAGGCCATGGCTTGAAAATGGTAGAAGGAAAAGAAACTGGGGCAAAACAGACTGCCTGCAGCCATGGCCCCAGTGTAGTCTCTTCCTGGGTAGGGCAGCCTTTGACTGCAGTACCACCCTGGGGGTTCTCTCTGTGGCACTCACTGGATTCCTTCCAGAAGTTGGTCACCAAATCCCAGTCTACCTCAGATACAGTTTTGAATCTGGTTCCCCCTGTCCTACCCATTGCTGGTTTTGTTTTGTTTTGTTTTGTTTTGTTTTGTTTTCCTTAAAAGGACCCTGTTACCTCCTACCTAGTGTCTTGCCCCTGGCTGTTTAATTCCTTTTCCTTCCAAGTCTGTCCTCACCATAATCACCTGAATACTCATCTTAAAAAATCAAATCCGGGGGCACCTGGGTGACCCAGTCGGGTAAATGTCTGACTCTTGGTTTTGGGTCAGGTCATGATCTCAGGGATCTGGGATTGAGCCCTGCATCGCTGTCAGGTTCCCCACTCGGTGGGGAGTCTGCTTATGTCTCTTTCTCTGACTCTCAAATAAATAAATAGATCTTTAAAAAAAAAATTATGGCAAGTGAACATTACTGCTTTAAAAACCTGGCTACCTGTTGCCTATGGGTTTACGCCCAAGTGTGACACAAGTTCTTTTGTGATCTGGAGGATAAGGATATTTAAAAAAACAAAACAAAACTGGGGGGGGGGGCGCCTGGGTGGCTCAGTGGGTTAAAGCCTCTCTCTGCCTTTGGCTGAGGTAATGATCCCAGGGTACTGGGATCGAGCCCCACATCTGGCTCTCTGCTCCTCGGGGAGCCTGCTTCCTCTCTCTCTCTCTGCCTATCTCTGCCTACTTGTGATCTCTGTCAAATAAATAAATAAAATATTAAAAATAAAAAAGTTTCCCATTCCTCCAGTGAAAGCTAGTACACTGTTTGTTGTGATATTCTATGGAAGGCAGACAGGCATTAGACAAGGGTTAGACTTTGATGATTTCTGAGGTAGACTGTGATTTGAATATCACTTCATTGCTGCCCTCAAGTATTCTTTGTTTATATAGTAAAACAGAAGAATGTATGCCTGAATGTTACAATGGGTGCTTTCCTAGTTTGGGGAAGACAGTGATCATTTATGTCTAAACAGTTGAGGAAAAACATGGCAGAAGTTTTAGAATGACCTAGATACGGACATACTTGGGTGGTTGGGAAGGAAAAGTATAGCCTGAGCACAGGCCAGGTGGAGGTGAGGTATAGTATAGATGATACTGGGGGACTGGTCAGGATCAGGCTTCTAGAGGATAGTCTGGATTATAGGGGTTAGGGCCCTGGTGGGCCAAGTAAGCCATTTGAATTTGATCTTAGAGTCCTGCAGATAGGCTGTCTAGTAACATGATAAAATTAATGTTACAAAAAATCCATTCATGTATAAAGTGGTTTGAAAAGGGGAGAGCCTTGGAAGTAAGGAGAGAAGTTAAACTGTTGAAATAATTCTGGTGAGAGGTTTGGAGTTGTGCACCCTCTGTCCCGTTTGCATAGCCAGCTAGTCCTGGTTCTGAGCTATGCAGGAAGTATTCTGTAGAACTGGGAGAAAGCGGGTAGAAAAATGTAATGATCTTGAAGAGGGGTGGGGAGAAAGAGATCTCATTGACAGAAATAGAAAGGTTAATAGGAAAACTCATTTTGGGGAACAGCTAAGTTCCATGTAGTGGAATGTTTAAAAACAAATGCTTAGCTTCTAGTTGGAGACAGGAGACTGCACCTTGGGTAAGAGCTGAGTGTGTGTCAAGTCAGAGAGCATAGAGCAGTCTGTGGAGTGATTCATCCTTAATCCGCAGAATGAAGGAGGCCTCCGAGGCACTGGCTTATGGAGGGAGGAGCCAGTAGGAGTCCTGGACAGTGTCTGTGGTCACCAGGTAGGAGCGCCCAGCAGATTGCTGGTCAGCTTGGAGGAGGACCAGGAAGGGTTGTGTCTATTTATGGAAGCCCAGGGTAGGGGGGCGGGGGATGGTCCACATCACATTTATAGTTCAGAGAATATGAAGTTGGATTTGTCAGGAAGCCCGTTATGGGGTTCCTTTTTACGTATGGAGAGGACCTGATGTCTGAGGGCTGGAGGAAAGGAAATGAACAAGGGAAAGGCGTAAAAGTAAAGAGCATTCTTGAAAGGCATTGAAAGGAAGGGGCAGCTGAATCAGCCCGCATTCCTCTGCTTCATCTGAAGACCCGCATGTGTATAATGCAGATAGATTGAAGGGTGACGATGCTGGCAGAATATTAGGAGGGTATAAACAGACTTATCTTTCAGGAGTTGTGAAAGAAAGGAATCAAGGGCACTCACTGGGTTAGCTCACAAAGGACACTGTACCCTTGACTGGAAAAGTCTGAGAGGCTGCCGTTGAAGAGCTGGATCATACTTGTTTCTTCTAGTGAGGTAGGCGTGGAAGTTACTGATGCTGGGAATGAGGTGGAGAATAGGATTAGGATTTTTAATCTCTATTAAATTATCTGTAGTTTTTTGTTTTTTTCCTTTTAAATCACTTGCATTTCCAAGCCCATCTTTAGATTTCACTTAATAAAACTGTAGCTGTTAGCACTCGTGTTTTACTACTGTGGTATTTTCATACTCAGAGAGCTTGGGTTATAGTGATCTGGAAAGAGGAAATGGGAGGGAACTATGTTGTTCCTGTAGAATCCAAATCTTAAGAGGGAAGGAATAAGGCCAAGAAGGGAGCTTACAGGCAACACCAGTCCTCCTAAAAGAGCGGGAATTCAAATGAACTGAGTAACCACTCCTTTTTTATATTAGAAGAAACTAAGGGTCAGAATCAGGATTTGAATCCAGTCTCTATCTCTGATATTTCAGATGAAATATTTCCATAGCTGGGGCACCTGGGTGGCTCAGTGGGTTAAGCCTCTACCTTCGGCTCAGGTTCATGATCCCAGGGGCCTGGGATCGAGTCCCGCATGGGGCTCTCTGCTCAGCAGGGAGCCTTCTTCTCCTCATCTCTCTCTCTGTCTGTCTCTCTGCCTATTTGTGATCTCTCTCTCTGTCAAATAAATAAATAAAATCTTAAAAAAAAAAAAAAAAAAAGAAACATTTCCATAGCATCCCACCCAGCAAAAGACAATCTGATCCTCTATTCAGGTTTAGCCAAAAGCCTCAACCCCTTTGCCATTTAATATTTACCAGACTTGTCCTGAAAGGATTTCCATCTCACTTTTGTTTTCTCAGGCCACCTTTTTTTTTTTTTTTTTTAATATTTTATTTATTTGTCAGAGAGAGAGAGAGCACAGGCAGGCAGAGGCAGAAGCAGGCTCCCTGTCGAGAAAGGAGCCCCATGTGGGACTCGATCCCAGGACCCTAGGATCATGACCTGAGCTGAAGGCAGCCACTTAACTGACTGAGCCACTCAGGCATCCCTTCTCAGGTCTCTTGTCAGGGAGGCACAGATGAGTTGTGAAAAGGGCAGCTGTGGTACAGGGAAGGGTGGGAGAGGGAACATGTCCAAGTCCATAGGGCAGGTCTGCTAGAGGAACTAACCAACTAGGGAATCCCCTCAAAAAGTGGAAAGCTGACTAGAGTTTGGTTCCCCCTAAATTGGACAGGAGCATGTCCTATTCTGTGCCTTTCTTCTTAGAGCACAGTGTCCTGATTAAGGCTAATGTTAATCAGGTAGAGCCTTGTTACTGAAAAAATGTGGTCCATTATCTAGCAGCACAGACATCACCTGAGAATTGTCTTAGAAATGCAGGTTCTGGGGCACCCGAGTGGCTCAGACTTGGGCATCTGCCTTTTGCTCAGGTCGTGATCCCAGAGTCCTGGGATCAAGCCCTGTGTCAAACTCCCTGCTTGGCAAGAAGCCTGCTTCTCCCTCTCCCTCTCCCCCTGTTTGTGTTCCCTCTCTCACTGTCTCTCTATCTCTATTTATTAAATAAATTAATTAATTAAAATCTTAAAAAAAAAAACAAACAAACCCACAGGTTCTCAGGTCCTACCCAGCTTTATTGAATCCAGCAGTGTTAACAAGATCCCCAGGTGATTCATTTATCTAATGGTTTAGAAGCAAGGAGTTAGACCCTGAGAACGGAGAGTAAAATTTTCAGATGAATATCAAGCTGGGGACTTTGGAATACAATGAGTTTTACTGACTGTGTCTAATAACATTTAAATACTCTGCGTGGGGGGCATTGGAGGGGGAGGCCACCACCATTTGTTTTGTGGTACTTTGGAGGGCCCTGGTTCCCCATGCCTACAGCCCAGACCCCTTTGTGGGACCACCTGCAGCTCCCAGCAGACCTGTGCAGCCTCAGCTCCAGCCACTCGGGCGTGCCTCAAGCTCCTCACAGACCCCAGTCCTTCCTGCCATTGTCTTCATACTGAAGATGTCTGCCCATCCACCTTCCCGCTCTGTTAATGTCCGGCAAAACTCCTGCTTTGGCTTCAAAACCCAGCTGAAATACTTTCTCTGGGACTCCCCCAGTTTCTTCCTGTTGGCCTGGCATCATGCGGGCGCCTCTGCGTGGGCATTGGGTCCACATCCAACACCTGGGCCCGGCAACCGACTACTCGGGAAAGCTGTGCTGAGCAGTCCAGGTTCTTGCTGCCCACCTGAGCTTCGCGGCCTGCTTCTTGTTTAGATTTACTGGGGGAAGTGACAGAAATCCTCTGAAGGCTTAAAAAATTGAAATGCTTGAAGGACTTAAATTTTACACTGTGTTGCCTTTTGTCACATTTCATGGTAAAAGGAAACAGGCCAACAGTTTTTGCCTAGGCTTTTTTGATGGCTTATTTTCAAGGGGCTAATAACAAAAATGCCACTGGCAATTTTGGTACTCAGAGAACCTGGGCCTTTCTGAGGTTGGTGACCTGTTTTCTTTATATCTGACTGTGTATCTGTGCTTGTTCCCCTTGAATTGTAGCCCAGGTGCTCTCAAAAAGTCTCAGAAAGGAAATCCCCACCCCCTCTGTCAGATCTGCCCAGACTGCTCAGAGCAGCATGTGCTTTGTGCAAATAGCTGTCCCTTCTCTCAAACGCTGGTTCTCCGGCTGGTTCTCGGGCAGGGCTGGCCAATCCACTTCTCCATCTTAGTCATGCTGCCGGGCCCTAATACTGCCTGGTGCCTGCTGGAGCCTGTGCGGCTCGCTCTGCACTACTGTATGCTTGTTCCCGGGCCCATTTCCTGTTTCTATTCTAGTCACTGGTGGCTCAGCTCTGCTTCCTGCCTGTGTGTCTCACACAGATTCCTCTTGCTAGAACCTTTTGTTTTCTTCAGAACAACTTCACTCTGAAAACGAACTGAGCCTCACTTCTGGTGTGATGGCCCCTGGGGTGAGTTTGCCCTTCTGAGGGCTGGCAGGAAGTACCTCCTTCCCACCAAGCAAACCATACCCCTTGGATTCGAACTTGTTCTTCAGGTTGTCCCCAGCCCCCTATAGGAAGCTGGTGGCTCGTTGCTTAGACCAGAAATTGCTCTAAGAAGACGAGCTGGGATCTTTGGCAGTTAAACCTGTCTTCACTCCCCAGATGCTGGGGGCTGTCAGGATTGCTGCTCTTTCACCTGGAGCTTATAAACGTGTTTCTCGCCACTGCGGAAGATACTTGGTACCCTGTCTAGCCCAGTCCTCCCTAAAGTCTGGAGAACACTTACACGGGGTTGGGCAGGTAGTGCTATCCTCAGCAGAGTAAAAGCTTGCAGAGAGTATAGAGATGGAAAGAAAGCATGTGCTGACTCAGCCTTCTGTCCCGAGTGAGCAGTTCAGCAGCCCCCCACCCCCACTCTGGCATTAGAGTGGGAGGGAGAAAGTACAGGGAGGTTGTAAAAAAGGGAAGAAGTAAAGGAGCTTGTTCTGGACAAATGTATTTTAAAGTTCTAAAACTCCTCCGTCTTGCCCGTTTTTCCCAAGAAGATGCCGACTTGGCAGAGAACATGCCTTGTGAATAACTCTGTTCTCCCTTCTTCCTTCACAACTATTCTTTTCGGATCATCTGATAATCCCGTCAGATGGAGTGGTTTCTACAGTGAACCGTAGGCCTAGGTATGTTGAATAGAGAGGGATTTAGTATAGGGATTTGGGCTTACAGAATTGCTAGAAAGATTGAGGAAGCATGCTCTAGGCTTGTCCTTCAGGAGCAGGACCTAAAACTAGATTTCACCCACCCGGGAAACTCCTACCTTTAAACCACTATCATATTATATTAATTGCTCTACATCTGCTGTCCAGGGATGCGTAAGCTAGAGTCAAGAAGGAGCAGCTGCTGCCACCAGAACCAGCACCCAGTTTACTGGAAGAGGAAGCCAAAATGCTGTTGCAGGAACAAATGAAGGAGACAGAAATATGGTCTCTGCCATACTTTGATCTAATCTTGAGTTTGCTCCTAATTAGTAGAACCTGAATTACATCTAAACCCATTCACAGGGGGTTTTGGGAAACATGGTTTTTAGCTTTTTAACCCCTACAATTAAGAAAAGAGTAGCATGGAAGTGCCTGGGTGGCTCAGTGGGTTAAGCCTCTGCCTTCAGCTCAGATCGTGATCCCAGGGTCCTGGGATCAAGCACCGCATGGTGCTCTCTGCTCAGCGGGGAGTCTGTTTCCCCTCTCTCTCTCTGCCTGCCTCTCTGCCTACTTGTGATCTCTGTCAAATGAATAAATAAAATCTTTAAAAAAAAAAAAAAAAAGCCTCTGCCTTCAGCCCAGGTCATGATCTCAGGGTCCTGGGATCAAGCCCCCACAATGGGCTCTCTGCTCAGCGGGGAGCTTTCTTCCCTGCTCTCTGCCTGCCTCTCTGCCTACTTGTGATCTCTCTTCCTATCAAATAAATAAATAAAATCTTAAAAAAAAAAAAAAGAGTAGAATGGAGACAGCATGAGCTGGTCCACAGAAAGTTCACTACTCTAACACAAACATGACACCCCTTCCTCTTACTCCCTAACCTTACATATGAGGAACCTAAGACCCAGAACGGGTAAAGGACTTGCCCAAGGTCATTCAGTAAATGAAAACATTCCATTTCTGGACTTCCAGTCCAGTGCTTTTTACTATTAGGACCAACTCCTATAAAGGATCAGGGAAAAGCTCCTTTATGAGAAAGAAGAATGCCATATTGCCTTTGGAGAGGAAGAGGAGGTATTTAAAGATGTGGGGCTGAGATTTTTAGGCAAAGGTAGTGATACTATAGTTTCTGGATTTAGATCTACTCTCCAGGAAGATGTAGGAAATACTTTGGAAGGAAGAAACCTCAAAAACCAGAATTTCCTGCAATTCCTGAGTCAGCATATGGATGAACCCCGTTGCCTTGGTGATCATGGCTTTCTTCCACCCCCCCTCCCCCCACTGCACTTCCCTTTCTCTCCTATTGGTGCTTTTTTTTTCTTTTCTTTTTAAGATTTTATTTATTTGAGAGACAGCAAGTGAGCATGAGCAGAAGAGGGGAGGGAGAAGCAGACTCCTCGCTGAGCAGGGAGTCCGATGTGCAGCTCAGTCCCAGGACTCCGGGAATCATGACCTGAGCTGAAGGCAGACACTTAACCAACCAAGCCACCCAGGAGCACCCCGTTGGTGCTTTAAAACCTTCTGCAAAGGGGCGCCTGGGTGGCTCAGTGGGTTAAGCCGCTGACTTCAGCTCGGGTCATGATCTCAGGGTCCTGGGATTGAGCCCCACATTGGGCTCTCTGCTCAGCGGGGAGCCTGCTTCCTTCTCTCTCTCTCTCTCTCTCTGCCTGCCCCTCTGCCTGCTTGTGATCTCTCTCTCTCTGTCAAATAAATAAATAAATAAAATCTTTATAAATAAATAAATAAATAAATAAAACCTTCTGCAAAGCTCTTTGGGAGATTACCTCAGTGAAGTGCGTGCCCCAGCTTCTGCCATTGTTCTTCTCCAAAAAGACCCAACAAAATAAAAAAACGGGCCTCCCAGATGTGTGATTGCCAAGCTGTGTCTCATCTGTCCTGAGGGCTAAAGGGGTGTTTGGGCTTTTTGAACAAGAAATAGGCCACGCCCTCCTACATATGCTGTCCTTCAGAACCACTAGGGCCCGCCTGCACCAGAGTAAGAAACTGTTTCACCAAACTGCGTCCAGAGGGGAGGACCTCGGGGTATGGAGCTTTGTTAACATACCTGATAAATCAAGCATAGAGAGTTCTTTTGTCTTTTTTCCATGTTTTTAGGATATTTGGCATTCAGTCTTTGGGGACTTGGGCTTGTTCTCTTGCGCCATCCACTTCCACAGCCCGAAGCTCTTCCATCTTTCCCACTTGGTGTCAGTACGGAATTGGCTGGTATTGTGACATAGTCTCTGATTGCCATTGGGCGGAGCTCACCTTCCAGCGGCTAGCTTGCTTCCCATTTGACTTTCCCAAGGAAGCTAAGAAGCCATGCCTTGTTGAAAATGGAAACTAAGAGTTGAAGGCTCAAGCTGAAAGTCGGCAAACCTGTCCCTTTAAGGCCAGCTTTGATGTGGGAGGAATATTAAATATTGTTTACGGAGATAAGTGAAGGTAATTTCCTGATACTTGGGGAAAGGTAGGAAAAAAATCAAGTTCCAAATAAACTGAATCAGTCAGTATTCAGAGGAACTGTTATCAGGAATATTTGGTCATTTTCCCCTCATCTGCTTTTCGAACTTTACTGTGTCTTTCCCTGTGTTCAGAGTTGTTCTTCTGGTTTTAAGGCCTTTGGGGTTGATGGTTGTCTGTTTTGGTTTAAGATGCTATTCAGTCCCTACTCTCAGATCTGTTTGTTGCATACCTTCCCCCCAATCTTTGGATTTTATCTAGACCAGTAGGCCGTGGTAGGGAGGACCACTGGCAAATACATATTTAGGGGTTAAATACCAAACCCAGAAGGCCATTGAGCTCCCTGGACCTTGGTCTAAACTGTGCTCAGCACAGTGCCATCCTTGCCTTCGCTAGTTACGCACGTTCATTGTTTTCTGGTTGCTGAGGGGCAGCTAGGTGAGGTGGAAGCCTAAGGCCACACATTCCCTCTCCCTTCCACTTCTCATATCTAGAACTCTTCCTTCTTTTCTGTTTCTTTCCTCTTCCCTTTCCTCGACCCCTCCTGTTGCCTTCCTTGCTCAAGTTCTAGGATTTCAGCTGAAGATCTTGGTGTGGAACAAGGTCTATGTGGTTGACTTTCCTAACAGGAAATGCTTAACTTGGGGAAAGTAGGGAGTTCCTAACTTCTTTGCTTTCTCAAGCTTTACAGTGCTTGTTTCCTGCTGGGATTAGAACAGCCCCTTTCCATAAATATGCACTGTTCTTTACTGCTATAACTCAGGCCCAGCTCTGACCCAGTTTCAGGGGTTTTTTTGTTTTGTTTTGTTTTTTGTTTTTCGGGTTTTTTTTTTTTTCCCTCAGATTTGAGTCTGTTAGCTAGTGACCCTTAAAACACTGTACGTTTTTTGCCAAGAGATTGTTTCTGACTAGATAAGACATTCTCTCCTGACCCAAGTGAGAAGCCTTTGCAGAGGAGGGGTGTGTGTCCAAGGCTGGTCAGATCGTAACATGGTATTTTACAAGCCTGTTGGGGACTGTGACAAAGTTGGAAAACAAGGTTTCAATGATTGCTACACTGTGGATCTATCTAGGATCTATTTTTTTCAGGAGTTGGGAAACTGGAAGTTTTTAATGTAAAATCTCAGAATTCTTAGAAGGATCTGTATGAGAGTGTTGTTCCAAGGGTTAAAAGGTTCTCTGGTACCTTTGGGTCTGTCCCTGCAGCTTCGTGTGGACTGCGCATGAAGCTTTGGCTCCCTCGGAGCTGGTATTTAGGATTTTCTGAAGTTGGAGGCCAGTTGTGGCCAGAGACATCTACCCATTGCCAACTCTGCTTGTGTTTGGTGTTTGTTTTATTGGTTTGGGGAGGGGGAAGTGCAGGGGAGATGTTGAGCAGAAGCACTCAATGTGATTAAACCTCTAGCCGTGCAGATCTGTGGGAGCAGAATATCGACCCTTGGAAAATCAATGGCTGCTGCAGTGGCCAAGCTGCTGTGTGCAGGGGCTCCCACCGCAGGAGTGCAGGCAGCCCCCCACAGTCTTTCTTCTCCCCTTTCTCACCTCAGAAACGCCCTCAGCCCCCACCCAAAGGGGCAGACCTACCTCAAGAGATTTTGCTGAGGTGGATTAGAACAGCGGGTTCTTGTATTTTTGTAATTAGATTGAAATTTCTCTGGTGACACAGAGCCCCGCCTCCCCACAGCTTCCTTTCCAGACGTTCCTTCCCCGCACTGCAGTTCAATCAGCTGCTCTTACCCAAGTGGCCAGGGCCTACTCGGGCTTGTACTTGACAATTTTAGACAGGAGAGTTCATTCCCTTGATGTCAGCACCCAAGAGTCCCTTCCTCCATGTGGAGGTCTAGAGCTCAGGTACGGGATTATGGTGGGGGGATCAAGGTTAAAGGAAAAAGAGAAGGCTGATAGAGATTGGGTCTACAGAGGATGCTTTTGAGTAGATTATTCATTCAGTAACTTCTCAAACAGGTTGTCTTTTGTGTGCCCGGCATTTTTCTGGTCTCTAACAACATAGGAGGACCTGTCCTGGTCCTGCTGTCATCTCACAGGCATATTCAGCACAGTGTCATCAGTCCTGTGACAGTGGGTCCAGGAGGAGCCCCTTGGAGGGACTCTGAGCATCACCCCTGGGTGAGGGGTGAAGGGCCAGGAAGTTTGTGCTGACCGTGGAGGCTTTGTCCCCCCAAAGTTTTTCTTGTCTCCAAGGCAAAAATGATTTTAGTCTTACAGTACCTGTAGCTTGACTTCAAGTATTTGGCCTTCCCACCCAGTTCTCTTCAGTGACTGGGAAATGGGCCACCCTTCTGTGTTAGAGGAGAGTTCCGGTGCCTCCCCTTACCCCCACACCTGGTGGATCACAGCTATGGACAGGGGGTTGAAGCTTGTTTTGGAAATGGGCCCTCTAAACAAGGCCTCATTGTCCTGCAGTTGGGAAGGGTGACAGCAGGGCTGGGTGAGGATTTGAAATTACCTGAGATGAGGCCATCTAGAGGCCACGGATGCTTTGACTTCTCCCTCTGGGCCACACCCCTGCACCCGATAATAGGGGTAGAGCACATTCAGTAGGAATATCAGCAGATAACAACCTACATGGGACTTAGCTTCCTAAGGGTCTTCCTAGATTCTAAGTCACTCCCCCCGCTTCCCCCTACTCCATGTACATAAAGTACCCTTCTGAGGGCCCAGAGGTGAGAAAATGTACTAAACCATTTAGTGTAGCCAGTGAAAGGGCCGACTTAAAATAAACCATGAAAAAAGGGTTAGAAAGGAAGAACGATTTATGGGAAAAGTGACTAGGCAAGAGGAGAGTATGTAGCATTGTAGTCTAGTAGAGTTAAATTATCTAATTCTGGTCTTTATTTCTATAGAGAAACCAAGCAAGGCCTAGTGAGGTTAACTTGTTAGAGCCATGGCGGTAGTCAGTCAGTATGTCCAGACACAGATTGTGGCCAGACTTCGGAGCATGGAACCTCGCTTCTGATAGCGGCAAGCTTCCACCTTACAGTAGGAAGAACGCAAGCTTTGGAATCAGAGCAACGGGGTTTGAACTCGAGTTCTTCTGTGTGACAGCTCTCTGTCCTCGGGCACCACCGTTTAACTTCTGAGCTCTTGCTTTGGTAAAACAGGGAAGAGACTTGCATCTGGAAAATGGTTGTAAGAATTAAATGTGAGCCAGCCATGTACCTGAGGGCTAAGCACATGAGAGTGACACATTTGTGTTGCGCTCTGCTTCCCTTCAAGAGGGAGACACGAAGAGACTTCCTTTATTCCTCTTTCCAGCATCCTTTGGATTTGGAGATTTGGTCTCCCTGAGTTTTATTTATGAATTCTGATGTATAGATATAGGGGATTTCCTCTTGGAGGTGGGCCCATGAAAAGCATTCTGGAGACTAGAAGAGTTCTACCTTTCTTTACTGTGCATCCCCCATCAGGCAGCCAGAAGGTCACCAGGAAGAAATGACCCATTAATCCCCCCAAAGTAATAGCCTACTGTTGAAAAAGAGAAGAGGGAGTATGGTGATACGTTTTTGGAAACTTGGGGTAGGAGTTAAGAAATCAGGTTCTCTTAGCCTTTCTTTTCCAGAGCTGTTTCTGCTGTTCCACACGGTGGGTGTAGTTCAAGCAGGAGATGATGTTTGGTCCTAAGCTAGAAAGATGGTGCCAGGTTCTGTGCCTTTCCTTTACCCTTCTCAACCACCTGCTTAGCCCCTGACTCGGAAGTACCACCAGTAGTAAGAGGCAGCCTATGCTGTGTATTAATTCATTCTTGCCATTTCACCAGCACCAGCTAGTCTGCTCCCTGGGCAGAGATGGCAGCGGCCGTAACCATTCATCAGAGTTCTATAACTCTGGAGTCCCTGACAGTCTGTCGAGTCAGGTTACCCTTTCTTCCATTTAGCAAAGACTGAGGAAAAGAGAACCTATGAACGAAGCTTTATTGTACTGAATATTTCTTAGAAGTGTTTGGTAGAGGTAGCCTCTTCTCCCCTGACACTTGACAAACAAGTTGCTTAAGGAAGTCTCTATAAAAAACAAGGTCTCCCCAAAACTTACTTGCCTTGTGTTTGCTGTACTCCTTTTTCCTTGAAGTTTCTCCCCTTTCCAGACAGAAGTGCTATCTGCCTTTCTTCAAGGGTCAGGTCTCCCAACCTTTTCTGTGTTCTTCAGGATTTCCTCCCACTCCCCGGCATGGGAGCAGCGTCCTGCTGCGGCCATGGATCTGTTAGGTGCACAGCCAGAGAGCACCTGAGAAGTGCCAGTGCAGATCCAGATTGGTCATCTCAGGCTGTGCCTTGGGGCTTCTTTCATACTAGGAAAAGTCATTTAAATGAGTATGGCTGAATTGCAAGGTTCCCAACACAAACACACACACACCCCTATAAGTATATATGTAGGGGGGCGTCTGGGTGGCTCAGTGGGTTGAGCCTCTGCCTTCGGCTCGGGTCCTGGTCTTGGAGTCCTGATCAAGCCCCGCATCAGGCTGTCTGCTCAGTGGGGAGCCTGCTTTCCCCTCTCTCTGCCTGCCTCTCTGCCTATTTGTGATCTCTCTCTGTGTGTCAAATAAATAATCTTTAAAATTAAAAAAAAAAAAAAGTATATATGTAGGATTTACCTGGTTCTCTTGGTGGGTGGTTTCCCCGCCAATAGTCAGCACAACTTGGCAGAAGCTCTTCTCAACTGAAAGAGGACAAGAACTCCATCTGGGGGTTAACAAAAGCTCCATTTCTCGAGGACTCATCCAAATTTACGAGAAAACCCTGAGTTGAGCATTTTCATGAGCCTGTTCTTTAGACCTGCCTGTTGGTGTTATTTAATCTGCTCGGCAGAATGAACTGATGTCATCCTCAGGCTCTGTCAGGAGACTGTTTAAACCCCCTTCCTCTAACCCTGATCTGGTATCTTCCTGCTTAAAAATGTACTTCATCAGGCAGCCAATTCATGTTAGAACTTGCAGCCCTTCCTGTGAGAGCACTAGCAGGCCTCCCCCAACGTCCCTCCCCTCAACGAGGTATGGACTGTGTGATTTCAGGCATGGTTTTGTTGTGGTGTGAAGAGAAGGTGTTAGCTGCCGAGTTCTGTTTGTCAGCAGAGCCTGACAAACCCATGCTGGCACTTGCTGGGGCTGGGCAGCCAATCACAGCTGGAACGGTTATCGTCATGGAGTCCCTATGGGCTTCCTCTATCAGGTCACATCCCAAAATAACATTGGGCAGTATTTCAAGTGAAGAAACGAAGGCTTTCGGGGCTGTAGCCAGCCTGGAGTGTGAGATTCTGTGTGAAATAGTTGGACTTGCTCCAGCGCTTTTGATCTGCATGGTAGATGAGCAATAAAATGCATGAAACACGTTGGAAACACGTGAGGAAATTCTCCCTGGCCCTGCTGCTTCCTTGGAGCTGGCAGGGCACTGAGTGGGCTGATCCTCACCTCCTATCTCCCAGCAGGATTATGCTTGGAAGAGAGCAAACCTGGGAAAAGAAATCTTTCCTCTTAAGGGGCATTGCCACAGTTCTTTCAATAGACCTCCTGGAAGATACCTGTTAGGTGGGCCTTTTAGGAGGAACCAAGACACCCTGAATTTTGAAATGCAGAAGTATCCCCTGCCAGGGAGAGTAGGGGCTTGCGCTGATTGAACTTTGTGTGATAGGTGTGTTGTGGAAGGTCAGACTTGTTCAGCACACTGAGATCTGACTCAACAACCAGACATCCGGCTTTTTGTGGAACAAAAGACCTGAAAAACTGGCTTTTTGTGGGGTAGAAAGCAGAGGTGTGTCCCATGTAATAAAAGGACATGGATTTCCGAGCAATATCTGTTCGTGTAGAGAGAGGGGAGACACTTATTTTGGAGTCTTCCTCCCCACCAGGCCCTGCCATTCCTCAATGAAGACATTTACTGTGATTAAGCTACTGGGACTGATCGATATGTCTTATATCTTACACTGCTTATGTGTTGTCATATCTCTCATTCCAGGCTGTTAACTGCTGGTACTGCATATTCCATATGGCCCCAACCATATGGTGCCAGTGGAGTTTCATGCATATGGCCCAGGGTTACCACAAACTCAGATTTGTCCAGTCCCCCTCTTGGGTAACTGAGAAAACCAGGCCCAGCTTGTTGCCAGCTTGTCCAAGGCCATAACTGATAAGTACCAAGAACTAGGCCTTGGTCTCCTAACTCAAAGGTGTGGGTTTTTTTTTTGTTTTTTTGGTTTTTTTTTTTAGTCCGGATAGTATCACAGCATAATGGAGAGAGAGAGAACATAGGCTTTGGGGTTCACCAGACCTGGGTTCAAAATCTAGTTTCTGATACTCACTTGTTGGGTGACTTGGGCATGTAACCCAACCCCTCTGAGCTCACATGCACATCTTGAGCATGTCAATGGTAGTAGTACCTGCTTCCAAGAATAGTAGAAAATTAAGGAACTCCATAAAGGGCCTGGCACATTATACATGCTCAAATGGCAAATGATTTGTCCCTTTCTATGCTAACATTCTGGTTCTTAAAAAAAAAAAACAAAAAACACTGGCGCCTGGGTGGCTCAGTCGGTTAAGTGACTGCCTTTGGCTCAGGTCATGATCTCAGGGTCCTGAGCTCGAGTCCCACATCAGGCTCCTTGCTCAGTGGGGAGCCTGCTTCTCCCTCTGCCCCTCCCCCCGACTTGTGTTCTCTCTAGTTCTTCTTAGCTCTCTCTCCACCAATAAATAAATAAAATCTCTGTCTCTCTCTCTCTCTCTTTTTTTTTTTTTAAAGATTTCATTTATTTATTTATTTGACAGAGGGAGAGAACACAGGGGGAGTGGGAGAGGAAGAAGCAGGCTTTCTGCCCACCAGGAAGCCTGATGTGGGGCTCCTCCCAGGACCCCAGGATCATGACCTGAGCCAAAGGCAGACGCTTAACAACTGAGCCACTCAGGCATCCCAATTTAAAAACAAAAAACAAAAAAACTTTTAAATCAACTACCCTCATGCTGACCAGTTGCCGTCTGCTGAAAATGACAGTTTGAGAGATTGGCCTCAAACCAACCAAATCAGAGAGATAAGATTAACGCTGCCTTCTTCCCCACTATTACTATGTGCCCAGGCATCCCTGCCCAGGTGGGACTGCTGTTGACAGTGGTTTATTTAACACTTTTTCTCCAAGGAGCTCAGGGGACTTTACCAAAACTGACGGCACTCCTCAGAGTGCCTCTGGGAGGGAGGCCTCCCCGCTGCTGCCTCAGAGACCCCCAGGGTCCTGAGAGCCCGGTCCCAGCGGCTGCCAGTGTTTTCTTCATGCTCCTGGGATCTCTCAGCTGAACTAACACGTTCACTTGTGGATCTGTGGAGAACCTGGTTTTTAACAGAAGTGTGGCCGAAGGAGCCGTCCGTAGGCCCTGTCCCAACCCATAGCAGTGCTTGGTGGGCTGTTGGGTATCCCCCATCCCGCCCTCTTCAGTTCCTCGGAAGATTTCCAAGGGTGTATACCAAGTTGAACAGAGGGGAACTTTTTCTTTACCTATACTATCTGAACTGTTCTTGCCATGAGAATATTCCTATTTTGTTTAATTAGAAACAAATATTCAGGGCTACCTGGGTGGCTCAGTTGATCATCTGACTCTTGGTTTTGCCTCAGGTCTGGTCTCAGGGTCCTGGGATTGAGTCCTGCATGGGGCTCTGCTCTCCATGGCAAGTCGGCTTGAGGATTCTCTTTCCCCCTCCCTCACCCCCACCCCCACACTTACATGTGCAAGCAGGGGCATGCTGGTATTCTCTCTCTCTCTCTCCCCCTCTCCCTCATAAATAAATAAATAAATAAATAAATAAATAAAAACAAAGGTGTTCAAAACACTTAATTTTCCAAAGCCATTTGAATAGGGCCAAGTTCTTATGGATGGACCTTTGATTCCTATTCTGCTTCAAAACACACTGATTTCTTTTCTCTGTAAGCAAATAGTTCATATCACCGGGAGCTGGCAGACCAGTAAGGAGTGGGTACTGAGGGAAGGGAATGCTGAGGGAACCTAGTGGTCCCTGAACGAGAGCTTTGAGCTATGGTTTCTGTTACTGATCCAGGCCTAACAAGTAGCTTTCAAGCTCTACACCGCTGGCTTCTCTTGTCTTCTTGCTGCCTCTTTGAGTTTATTCTCCTTGTATCAGGAGCCAGATGTCCCTGGTATAGCTTAGCCCTCCACATGAGAGTGGAATCCTCCCTCCTCGGGATGAACCCAGGGCTTCTTAGAGCTTCAGGTACTGCAGTCCTTTGCAAGGAAAGACACCCTCTGGTGTTACCTACAGGACAGCCTTCTTGTCCATGCTGGGACTAATTCTGAGTATTTAAAGCATGCTATGGTGTGCTAGGTCTGCTTCTTATAGGAAAGCTAGCATTTTCTGACTTCTGAGCTAACACTGGAGACCTGGACACAGGCACAAATGCATACTTACCTGCCTGCCTTGCCTTCAGGGCAAGCTTTATTCCCATAGAACTCAGCAGAAATGTTCCCAGCTTAGTGAAGTAACCAGATGGTTTGCAGGAAGTCCAGCCAACCTGATACCAACCTGATACCAAGGCCCAGGAGATACCCTCTGGCCTTCAATGTTATTGTCAGACTCCAGGATGCGTGTCATCTTGAACTAATCTTATTAGGTTGAGCTTGTTGTAGGAATAAGAATGGACTTAACTCGGGCCATTTCGGATCTCCTTTCTCTTCAGGTGTATTTCTTTAAGAGAACTTTTTAAACCATTTCACCATTAGGTGTTTCCCAGATCTGAGCGCCTGCCTAAAGCTCTCATCCTTTGTTCAGCATATCGTCGTTCCCAGCCCGAAGTTAACATGTGGTGTTGAACCAGTGATACTGCTAGAGAATGAGGTTGGGGCTGGGTGTGCATTTCTGGTGGTGAACATTTCTCATATTGAGCTCCTGGTTGCTAATCTGGGGAGTTTACTGACCTAGAGTGAACTCTTTACTGATGAATTCAAGGTAAGCAAAGCCCCCCAATTAAACATCAAGTTCTCACTGAAAAAGCTAGAAGGAAAACTGATTTGTTCAGTTGGTAAGCATTTGTTCATCCCTGTTGTGGGCCAGCTGTTGGGAATATAGTTCCAAATCTCCTTGGCAGTTAAGGAATTATCTTTCCTATACAATATATCCCTTTCCCACATCCTATCCTTTATGTTTACCGTGTGGTAACTTGGAGCAAGTGTGTCCTTGGTAAATGTAGGTTTTAAGAATCTGATGGAGAGGGGATCTGTGAACATTGCCCAGACTTGTTTAACGTTCTCCTGTAGCTAGCTCCTGGTGCCATCCTGGTAGTGTTTTGTTAAGTTTCCCCATCGGAAAGAACTAAAGCCTTACTGAAAGAGCAGCTTTCTTACAACTATAGAAGTTGGGGACAAGAAAGAAGATCAAAGTGCTGGATGATCTGCTCTGGTAGATAGACCATGGGTCAGCAAACTACAGCTTATGGGCTAGTTGTTTTGTTTTGTTTTTAATTTTTTTAAAAAGATTTTATTTATTTGACACAGAGAGATCACAAGTAGGCAGAGAGGCAGGCAGAGAGAGGAGGAAGCAGGCTCCCTGCTAAGCAGAGAGCTCCATGTGGGGCTCAATCTCAGGACCCTGAGATGATGACCTGGGCCAGAGGCAGAGGCTTAACCCACTGAGTCACCCAGACACCCCTAGTTACTTGTTTTTATAAATAAAAGTTTTATTAGAACACAGTCCACGAATTTTTTGATGTATTATCTGTGACTGCTTTTGCACTATCGTATCAGAGTTGAATAGTTGTGACAAAGACTAAAGGCTCAGAGTCTGAGGTATTTTCTATCTGACTCTGAATACTTTGCCATCTGTAAGCTTTAGTATCATGACTACATAACTTGTGCAGTGTGTTTGCTCTTGGTTGTCTAGGGAAAATATTAATTGTGTAGTACAACTGTTGAAAGAAGAGTCTTTCTGCCTAACATTGCTAATCCATATCCTTGTGTGTGTTTCAGGATCTGTCTGGTTCAATAGACGATCTCCCAATGGGGACAGAAGGAGCTCTGAGTCCTGGAGTGAGCACATCAGGGATTTCCAGCAGCCAAGGAGAGCAGAGTAATCCAGCTCAGTCTCCTTTCTCTCCTCATACCTCCCCTCACCTGCCTGGCATCCGAGGCCCCTCCCCATCCCCTGTTGGCTCTCCCGCCAGTGTTGCTCAGTCTCGCTCAGGACCACTCTCGCCTGCTGCAGTGCCAGGTACCTTCAAGTGCTGGACTTCGGGGAGAGGGTAAAGGTACTGGCCCTCAGTGATAGCAGGGCCCTAGCCTTCCCCTGCCACAAAGAGCATCTCTAATTCATGTCTACGAAGTTTCCCTTCAGCATTCGAAGAAGAGAGGTGGGACCCCCTTGGTGGGGTCCTCCTGTGTATGTGGTATTGGGAGATTTAGCCTTGCAGGAGCTATTTTCAGCTCTGAAATGACCTCCTACCTAGAATTTCCAGGCTTAGGCATGATTGGCTTCTTTTTGTGTTTCGAGCAGGCAACCAGATGCCACCTCGGCCACCCAGTGGCCAGTCGGACAGCATCATGCATCCTTCCATGAACCAATCGAGCATTGCCCAAGATCGAGGTAAGACCCTGGGCTTTCAGGGAGGTGTGGAAGTTTAAGGGAGCTTTTTGGTTATCCCGTGCAATAGTTTTTTGAGAACTGTATGACAAGGAAGCTTAGGACAGTCTCAGCAGTGAATCGTGAAATTAGAATGGGCTTGACCATGCTGGTGGCTCCAGTATTGTGCTTTTCCTTGTTTGTGTTCTGTTGAATTCCTCCCTTCACAGTATCTAATTTGGTCAGCAAATACTGAAGACTCAACATGAAATCTTTACTCTTTAAATGCTGTCCCATTTTGTTGTCAGTGCTTTGTCTTTCAGACCTGCATTTAGTAGAAACAGTTGCCATGCCCTGGTTAATGGCTATGTCACTTTGGAGGGTGCCTAAAAGAGCACATAATTATATAGCAAATAAGATACAGACTTTGTACAAGTAGTTGCTAAAGAAAATGTAGATGGTGAGGTCCTGTGATAAGGGAGAACATTTGTTCTCATTATACTGAGGTAATAATATATGGACACTCCCACAAATAGGTTACATGCAGAGGAACCCCCAGATGCCCCAGTACAGTTCCCCTCAGCCCGGCTCGGCCTTATCTCCGCGTCAGCCTTCAGGTGGACAGATACACACAGGCATGGGCTCCTACCAGCAGAACTCCATGGGGAGCTACGGTCCCCAGGGGAGTCAGTATGGTCCACAGGGTGAGTATGCTACCCAGTCAAGAGTACACAGAGGTGTATACATACACTGCTCTCTGGGTTTTAAGAATAGGATTGCCCTTTGCCTTAAATCCACCAAAGCCAGGCCCTAAAATAAGGCAGGACTATCACCCTGGGAAAGTCCCTGAATATCCCTGAGTCTCTCTTTCATCTGTAAAATGGGGAGAAGACGTTTTGCACAAGACTGGGCAGACACTTAACGGCCATTAAAGTAAGTTAGTCCTAATAGAACGTATCTTTGCTCAAAATGAGCTCTGGACAGATCTAAAGCTGAATGTCTCATGCAGAGCACGGGAGAGATGGCGGATTACCTATATAGAAAGGAAGGAGTTCTGGGAGATGAGGGGCCTGGGTAGCAGCAAAGCCACTCTTGCCTGCCAGCCAGCCTTGCTCTGTGCTGCGCTGGCTTTAGGATGAGAGGACAATTGAGGCCTGCCTTTCTGTGTTTCTTGCCTCTCCACCCCCCCGCCTTTTTTTTTTAATGGGGTGAAGGCTGCAATGAAGTTGGTCTTTTATCAAATCAAATAGCGAGCGATTCCTATCATTTATTATCTTTGGAGTTTTAGAGCTGAGCAGGATTAAGGAATTGCTAGTAAATCACTAACCAGTCTCTGCGTCTTCTCTTCTTCTTTCCTTCCCAGGAGGCTACCCCAGGCAGCCAAACTATAACGCCTTGCCCAATGCTAACTACCCCAGTGCAGGCATGGCCGGAAGCATGAACCCTATGGGTGCTGGAGGTCAGATGCATGGGCAACCTGGCATCCCACCTTATGGCACACTCCCTCCCGGGAGAATAAGTCATCCCTCCATGGGCAACCGGCCTTATGGCCCTAACATGGCCAATATGCCACCTCAGGTTGGGTCAGGGATGTGTCCCCCACCAGGGGGCATGAACCGGAAAACTCAAGAAACTGCTGTCGCCATGCATGTTGCTGCCAACTCTATCCAAAACAGGTAAGGCCTAGGAAGTGAAGAGGGTGTCAGCAGAAGGAAATAAACTTCAAAGTTATTTGGGTTGTTGAGATGCTTCTGGATCTGAACCATGCCATTTTGGTAAATATGTATTTTATTGAGAGCTCTTTAGAAAACTGGGTTTCCTTGCAGTGGAAAGAAAACCAACAAAAGTGCTGATTCTTAAGCATCTTCAATTGATATCAAATTTCACATGACCAGACATTGTATGTAAAGAACTTTATAAAGCATAGCTTATTTTGATGAGTAAAATAAGTTTTCAGAGCTTCTCTATTTCTTCTGTCAATCTAGTTTTTTTGGTCTCCCAAGGGATTTTAATGATACACATGACTTGGATCTGTAGTGTGAGAAATGGAGAATGGTAGGGTTGTGGTTTGCCATTTCTCTACTGTTCTGTGTGGTTCTTTGTGTTTGAATCTGGCACTAACGTGCAGAGAGTTCATGTGATTTGGTTTAATGACCTTGAAGATTCATCCATTCTTCCTTGGACACTCACTTTGGTGGCTGTTCACTTCAGTGAATATGATTCCATTGGCTTTTGAAGGCCCTGTCTGTGTACGCCATTGTTGGTGGCTACAGTTCTTACAGTGACTCTTGTCTTACTGGAATGCTGATGAACTAAGGTAGAATAGGGTAATTAGTGGTAAAGAGATGGGTTCGGTAGTACTTCAGAATGATGGAAGCATAGAGCAGTAGATCCATCAAGAAAGCACGTCCAGGGCGCCTGGGTGGCTCAGTGGGTTAAGCCGCTGCCTTCGGCTCGGGTCATGATCTCAGGGTCCTGGGATCGAGTCCCACATCGGGCTCTCTGCTCAGCGGGGAGCCTGCTTCCTCCTCTCTCTCTCTGCCTGCCTCTCTGCCTACTTGTGATCTCTCTCTCTGTCGAATAAATAAATAAATAAAATCTAAAAAAAAGAAAGCACGTCCAGGTGCTGTTCAGTGAGGGGTCCAGATTGGTTGGGATTTGACATGACAAAGTGGTAAAATCTAGGCCTTTTGCCGTAGAGAGGGCCCTTAAATGGAAACACATTTGACACTGGAAGTGCCTGGAGGGAGGTGGTACTTAAGAGACACGGTAGGGGTCCCTTCTTCAAGGATTGTATCCTTTAAAATTGAGCTATGGTTTCCTGTTTGGAGCCTGAACCATCTTAGAACCTTTCATGGGAGGTAGTAGATAGGAATGTCTAGGTCAGGTGGTACATGGTTGTGGTTTAGGAAACCCATAAACTTTTTCCTTTTAAG
Source organism: Mustela nivalis (assembly GCF_964662115.1). Lineage (NCBI taxonomy): Eukaryota > Metazoa > Chordata > Mammalia > Carnivora > Mustelidae > Mustela > Mustela nivalis. The sequence goes on from NC_139029.1 coordinate 18,767,402, forward strand.
CCTTACTAGATGATCTTGGCTCACAAACTATTTAGCTCAGGTCCAAATCTGAAAGCTCAGTGTCTCTAACTCTTGTCTGTCACTTTCCATCTTCTTCCTCAGGCCACCAGGCTACCCCAATATGAACCAGGGGGGCATGATGGGAACTGGACCTCCCTACGGACAAGGGATTAATAGTATGGCTGGCATGATCAACCCTCAGGGACCCCCGTATCCCATGGGTGGGACCATGGCCAACAATTCAGCAGGTAAGTCCAAGCCTTTGCTCACCCAGGAATTTCTTCTAGAATGATCTTCATTTCAAACTTACTGGACTTTTGATCTTTTTTCTTTTTTATAGGGATGGCAGCCAGCCCAGAGATGATGGGCCTTGGGGATGTCAAGTTAACTCCAACCACCAAAATGAACAATAAGGCAGATGGGACACCCAAGACAGAATCCAAATCCAAGGTAATGATTTATATCCTGACTCCTCTCACCTCTCTGTCCCATCCTCTCCAGGGATAGGAAGGAAAAAGAAAAGAAGGTGACTAGACTCTAGCCTTTTATGACACGGATTAGATCTCAGAAAAGTCTGCTCTTGCCTCTTCTAATCATGAAGGGAGGGTCCCAGGCTAATAGCTCATTGAATTAGATTTCAGTTAGCCTAAAGGGTCCTAATAGAAATAACACAATGTTTTCATAGCTGTCTGTGATAGAGGAAATGCCAGGCCTGCAGTGTAGAATTCTCTGTATTGCCCTTTGGGAAACTGTGCACCCTGTCCTCATGCATTGGTAGGTGGTGTGTGCCATGGGCAACTAGTTGCTCTTCTCTTCCTGGACCTTCCTCCGAGCAGCAGGAATGGTTGGTGCCCTGTGTTTTATAAAGAGGAGGATGAGGCAAGTGGGAGTTTGGGTCCTTGCTGGCCTCCCAGTAGGATGGTCCTGAGGGTGCTGTCTGTTGGCTTGTATGGCAATCTGGGGACCTGCTCAGTGTTTGAAACATTTCTGCCCTTTGTCATACCCCATTTTCCCTTTCTCGTAAAGCTGGGGAAATAAAAATGTACAGCTGCCACATTCTGTGGACCCTCCCCTCTGGCTCTCAGGCCCTCGTAGCCATCCTCCTGTCTGGGACAGGACAATTAACATCCAGAGCCTTTCAGGAAGGTTAGGAAGACCCTTCCTTTCTTGACAAGAGGAAGTTTCTTTTCATTTGAGTCCATCCCATTGTCTCGAAATCACGTTTTGAATTTCTTGAGTTCTCTGAAACAGTCTCTGACAGCATGCCCAGGCTCCTGGGTAATAGCACGGGGGTAGTATAGTGACACTGTTGTCAGGTTTATAAGGGTTTGACACTTAGCTCTGTTACTTAAGAGCAGTGAGTTTTAGGAATGGGCTCCTTGTGCCTGCTTCCTTATCTTTTAAGAGGAGGATAATTAATAATGCTTAATATATAAAGGCATCTAGCATGGCACCCAATGCATAATACATAGGCAATGTTAGCTTCCTTCCTTTACAGGAAGAATTTCTAGCTCCCATTTGGTCTTTTGACCTTGCAAAAGGCAAGGTACATGTTAGTGACTGCCCCAGAATAAGAAGCTTTACCACCGTCCTAATCAAAGGACTTCTGAGACCACCCTTAGCATAGGCTTTGAATCTGACCGGTTCCTATGAATCTTGACCTGCCCCTTCCAGAAATCCAGTTCTTCTACTACAACCAATGAGAAGATCACCAAGTTGTATGAGCTGGGTGGTGAGCCTGAGAGGAAGATGTGGGTGGACCGTTATCTGGCCTTCACGGAGGAGAAGGCCATGGGCATGACAAATCTGCCTGCTGTGGGTAGGAAACCTCTGGACCTCTATCGCCTCTATGTGTCTGTGAAGGAGATTGGTGGATTGACTCAGGTGAGTGCCTAGCACTTGGCTTCCTCTGTGGTTTCGACAAGCCTCTCTCTAGGTACTCAGTGGCTTCACCTGGTGCCAAGCCTCCTACAGGGACATCACCGTCTCCTGCTCTCTGAGGCACATACTGACAGACTGGAAGCACAGGGCTTCTAGAAGATAAGATAAAGAGGAGGCTGAGACCTGCCTGGGTAGTATAATGTATTAGTATTGAGTTTACCATATGTCTAGGGTCTCACTGGGGTGCAAAGGTAGGGAAAATGCAGGAGGCAGTTTGGCATAGTAAGCAAGGACATGGTTTGCAAAGCTGGGTCTGGTTTTGAATTCTTTCTTAGCCACTTAACAACACATGTGACCTTAATCAAGGTGTATGACCACTCTGAGCCCTAACTTTCTTACTTGTAAAGTAGGGAGAGTGTGTATCCTGCTAGACCATTAGAAGCTAGAACTAACACTCAAAGCTTGCAGCAAGATGTCTGCTGTGTAAATTGGTCTGTAAGATGGTATGGTAGTTGCTGACCCTTCCAATCCCAGTGAAGATGGGATTTCAGGAGCTATTTGATAGAAATAGCTTATGAGGGATGAAGTAGGTGGGGAAGTTGTGTTTAGGTGCTCCATATGGCATACTGATGTGAATGCATTAGTCTGTGCTAAAAACCTCTGAACTGGATACCTCCCTGAACCTTGCCCCTGCTCTGAAGCCTTAGAGCTTTGCTTCACACTCAGCCCAGGAGGCAAAGAGTTGAGGCAGTGCTGTGCTTTGCAAACTTTCCTCCTATGTGTATTCTGTAGTCATCAGATCAGGAGCCTGCTGTTGGATCTGAGTTTGTGGCTGAGCTCAGGGGGAGGCGTGGCGGGGAGAGACGTATTCCAAACCTTCTAAATCAGAAGAGGAAAACAGCTGTCACCAGCAGAAAAGAAAGTGATTGGAATGAAGCCAACCAACAGTCAGTTATGAATTCCTTCTCCCTTCAGGCTTTATTCCCCTCCCCCACAAAGGAAAACAAAACAAAACAAGACATGTGCACACCGCCACATAACTGGCGTGGGAAGCAAAGCCACAGCAGGCTTCTGAGGTGACCCTGGGCTTATTCCTATCATTCTCCCCGGTATTGAGTTCTCCAAAGCAGGCTTCTCCTGCCTGTAGGGAAAGCTGGGGGGGGGGGGGGGGGTGCGTCGTGTTAGGTGCGGCAAACTTTCGATTGGATGGGCTTTTGGTTTCACCGAACCTAGGATGCGGTCCAGAGGGAATCCTGAAGCCTGCGCCTGTCTTCTGGTTGGCGAAAGGATGCCAGCCTTTTAGGGGCTAGGATGTAATTGAATGCTAAAGACAGTGCGAATTCAGAGGAGAGAGTTAGTTTTTCAAGCTTCCAAGAAGGCAGAATATGAGTCCTGAGCCTCTGTGAAGATAGAGGAAGGGGTCATCCAGTTGACCGGCCTGCATGGCACAGATATAGGAGAGTCTGGAATATACCTGGCCAGCGCCATCTCCAACCTTCAGGCTTCAGCTCAGATGGTAGCCTGCTGTGGAAGTGTTCCTGGTCACCTCCCCACCATGTAGGTTGTCCCTCTCTTTGCTTCCTTATCACTCTTCTCTCCGGTATTGTAGGTACCAGGTCAGCAGACAGACCACAGCATGTTGAGCTTCCTGTGTGGTCTGGGACTAGAAAGCTGGTGTTCCCAGCCTTTGAGGTGGATGAGTTAAGCATGAGAATACATGAAGAAGGACACCTACCTGGCTAGAGCAGCAAGACCATCTAATTGTAGGGATTGGGGAATGGTCTTGGTCAGTGTGTCCTGAAGCTTAGGAAAGGAGACACGTGTAGGCTGGCCGCTGGGAGGGCACAGAGAAGTTAGAGGGATCTCCTGGACAACCAGGACAGTGACTGGTGAGGAAAGGGAGCTTGTAGTTTGTGACATGTCACTGAAAAGCGGGACAGCAGAGGCACAAGAATGTAAAATTTGCAAAGAGCCCCACAACAAGAAAACACCCCAGATATGGAAACTTCCAGTTTGACGAAGTAAGTCAAGCAGAGTGGTAGCTGATACTGCCATGCCTCTGTTTTGGAAAATGTTGATTTTTATTGTTGCCTTTGAAGGGGTTTGGATCTGATGGTGACTTGCACAGCCCTTTTCAGTACTGTACTTGTGTTAAGCATCATACCTTCTGAATTCTGTTCTCTCCCATTAATAGTGATGTGAAATCTACCCTTTTTTGAATAAGCACTGTCTGCTAGTTGCTGTGATCTGTAAATAGAGCCTGCTAAGGGTAGAGGGAAGCTAGCCATGGATTTAAAACTTGTTGTGGACTCTGCACCAAGGGGGCTTAACTTTGGTTGGTTAACTGCTATTCCATGAGAGATGAGTACGTGGTAGCCTGACAGGGTTTGGGGCTTGTGAGCAGGAAGACCAGGTAGAAGATGGCCCTCGACTCTTCTGGTTGGTTGTACAGGTCAACAAGAACAAAAAATGGCGGGAACTTGCGACCAACCTCAACGTGGGCACCTCAAGCAGTGCTGCCAGCTCCTTGAAAAAGCAGTACATCCAGTGTCTCTATGCCTTTGAGTGCAAGATTGAACGGGGAGAAGACCCTCCCCCAGACATCTTTGCAGCTGCTGATTCCAAGAAGTCCCAACCCAAGATCCAGCCTCCCTCTCCTGGTAAGGATCTGGTGCTCAGCCCACTAAGGCTCACCCTTCACGGGTAGCATTCAAGGGTCCAGGCTCCTTTATGCAGCAGTGCCTGGCCCTAGGGACGGCTGCTCTGCCCTGCCCTACCCCAGGCCTTAACCGCGGTGATCGAACTGAAGAGCAGCGGCCAGTGGCGACTCCCTTGAGAGGTAGTCTGTAGCAGCCCTTAAGTTTTAATTTTCGTTGTGCACCTGGCGTCTTGCCAAATGTTTGTAAACTAGCGAGTAGGAGGGACACCAGAGGAGTGGGGAAGTCTGACAAATCACAGTGAGGCAGGGCCATCTGGGAGCTTTGGCCCACTGATGTCAGCGCCTTAGAATGCAGCTCAGACTAGAGCCCTGAATTCCCCAGGGAGTGGAGATGCTAATGAATGGGAAGGAGGGGTTGGGGAGGGGATATGAATGGAACTCCGCTGATGGGAGTGCCTCTGCCCACCCTCCTTTCTAGAGGAGGCTGGGGCCTGAGCAAGCATGGGAAGGGAAGAAGGCCAGGGCTCCTAGAAGGTGGGTGTAAACACATGTGCCCTGGTGTTGACCTCTGAGGGTGTAATGAGTGCCTGAGATGACTCATCAGCTGGGGAGGCCTAAGCAGTGGGATATCTGCTGCTGGGGATGGTAACTCATGGAAACATTAATTACTGGTAGTTCTGCTCGCATCAGCTTGGAGGAACATTGAAACCTGAGAGGTGACACTGTGCTAGATGTTTGTTGAGTGGGAGCGCCTAGGTTTCTAAAGTACACTGCAGGTCTGGGACAAGATGGAGCCTTCCTACCTAGGATTCCAGGGGCTCTGACTGGGAACTTTTACACCAGCATTACAGGGTTTAGTAGGTTCGAAATGGTCCTTGGGGAAGTAAAGAAAAGTAGTCAGGGAAGCTGGCAGAGACTCAAGGAAATCCCTAGCATGGTGATGGCATCTCCACGCTACTCCTCGTCTCCAGATGTGAACAGTAGCAAGGAGCAACAGAAACCTCCGATTCCCCAGGGCACCTGGGCGGCTCAGTCAGTTAAGCATCCGACTCTTGCTCTCAGCTGAGGTCTTGATCGGAGTCATGAGTTCAAACCCCACATCAGAATCCACAGTGGGCACGGAGCCTTTGTTTAAAAAAAAGGAAAAGAAAAGAAAACTCAAAATTCCCTTCTTTGTTATCTGGCCTTACATATCCCCTGCTGAGAAGGGCGATTCAGACTTTAAAGAAGCCCAGCTTTAGCCTTATAAGGATCCTTTCGAAAGAGACCCCATGGCATTTGTGTATTTCTGTGAGAGTTAAAGATTTGCCAGCTCACCCCACATCTCTATCCACAGCGGGATCTGGGTCTATGCAGGGGCCGCAGACACCTCAGTCAACTAGCAGTTCCATGGCAGAAGGAGGAGACCTGAAGCCACCAACTCCAGCATCCACACCACACAGTCAGATCCCGCCCTTGCCAGGCATGAGGTAAGGCCAGGAGCAGGGGCAAGGGGCTTGGGAGGACCTGGGCGGAACTGCAGGAGCTTCTATGCAGCCCGAGGTGTCCCTGCTCTGCCGGCCCAGCCAAGGACTCTCACACGCCCTGCTTACTGGAGGAATTGCTTTATTTGGGGTTTAATTGGCTTTCCTCACTCTGGAGCAGGAGCAATTCGGTCGGGATCCAGGATGCCTTTCCTGATGGAAGTGACCCCACATTCCAGAAGCGGAATTCCATGACTCCAAATCCTGGGTACCAGCCCAGTATGAATACCTCTGACATGATGGGGCGCATGTCCTACGAGCCAAATAAGGATCCTTATGGCGGCATGAGGAAAGGTGACCAACTGCTTGAGGACAGAGCCAGGGAAATGGGGGGATGTCTTGAGCGGTTCAGGGTTCTTGACAAGCCATTCTTAGAGATACGGCCTTCCCAGACCTAAGTACCACTCTTCATCCCTACCTCCTTCCTTGTGTCCCTCTCCCTGGCCACACCTCATCACACCTCAACAAGTAGGAGCTCTTTGCTGATTGGAGCCTCTTTAGATCTCTTTGAACCTGTCAGGGAAACCGTAGGAACAAGCCAAAGCCCTGAAGAGGGCTTGGTCTTTGGGGCAGGCAAGGTGCGTGTTGCTAGGCTTGCTGGCTTACCAGTTTGCTCACTGCTTTCCTTCCTACGTGCAGCACCAGGGAGCGATCCCTTCATGTCCTCAGGGCAGGGCCCCAATGGCGGAATGGGAGACCCCTACAGCCGAGCTGCCGGCCCTGGGCTGGGAAATGTGGCGATGGGACCGCGACAGCACTATCCCTATGGAGGTCCTTATGACAGAGTGAGGTGAGCATGGTCCCTGCTCCTGTCCCACCCCAGCCCCCCACAGCTGTTGTGGACTCAGTCCACTTCTCCAATTGTGTTTAGGACGGAGCCTGGAATAGGACCCGAGGGAAACATGGGCACTGGAGCCCCACAGCCGAATCTCATGCCTTCCAACCCAGACTCGGGGATGTATTCTCCCAGCCGCTACCCCCCGCAGCAGCAGCAGCAGCAGCAACGGTGAGGGAAGGCTGGTGTTAGTGTCTCTTTGGCTCAGGCTTTGCCATTTCCCACCCTGATCCTCTGATTCTCTCCCTCCTACAGACATGATTCCTATGGCAATCAGTTCTCCACTCAAGGCACCCCTTCCGGCAGCCCCTTCCCCAGCCAGCAGACCACAATGTATCAGCAGCAGCAGCAGGTGAGGACAGCAGGGCGCACTGACACACAGGTTCCCCTTAGAAGTCGGTTCGAGGCCTAAGTTGAAAAGTGTAAGAAGGGCTTGTTCTAGATACTTCAGTTTTCTCCCACCCACATGGTTCTGCTGAAGAGCCAAGCCCTCCAACTCATCCCTGTTTAGATTCCAGTCCAATCTCTCCAGTTCCCCCAGAAGAGCCAGAAACCAACCATGTTTTGGTTTTTGAACTTTTCTACGTCTTTCTACGTAGAGCAAGGGAGAACCAGGGGGAAATAGGGACTGATTTTTGCTTTCAGAAAGTTTCAAAAGATCATTTGTAAAGGTGATTCCTTTCTTCCTTGGAGTCCGTGTCCTCTTCTGGAGGCACAGAAGCCCGGCGAGGGTCTGCTATAGCCGTCTTGGCAGCTGTGGGTCTTGGGTCCCTGCACGCAGAATACTAACTTCCCCTCTGCTTGTCCCTGTCTTAGAATTACAAACGGCCAATGGATGGCACGTACGGCCCTCCCGCCAAGCGGCACGAAGGGGAGATGTACAGCGTGCCGTACAGCACGGGGCAGGGGCAGCCCCAGCAGCAGCAGATGCCCCCAGCCCAGCCCCAGCCTGCCAGCCAGCAGCAAGCTGCCCAGCCTTCCCCTCAGCAAGATGTGTACAACCAGTATGGCAACGCCTATCCTGCCACTGCTGCCGCTGCTACTGAGCGCCGACCAGCGGGCGGCCCCCAGAACCAGTTTCCATTCCAGTTTGGCCGAGACCGTGTCTCTGCACCCCCCGGCTCCAATGCCCAGCAGAACATGCCACCGCAGATGATGGGCGGCCCCATCCAAGCATCAGCTGAGGTCGCTCAGCAAGGCACCATGTGGCAAGGGCGTAATGACATGACCTACAATTACACCAACAGGCAGAGCACTGGCTCTGCCCCCCAGGGCCCCGCCTATCATGGCGTGAACCGAACAGATGAAATGCTGCATACGGATCAGAGGGCCAACCATGAAGGCCCGTGGCCTTCCCATGGCACGCGTCAGCCTCCATATGGTCCCTCTGCCCCCGTGCCCCCCATGACAAGGCCCCCTCCATCCAACTACCAGCCCCCGCCAAGCATGCAGAATCACATTCCTCAGGTATCCAGCCCCGCTCCCCTGCCCCGGCCAATGGAGAATCGCACCTCTCCTAGCAAGTCTCCATTCCTACACTCTGGGATGAAGATGCAAAAGGCAGGTCCCCCAGTACCTGCCTCGCACATAGCACCCGCCCCCGTGCAGCCACCCATGATCCGGCGGGACATTACCTTCCCACCTGGCTCTGTCGAAGCCACACAGCCTGTGTTGAAGCAGAGGAGGCGGCTCACAATGAAAGACATCGGTAAGGAGACCTCCCTATCAGGTTGCTTCATCTGCCCCTAAAAATCTTGTCTGTTTTTCTGTCTCCAATCCTAATATTCTGGATGGGATAAGATTCCAGTACAGTGTTGTCTAAAATAGAGCCAGAGAACTTTGGATAAGGAAAAAGGCTTATTTCAGGCTTTACCAAAAGGCAGGCTCCATGCAGTGATGTCCTAGAAGGGGGCCTAGAAGCAGATGCGTGTCCTCTCCTAGCTAGGAACTGCCTCCCGCCATGTGTTAACCTTCAGAGTAGCTGGACTGATGGGCCAGCCCTGGGGGAGCATCCAGCCAACCTAGGCTTGGTAGATGGGCGACATGGAGGTTTATTTCAGGAACGCCGGAGGCATGGCGGGTAATGATGTCCCTCAAGTCTGGGCTGCTGGCCGAGAGCACGTGGGCATTAGACACCATTAACATCCTGCTGTACGATGACAACAGCATCATGACCTTCAACCTCAGTCAGGTGAGTACAGGTGCCTGGGAAAGATGGGCAGAATGGGAGGGTCTGGGATCTTCTTGAAGTAGACTACGCTGAGTGACATGGGGAGTTAAGCCAGCCCCAGCCAACATGGTCTCCCCTCTCTCGCTCACTCTCTGGTATCTTCCGTGCCAGTGCTTTGATTCCATGCCAGTACTTTGCCACTGGCCATGGGCCCAGAACACTGAGAACAATAATAATTCTGTGTAAGGTATCAGGATTGACTTCAAAGGGAATTGGGGAGAAACTTTTGGTACTAGTACGAAATGCAGATTCTGTTGATGTGAATGAAGACACCAACTTTCAAGACTACCAAGAAAAACCTGTGGTGTTTATTAGTGAGCCACGCAGTTTCTTCTGCCCTGTCTTCATCTGCTGTGCACGTTGGAGGTCCTTATCGACCCCATTCTCTTGATGCGTAAAGGGGAAGTGGAGTGAAGTCTGCTTGTGGGTGGCGATAGTGGCAGTATCTTAACTACACTGTTGCAGAAGCAGTTCTCCAGGTCCTCTCTCCACAGGATGTGCGCCTTGAGTTTTCCCGACAGCTGAGAAGAGTTTCTGCTACGCCATCTCACTCTTTTGATCATCCTTAGTACCTACCAACCCGTCTATTGAGCTAGGGGGCATTGAAGAGTTAACCGTTTCTTGTGCTGCTGCTTTGTGCTAGGTCCTTCGTATTTTCTTTCATGTCATACTCACAACAGCCTTCCAAGACAATATGACCTCTTAGAGATGAGTAAAGAGGCTCAGAGTCTTACCTTTGCCCAAGTTCACACAGCTGTCAGCGGTCTTTCCAATTCCAAAGCCTGACTTTATGTCCATTTCATAAAATTGCCATGAGAAGGCAAAGGAACAGCTATTGACTGAGCAGTTTCCATATGCCAGGCATTTGGAATATTCCATTTAGACCTCAGAACAATCGTGTCAGGTGTAGGAATTACCCTCGTGTTCAATGGAAAGACAGAAGTAGTACAAGTTGGAGAGTTAAAGTCACATGGCTAGTTCCTAGAAAAGCCAGAATGCAAACCTAGATCTTTCTAATTCTAAAGCCCTTATTTTTTCCATTCTGCTTTACTCTCTTCAGCCAGAGATGAATCTGACTGGGGAGATTCAGTGTTTTCTTCTAGAGGTAGATGGCCTATACAGGATCCAAGCTGGAACTTAGGTCCGCCTACCACCAGCTTGGTCCCATGTTTGGAGGACTGAACCTCATCCCACTCACTATGTTGCCTGATTGATTCATGGAGGTCCAGCCTCCTGGAACGTTGGGAAGCTTGGAGAAGAGAGTAGGTGAACATCTGTCCACACTGCTTAACCCCTTCTCAGCTCGTCTTGAAGCCTTGGGTTGTGCTTGGCAGTGGAGTATAGAGAGTGTCCTAAGAGGGACATTGGCAATGACCAGCAGGTAGGAAGCTGGGCCTGGTGAGGAAAAGCAGGGATTGGCTGGGAAGAGGAGGCCAAGAGATGGTGAGGTGCAGAGCTATTGGTCAACATGTCCGTCCTGCTGGAGGCAGGCTTACAAGAAGGTCGACCAAACAGAAGGAAGAACTGTGTGCTGGGCACAGGAAAGATTGAATGACTTGCTCTGTGGAGATCCTTTGGGAAAGGAGCAACTCCGTCTCTCGCAGGGATACGGTCGTTTGACGTACAAGGAAAGGGGGAGATTAGGTAGAAGACCACGGGAGGCCTCTCAGGTCATGGATTCTCTCCTTTGGCCCCACTTTTCTTCATTTATTTCCTGTTTTTCTCTTATAGCTCCCAGGTTTGCTAGAGCTCCTTGTGGAATATTTCCGACGTTGCCTGATCGAGATCTTTGGCATTTTAAAGGAGTATGAGGTGGGTGACCCAGGACAGAGAACACTACTGGACCCTGGGAGACTCAGCAAGGCATCTAGTCCAGCCCCCGTGGAGGGGGAGGAGGAGGAAGACCTTCTAGGTCCTAAACTAGAGGAGGAAGAAGAGGAGGAAGTAGTGGAAAATGACGAGGAGATGGCCTTTTCGGGCAAGGACAAGGCAGCCTCAGAGAGTAGTGAGGAGAAACTGATTAGTAAGTTTGACAAGCTTCCGGTAAAGATCGTGCAGAAGAATGACCCGTTTGTGGTGGACTGCTCAGATAAGCTTGGGCGCGTGCAGGAGTTTGACAGTGGCCTGCTGCACTGGCGGATTGGTGGGGGGGATACCACTGAGCATATCCAGACCCACTTTGAGAGCAAGACAGAGCTGTTGCCGACCCGGCCTCATGTGCCCTGCCCACCAGTCACCCGGAAACAGGTCACGGCAGCAGAGGGTACGCCAGGGACAACAGAACAGGAGGGCCCCCCGCCTGATGGCCCTCCAGAGAAACGGATCACAGCCACAATGGATGACATGTTGTCCACCCGGTCTAGCACATTGACCGAGGAGGGAGCTAAGAGTGCAGAGGCCACCAAGGAGAGCAGCAAGTTTCCATTCGGCATCAGCCCGGCACAGAGCCACCGAAACATCAAGATCCTAGAGGACGAACCCCACAGTAAAGATGAGACCCCACTGTGTACCCTTCTGGACTGGCAGGATTCCCTCGCCAAGCGCTGTGTCTGTGTCTCCAATACCATCCGAAGCCTGTCGTTTGTGCCCGGCAACGACTTTGAGATGTCCAAACACCCAGGGCTGCTGCTGATCCTGGGCAAGCTGATCCTCCTACACCATAAGCACCCAGAGCGGAAGCAGGCACCACTGACTTACGAGAAGGAGGAGGAACAGGACCAAGGGGTGAGCTGCAACAAAGTGGAGTGGTGGTGGGACTGCTTGGAGATGCTCCGGGAAAACACCTTGGTCACGCTTGCCAACATCTCGGGCCAGTTGGACCTCTCCCCATACCCTGAGAGCATTTGCCTGCCTGTCCTGGACGGACTCCTACACTGGGCTGTCTGCCCTTCCGCTGAAGCCCAGGACCCCTTCTCCACCCTGGGCCCCAACGCCGTCCTCTCCCCCCAGAGACTGGTCTTGGAAACCCTTAGCAAACTCAGCATCCAGGACAACAATGTGGACCTGATCCTGGCCACACCCCCCTTCAGCCGCCTGGAGAAGTTGTATAGCACCATGGTGCGCTTCCTCAGTGACCGAAAGAACCCAGTGTGCCGGGAGATGGCCGTGGTGCTGCTGGCCAACCTGGCTCAGGGCGACAGCCTGGCAGCCCGCGCCATCGCCGTGCAGAAGGGCAGCATCGGCAACCTCCTCGGCTTCCTGGAGGACAGCCTCGCCGCCACGCAGTTCCAGCAGAGCCAGGCCAGCCTGCTCCACATGCAGAACCCACCCTTTGAGCCGACGAGTGTGGACATGATGCGGCGGGCTGCCCGCGCACTGCTGGCCCTGGCCAAGGTGGACGAGAACCACTCGGAGTTCACGCTGTACGAGTCACGGCTGTTGGACATCTCGGTATCGCCGCTGATGAACTCCTTGGTTTCACAAGTCATTTGTGATGTACTGTTTCTGATTGGCCAGTCATGACAGCCGTGGGACACCTCCCTCCCTGTGTGTGTGTGCGTGTGTGGAGAACTTAGAAACTGACTGTTGCCCTTTATTTATGCAAAACCACCTCAGAATCCAGTTTACCCTGTGCTGTCCAGCTTCTCCCTTGGGTAAAAAGTCTCTCCTGTTTCTCTTTCCTCCTCCTCTCCACACCCCTCACCCCCCACCTCACACCTTTCTGTTCCTTGTCCTCACCTTACCCCCCTCAGGACCCCACCCTGTTTGAAAAGACAAAGCTCTGCCTACATAGAAGACTTTTTTATTTTAACCAAAGTTACTGTCGTTTACAGTGAGTTTGGGGAAAAAAAAAATAAAATAAAAATGGCTTTCCCGGCCCTTGCATCAACGGGATGCCACATTTCATAACTGTTTTTAATGGTAAAAAAAAAAAAAGGAAAAAATACAAAAAAAAAAACCTCTGAAGGACAAAAAAGGTGACTGCTGAACTGTGTGTGGTTTATTGTTGTACATTCACAATCTTGCAGGAGCCGAGAAGTTCGCAGCTGTGGACAGACCCTGTTCACTGGAGAGGCCTGTGCAGTAGAGTGTAGACCCTTCCATGTACTGTACTGTACACCTGATACTGTAAACATACTGTAATAATAATGTCTCACATGGAAACAAGAGAAGCGCTGGGTCAGCAGCAAGCTGTAGTTTTTAAAAATGTTTTTAGTTAAATGTTGAGGAGAAAAAAAAAAAAAGGCTTTTCCCCCAAAGTATCATGTGTGAACCTACAACACCCTGACCTCTTTCTCTCCTCCTTGATTGTATGAATAACCCTGAGATCACCTCTTAGAACTGGTTTTAACCTTTAGCTGCAGCGGCTGCGCTGCCACGTGTGTATATATATGACGTTGTACATTGCACATACCCTTGGATCCCCACAGTTTGGTCCCCCTCCCAGCTGCCCCTTTATAGTATGACGAGTTAACAAGTTGGTGACCTGCACAAAGCGAGACACAGCTATTTAATCTCTTGCCAGACATCGCCCCTCTTGGCGCGATGCTGTACAGGTCTCTGTAAAAAGTCCTTGCTGTCTCAGCAGCCAATCAACTTATAGTTTATTTTTTTCTGGGTTTTTGTTTTGTTTTGTTTTCTTTCTAATCGAGGTGTGAAAAAGTTCTAGGTTCAGTTGAAGTTCCCTGATGAAGAAACACAATTGAGATTTTTTCAGTGATAAAATCTGCATATTTGTATTTCAAACAATGTAGCTAAAACTTGATGTAAATTCCTCCTTTTTTCCTTTTTTGGCTTAATGAATATCATTTATTCAGTATGAAATCTTTATACTATATGTTCCACGTGTTAAGAATAAATGTACATTAAATCTTGGTAAGACGTTTGTGAGGCTTTTTACTGTTTTCAAACCAGTTAACAGCTTGACCTTTGGCAGGGGGAGCGGGGTAGGGTGCGGTGGGGATGGCTGGTCCTGTCTTGGAAATCTCCCTGGGTGTGCTCTCTTCCTAAATGGTGGCATCCTGGACCCTGTCATTTCTGCACCATGTTCCGCTCTACCTTCCACAGTTTAAGTAAATCGAAGAAAGTGGCTGCGATGATTTCATCTGCAATAGGTAGTCCAAGGCATAAAAGGCACCTTTGCCCCTTGAAATAAAATGGGTGTAAGTAGCCAAAGAAATTGATGATACTCTAGGAAAAAAGTGGGGTTTTTTGGAATCGTTGACTAAGGGAGGATATCTGCTTTCCTGAGGGGGAAAAATTTTTTTTAAGGTTTTATTTATTTGACAGAGATCACAAGTAGGCAGAGAGGCAGGCAGAGACAGGGAAGCAGGCTCCCTGCGGAACAGAGAGCCTGATGCAGGGCTTAACTCACTGAGCCACCCAGGTTCCCCAAGAAAATTTTTAACAGTAAGACAAGCATTTATCTCAAGGCAGCCTCCAACTTAACTGTGTGAAAGTTTAACTTGAACACCCCTGAACTAAAATGCCCTATCTTCCCCTAGAAACCTGCTTTTCCCAGTAAACAGCAACTCCAGTGCTTGGCAAAACAAAACAAACTACTTTCATTTCCAAACCCAGTCTGTTTGCACTCTCCAAAAAAGAGCCCTCAGTCGAGACACTACCACTATAGTTCAAGACACTACCCTATCGTAAAATTCTTGCAATCTCCAAACTGACCTTGTTTCTGCTTTGCCTGGTTGAACCTATTCTTTTTTTTTCTTTCTTTCACATTAGGCATTTTTTTTTTTTTTTGGACTTTCAAGAGAACTTTAAATATTTATTTGACAGACAGAGATCACAAGGAGGCAGAGAGGCAGGCAGAGAGAGAGGGGAAGCAGGCTCCTTGCTGAAGCAGAGAGCCTGATGCGGGGCTTGATCCCAGGACCCCCGGATCACGACCTGAGCTGAAGGCAGAGGCTTTAACCCACTGAGCCACCCAGGCGCCCCTGGTTGAACCTATTGACATAGCAACCAGAACACTCCCTTTATAACCTACAATCAAAATCCTTCAGGGCGCCTGAGTGGCTCAGTGGGTTAAGCTGTTGCCTTCGGCTTGGGTCATGATCTCAGGGTCCTGGGATCAAGTTCCACATCGGGCTCTCTGCTCAGCAGGAAACCTGCTTCCCTCTCTCTCTGCCTGCCTCTGTCTACTTGTGATCTCTGTCTGTCAAATAAGCAAATAAAATCTTTAAAAACAAACAAACAAACAAAACCCTTCAGTCTTCTCTGAGTAAAGTCCAGATCCTCAGAATGACGTGCAAGGCCCTTGGTTGTCTGGCTTGCTGTTAGCCCTCTGGGCCCCTTTCCTCCTCCCCATTGCTCACTCCCCCACACAGGGACGTTTCCGCCTTAGGGCCTTTGCATCTACCATCCCCTCTGACCAGAATACTCTTTGACCAGATAACTCTTTGGCTGAAGTCCTCTTTTTCAGGTCTTTGCTCAAATATTGTGTGGGTGAACCCTTCCCTATCCGCCCTATTTAAAATAGCAATCTCTGCCCCCCTGCCTGATTTCCCTCTCTGCCTTCTTTGTAGCCCTTGTTACATCCAGCCTGTTGTACAGTTGAACAGTGAGGAGGCTAGGGGTGCCAACGCCCTCCCTGGGCAAAAATACTCGTATACTTTTTTTTCAAATTTTACAAATGTTGCCTTTATTTATTTTTACTTTTTGTTTTTTAAGTAATCTTTATCCACAACCTAGGGCTTGAAAATATGACCCCAAGATCAAGAGTCATCCTGACTGGGCCAGCCAGGTGCTCCCTCCCCCAGAAATACATGTATAATTTGACTCCCCCAAAACAGAACACTAATAGCCTACTGCTGACTGGAAGCCTTACTGATAAATTAACAGTGGATTAACATATTTTGTAGGTTATATGTATTATAGACAGTATGCCTACAGTCAAGGAAGAGGGAGAAAATGATAGGAGAAAATACACTTATAGCACTACACTTATCCAAAAAAAAATCTGTGTAAGTGGACCCACGCGGTTCAAACCCTCTGTTGTTCAAGGGTCAACCATATATCATACTCACCTGTTGTCTCCCACTATAATGTGAGCTGAGAGCATTATTATTTTGTTCACTGCTACATCCGGGTCCTATGACACAGGGTACTACTTAAATAGTTGTTGAGTGAAATTATAGATGTTGGCCAGATGTGGTTACTTTTATAAGGCTAATGTTGCAATATACAGCTTCTCTGTTCATCTCCTTCCTTAGGGAAACAATGAAGAGACCACAAGCAGTAACAGAAAATGACGTTGTTGTGGACCCTTCGAAGTGAAACCTGAAACAAGTTTTCTAGTGAGTACCTACTTGTGTACCAGATTTTTTTTTTTTTAAGATTTTATTTATTTATTTGACAGAGATCACAAGTAGGCAGAGAAGCAGGCAGAGAGAGAGGGGGAAGCAGGCTCCCCGCTGAGCGGACAGCCTGATGCTGGACTCGATCCCTGGACCCTGGGATCATGACCTGGGCCGAAGGCAGAAGCTTAACCCACTGAGCCACCCAGGCGCCCCTTGTGTACCAGATTTTGTTCATCACATCATCCTGCAAGGGATCGAGGACGGTGCCTGGGACTCAGTATTCTGGCTCCCATTTTACCGTTGAGGAAAGCGGCTGGTTTGAGCTCAAGCACCAAGCGAGGTTCCACAACCGAGGCCCTCCTTCCTGGGTCAGAGGACAGGCAGGAGTAACTGAATCTAGCGGCGGAGCTCAACAGACAAGATTGGTTTTTGTCGTAGTCAGCATGAGGTAAAAATTGTCCCAAGAATTTCAATCAAGTGTTCATCAAGCTAAGTGCTTTTAAAGTGCGGTTGTTAATATTTGGGTCAGGGACAAGAATCAGTATTCCTCTATTGATTGAGGGGGAGGTAGAGACAATGGCTATCCTTCGTCAACCAAGACACCTTCCTAGGACCCTTCTGGGAAAAAAACTACATGGGAAACTTTTCATATCTATATTTTGGTGAGCTGTGTTGCTAATTACTATTTTTGTACTGGGCCTCTTGAGCTCCATTTCTAGTCTAGAAAGTGCATTTCTGGGCTATGTGTGGAGCATTACCTAGGAGTTTGGTTTCCTGGGTTCCTTTCATCTGCTCCCCTGCAATGCAGGGGGAGCCTACCCTGGTCTCCAGTTTCCGACTGGAGTTACCACAGACTGAGAGAACTGCTAGCCACTGAGCTGTGAGTAATTTGCTTTTGAGAAGTAAATAGAACCTAGCCAGTAGAGAACCCAGGGGTGTGGCCAGTAGTTCTTTCCCAGGCTCCTCCCTCCCCACCCCCCAAATGACCTTAACCTTCTTTCATAGCTGGAGAGCTGCCAAGTCTGGCCCAAACAATACTCACCACCTCATTGGCTCTTTTGCCTTGCAGCCACTGCCACCCCCAAGCGGCTAAGGCCCTTCCCACTAGGCCTCTCAGTGGGGTCAAGGTTTTCTAACTACTGAAAGGCAAACACTGACAGAAGGGTGAAAAATATTTAGTGTCCATGGCCTTTAAAAGATCAGTGTTTGACTCCTGCAGTTGATAGGCCAAGTGCGGTCTTTGTCCCGCTGTGGATGGACATCTTCAAATGACACAACAGAGGCCAAAAGAAACATCCAAAACCTGATTGGTGCCACCCCAGATTTTAGGATGGATATAAATGTCACCCAGCACCCTTGGAAACTGCCAGTGAATGCCCACTGAGAAAAGACAGAGGATAAAGTTCTGGGAAGGCACAGCTGCCTGTCATCATAGGTTATTAGCCCCTGCCTGCCTGCTAAGTTGGCAGTGACAGAATCAGAGGCCAGTGCGGTCGCTTTTGTCCCATAATGGCATGGCCTCAAAGCCAAGATCAGGGTCAGCTATGCCATCATTCCCATGGGACTGGGACTGGGCCTGTGGAAAGTCTAGTGTATGAAACTCAATTACTGAGAATGGATACACAGGTCTGTTCCTCTGCTCAGTCTGGGGCCAAGGACATCTTCAGATATGGTACAGGAGCCAGGCAAGGCAGCTACAGAAAGAAATGAGTTGTCAGGTTGCCCCAGCATGGTGAGAGCTCCATGAGAACTGCTGAATTTCTTTCTTCACACCTCCAGTGGGAACACCACTTTTCCCCCTATTTGTTCGGGGGAATTACAGCAGCCTGTCTTTATCAAGCACTTTGGGCCAAGCACTAGAAAATCCATGAGGTAGATATTACTACCATCTCCATGAGGACAAGGACTGTGTCTGTCTTGCTCAGAGCTACATCCTGATCCCCTGTCACATGGTAGGAACTCCAATTTTGTGGACTAAATCAAATAGATAAGATAGGAATTTATTAGAGGAAAGAGTAGTTAGGAGCTGTTAAGATGCGGTGTGCCCTATGCAAGGTTCTTGGCATAGCCTGTACAGATTCTTAGTTGTGTGGAACAAAAGGACGAGAGGGAAAGAAGTAAACCCAAGAAAGTTTAAAATAGTGTGGTGTGGCAGGAAGAAAAGCCAGCCTGGAGATCTGAATGCAAGTCTTGCCTTTGCCACCAGCTGTGTCATTTCAGGCTGGCCACTTCCCCCTTTTCTGAGCCTAGTTCCCACATCCATAAACTATAGGTATCAGTTAAACAAACTGGTTTATAAACCAGATCTTTACTGAGTACACACAACACGCAATGTTCTGTTGTAAGTGCTGGTAATACTTCGGTGAATATGGCCCCGGCTCTCTCAAGCTTATATTCTGTAAGAGGGAACCAGACAATGAGAGCAGTAAAATTCATAAACAGGACAATTAGGTGGGGAGAGGTGCTATGAAGATAACAGAACAGGGTGATGGGATAGTACAGGGGGCTGGTTATGGCTCGGTAGTGGGAGAGAACTTTTCTGAGGAGGCCACCTTTCAGCTGAGACCTGAAGGTAACGGCCTGGCCAAAGGGTGGTCTGGCAGTGAGGCATTTCAAGCAGAGGAAGCACAAGAGCAGAGCCAGGCAAGTCTGAGACACAGAAATGCTGTAACTCTTTTACCTTCTAGGATTCCAGAAACAGTGATGCACTGCTTGTATTGTTTAGGTCAGGGATTTGTATTATGAAATCATTTGTTGGTGGTATGGGATATTTGCTTCTTCATGGAAGTGACTGGATGGTATAGATTCTTTCTGGAACCCTTGGCTACGTCTCTGTCTCCCTGGCTCTCCCACAGTGCTGGTTGCTCGGCTGGCTCCCTGTGTAGATGGATGCAGGCTCCATTTTAGCTGCAGACTCCAAAAGCAGACTGGAGAGAGTTGCCTTCTAGAACCCCCTCCCATCCCACCTAGTCTTCTTCCATTCTGACAAGCCAGGGCTTTGAGAGCACAAGGTTCAGCTTTCTTGTTTTCCTGTCAGAGCAAGAGCCAGAAAATAAAACAGGAAACAGAGAGGAAGGGGGGGAGGGGTAGCAGAGAAGGAAAGGAAGGAGAAATTGCTGGAAAGTAGAGCTGAAGATCTGGACAAAATTCTACCTCTTAACGGGTGACAGTTGAGCTGTTAGAAAACATTCTGACTTGTCACAAGAGACCCCTGTCCTTTTTTACAGACAGATTTTTGAGGGAATTTGGTGTGGATGGAGAAACCCTTAAGAATGCCTGTCTTTTTCCCTTGTGAATTCACAAAGCGAGTACAGTTCATTGCTTGGTTTTGTCTTGCAAACAGAGTACTGCTGGGAGCCTCATGGAGTTCTAGAGATTCAAGCCACAACCTCAGGCCCCAGTCACGAGTGTGCACCACAGCCTTGCCGATTCACTGACAGGCCTTTGGAGCAGAGAACAAGTGTGTGTCAGTGAAAAAAACTTCTCCATTTTTTTCCCTTCTTCAACTCAGGACTGACATGTGATTTCTTCTATATCCACCTCACACACAACAGTATCTTAGGCCGGCGTGGGTGTCAAGAGTCTGAAATGAGTTAGAATCAAAAAGTGCCTTTCCTGGCCCCCACAGAACTGATGGAGGCCAGTTTTCCTTGCCTGGAGAGATAGCAACCATCCCTTTGTTCCCACCCACACTAATAGCTGTGGCAGAAGATAAACCCCTCCCTCGCCAGGTCGGTGGCCAGAGGCAAACGCAGACCCCAGCTCCGTTTAGACAACCGATAACTGAAACCACAGAAGGCTTTGGAATCCTGAGAAACGAGAAATCCACCAACGGAGAAGGATTTATTATCTGTTTCCTTGAAGGAGGGTGCAAAGTTGTTCAACAGTTTCCGTTACAGGGGTACCCACTGGCCGCTCCTCCCTAACAGCCTTTTTTGTTGAGTTGGCTTCTTGGGCGTTGCTTCTTCTTTTTTGGCCCCACTTCCTACCAGGACAACTGTTTGAGGAAGAGCCCTGGGGGGCGTTCTCGGCACCGTCCTCATTAGCACCTGAGGTGGGGCTGAGGATCGAATTAGGTCCCCGTTATCTTGAAGGGGAAGGCAGGGGGATCCCCCCACTTTCCTCACACCGGACGCAGGGTGCCACTGCTGGTCACAGAAACCCCAAGGCTCCTCTTTCTATTCAGAGACCATCTATTGTGTGCCAGGCCCTGTGCTGAGCGGTTGACGCCTGATAGCAGGGAAAGTGCGGCTCTGGCTTCCGTGCAGAGGCCCCAAGAGCCTCCTCCGCACAAACACGTCGGGAACTCAGTGGATGTTTGTGGGCTGCAACCGGGCGAGAACGCCGACTCTGCCACAGTAGCACGGACGGGCTAACTGAAGGCTAGGGAGGGGACCTGAGGCGCGCGAAGCGCCGGCGGGAACTCTTCAGGTGTCACCAAGGCGGGAAGGTGCCACGGCGGAGGGCACAGACTCTTGGGGCTAAGGCGTCCCCGCCCCGCGCGCCCGGAGTCAAGATGGCCGCCGCGGAGGGGGGCGGGGCAGCTCCGAGACCGGGCAGGAGGGGGGCGGGGCCGCCTTGGCGGAGCTGGTGCGCAGGCGCAGGCCGCTCGGGGTCCCGGATGAAGGAGCTGAGGTTCGGGCCCCGCCTGGGAGGTCGAGATGGGCCGGGGCTACGGACCCGGCGCCAGCTTGAGAGCCTTGGAGTTTTCGGGGGGGAGGGAAGTTGTCAAACGGAGGCCGAGGGAAATGAGGCGGAGGTCGCCGTGGAGCGGGGAGCCCCGCCCCTCCGCCATAGCGGCCTCCCGATGCCGCCACTTCCTTTACAGCCTCCCGCCCTCCCCTGCCTTCCGGCCGTAGGCCGGCTCTGGCCGGGCCCCACCGGCCCCCTCGGGAGTGTCCCCGAACCGTGCCCCCTTTGGGGAGAGGTGGTTCCCACTACCCGCCTGGGACTGTGTCCGAAAGGAAAGGGTTAGGATGGGCTTCGGACCTGGCTGGGGTTGGCAGAAGGCGGCCCCTGGCTCGCGACAGCCAGCGATGCCTCTGGTCCCGAGGACCCTGGGTCACGGAGACTTCCCTACTGTACAGAGGACGCTGTCCTACTCCCATGGGTCCCGGGCTCCAATTCAGCCTTCTCCGGAGTCTGAGCTAGAGCCCTCCCTTCTCTAAGCATACCCAGTAAGAGCATGCGCTGTCTTTGGATAAGTATTGGGCTCGGAGTTGGGAGTCCTGGGTTGTTACCATGGCTCTGAAAGAGCACATGCCCTTTGGCCTGGTTGAGGGCCGGTGGGAAGATCTTGAGGTTCCAGAAGGGAAAAAGGAGATATTCGCTTTAAATATAGCCCAGGGTGTGTCACATGACCCCAATGAGCCTCAGTTTCCACATCCATAAAACGGCGATGGTAATTATACTGGCCTCACAGGGTCTAAACCGTGGAGATTTTTATTAGTCACCACTCTGGGCATATTTATCTCCCAGGAAAATAGAGTAAAACTAGTTGCTCCTAAGCGTCCTGCCAATTCAAGAGTTTGTGATTTTGTAAAGGGGTTGTTGGGAAGCGAGGTCTTCAACTAGCCCAGAGGGACAACTCATTGGCTTTATTTTGTTTTAACTTGGTTTACCTATAAGCTAAGTGTAGGTTACAAGAAGCCTGTGGTCGTTGGGGCTAGAGCTTGACTCTGGAGAGAGGAAAGGAAGAATGGAAGCCTGGTGAAGAGGCAGAGGTGGGTTAAGTGCTTTTCTGTCCCCAACTTTTCTTCTGCATGTGGGTGGGAAGTGAAGGAAAGAAAAAAGTGAATTCACCCTGGGATGGGGAATCAGCGGCCATGTGAAGCTGGCCGTACTGATTTCTACAATTCCTCTCGATTCCGCGAGTCAGATGCTGGAAATGCTGCATGGATTCACAAACTACCGCCGCTCTCTGGGGTTTTCAAAAGCTTGCCTTTGAACTGAATTTTGATGAGTAAACCCTTGTGGCGATGACGGCCCCTCCCTTCCTCCAGGCCGCCTAGTAATGGCGTGAGCAGCAGGCGCCCCCTTGTGCTGAGAAAAGTGTACTGTTGCTATTGGTCAGTCTTGCGCCCTTGGTGGAGAAACTGTTTTCCTGTGGCTTCTGTGACTTAGGTCTTAACTAAGACGTGAGATGTAGCGGGAAGAATACTTAAAGCAGTGATTTTATATCCCGAGCTAGTGAACTGGTGATGCCGTATCTTGTTCTTACCACTTCCACTCAGTGAGAAACGGAGGCTTGAAATGCCTGTGTGTAATGCCGGACCCAGCGGGTGTAATTGGGAGCATGACAAAGCCCCTGCCCTCCCGAGCCACATAAGTAAGTCACAGCAGTAAAGACGACGAAGCAGAGTGCAGTGAGAGCATATCATATAGTCTAGTGAGCATCAGAGAATTCCAGAAACGAATAATAGCTAAAGATTTGATAGATACTACTCAGATAAGAAAGAAAAGTCTTCCAACCCTCGCTGTTAATTTCCCAGTTGAAATGTTTCTTCCTTTAGGGATAGTTCACCCCAAATCATCAGTGAGCTGCCTTTGGTGCTCTGGCCCCCACTTCTGATTTCCCAAACTAGTGTTGGAATGTTCGGTAGGAGCCATTGCTACTTCTTTTAGCCCAAGGAGTTGCGTTAAAAAAAAAAAAAAAAAGCCTCGAAGTTCATTCCTTGCCTCAGAGTGGCTTCGCAGTTGTTTGTACATTGCTGCCATTCCAACAAAGAGATGGGGAAATAACAGTTTTCTGCATCCCTAGTAGTCGGCTGTCTTCCCCCCTCAGTTTGTTTTAGCAATGTGAGCTGGCTGAAGCCCTGCTGAGTGGTGGTTTTCTTTTCCTTCTCCACTTAATTTAACAGACCAGCTGAACACACATCAGAGAGCCAGGCTACAGTGTGTAGTCATTATGGTCTTCCAGTTGAGTCCTGTGCCCCACTTTTGGGACTCTGGTTTGGGATCTAGTTTATTATTCTGGGCAAGAGGGAAAGGGCACACACCAAATAATAGAAACCACAACATGGATTTGGTGGTACTTCTTCACACTTTCATCCCCTTCACCATCATGACAATTTTGTGAGAGAAAATAGTCTGGGGGGGAAAAAAAAAAAAACAAAAAACCAACAACAGTCTGATCCCATTTTATACCTAAAGACCTGAGGCTCAGAAGGTCTGAATTAGAACTTGCAAGTAACAAAGTCAGGATTTGAACCCAGGTCTTTAGTTCCTGCACAGGGGTACCCAACAGGCTTTTGAAGATTTTCTGTGAGCCTAGCTACTAATTTCATGCCTATCTGTCTAGAATTTTCCTGAAATACAGTGCTTCCAAGTGACACCCAAGAGGTCCCGTCTGCCTTCAAGATGCTTCTCCCTCATCTGGACTGGACAGCTGGGCAATTAAGTTTGCCATTTATGCTGAAGGGGGAATCTTCTGTGAAGAATGCTTTCAAGAATTTACTTTTGTGGGAAAAAAAAATAACAGCAAATTTACTTTCGGCCCATGTGTGACATTTCCTCTTTGGGTTTTGGAGTTTAGAAGCCTGTGGGAGCTCAGTCCGAGCAGCAACACCCCTGAGTTCCCGGTGGTGAGAGGATGTGGCCCCTGGACCCGTCCAGGAAAGAGGTGCTGAGGTTTGCAGTCAGCTGCCGTGTCCTGACTCTGGTGCTGCAGGTCAGTCTCTGATCTTTTGTCCTGAACTTGCTGTTGCCACATGACTGGGCTAGGCACTAAGAATCATCCCCACATTCTTTCTGCCTCCCAGGTGTGTCCTTCCATGTGGTTGGAACCATAGATACCTACACCTGATAACCGAAAGGTGGGCAGGACTCTTAGAAATGGTCTCTGTTTTTTTTTTTTTTTTAAGATTTAATTTATTTAATTTTAAAAGTAAACTCCATGCCCAACGTGGAGCTCGAACTTATGACCCCAAGATCAAGAGTTGCATGCTCTGCCAGGTGAGCCAGCCAGGCACCCCAGAAATGGTCTGTTAATCCTTTGCTTTACACGCGAAGAAACAGAGGCCCAGAAAGATTCAGTAGCTTCCATAATGTTGCACAGCAAGTTAGAGAAGGGCCAGAATCAGACCCCAGCCTTCCTAAGTCCTGAGCTAGTGGTCTTTCCAATGGGCCATGAGGTTCTGTAACCAGAGATGCCTTTAAGGCATGACAGCCCAAGGCATCGGCCTGGGTCCCCTTACCAGGAAACTGAGCACAGTGTCAGTCAGTTGAGAGGCACTGTCCTGGGACCATCTGTGTGTATTCAGTTAGTCAGCAATGTCCCCAGCTCTTTCCCCAGGTGCCTCACCCACCACAACCCTCAGAATGCATTTGCACTTTTGCAACTTCCTTTCCCCTCCAAGGCTCCTCTTGATACATATTTTGACCAATTTTTGCATATATATGAATTCTGTCTGGTGCCTAGCACAGTGCCCAGTGCTTAGTATGTGCTCAGTATGTGTTGTTGTTGAAAGTCTGTCAGCAATCTAGTGGTGTTATATTAGCATAATTATGTGTGCTTTTTCCACAGATGCCATTTTCTCAGGGTTCTCCTTCTTTCTGGAAACCTCCTTTCTCCCTTCCTGCACTATAACGCCTAGCAGCCTCTACGGGGCCCCAGGTTTAGTTAAAAGTAGCTTCAGCTTGGAGACTAAGGCTGTTATCTGTGACTGGCACTCCTGTCCCATTCGTTTTCACTGTTTAAAGTGGCCTGATAAAGAAACTGACCAAAAAGAGAAAGTCTTAAGAATGGAGTTATATCACAGTTGTGGGGCTGGGAAAACTGACCCAATGATGGCTTTGAACAGTATCAGATGAGTGATTAGCAGGCCCCTGGGGGGGCCTGGGGAACTGGCATCTGGGATAGGGAAGCAAGCCTAATTCAGATAGTGATTTGGAAATGCGTATGTCTCCTGTTCTCTCCTCTCCTTCTACCACAGATCGTATTAAGTGTGTGCTCTGTTCCAAGAACTGTGCTAGGTGGTGGGAAGGAAAAGTCACAATCTCTTATCCTTTGAGTAGCTGACAATCTGATGATGCAAAAAGACCTTTAACAATAATGCTATTTCATTATCCCCGTCTCTCCCCCATCCCCCTTCCAGCTTTAATGCTCATGCCATCAGATGTTCACCCCAGTTACCCTTCACTCTTGCTGTCGTCTCTGTTAGTGACAGCTCATTCCTCTTCATTCCTTGAAGGTTTAAGCTCCTGATTCACTGTTGCACTTTCCAGCACTCCTGTTAATTTCTTGGTGGTCTCAATATTAATAAAGCTGATAGGACTAACCACTATCTCCTATCTTTCGAGCTCACTCCCTCTAAGTACCCCAGTTCTAACGTCTCTTCCACCACCTTAGGACTTACAGTCCACTGATTCTACCACTGTTTCACTGTGCCTCATTTACCTTCTGGCTTCCGAACCCCTTCTTACCCAGCTAGATTCCATGATCCACCAGGCACACAGGCACAACTCGTGCACTCCCTTCTCCCCGGCTTAGTCACAAGAAAGAGGCCCAGGCACAGTTCAGTTTCGTTCTCTCTCTACTTCTGCATCATGCCCAGAGAGAAACACACAGCTGTATTGACTAGTCGCTTTCTCTTCAAGATCTTTGGCCAACATGAGTCTTTAGTGCTACCTGGCGATCTTAGTGTATTTCCCTGGCCCATTCACCTTGCCATTCGCTCAAATCGTTCTGCACATCAGAGTCACTTGGGGGAGCTTAAAAAACAAAACACAAAAAAACAAAAAAACTCAATGCCCAGTCAGTATCCCATACCAGTTAAATCATTAACCCTAGGGGAGGGACCCAGCCATCCAGACATCAGTATTTTTGAAACTCCCTGGATGATTCCAGTGCACAGCCTATTTGGAGAACTAGGGGTCACAGAGGACTTACTTTACATGTTTATCTTTTTTTTTTTTTTAAAGATTTATTTATTTATTTGACAGACGGAGATCACAAGTAGGCAGAGAGGCAGGCAGAGAGAGGAGGAAACAGGCTCCCCGCTGAGCAGAGAGCCCCGATATGGGGCTTGATCCCAGGACCCTGGGGTCATGACCCGAGCTGAAAGCAGAGGCTTTAACCCACTGAGCCACCCAGGTGCCCTACATGTTTATCTTTTAATTCAAGTCCCTAACACCCTTTTCCCCAGTTTGCTTCCCTGAGCGAAAACTCAGAAAAATAGATGTAATCAGAATTGACCTTGTGTGTGCTCCCCCCATATTCATCCCATGCATGGCACCCGTGTGCCTTTGCTGCTGAAGCAGGCCGAGCCCTGCTGTCCTCCCTGAGCCTTGCTCCTCCGCCTGTGTAGCAGTTCCTACCTGCCTTGTGCCTGCTCCAGCAATTCTTCCCTCGCCCCTGCATACTTAGTGGTGTCCTTTCCACCGGATTATCCCCATTCACAAATGCTTCTCTCTCCCGTCCTCATTCACCTACTACCCCATTTGCAGCCAAACTCATCCAGATAGTTATCTGCTTTCCTTCTCCCCTTCTCTGCTGAGCCCAGTCTCGGCAGTCTTCTCTATTCTCCACTCCACTGAAACAGCTTTTGTCAAACTTAACTAGTGACCTACACATTTCTAAATCCAGCGGTCACTTTTCAGTCCCCATCTTCCTTTTTTTTTTTAAGATTTTATTTATTTATTTGACACAGAGAGCGATCACAAATAGAGAGGCAGGCAGAGAGGAAGGAGCAGGCTCCCTACTGAGCAGGATCTCAGGACCCTGAGATCATGACCTGAGCCGAAGGCAGAGGCTTAACCTACTGAGCCACCCAGGCGCCCCAGTCCCCATCTTCCTTGACCTATTAGCAACATTTAACAGAATTGCTTCACTTGGTTCTAAGACACCCTGCTCTCCTGGTTTTCCTTCTTTATCTTCATTCTGGATCCTCACTCTCCTTCAGGCCTCTAAACGTTGACACATTCAGGGCCCAATCCTCAGATCTCTTTTCTCTAGCCCTGCTTCCTTCCTCCCCAGGTGATCTCATTCAGTCCCACACCTTTAAATACCTTCTGTGCACTTAGGACATCTGAATTTATGTCTCCAGCCCTGATCGCTCTCCTGACTGTCAGACTCCTGTGTCTGCCTCGTTGACCTCTGCCCTGGAATGTGTAGCTCAAACTTCGCTAGTCTAGAACTGAACTCCTGATTGTCCTCCAGCAAGTCTGTTCTTCCTCATTTTATGATATGGTAATTCTTTCCTTCACTTGCTCAACTGAAATCCTAGTTCTCCTTCATCCCACAGGCTCTCTTCAATGCCATCATCCCCGATCACCATGCAGAAGCCTTCTCTCCTCCTCGCCTCACCCCTTCAGGCTCTGTGGACCAAATCGTCGAAGGTCTTCTGGGTGGCCTATCTCACTGGGATGCTGAACACTTCCTGTTCATTGCTGAGCGTGGCTATCTCTATGAGCACAACTTCGCCTTCTTCCCTGGCTTCCCCCTGGCTCTCTTGGTGGGAGCTGAACTACTGAGGCCCCTGTGGCCATTGCTGAACCTACGAAGTCGCCTGTTAATCTCAGTAGCGCTGCTCAATTCCTTGTTCTCCGTGCTGGCCGCTGTCGCACTTCACGACCTGGGCTGTCTCGTTTTGCGCTGTCCCTGCCAGGCCTTTTATGGAGCCCTACTCTTCTGCCTCAGCCCCGCCAATGTCTTCCTGGCAGCTGGTTACTCAGAAGCTTTGTTTGCCCTCCTGACGTTCAGTGCCATGGGACAGCTGGAAAGGGGCCGAAGCTGGACTAGTGGCTTCCTCTTTGCCCTTGCCACTGGTGTACGCTCCAACGGGCTGGTCAACATTGGCTTCCTCGTGTATTCTCAGTGCCAAGGCTTTCTGTCCTCTCCCATGGTGCTGAATCCTCTGAGACCACTCTTGAAACTAATGGGCTCTGTATTCCTGTCTGTGTTCGCACTTGGCCTTCCCTTTGCTCTCTTTCAGTATTATGGCTATACCCAGTTCTGTCTGTCAGGCTCAGTCCGCCCCATCCCGGAGCCCTTACGGCAGTTAGCCATGGACAAAGGCTACCGGACTGTGGAGGGAAATGAGCCACCTTGGTGCTCCTGGGAACTGCCCCTAATATATAGCTATATCCAGGATATCTACTGGAATGTTGGCTTTTTGAGATACTATGAGCTCAAGCAGGTGCCCAATTTCCTTCTGGCCACACCAATGGCTATCCTGGTTGCTGGGGCAACATGGACATATGTGACCACCCACCCTTGGCTCTGCGTTACGCTGGGGATGCAAAGGAGCAAGCACAGTAAGACCCCAGAGAAACCCAACCGCGGATTCCTCGGCTCTCGGGTGTTTGTGTACCTGGTCCATGCCACGGCGCTGGCGCTGTTTGGCGGTCTCTGCATGCACGTTCAGGTGAGTGGGGTTCCTGGCCGGGGTCAGGGTGGGAATACAGGCAAGACCCCCGGGCCAGGGTCAAGGAAGACTGCTCGCTTCTTCCCATTTGAGTGACCTGTGCCTAATTTATTCATTTGCCAGCTATTAGGGGGTTTTCTTTGTCCAGACCCTGGGTGAGACCACTGAGGAATGGAACATGAGTGAGGCAGGATTGCTGCCGTCGCGGGTCTCATGGTAGAAATGGGGAGACAGACACAGATAAAATTCTAGTTCAGTGGGATGGAAGAAGAGTTGCTGTTTTGAGGTAAAGGATTGTGGAAACACAGAAGAAAAAGTAGCTCATAGACGGAAGGAGTCGAGGAGGGTGTCCTATGAAGGCTGGGTCCTAAAGAGTAAGAAAGAATTGCATTTAAGAAGCAGAGGAAGAGTATTCTGGGCAAATGAGGGGTGCGTGCAGAGACACGACAGTCGTGGAAGGACCTGAAGTGACAGATAAAGGAGTCAGCGCAGAGGAGAGCGCAGGACCTTCCCCGACTGCACAGGTTACGCCCAGTGCCTCCTTGGGTGTTGACTTAAGGTACTCTCAGCCCTGGCAGGTGCTCAGTCTTTCGAGGAGATCCCTGTGTCATGTTCGGGGTGGGAGAGGGCAATAGAAGGGTGGGAAGCCTTTGATACTTTCCATTTTTTTATTCCTGGCTGTGGCCCCGGTTCCCACATAACCCTGAGGAAGTCGTAGTTCTCCATGCCAGCCGCTCCCTAACAGCTTCTGCCTGTTGGAGGCGCACATTGGCTGTTTGTAAAGTTCTCTGGGCTGTGTGGATAAGAGGCACAGGGGAAACAGAAAGTAGCATTCTGTGTTTGTAGCTGGATTAACTGGTAGAGCGAGTGCCAGCACAGCTTGGAGTTTCCAGCTTAGATGAGGGAGGCCATGTGGAGACTTGGCTCTGAACTCCCCTAGGACGGAAAATGTTGAACCGCAGGATGCCCTGCCCCCTTTCCTTCTGTTCTGCCAACCCCAGGGCATGAGGGAACCCCTTCAGGTTCCCAAAGCCCCATGTCACAGCCTAGTGGTTAGAGTCCAGGCCCTAGGCTAAAATTGGACCTTGTAGGTTTTAGTATTGATTGGCCGATGACTGTGGTAATTAGTCTGTGGCTCTGCTTATTTGTAACATTGAGGTCACCTGGCTGGTGTCACACACAGCTCTTTATAAGGCAGATCCTAAGTTCTGCTGAATCCCTTTTCCAGAACAATACCGTTCTAGTCATGGGGCTATAGTTGACCCAGCAGCAGGGAAGCCCCGGGCTGGTCCAGTGTGAAGCAGTGATAGTCCAATAAATGTGTGGGTTTTCCCCCCTCTTATGATTTCCAGGTTCTCACCAGGTTTCTAGGTTCCTCCACTCCTCTCGTGTACTGGTTTCCAGCTTATTTGCTTCATAATCAGGAGCCACTGCTGAGATCCCTAGAGACCGTGCCTTGGAAGCCCCGTGTAGGGGACTCCCTACCAGGACAAATGGTCCCCAGAAATTCCATCATGGGACTTTTATACAACTGGAAAACCTGTTCTCTAGTCACACGATGCATTCTGGGCTACTTCCTGTCTTACTGGCTCCTGGGACTGCTCCTACATTGCAACTTCCTACCTTGGACATGACCCAGAGTCTCAGGGGCTTGGAACTACAGATCCACACTGGGACTGTGTTGCCCTGGGACCTTTGCTCTGTCCTTTGGGAACCTCCAGTCTCTCTGAAGGCTGGTCAGGAACGGGAGAAGTGTGAGCCACTGGAGAGCCCCATCTGGTCCCGGCTATGGCAAATTTTAGAGTAGTACCTATTTTCTCTGTAAGTGAAGAAATCTCATTCTCCAAGTCTAAATAAAGTACACTTGCATTTGTCTCATCAACCAAGCATAGCAGAGATAGTTGTAAACTTTAAAGTATTTAAATATCAATGTAAATGTAAGTGTAAACACATCTTGAGACCTGCCTTAATGTCAGTCTCATCAAAGGCTCTAGCTAACGGGCTGCTAATAGTCCACACAGGATGGTGGAGGCCGGAACAATGTCCTGGCAGTAGTAAGTAAAGTAGGACCATCTTTTTAAAATGGAACATTGTTTCTGAATATTTTCATGATTTGTTCATTTATATATATGAAAAACCTTACAAAGATATGCAAATTAAACAGCTTTTGGTTATGCATGCAATGACTTATGTATTTATTTGCTTGTTTGTTTGTTTATTTTTAAGTAGGATTCACACTGGGAAGGACTTGAACTCATGACTATAAGATCAAGACCTGAGCTGAGAGTAGGAGTCGGACACTTAACTGGCTAAGCCACCCAGGTGCCCCTGAATTATGTGTTTTTGTTTTGCTTTGCTTTGTTTTTTTTTTTTTTAGATTTTATTTATTTTTCAAAGAGCAAGCAAGAGAGAAAGAGAGCAACAAGTAGGGGAACGGCAGGCAGAAGGAGAAGCAGGAGCCCGATGCGGGACTCGATTCCGGGACCGTGGGATCAAGGCCTGAGCTGGAGGCAGACACTTAACTGACTGAGCCACCCAGGTGTCCCTGAATTACATTTTTAAAAATAATATGGAATACTTAGGGGGAAAGTCACGGTACAAAGAACATGGTACAAAGAACCAGGAGACCTGGTCCTCTCAGTAAAACCCCACCTACTAGCTGTGTGACCTCGGGAGAATTTTCACAGCCTTACTGACCTCTTCCGAAACTGGGGGAAATGATATTATCCTCCTGGAAGAGGCGAGGCGGGTGGGCCATATAATCTAGTAGGTCCCTTTCGCCTCTAAGATCTTGAGACCTGGGGCGCCTGGGTGGCTCAGTGGGTTAAAGCCTCTGCCTTCGGCTCAGGTCATGATCCCAGGGTCTTGGGATCGAACCCACATCGGGCTCTCTGCTCCGTGGGGAGCCTGCTTCCTCCTCTCTCTCTCTGCCTGCCTCTCTGCCTACTTGTGATCTCTGTCTGTCAAATAAATAATAAAATCTAAAAAAAAAAAAAAATCTTGAGACCTGCCTTAAGCAATGGCATCCTCCCGGGGCGCCTGGGTGGCTCAGTGGGTTAAGCCGCTGCCTTCGGCTCAGGTCATGATCTCAGGGTCCTGGGATTGAGTCCTGCATCGGGCTCTCTGCTCAGCAGGGAGCCTGCTTCCTTCTCTCTCTCTCTGCCTGCCTCTCAGTGTACTTGTAATTTCTCTCTGTCAAATAAATAAATAAAATCTTAAAAAAAAAAAAAGCAATGGCATCCTCCCAATCTGAATATTTATGGAGAGGCTCAAACATGGGATTTTAGGACAAGCTATCCAGTTCTCTTACTTTCAGTGCTCAGAACTCTCCCTTTTTAGGTGCAACTCCAAGGCGTAACTGAAGTGACCCTTCCTTTGAATGAGGGAAAGCAGTGATACATAGCCAATCAGGCTCCCTTCCTGTGGAAGTAAATCTGTGCCAGGCAAGTAAACGATCAAAGTGGTGACTGGTTTTCCTGCTGTGCCCGAGTTGCCTGTGCTTTCTTGATAGGTAGACATGGGTCGGAGGAGCCAACAAGGCAGCATGAATTGATAAATTGTGGCTAAGTCCAAGGTTGAATGAAATAGTGTCTTCTTGGCCCCCATTTGGTTAGGAGCCCATCACTGTACTGGTAGGAAGAGCGGTGACTCCTGCTGAGCTGTTGTGCTCGTTCTTTGAGTGAGGTTAGAGGCTCTGCAGCATCACCACTCATTCCCTATTAGAAATTCCAACAAGCAGAAACGTTAAAATAGATGGGCAATCATAGCTTCTGGAGGGCACTGAGAATTGGAATTTTGACACACTCCCTCTGACCATGACAGAAAGCTAAACTTGCCAGCTTCAGGGAAGCTCCTGGCTGAGCCCCAGCACCCTCTGTCAGAGCTTCTAGTCAGCCTGGCCAATAAGCATTTCCCATCCATCGCCCCAGCTTTAGCACAGCTGAGAGCATTTGGTCCAGAGTCAAATGCTTCTGAAAATGTACACACAGATCGGGGCAGCCCTCTGCCTTCTGCCAAGACACCCGAGTGCCCTTCTTGGCAGAAGAGGATAACCCCTGCCCTAGTGTCCCTCCAGCTGGCAGAAACTGTTCCCTCCCTCCTCACCAACAGCTGCAAATCCAGGGACTTCCACCCGGTGTGCACGAAGACTTGAGGGCCTATTTCAGCCCTGTACTGCAGAGGTAGGAGCTCTAGATCCTTTGCTATCTTGGATTCTCCTCTTTACCTCTTTTTGGGGGATACTCAGGGTGGATTGCTCCCCAAAACAAATAATGTCAAGGACCAGAAACCCTAAAAATGGAAATACTACCTTCTCAACTAATGCCAAGCAACCGAAGGTACCAAACTCTTGGTATTCTGCCAAGGCCACTGTGGCTCCAGTTCATCATAGAGGAGATAACTGAGGACTCCGGCTTGGTGAAGGCACCTGGTGTGTGACCTGGAGACGGACACAGTTTTCTCTCTGAACTTGGAGGGATCTAGTTGCTATTCTCCAAGGATCTAAGGAATGGGCTGATTTTTACGGCCAGCAGCTGTCTTTTTACCATCCTATTAACAGTCTTTAATAGTCTGGGAGAGGGACATGAAGGGCCCAAGGCAGGAAGCTTCCTGTTTACCCTGAGGCCTAACAATGCTGCAGCTGGGTTGGGCGTCTACAATTTCAGAGAAAAGTCATTTCCTTCTGAGACCCAGCTAAAACAGAAACCAGACGCTTCATACACCTAAGAAGTAGATGCTTTTTTGTTCTCTAATGAAGGTGGGAGGAAAGGGAGTGTTTGACATGTCTTTACCAGTCTCCTTGGGGAAAAACCACTTTTCCTAAACAGACCTTCTCACCTTCATCTAAAAATGTAGTGTGTGCAGGCTCAGAGGGTTTGAAATTGATCAGTTCTTTCAACAATTATTTATGAATGGCTATTTTAGGGACTGAAGATGACTTGCCACACATCCCGACCTCAAATAATTCTCTAATAGAGTTGGTAGCAGATACACAGAAACTTTCATCAAGATAGAAACTGGTAGGGGCAACTGGGTGGCTCAGTCAGTTAAGTGTCTGCCTTTGGTTCAGGTCATGATCTCGGGGTCCTGGCACCGAGCGCCCCATCCAGCTCCCCACTCAGCAGGAAGTCTGTCCCTCTCCCTCTGTTCTGCCCCCAACTCGTGCTGTCTCTCTCTCTACCAAATAAATAAAATCTTAAAAAAAAAAAAAAAGATTTTATTTATTTTTTTGTCAGAGAGAGAGAGATCACACACAAGCAGGCTGAGGTGGATAGAGAAGCAGGCTCCCCATGGAGCAAGGAGCCCGATGTGGGATTCGATTCCAGGACCCTGGGATCATGACCCAAGCTGAAGGCAGCAACTTAACTGACTGAACCACCCAGGCATCCCCCAAATAAATAAATAAAATCTTAAAAAAGAAAGAAATTGGTAAATTCTGGGACCGAAGAGCCACATAAACTTCTTGCCCTGTACCTGTCCCCTTGAACTTTGTTAGAGTTTTGCTTGTATGCTTCCGAAAAGATAAGTGAGATACAGAGTAAGTCCTCTGTAAATTCACACAAGGTGGAGATCCCTTCAAGCTTGGTATACCCGAACAGAGTTGGTGGGGAAATAGCCCTTGAGCTGGCCTCTGAAAGATGGGGAGGATTTGAAAGTTAAGGGTAGAAAGTGAGTATAGGAAGCAGGCAACCAAACAGGACAGGGAGAGCTCAGTTTGAGTAGAACTGAGGTATTGTCACTGAGAGCTGCTGTGTACTCGAGTATAAACCTGAGCCAGATCCTGACTCTCTGAGCCTCGTTCACTCATCTGTGAAATGTGGATAACACTGTACCTCTTAGCTATGAATAACATGTCTCAGGGTTGTCGTGGAAATTGAAGGAGAAGCATGGAGAACAGTATGACACAGGAGTAGCTGCACACTTGGGCTGTGCTGAGTTTAATGCCGTCAGCACATTCATGTGCCAGGAAATGTGCAAGTGGAGACAAGGAGAGAGGACAGGGAGCCATCCATACAAGACACGATCGTTACAGAGGCCAGTATCGGATGGACTGTCAAAAGAAGAGTGTAGAGAGAGAAGCAGAGCCAGTGAGACCTTGGGCAAGTGACTCAACTTCTCTACACCTTTTGTCTCACCCTGAAAATGGGAGTGATTGTACCACACAGAGAAGTTAGGAGGATTAAATGAGATACTAGATAAGGCACTAGCGCAGCACCTGGCCCGTAGTAAGAACTTGGTGCGTGGCACCTATCCTCTTCCTTCTCTTCCTCCTCATCATCATTAGAGGATGAGAAAATAATAATATTAGGGAAGAGAGAGTTTCAAAAAGAAAGAAATGGTGACCAAAGCCATATGCTGTTAAGGAAAGGATGAGAAGAGCTATTGGATTTAAGGATTAGGGATATTATTCGAGACAGACTCACTGCTGGTCTAGTGCAGGTTTGGGGAGGGAGGCCTGTTCTACTCAATTCATTCAGGGTGCAGGCTCCTTCCATTGTGTGACTCTCCCCTCCTCTAGATGCTCAGAGTCCTCTGCTTTTGGAGAGGTTTTAAGAGGCCAGGCTTGGGAGAAGGGCACATTTCTCACCACCGGCCGGACCTCAGTCACCCACCACATCTAATTGCAAAGGGAGGCCAGGAAGGAGGGCTGCCCGATGAGACACAGAATGCCTGGTGAAATTTGAATTTGGGGTAAACAAATATTTTTTTCAGTAGAATTATGTCTCAAATGTTCCACAGGACATACTAAAAGAGTCTTTGTTGTTTATCTGAAATTCAAATTTCACTGGGCATCCTGTGTTTTTATTTGCTAAATCTGGCAACCCTACTGGAACATGAAGTCTGGATGTGGGTTTAAGAAGAAGAAAAGAGAGATTTTTGTGTGTCGCCGTCTGCCTCAGGCACTCTTTCTGAGCCAGATACCTGTTTTCTCTCTTCTCACAGAGAGAACACACCCCTTCCCAAGGGAGATAGACCCACACCCCATCTAGTGACTATATTCAGCTCCGCGTCAGCTTCCGATATGGTTCCTTATGAATTAAAAAAACAAAATATACAATGATAGACCAAGACTAGCTTCAATACAAACATCGGTCCAGGAAAGGAAAGAATTGGTCCAAAGCAATTCCAAATCCCCGCTGGTCAGACTGACAAAGCCCTCTTCCCTGGCCAGCCGTTCCTTGATTAGATCTTGATTAGCTCTAGGAGGGACTCCTTTATCCAATGTTTTCCACGCCTCCTGGCTGTGCCCTCTGGCCCCTTGACTATCCATGATGGCCACATCCCAGGTGGGCTTTGCAGAGTATGACTTCCTCAGAGAATGTGCTGCTCTCACGGTTCACTTCCTGCTGGTGCAAGCATGGGGGCCTAAAAGTTATTTGATTTTATTTTTTTTAAGTTTTTATTTATTTGACAGAGAAAGATCACAAGTAGGCGGAGGGGGGAAGCAGGCTCCCCTCAGCTCATCGGGCTGAGCAGAGAGCCCGATGCAGGGCTCGATCCCAGGACCCCGAGTTGAAGGGAGAGGCTTAACCCGCTGAGCCACCCAGGTGTCCCCTAAAAGTTATTTTAAATCTTAGCCAGCCAGAGGTACCCATGCACGTGTGGGTGGGCATTAAAATATACATAACATAAAATTTATCATTTAATCAGTTACACCCTAATTGTAAAGTTCAGTGGCATTAGTGTATTCATGTTGTCATGCAATAATCACCCCCATCCATCTCTGGAACATCTTCATCTTCCCAAACTAAAACTTGATACCCAAAAGTAACTCCCCATCCCCCCTACCCCCCCCCAGACTCTAGCAATCATCCTTCTGCTTTGTCTCTATGAATCTGACTACTCTATCATCATCTTTGTCCTTCTGTGATGAGCTTATTTCATTTCACGTAGTGTCTTCAAGGTTCGTCCATATTGTAGCATGTGTCAAAGTGTCCTTTCTTTTTATGGCTGAAATATTCCATTGTGTGAATACACATTTTGTTTACCCATTCATCTGTCAATGGTTATTTTCCTTGTATCTGCCTTTTGACTATTATGAATAATACTGATAGGAACATTGGTAGACAAGTATCTGTTCAAGTCCCTGCTTTCAATTCTTTGGGGTATATACGCAGAATTGGAATTTCTGGATCATATGTTTAATTTTTTTGTTGTGCTGTGTTCTACAGCAGCTGCCCCATTTTACATTCCTACTAGCAATGTCCAAGGGCTCAAATTTCTCCACATCCTCACCAGCACTTGTTTTATTTTTTTAAGTAGGTTTCACACCCAAGATGGGACTTGAACTCACGACCCTGAGATTAAGAGTGCCATGCTCTATGACTGAGCCAGCCAGGCACCCCTGTTTTGTCTTCAATAGTAGCCATGCTAGTGGGGATGAGATTGTATCTCGTTGTCATTTTGATTTGTATTCCCTAATTATCAGTGATGTTGAACATCTTTTCATGTGCTTACTGGCACAGGGAATATTTATCTTGGAGGAAATGTTTATTCAGATCCTTTGCCCATTTTAAAATCAGGTTGCTTGATTTTTGTTGTTGAGTTGCTGGAGTTCTTAATGTATTTTGGATATTAATCAGATGTATGATTTGCAAATGTTTTCTCCCATTCCATAGATTGCCTGGTTGCCTTATCATTCTGGTCATAGTGCCCTTTGACATACAAAAGGTTTTAATTTTGATGAAGTCCAGTTTATCTGTTTTTCTCTTGTTGCCTATACTTCCAGTCTTATATGCAAGATATCATCACCAAATCTGGGATCATGAAGTTTGACTCTTTGTTTACTTCTAAGAGTTTTATGGTTCTAGTTCTTACATTTAGTCTTTTATCCATGGGGGATTAATTTTTATATGTGGTATGAGATAAAAATCTAACTTCATTCTTTTGCATATGGATCTCCAGTTTTCCCAACACCATTTGTCGAAAAGACTCTTCTCCTTATTGACTGGTCTTGGAGCCCTTGTCAGAATTACTTGACCCTCCATGCAAGGGTTTTTTTTCTGGGCTCTTTATTTTATTCCATTGGCCTATATGTCTGTCTTTGTGCCACTACCATACTTTTTTGTTTTGTTTCCTATAGCTTTGTAGCGCATTTTGAAATCAGGAAGTATGAGACCTCCAATTGCATTCTTCTTGTTCAAAATTGTTTTGGCTATTCATGCATCCCTTGAGATTTTATATGAATTTAGGGAGACAAAGCCTCTTTAAAATTTGGGCTCATGGTTTCTCTGATAACACAGTTACCTCAAAACCTTCTTGATGTATAAGTCAGGGTTCTCCAGAGAAACATAACTAATGGGTTGTGTGTGTGTGTATGTGCGCGTGCACGCGCATATATATATGAATGCAGGGGAGATAACTGGCTCGTGATTGTTGAGGCTGGCAAGTCCAAAATCTGCAGGGTAGGCCATGGAGGAGCTGCTATTGCCATTCAAATCTGCTGACAGCATTCCCTCTTTCTCAGAGATGTCGATCTTTTTTTCTATTAAGGCCTTCAACTGATTGGATGAGGCCCACCCACTTTATGGAGAATAATCTGCTTTACTAAAGTCTACTGATTTAAATGTTAATCTCACCTTACGGGGCACCTGGCTGGTTCAGTTGGTGGAGCCTGTGAC
Source organism: Mustela nivalis (assembly GCF_964662115.1). NCBI lineage: Eukaryota > Metazoa > Chordata > Mammalia > Carnivora > Mustelidae > Mustela > Mustela nivalis. Next base: position 18,805,765 of record NC_139029.1, read on the forward strand.
TCTTGACCTTGGGATCATGAGCTCGAGCCCCCCCATTGGGCTCCTGGAGATGACTTAAAAAATATTTTTTAAAAATGTTAATTAAATGTTAAAAATACCTTCACAAAAACATCTAGAATAGTATTTGACCAAATATCTCTGTACTGTGGCTTAGCCAGACTGGCTGGAAAATTAACACAAGATGTTTCTGCTCTATTTCCTTCCAGTCAGATCCATGTGACACTAACCACCCTCAAGCTCTCTCCTACATGGAATTCTCAAGCTTCTATATTTATTTGCTTTGACACCCCTTACCTCTTTTTTAAAAGGTTTTGTTTATTTAATGAGAGAGAGAAAGAACACAAGTGAGTGTGGGTGGGGGGAGGGGCAGAGGGAGAGGGGAGAGAATCTCAAGCAGAGTCTGGGCTGAGCACAGAACCAGACAGAGGGCTGGATCTCACAACTCTCAGATCACACCCTGAGCTGAAATGAAGAGTTGGATGCTCAGCCAACTGAGCCACCCAGGCGCCCCACCCCTTGCCTCACTCTTTTTAAAAGATTTTATTTACTTATTTGAGAGAGAAAGAGCATAAGCTGGGGGGGCAGGGGAGGTAGTGGACACAGAGGGAAAGGGAGAAGCAGGCTCCTTGCTGAGCAAGGTGCCTGATGTGGGGCTCCATGTGGGGCTCGATCTCAGAGCCCCGGCATCATGACCCAAGTAGAAGGCAAATGCCTCACCAACTGAGCCACCCAGGCGCTGCCCCCCCCCAACTCCCTCTTAATGTAATGATGGCTACACCAAAGTCATGTGAAATAATAAGAAGGAAGGCCACACTCTTCAGCTGATATTCGCCCTAACGGTGTTCACATCTTTCAAGACCTTTTTTTCAGTCTTATACTACTTGTTGTCTAGAAGCAGTCAGCTTTTCTGACTCTGAAAGGCCCATTATTATTTCCCTTCAATCTCTGCTTGAAAAACCAGCTAATTCTCACCTAAGTTCACCTCTTTCTTCAAATGCTTTTCTAAAAGCGCCCGTGTTCATTGGTAGGTTATTGTCCCTCAGCTCTAAACCCACCCTTCTGCTTTCTCCTGTGAGATAGGGGAGCTGGTTGCCTGCTGCACATCACATTTCTGCTTTGTCAGCCGGCTCCATGCGTATAGTGCCGGCTCTATGCATACAGCGCCCCAACAAGGGCCACTAGAGGGAGATAGTGAGTCCGGAGGAGGAAGACCTGCTTCCCTTCTGTTTGTTTCCTTTTCCTGTGAGGTCACTCTAGCAAAGCTCCTTCACCTGGGCAGCGGTGGAGCCTTCCTGCAGCAGCAGTTGAATCCACTTTGCAGAGTTTTTCAACAGTTGGTTTTGCAGACCCAGCTTCAGGGTAAACCAGTCAAAGACATCAGCATCAGCCAAGTGGCACTCCTTCCCCAGCGGTGCTGGTCCTTCTCCACTCTCAGAAACACCAGCACCAGATTTAGAGGTCTTTAGTTTCTGCTCTGTGGAGCCCCTCTTCTAAGTTCCTAAGTTTTCATAATTCCAGATGCTTCCCTTTGTTCTCCTAGCTCTATGAATTATAGATGCCTCCTGCTGTTGCTGTCTCCATGGTATCTCAGAGTTGTCTTTTTACCTTTTCAGTTAGTTAACAGCTTTATACCTAGTTAATTCCTTCAACTATTCTTTATATTAAATTCCCTCTGTCCAATAACTGGTATGGTTTCTGTCTCATTGGCTGGACCCTGACTGATACAGAAGTTAGTACTGGGAAGGGTCGCAGAAAATAGACCTCAAAAGATGGGACTAGGGAATTGGTTTGGTGGTGTCATTGGGTTTCAATGCACTGAGCTCCTTGCCGGTGAGAAACGCAGAGCAACCAATCCACGGCATGCTGTGGAATCATGCTTAATCAAATTATCACCTGCGGTTATTTGGGATGACGTGCCAACTTAGCCAAGTGCCTTGGGGGCCCCAGTGTTGCACTCAACTGTTAGGGCAGTGATGATGACTATGGGGACTTGGTATGACAGGAATGCTTCTGAATGCATTGGAGTTTTTGCACGAAGAAGATGACAAACTTGGGTCTTTAAAACTCTCAACCTATGTCATGGTCAGAGAGTCATAGAGCTTCCAGGATAACCATAAGGGAATCTCTTATTCCTCCTAGCCCCAGATTTACTTGCTACAAATAAAACAAAATATCACACATGTTGCAGAAATACAACAGTTGAATTCGGTCTTTTTTTTTTTTTTTTTAAGGTGTTATCTATTTATTTGACAGAAAGAGAGAGAGCACAAACAGGGAGAGCCGCAGGCAGAGGGAAAAGGAGAAGTAAGTTCCCTGCTGAGCAGAGAGCCTGACATCGGGTTTGATCCCAGGACCCTCCGATTATGACCTGAGCCAAAGACAGATGTTAAGCATCCACTCTCAGAAACACCAGCACCAGATTTAGAGGTCTGAGTTAACCGACTGAGCCACCCAGGTGCCCCTTGATTTCAGTCTTATTAAGTCTTTCTGATGATTGAGGAGGAGCGGGACCCTGAAATTTGGAATGGGCACATCTGGTTTGACTCTGAGTCTCCTCCATTCTGCAGCAGATAGGAAGGGGAGCAAAGATCAGCACCTGAGAATTTTATGAGCCACCTTGTCACTTTCGCTTGAATTCCAGTAGCTGGAATTCAGTCACTTGGTCACACCCATCTGTAAGAGAAGCTGGGAACTGTGGGTGTTGGTGAGAATGAATAGTTTATGTCGCATTACATGGGCTACTAGTGACATTTAAAATAGAAGGTGGGTTTTTTTTTTTTAAGGTTCTATTTTTAAGTAATCTCTACACCCAATGTGGGGCTTTAAGTTACAATGCTGAGACAGAGTTGCACGCTCTACCCACTAAGCCAGGTGGGGCCCCAAAATAGGAGTTTTAGGGGAGTGATGTAGACAGAGGCTAAATTTAAAAAGTAATAAGTGGGGGCGCCTGGGTGGCTTAGTGGGTTAAAGCCTCTGCCTTTGGCTCTGGTCATGATCCCAGAGTCCTGGGATCGAGCCCCGCATCGGCATCGGGCTCTCTGCTCAGCAGGGAGCCTGCTTCCTCCTCTCTCTCTGCCTGCCTCTCTGCCTACTTGTGATCTCTGTCTGTCAAATAAATAAATAAAATCTTTTAAAAAAAAAAGTAATAAGTGAATAGGTGACATGGAGGTGGGAGCTATTCTTTAAATGAGAGAGAGGAAGATAACCCTGCCACTAGAGTGAGGAGGTAGCCACACATGGAATGCTGTTTCTGTTGTTGGTATTTTTGTTTAGTTTTGCTATTTATTTGTTTGTGTTTGTTTTTAAAGATTTATTTATTTATTTGAGAGGGAGAGCATGCATGCCCTTGCACAAGGTAGGAGAGGGGCAGAGGGAGAGAATCTTGGGCAGGCTCCATGCCTAGCGTTGAGCCTAATGTGCGGCTCGATCTCAGGATCCTGAGATCACTGACATGAGCCAAAATCAAGAGTCTAAGGCTTAACCAACTGAGCCACTCAGTGCCCCTGCTTTGTAACTGAGAGAGACTGGAGCGTGTGTTTGCAATCTCTATGTAAAGAGAGAGAGAGAGAGGGCTGGCCATGGGCAGAAAGAGGACCACATCTTTAAGATGAGAGACAAGGATTGATGCAAATAGGGAGAAATTCTGAGGTAGAGAGGAGGGAAGCTGAAATCAAGCAAGATAGTTCGAGTTTCTGTAAAGTGACAAGGCACAAGCAAAGGTTCAGGGTTGCAAAGGAACCCAACTGGGTGGGACAACAGGACTCTACACTGAAACCAGTATGTCCAGTTTTTAACTTTGTTCTACAGCCAAGGAGCAAGACAGGAGGAAACCCACAACATGGATCCCTCCAAGCTGGGGCTCATCAAACCCAGAGTCTTTGGCACCACTGGCATGGCTGGGCAGCCTCTGGTGTGTGTAACCATTAGTGATCCTTGAAGTCACTGTTGTTACCTTTGTATCCTGCTGCATTATGGTTTTGTGCTTTTTTTTAAGGTTGATTTATCCTAGAGAGAGCAAGATGGTGCAGAGGGAGGGGCAGAGGGAGAGAGAGAATCCCAAGCAGACTGCACGCTGAGCAAGCAGACTCCATGACCCTGAGATCATGACCTGAGCTGAAACCAAGAGTCAGATGCTCAACCAACTTACTCACCCAGGAGCCCCTGCCTCATGTATTATGATTTTCTTTCTTTCTCTCTCCTATCCTAGTCTCTCTCTCTTTTCTTACACTTTTCCTTAGGTTTTCCAATAATCCCGATAGGTTCTGTGGTGGACAGGACCTAAGGCAACCCCCAGGGATACCTGCTTCCTGGTCTTCACACGAGGGTGTGTGATCCTCTTTTTGAGTTCAAGTGGGATCTGTGACTTCCTTCTAACCTATAGACTATGGCAAAAGTGATGGGAAAGTTGTCACTCCCACTACATGCATAATAAGTTTCATTATGTGAAACTCAATCTTAGCAGACTGGGACTAGAGACTCTCCTGTGGGCCTGACAAAGTAAGTACGTATGCTGGAGAGGCCCACATGGCAAGAAACTGCCGGAACCCTCAGGAACTGCAGATGGCCCCTGGCCCTGTTTTTGCTGCTCTGCTGACAGCCAGCAAAAACCCCATGCCCTGAGTCATACAGTCAAAAGCAAGTAAATTCTGCCCACAAACGCTGGATGGGCTTGCAGGTGGGTTCTTCCCCAGCTGAGTCTCAGATGAGGATGCAGCCTGGCTGAGACCTTGATTACAGCCTGAGATTCTGAGCAAAGGATCAGCCGACTGGGCCAGCGCTCCTGAGTTGGCACCTATGAGACAACAATGTGTGCTGTTTTAAGCCGCTAAATTTGTGACCAGTTGTTACACAGCAATTTACACCCAAAATTCTTGAAAAAGACTGGGGCCGTATGGCATCAACCCTATGTCAGCCCTAATACCTAGAAAACCCTTGGTCGGGATCCCGATCACAGAGCTGGCTGAGGGAGGCAAGAGGTTGTGCCACACACACCTGCAAGGCACTTTGAACTTCAAGACAGTCGTTACCAGGCCCCTGGATTTGTTTCACAGCAGATTGTCCCCACCCCTACCCCAGCCTGCCCCCCCTCCCCCCCTGCCAATACCTATCCAGTCCGTCCTCAGAGCTGGGCGAAGCCTGGCCCTGGAACTACAGAGTGTCAGAAGTGGATTCAGAAGTCCACCCCTCGAATCCCGGCGTTCGTCAAGGTGCCTGGCACACAAGGGACCCCAACAAATGCTTTCCCTGCAAAACAACAGAAAGCTCCCGGAACGCGCATCTGCAGCACCGTGGTCGGGCAGAGGGGACCGCCGCTGCTCTGAGTCCGCAGAGACAGGACAGGGCCCCGCCGCGGAGAAAGGCCCCGCAGCCCCGCGCGAGCGCCGTCCCGGACCCAGGCGGAGGGGGCGCTGCGGCGGGAGGCCGCGCCGGGCGGGGGCGGGGCGGGGCGGGGCGGTGGCGGCGGGACCGCCCCCAGCGACCGAGCGCCGCGCGCGCCGCCGCCGCCGCCGCCGCGCCGCCGCGCCGCCAGCCACCGCCACCGCCTCCGCCGCTCGGCCCCGGTCCCGGTGCGGCCCGGCCGGCTCGCGGGGCTCCGAGGCGAGGCCCGCGGCCGGCCGCATGAAGGACTGCGAGTACCAGCAGATCAGCCCCGGGGCCGCCCCGCCGCCCGCCTCCCCTGGGGCGCGCCGCCCCGGCCCCGCCGCGCCCCCCGGCCCGGGCCCCGGGCCCCCGCCGCCCGCCGCCGCGCCGCGCTGGAGCAGCAGTGGCAGCGGCAGCGGGAGCATCGGCCGCCGCCCGCGGCGCAAGTGGGAGGTGTTCCCGGGCCGCAACCGCTTCTACTGCGGCGGCCGTCTCATGCTGGCCGGCCACGGCGGCGTCTTCGCGCTCACGCTGCTGCTCATCCTCACCACCACCGTCCTCTTCTTCGTCTTCGAGTGAGTCCGGCGGCGCCCCGACCCCGCCCCTTCGGAAGCCCCGACCCCTCCGGTCCCCTCAGCTCCCTGTCGCTCACCCCTCCTGCCCAGCTCCTGCGTGGGCACGCCAGCCCCTCTGGGCCTCCGCTGGGCCCCCGGCCCTCTCCCACATCCCCGGGGGCTCCACCCTTCCCTGCACCTGCCAGCCACCTTCGCCTCCCAGCTCCTCCGGGGCCTGTGCCCTCCGCTCAGGATCTACCCCCAGGCCTTCCCAGTCCCCTTGCATATCTATCTCTCCTCTGCCCTCCTGGGCCCTCTCCACCTACCCCCACACCCCCACACCCCATCCTCCCTCGCCCCTCTGGATGCCCCAGCCTCTGGCCGCTCCCCCCCCCCCGCCCCCCCGCATCCTTCCTGCCTTTTCCTGGCACACTGCCTTTGCCAGCCTCTGCCGGGAGCACCACCCTCCCATATCCCTCCACAGCCCCATCCTCTGTGCCCTCTCAGAACCTGGCTCAGGCCTCCTGGACCTCCTCGCCCTCACCTCTCCCTCACCTCTCCCTTGGACCATCTCTTGTGCACCCCTTCTTTCCGACCCCTCCAGGTGACTTTGCTTTCTGGCCCTTCCAGACAACTTCTGAATTTCTTCCGTGTCCTTTGGCTTTATATTCCCCATAACAAATCTAGCTGCCTTCTGGCGCTGTCTGTGGTCCCCTGTTATCTCTCTACACTCACACCTTTCCCCTTCGCTTTCCCTTCAGTCTTTTTCCCTCTAGGCCCTCAGGCAATCTTCCCAAACAGCTCTGGGCCTCTCAGGCCTCCCTTCCCTCTCCAGTACCTTCCTTAGTATCCCCAGCCCTTCCCAGCCTTCCCTGCAACTTTGCCAAGCCCCTGCCACCCCCCACCTCTGACCTCCTGGTTTTCTTTGCCTTCTCAAACATTCTGGAGCATACCCCCGGCCTGTCCCACTGCAAGAACAGCTGTAGGACCTTGTTACTTCTCCAAAGTCGAGAGTGCTTTGGTGTGACAGGTCTTATATGCCACCGTGGGGGCTTTTGATCCCCAGTGACCCAGGATTGGCCCACACAGTATCTCTTTGGAGGAGGGGATGCTTGTCACTCCCTAGGGTCACATTTTCGTGTCAGAAGTTTTCCAGCTTGGGAAACTTGGTCTCTAGCTTGAGCCATCTGCAGTGTGAGTCTTTGCACACACACTCACACTTCCCTTCCTTGTTCTCTCCATCTCTTGTGGTCTTCCTTAGCTGCAGTGTGGTGAACAGCTCCATTTCTGGACCCAGTGGGCCTGGTTCCAGTCCCAGCCCCACCACACCCCATCTGCAGACTGCGTGACCTCAGGGCAGTCCTTCCACCTCAGAGACCCAGTGGCCTCATCTATAAAATGGGGTTGATAATAGGTCATCATGAGTGTGACACAAGGTTATATGTGTAAGCTTTTGACCAGGAACAAGCACTTCATGCTGGCTGCTGCTGTTAGCTGTTGTCTTCAACATAAAGCACTTCCTAAGGGCCTGTGGCCACACTAAGACTACCACAAGACACCACCCCCAGAGACCCTTTCCAGCTGCCAGATCATGTATCTGCAACCTTGGGTTTCCCCTTGAAGCACGGTGAGAACTTTGTACAAATTAGCTTCTCCCTTTCCCCCTTGCTTTCGGAGTCAGGGTGGATAACAAGTTCCAGGATAATGTAGCAAGCGGAAGCCCTGGGGAGCCCTCAGCCTCCAGCATGTTCCCTGAGCCAAGTTTCGGATCCATCTCAGTGGGCTGACCCCCATGAGTGTTTTGAGAGTTCCTTTTCCAGTATTCCTGGGGCTGCAGCCTGGGCGGGAGGAAGTTGACCCCCGTGACCCTGCAGCGTGGGGTTCAGTCAGTTCAGAAACGGGATCTTCTCTGGGCTGCATGGGTATCTTGGCTGGTGTCGGATTTTTGCCCAAGAGAAGGGAGAAAGGATGACTTCTGGGTTTGGGGAGGGCTTGTGAATCATCTCGCCTTGTCTCTGCTCTTCCTCACTTGGGCTGGTGGAGTTGGCAGAAGGGTTTGGGTTTGGGCTGAGAGCACCCCTGGGTTTGAACTGGGGTGAAACCTCCGTAGAGACCTGGCATGAGGGAACAATGTGAGCAAGCCCACATTCTTGCATTGCTCTGGGGGAAAGGGAGATGGCTCTCTAGGGCTTTTCTTTTATTTCATTGTTTGATTTGGTAGATTATTGTGCAGGGCTGACAGCAGGGTGCCTGCCTTCTGCTGCACTTCCCACACCACACGGAGGCCAAAGCGCCCCTTTAATTCTAAGTCAGCTCCTAGTCCCCTCCTGGAATCCTCTGTGGCTCCTGAATAAGAGCCAGAGCCCTGATAATGGGCTTCATCTCTGTCCCTCTCCTCCCACTTCCCCGCCCTCCTCCCATCCTCCTCCAGGCACATTGGCCTCCTTGCACATTCCTGCCTCAGGGCCTTTGCACTGATTGGAATAGGCTTTCTTTAGATAGTGTCAGTGGCTCATTCCCTCACTTCCCTCCTTCCCTGACTGTCTCTGTAACATAACAAACTGCCCCCCCCTTATCCCTCTTCCCTAACTGCTGATTCTCTGGAAGCACTTGCCACCATCTGAACATACTATGTATATACTTTCTGCCAGTTTGTTGCCTGTCTCTTCACCACAGCAGGACTTCTTTCCCCTCACTGTTGTGTCTTCAGTGCCAGGAACAGGCCTGGTGTGTAGTAGGCATTCAGTAGAGGAAATACTTGTTGAATGAATGCAGAGTATTTGTGGAGGGCCCAGAGGCCCTAGTCCTGTCAGTGGCTGGCTAGATAACCTTGGATGTGGCTGTGGGCCTCAGAGTCCTCTATAAAATCAGAGGACCAGGACTTGGTGTTTCTGAGGGTTCTACAAGTCTCAGACTGTAAGTCTCCATCCCCTAAAGAGCCTGGCTTTCTATAAACTGGTTGATTGTGATGTAGGTGACACAGAGAGCCCAACTTTGTTTGAGGCTCAGACCCAAGGACCACTCAGGTGTTCAGAGCAGAATGTGTGGTGCCATTGGAGTTCTTTTTTTTTTTTTTTTAAGTCTTTCAGGTATTTTTTTTTTTTAAGATTTTATATATTTATTTGACAGACATAAATCACAGGTAGGCAGAGAGGCAGGCAGAGAGAGAGGGGGAAGCAAGCTCCCTGCTGAGCAGAGAGCCGGATGAGGGGCTTCATCCCAGAACCCTGGGATTATGACCTGAGCGGAAGGCAGAGGCTTTAACCCACTGAGCCATCCAGGTGCCCCATCATTGGAGTTCTTGATCTTGGCAGTCTCTGCTCTTCAAGGGAAGGGCCTCTCTGGAGGCTAGAGCCTCTGGCAGTGGAGGCTCTGGAAAGAGCGTGCAGATGTCCACACGTCTGCTTTCCGCAGCTGTGCCAGCTCCTTGGCTGAATCTGGCCTCCCAACAGCCTGTCATTTCCCGAGTAGGAGGCCCTCACCCCATCAGGTGCCACTCTCGCTTTGGGAGGGAGGACAGCACAGGACAGAGGTTAATCGTGTGGGTAGGCCTCAAAGTCAGCTCGTGCATAGGCTGTTCTCCAAACCAGCTAGGCTCGGGGACCTGAAAGCGCCGACCTAAATGCGCCAACCTGAGATGCCAGCCCTTGGAGGACAGTGGCAGTGCCTGGACTGTGCTCTTCATCCTAACCCCCTTCCCCTGATGACCCTTCCCATTCTTCAGATTTTAGCTTAGGCATGAGCTCCTTCAGCCAGGCTTTCCTGACTGTTCAACTGTTTTCCTTTTCCCCATGTTAGCACACACGGTCCTGTGTGGCTCCTCTCCGTTCACAGGTCTCTTTTCCCCAGGAGCCCGGAGCCTCATGGGGGGTGGGGAACAATGCTCTTGCTCACTGCTGTTTGGGGAAGGTGTTGCCTGGCATACCGAGGACCTCGCTAAATATTTGCGGAGTGAGTGAGTGAGTGAACGTTGTCATGGATGGTCAACTCAAGTGAGTTGGTAGTGGCTTCCTGAAGCTTTGTGTTTAGAAGGATTCTGAGACTGCAGCTAAGTGCAGGGGTTAAGGGTGCTGGGATCTAGATCCCTTCCCTTAGTTCATTTAAAAAAAAAAAATGTGCTGGGATCTATTGCTCATGTCTGCAATTGGCTCAGAGGGAAAGTGCAAGGATCAATTAGTGATGTCTGCTCTAGGCACTGGCCTAGGAGCTGTCTATCTTCCTGGATGGCTCTCTGCACAGACGTGGTGCAGGAGATGTCATCTTCCGGGATGCCTCTCTGCAGAGAGGTGGTGTTTCTGGGATGCCAACACCTTGCCAGGTGCTGTAACCCTGTGCCCCAGGGAGCCCTCTGGGTATCTGCTCATCTCTCTCTTCCTCTCTCTCTCTAGCTGTCCCTTCCTGGCCCGCCAGCTGACCCTTGCCATCCCCATCATCGCTGCCATCCTCTTCTTCTTCGTCATGAGCTGCCTGCTGCAGACAAGTTTCACCGACCCCGGGATCCTGCCCCGGGCCACCGTCTGTGAGGCAGCGGCCCTGGAGAAACAGATCGGTGAGCCTCCGACTCTCCCAGCTCCTCACTCGTTGATTTGAGAGGAGGCCTGAGTTTCTCTTCCTACACCTTGCCAGAGACTGAGGGCATGGTAGTCAGTAAGGCAGGCTGGAGCTGACCCCAGAGTGGAAACCCGTGCTAAACCAGTGAGCAACTTAGCAAGAGACGCTGGCAAGTGCAGGCTGCCGTGGCCGCCAGCTTAGTTCTGAGTGCTCACGGGGGCCGGGCGGGCTTTCCACCTGTCTACATGCATGATCTTTTGAATCCCTCCGTGATCCCATGAGACAAGGACTGTTGTTAGTCTCTTTCTACTATTACACTGAGTCTCACAGGAGTCAAGTAAGCGGCCCAAGATCACCCAGTAGGTGGAGGAGCTGGGATGAGATCTCATACAGTCTGACCAGAATCTCTGCCCTTAAACATTTGTGTACTTAATCATTCTCTCAGCAGACATCGGTTGAACCCCAGTTATGTGCCAGGCCCTCTTCCAGATGCTGATGATACAGCAGTGAGCAAATAGAGGAAGCAATCCCCTGCCCTCTTGGAGCTGACGTTCCAGCAGGAGAAGGACAGTTAACAGTTAAACATCTAGGATGTCAAAGAGAAGAGCAGGGAGGAAGGAGGAGAGCTGGGGGGAAGGTATATGGTTTTAAATAGGGTGATCAGGGAAGGCTCTGTGAAGGAGGTGACTTCTGAACAAGGTTTGGAAAGATGAGGGACTGAGCTGCGTGGGTATCTGGAGGTATCTGGTGTAGGGAGTGGGCTCATTTAGAGTAGGCGATCCGGGAAAGCTTCTAGGAGGAGGTGGTACTTGACAGGAGCCCTGAATGGTGTGATGGGAGCCAGTAATACGCAGTCCGGAAACAGTGAAAATGAAGCCTGGAGCAGTGGACAAGCTGATGTGTTTAAGCAACAATAGGAGGACTGGTGTGCTAGAGAGAACCCATGCTCCCAGGCACCCAGACAGCCCTTGATTCCTCCCAGACCCGTGCGAGTCCCCCTGGGAGGCTGGGTGCTGGGGCCAGGATTTTAGTCTTGGCTTGCTGCACCCCAGCTCCTTCCTGGGGAGAAGTGACGTGGCTGTTTACACACCTCAGGGGTTTCCGGTCTGCGGTCAGTTCCTTCCCTTAACAGGGTGGCTTCCAGACAGGCTTTTAAGCATCTAACTGGCCTTGAAGAGACCCAGTAGCCTATAGATGTCAAGAGTCGGAGGCATCCATCCATGGAGGTTGTTCTGCTGGTTCCCTGGAGCAACTTGGGAGGGTGGGCAGGAAGGGGAAGGAGGTTCTCTCGCTCTTTGTTCTTCCTCTCATTCCTCTGTCTAGGCCTGTCCTTGGCCACACCCTGGGTCGCGCTGTCTTCCTCCGCCTGCATCAGCTTCCTCTCCCCCTTTTACCCTAGGCCCCTCACCACTTGGCCCCCGAGACCTAACTCTGCTCCTTCTGAATCTGCCAGGCTGACCTGAGCAGTCCACCTGCCCAGCGGCAGCCCGTTTCTCCTCCCTCCAGCTCGGGGCTCATCCTGGGGCACGATTATGTTCCGGCTCAGCCTGAGCTTGGATATCTGGCCACCTGGAATCCTCTGGCCTGCTGGGAGCGGTGAGGGTGATAATGACAGCTGTAATCCCCCATGTGTGGGGAGTGCTTGACCCTGTACCGAGTGCTTCCCATCCATTATCCCCACAAATCCTCCCAGCAGCCCTGCTGTGCTGATGCAGAAACTGAGGCAAGCTGGCACATGGCCAGGGAGTGGAGGCACGGAGACGGACCATGTGCCTTGACTCCCAAACCCCTTGCTTTCTCTTCTGAGGTGTTCTGAGGAACACTTCAGAGAATTAGAGAAGTTCTGGTTGGGGAATGGAGTGGAAATAGTCACGTGAGGCCCTAAATGTCAGGGTTGGAGACTTTCTTTGAGAACAGCTGCCAAGCCTGGAAAGTGACATCTTTGAGGCCTTTGAACTCTGAAACTTGAACAGGAGCCAGATTTGAGGGTGGGGCCAGGAGGTGTCTAATCAGAATGAAATATATTTTCTCAAAGAGGACTAAGGTCACTAAGTCTTTTTGAGAAGGTTGGGGACCAGCTCTGAGGCGGATGGTGCTGTTCATGCAAACTTGAACTGATGATTACCGGGGCCCATGCAAATTGTAGGCTTCTCACTTTGGCCCCATAGGCCAGCAACGCCAGCCCAACAGGCTGTAGCCCAAGGCTGCCACCCTGCAAAGACTGTCTGAGGTGGGCTGACCAGCTCCTCCCAGCCTTGTGTCCTGGGAAACCTCTCAGTCATAGGCAGACCAGGGTGGTTGGTCACCCTGGTCTGAGATCTTTACTTGTCAGCTGGCGAGCCATGCAGCTGGGTCACCCTACAGGGCCATATAGAGTCCAGGTGCTCTGGAAAGTTGGAAAAGAGGTAAGCTAACATTGCCCACAAGAGGTTCCCAGTCTGAAGGGAGACGACAGAAGCATCCAGATTGGAGTGACAGACACTGACCTAGACACGTTTACAGCTCACAGAACACGCATAAAGGCTGCCTCTCCCTCCGCCACCACCCAGCAGGTCACAGATGCAGCCCATCTGGGCCAAAGTTTCTCCCTCAGGTCCTTCTGAAGCCCACTGCCCTAGGGCAGACCTGCCTCATTTGCTTGCTGGACTGGCTCTGCCGACCAGGCCCCAGCACCTGGCTTCTTCCTGCAATCACAATTCTCTCTCCAAGACCCAGATTTGGCTCTAGCCCTCCCTGGCTTAGAATTTGGGTGACTCCCTTGTGGCCTCAGCAGCATTTCCTGAAGTTTGGGCATTTGGGTCCAGCCTTTATGATTTTTGCCCTTTTGTCTCTCATCTTGTACCTTCATTTCCTCAGTATTTTCCTTTAAGGGACTTGTGTTTAATAAGGGACTTGTGTTTAAATGTATCTTAACAAGGAAAATTTATATCACTCTTGTAAGCAGAGATCCTCTTACTCTGAATAGAACATAATCATAAAAACCAAAGATAACAATGTTACAGAATTCTTGGTGGTTATAGTTGCCTGCAGAAATAAGGCCTGATCACAGCTTTGAGGTAGTAGAAGTTAATAGTTTTCCCCTTGATGGAGTCACAGGCTTGAAAGAAAATTGAAAAGGGAATAACTTTCTGTTCACGTGAATCAGTGTTATGTGTGCTGTGAAAGGAAATAGATCTTCTTCCACCCTCTGGAAAACGAGCCCCAGGCTCAAGGCCAACCTCAGTGTACCTGCCCCTGCCCCCAGGACCCCTCAACCAGGCTGGGCGCAGTCGGTGCCTGTGTTCACGCAGCCCCCCTGCCCTCTCTCCCCGGTGAGCCCGCCGGGTCATTCCTCCTGATCCGGCTTAATTGGGCCTCCCCTTTTGTTGCTTCCTTGAATGCCACCAGGTATTCAATACCTTGAATGCCACCAGGTATTCAGTATAGACACCAGTAATACCATTAATCCATGAGCTTTTCATCTCTCATTTGCATCACTATCTCCCAAGTCTGATAGGGTTATTACCCAGTGAGGAACTGAGGCTCAGAGAGGCTAGGCAGCTTCCTCAAAGTCACCAGCCAGCAAGTGGCCAGGCCAGGTTTCACAATGAGATCAGACAGGCCCCAGAGTTACCGGACTTGACTCACTGGGCCTCTCACGCCAACTCTAACTACTCACTTTACCCACTCCCTCTGCCCTCCGGCCAAGCTCTTCTTGTGTCCTCCAGCCTGTCCCTCAGCGGTAGGTAGGTGGTGGGCGTTCGGTAAACCTCTGGAGTGAACAGAAACGGTCAGGCGGGGATTACAGGGACCCACGGCCTGGGCACTGTAGCTGACCGAGAAGCTGGGGGGACCACAGCCCTGCATGTGTTTCTTACACAGGTGGGGGCAACGGAACACCAATTGTCAGGACCCAGCAAAGCAGGTGGCAATCCCAACCTTCCTTCGCTAAAGTCTGTTCAGTAGCTCGTGCCAGCTGCTGGGGTCCCTGCCAGCCCCGGGGCTTCCGTCACAGAGCCAGCCATCAGGCTCTGACTGCAAAATGCCAGCCTGCCCCCCTCCACTGGCTGCGGTTGGGGTGGGGAGACCCATTGCATGCCCCTGGGTGAGGGGGAAACTTTCTCGGAGCAAGTCATTGGCTTCTCCCAGGTGTTCACTGAGGATCAGCCTTGCCCCTCCTGACCACATCCCCAGGGGCTTTCGAGTCCCACCTGCAAGGCAGCAGGAAGGCCTTGCTGGCGTGAAAGGGCCTTTTTACTTCTTGGGACAAAGCCTAAGGCAGAAAGCCTTGGAGAAGATCTTAGATTCCTTTCTGGCAGAGATACCATCTCTCACTATTCTTCCTTCTTTTCTTCAACAAATATTCTCTAGACTGGGTGAACAAAGCAAAGGTGGCTTTTTTTGTCTAGTTTAAAGGAAGCACGAGGCCCAACCTGGGGCCTGAACTCATAACCCTGAGATCAAGAGCCAGATACTCTACTGACAGCCAGCCAAGCATACCTCCCCCACCCATTTTCTCCTAATTTTTATTTTTAATTTATGTTTAAATTTCATTTTTTTATAAATTTATCTTTCAAGGTTTTTGTTCTCTGTTTTTTGTTTTTGTTTTAGTGGGCTCCGTGCCATGGAGCTCAAAGCAGGGCTTGAACTCATAACCTTGATATCAAGACCTGAGCTTGTAGGACACCCAGGTGGCTCAGGTTAAGCGTTAAGCGTCTGCCTTCGGCTCAGGTCATGATCCCAGGGTTCTGGGGTTGAGCCCCGCATCGGGCTCCCTGCTTAACAGGATGCTTGCTTCTCTGTCTCCCAGTCCCCCTGCTTGTGTTCCCTCTCTCACTGAGTCTCTGTCAAATAAGTAAATAAAAAAATAAAATCTTAAAAAAAAAAAAACAAACCCAAGCTGAGATCAAGAGTCAGATGCTCAACCGACTGAGCCACCCAGGAGCCCCAAAATTTCACTTAATTTGATTTGATTTGAAGTAGTCTATACCCAATGTGGGGCTCACACTTAAAACCCTGAGATCAAGAGTTGCGTGTTGTACTGACTGAGCCAGCCAGGAGCCCCTTAAAACAATCTTTTAAAGGAACCATATTTGACTTATCTGCATGTATTTGCCTCTTCTCCCCTCACCTGCCACCCAGACCTTGTACACTATCGTGACACAGTAGTTGGTAGTGTTTGAGAGAACGTTCGGAGGACAAGGATTCTAATTCCAGCCCCACCTAATACATACTAAAGCGGAGTCCATTTCCTCACCTGTAATATGTGGGTGCAGACCCCCTTGCACAGCCCAGAGCATCTGGGCATATCAGTGTACTTTGAAAATTGCTTTTCTCTATGGAAATTTAAGAGGCTGAGCCCTGTGGTCAAGAGCAAGGGGACGGGTCCTGGTGCGTGGAGGCGGGGTCTGAGGAGGAGACGGGGTCTGGGATGGAGGCCTGGTGGTGATGAGACCCATGTCCTGGTCCACATGGTCTGACCTGAGAATAAACAGCGCGACAGTGGCTTGCCTTCTTCCCAGGTGGGAGCCTGTCTCCACAGTGGCATCCCTGCAAAGCCTCCTTTAGCCCAAATTGTTGAGTGCATCTGGGGACTCCCTTGCTCTAGGAGGACACTTTCTCTCCCCCGCCCCCCACTGTTAGCACCCAAGGAAGTTGGGTGTGCGAGAGCTTCACTTCCTCTTTCTCCGAGTTCTCAAGAGGAGGAAGCTTGGCCCGGGAGGCCACAATATGCTGGTCAGAGTCTCCTCCCTGCCTGAGGGCCTGTGGGAACCCAGGGAGGATTCCAGGAAATTTTCTCCTCTTTCTTTAGGTGGGTCTGTGGCTGCCCTTCACTCACAGATGAGCTGGGTTCTGAAGTTTGGTAAATAAGTTGTTTGGAATATAAGTTTTTTCATAGAAAGAATGATAATAATAATGGCTCGTGTTCCTTTAGCTTTGACCCAGTGCTAGATGTTTTGCTAATAAGCTCCCTTGCTGAGTTCTTGCTTCGTCTTCCTTCACAACACAAGGAGGCAAGTTTGATGATGTCCCTTTTTTTTTTTAGCAGATGAGGGCACAGAGAAGTGAAGCCACTTGACCCACATCACATCCGTGACTGTGGTTGGGCCACATGTCCGTCCGGCTCCAGATCCTGTGTCCGAGCCTGGAAGCCAGCCGTGGGCAGGGATGGGAGCTGGACCTGGGGCCCATGGGGTAGGGTTACATGTTGGGTCTGGAGTAGCATCAAGAGTTTTGGAAAGAGCTGGAGAATGCTGCATGCTGGAGTGTCCCGGAATGAACTGTGTGGCAGGACTGTGACTCTAGTGCCAGGCTCAGGGCTGTCCTGCGCCGTCTCACTGAGCACTCATCACGGCCCTGTGAGACAGAGATGGTCTTCTCTCCGTTTTATGGATGAGGAAATCGAGGCTCCAGGAAGTGAAGGGACTTCCTTTGGTAGCAAGTGGGTAGCAAAATCATGATTCAAACCTAGTTTTGCAGACCCTGGAGCCCGTCTCTTGTGACCCCTCTGAGGATAGCTGTTAGTAAGTACTTATCAAGTGCCGGTTCCTTTCCAGATACTGTTTCTGATCCTTCCGTGAGCCTTCTAGGCAGTTACTTGTCTGCTTTTTCAGATGCATCCACAGGCTTACAGAGGTCCAGAAACTTCCCTCAAACTTCCCTCATGGCACTAGCTCATAAATGGAAGGGTCAGGATTTGAACCTCAGGCCTGACCAAGTCCAGAACACATATTCGCTCCTCTGTGCCCGCTCCTTCATGGTTCACAGGCCCGGGGGAGGGCCAGTGAATTCCCCATCCCTGCCCTCAGGGGGCGTGCTGTCTAGGTGGTGAGACAGCACCACACACCGCAGTCCGATCATAGGCCCGCAGGGAGCAGGCGCTCTGTGCCAGGCACAAGAGCCTCCACGGCAGCAGTGCTTGGACAAGCCGCTGGAAGACTGGACAGGGACCAGGAGAGTCCTGGTGAACAAGGAGCAGGCAGGGGCCAGGGCTTGATTGGAAGAGGGGTAGGAAGCCAAGGCTGCAGGGACTCAGGGAGAAGAGCAGTGAGAGAAAAGCCAGGAGCAAAGGTCGGGCCCAACTGTGGAGGGCCCTAGTGTCACGACAGGAAGCTGTCCTTTCTGTGGGAGGCCAGTGAAGGCTTGTAACCCAAAAGGGGTAATTTAGAGAAATGTGGTGTGTGCAAGGGGGGTTGAAGGCAGAGGGGCTAGAAGCAGGGAGCCTTCTGGGGAAGCTGTTTGGTGATGGGGGCCTGGCCTCGGTTTGGGTACTGGGAGGAGAGTGAAAGACTATGAAGGAAGATCTTGATGAGACCTAGCGACTGGCCAGGAAGGGGTAAGGGAGAAGGAACAGTCTGCACAAGGTCTCCGAACAGAGTTTCCCTGCCTCTGCCCCTCGGTGGCTCTGTGACCTTGGGCAACTTCCCTAACCTCTCTGGTCCTGTTTTCTCATTTGTGAACTGAAGGGGTTAGAAGAGAGGCAGGCAGTAAAGGGACATTATCAACTGTCCACTCTGTGCTAGGAGCTGTGTTATATGTTCTTTGAAGTTCTTTCCAGCTCTTGGCTTGTGCAGAAATAAGGAACCAGGCAGGATTATATAACACTTACTGTGACACTTTAAAAATGTACAAAAAAGGGGGCACCTGGGTGGCTCAGTGGATTAAAGCCTCTGCCTTCGGCTCAGGTCATGACCCCAGGGTCCTGGGATCAAGCCCCGCATCAGGCTCTCTGCTCAGTGGGGAGCCAGCTTCCCTCTCTCTCTCTGCCTGCCTCTCTGCCTACTTGTGATCTCTGTGTCAAATAAATAAATAAAATCTTAAAAAAAATGTACAAAAAGACCTCCAACCCAAGTTTTGGAAACTTGGGTTCACATCCTGGTTCTTCCAACTTCCTAGCTGGGAGTGGCCTTGAGTATGCACTTCGCCTCACTAAAAAAGGTCTTCTTAACTGTAACCTGGAGGGAGTAATGATAGCCTTAGCTCCTGGGACATTCTCAGTGCTCAAGGAGACACTATGCACCATGCTCAGCACATAGTAGGTGCTCAGTGAAGTGCTGCCTCTTCCTTTCTCTTCGTAATTCTGTCCACTTTGAGTCTTTGCTTTGTGCTACTTCCTGTATATTAATAAATTTAACCCTCACAACAACCCTACGATAGGGATACTATTATTTTTTTAAGATTTTATTTATTTATTTGATAGAGAGAGAGATCACAAGTAGGCAGAGAGGCAGGCAGAGAGAGAGGGGGAAGCAGGCTCCCTGCTGAGCAAAGAGCCTGATGCGGGACTCGATCCCAGGACCCTGAGATCATGACCTGAGCTGAAGGCAGAGGCTTTAACCCACTGAGCCACTCAGGCGTCCCAGCGGTACTATTATTACCCCCATTTTGGTGATCAAAGAAACAGGCACAGAGAGAGTAAATGATTGGCCAGGTCAGACATCTAGCAAATGATATTGGGAGAAACGCAGCCAGTAAGAGGTGAGGCCAGGATGCACGCTCTATTCTACCTGTTGCTTCCATTTTACAGTTGAGAAAACCGAGGCTCAGAGACATTCCCTTAACTTCAGCATGTCACATAACCAGGGAGAAGCAAAACCAACTTTCAGAGTGTGTCCACCATCCTCACACCCCTGCCCTTTACCCTGCCGCTGGTTTTAAAGAAAAAATGTTCGGGTGTTTAGCTCCATTTTAGACACGCAATGGTTCGGGGAATGGCAAGCAGCCTAGCAAGAGTCTGTTTGGTAACTGGAATGTGAGACCCAAATCCGTTTGCTTCACTGATACATGCCAAGCGCCTGGAATAGTGCCTGGCACCTGGTAGGCGCCTGCTCGTAAGTTAGCGTTGGAGGCACATGGCCAAACTGGAGGTACCATCTGGGGAGTGGATCCGGTGGAATCAGCGGCTGGGAGTGTTGCTAAGGGGTCGGGATCACGGGCAGCCTCACCGACTCTCAAAATTCTATCCAGGAAGGAGCCACTGCTTTGAGGACTTTGGTCCTTTGAGGCCTGGGGGACCAAGAGGCTCAGTGGGTAGAATTGTGGGCTTTTGCCTATGGCAGAGCAGGATTCGGATTCCTGCTCGCCAGCATCTGAGCTTTGTGACCTCAGACAAGTTACTTAAAACTTTCTTTTTGATATGTTTTCCCTGAAGTGTAATGGGCTTACAAGACGTGTACAAATCCCAAGTGTTCTGTCTGCTGAATGTTCACAAATGGAACACACCCATGTAATTGGCACCCAGATCAAGAAACACTGTATGAGCGGCATCCCACAAGGCCCCTTGTTCCTCTTTCTGGTCAGTATCGCCCCTCCAAGAGTGACCGTGATTCTGACTTCTACCACTGTAGATTACTTTCAGTTGTTTTTGAACATTTTGTGTTCTTACGTGTGTGGTTTCTTCACTTTACACAACATTTATGAGATACGTAAATATTCTCTGTGTGGTTGACGATCGTTCATTCTTTGCTGTCTAGAACTCTGGTGTGTGACTATACTACATTTTGTTAATGTGTTCCACTATTGATAGGCCTCTGGGTAGTTCCAGGTTTTGTCTGTTATGGGAGTGTTGCTGTCAATATCCCTGTACGTCTTTCGGGGCACATCAAATCATGCACATTTCAGGGTGCCTGGCTGGCTCAGGGCACACGATTCTTGATCTCGAGGCTGTGAGTTTGAGCCACACATTGAGCATAGAGTGTACTTGCAAATTTCTTAAAAAAAAAAAAAAATCATGCACATTTCTATTGGGGAAATACCTCAGAGTAGACTTGCTGGGGGTGCCTATGTTGAATTTCAGGGGTTGATGCCAAATAGGTTTCCGAAGTGGTTATATGAGATTTCTAGTTGCTTTACATTTTTGCCAATACTTGATTTTTAAATGTTTTTCTTTCGTTGTAGACATTCTCGTACATGTGTATAAAAAACATATGATGGTTTTTATTTGCATGTTTCTGATGACGAATGAGCATGAGCACCTTTTCAAATGCTTCTTTTTTTTTAAAGATTTTATTTATTTATTTATTTGACAGAGAGAGATCACAAGTAGGCAGAGAGGCAGGCAGAGAGAGAGGAAGGGAAGCAGGCCCCCTGCTGAGCAGAGAGCCTGATCGATGTGGGACTCCATCCCAGGACCCTGAGATCATGACCTGAGCCGAAGGCAGCGGCTTAACCCACTGAGCCACCCAGGCGCCCTTTCAAATGCTTCTTAGCCATTGGGTAGCTTCTTTTATAAAATGCCTGCTTGAATCTTTTGTGCACATTTGAATTGAGTATTCTGAGCTCTTTCTTACTGACTTATAGGAATTCTTTTATATTCTGGTTACAAATCCCTTGTCCATGGTCAAATAAGCATATTGTAAATATGCTTCTCTTCTGAAGGTCACTTTTTCATTTTTTTAATCAAATCTTCTTTAAGATGAATGGAAGTTCTTTTTTTTTTTTTTTTTTAAGATTTTATTTATTTGTCAGAGAGAGAGTGTGTGCACACAAGCAGGCTCCCTGCAAGGAGCCCAGTGTGGGACTCGCTCCCAGGGCCCTGGGATCATGACCTGAACTGAAGGCAGACACTCAACAGACTGAGCCACCCAGGTGTCCTTTACAGAAGTTCTTTTTTTTTTTTTTTTTTTTTTTAATGTAATCTCTACACCCAACACAGGGCTTGAACTCACAACCCCGAGATCAAGTATTGTACTCTTCACCAATTAAGCCAGCCAGTTGCCCTAAACACAAGATCTTAATTTCGACATAGTGCAGTTATATCAAATCGCTCTTTTATGA
Source organism: Mustela nivalis (assembly GCF_964662115.1). Taxonomy (NCBI): domain Eukaryota; kingdom Metazoa; phylum Chordata; class Mammalia; order Carnivora; family Mustelidae; genus Mustela; species Mustela nivalis. Next base: position 18,826,986 of record NC_139029.1, read on the forward strand.
TTTATTTGTCCCTTAGTTTCAGAAATCTTTGTCTACTCCAGAGTCATGAAGTTGTTCTCTTATTATTTTTAATCCAAAACTTTTGCATTTGGAATGACAATCTGAAATTGAATTTGCATTTGGTGGGAAATGGGGGTACAGAAACATTTTCCCCCATCTGTGTACACAGTGGACTTAGCCCTGTTTGTTGGGAGAAAACCATCTTCCTTCATGTCATTGTGACTGTGGCGTTGGCATGAACCCCTTGATCATTTACATGTCGGGTCTCTTTCTGGATTCTCTTTTCTGTTTTGTTGATCAGCATTTCTTTTTTTTCTTTTTTCTTTTTTTTTTTTTTTAAGATTTTATTTATTTATTTGACAGAGATCACAAGTAGGCAGAAAAGCAGGTAGAGAGAGAGAGAGGAGGAAGGAGGCTCCCTGCTGAGCAGAGAGCCTTATGTGGGGCTTGTTACCAGGACCCTAAGATCATGATCTAAGCCAAAATCAGAGGCTTTAACCCACTGAGCCACCCAGGTGCCCCGTATCATTAGTCTTGATATCTAGTCATGTAGGTCCTTTAGCTTTTCCCTTCAGGAATGCCTTGGCTATTCTTTGTTCTTTGCATTTCTGTATAAATTTTAGATTGAATTTGTCAATTTCATTCCCCTCCACCCCAAAAAACACACTGGGATTTTTGACTGGCATTATGTAAATGTACAGGTTGATTTAGGGAGAATAAATCCTTTTTTTTTTTTTTAAGATTTTTTATTTATTTATTTGACAGAGAGAGAGATGACAAGCAGGCAGAGCGGCAGGCAGAGAGAGGGGAGGAAGCAGGCTCCCTGCTGAGCAGAGAGCCCGATTCGGGGCTCGATCCCAGGACCCTGGGATCATGACCCGAGCCGAAGGCAGCGGCTTAACCCACTGAGCCACCCAGGCGCCCCAATAAATCCTTTTCTAATGCTGAGTTTTTTAACCCATGAATACAATATATTTCTGCATTCCATTACCTCTTAAAATTTTTATTATGAAAAATTTCAAACATACAGAAAAGTGGGAAATACAATGAATTTCTGCATGTTCACCATCTAGATTCAATAGTTGTTCTTAATGCCTCTTATTTGTATCATATATACTTAAGAATTATTTTTTCTTTAATTTTTTTAAAGATTTTTTTTTCTTTTAAGATTTTTAAGTAATCTCTCTACCTGCCATGGGGCTAGAACTCATAATCCTGAGATCAAGAGTCACATGCCCTTCTGACTGAGCCAGCCAGGTGCCCCTGTACTTAGGATTCTTATTAAGCCATTTCATAGTAAATCATAGACATTATAGACACTTTATCCATAAATACTTCAACATGTATCTTCAAAATCTAGAGACAGCCTCCCACATGGCCACAATTCCTTTATGACAGCTAGGAAAATTAATAGTTCCCAAATTTCTAATATCCCTAAGTCTTCCCAGGGCTCTTTCTCAAAGTTGTGTCAAGCCAGCACTGTGAGAGCCAGTGTGTAAAGCTTTAGCACAGGGCTTGGCACACAGCTGCTTTCAGCAGGTGGTTGTGGATCTTAGTATCTGTCCCTGCCTTGGGCCCACATTTTTTTTTTTTAAAGATTTTATTTATTTATTTGACAGACAGAGATCACAAGCAGGCAGAGAGGCAGGCAGAGAGAGAGGACAAGCAGGCTCCCCGCCAAGCACAGAGCCCGATTCGGGGCTCAATCCCAGGACCCCGGGATCATGACCTGAGCCGAAGGCAGAGGCTTTAACCCACTGAGCCACCCAGGCGCCCCTTGGGCCCGCATTTTATCCCAGTGGCTTGTTCCCAGGAAGTAGCTTCCCTAAGGCTTCTCTTGTCCCTTCGAAGCAACAGTGGCTTCACACCCGCCCCCTCCCACCCAAGCTGGCGCTCCTGGCTCCAGGCTTGAACATCCCCCATCTTCCTCTCCTCCCATCCTCAGATAACACAGGCAGTTCCACGTACCGGCCACCGCCTCGGACCCGGGAGGTGATGATCAACGGGCAGATGGTCAAGTTGAAGTATTGCTTCACCTGCAAGATGTTTCGGCCACCCCGGACCTCACACTGCAGTGTCTGTGACAACTGTGTGGGTAAGTGGGAGGCAGCAGGGAGCCACATGACTCTGATCTGATTTCCAGGGTCTGGGAGGGACAAGAATCTGGGAACAGAGTTCGAGCTGATAAGGTGAAGAGCTGAGCCAGGATTGGAAGCTCCTGACCCACCACTGCAGTCGTTGCTGGGGAACCAGAGGCTGTTTTGTCTCGTCTCTGTGCCCGTCAGAGGCCCCGCGGCCCTGATGAGGACTGAGGGTGTGCCCCTGGGAGGCTGTCATAAGGGAAATGCTATGCAGGAGGACCCAGGCAAGCTGAGCCATGGTGACTGTGCACAGTCCCTCGGCAGTGAGCTCCTCACATTAGCTCAGCACTCCCCAAGTGACGGAACAGCAGGGAACACCCATGACGGTAGGCGGGGAGGGGGTGACTCAGTGAGCATTACTCACCCCTGAGAATCCGCCCCACCCGCCCCCTGTGAAGAGTGCTGGCCCTGGTGTGAGGCCTGCAGTGGGCTTGTCATCCATATTCTCACAGAGGACTTTCCTTACCAGTCTGGGCGTGACCCCTGCCCTTGGGGACATAGTGCTGGTGTGAGCTCAGCCCTCTGCTCGAGCCTCTCATGCCAGCCTGCCGTAAGTGACAGAGTAGCCCGGCCCCTCCCTGGGCCTCTAGTTCTAGAACAAGGAATGGGGATCATTGGTCCATGTGGCCAGGGTCATAGGCCAGGCAACAAGTACTTTTTTGTGGATCTTTGTACCAGGCACTGCTGGACCCTGGGGATCAGCTCAGTGTGAGGCCAAAACAGGCCTCCTCATGGAGTTTACAGTTGAGCAGGGGTCCTTGGGCAGGCCACTTATTATAAATAAGTATGAAAACACATGGGCGAAGAGCTGCAAAAAATAAGTCACGGGGCAGATAACAGAGCCCTCCCCCATCTGGGATCAGAGGAGGCTTTCGTAAGGAAGTGGCTTTGCAGCTGACACATGATATCCATGATATGAGACATGCAGCTTAACCAGGTGAAGAGACCGAGAATGTGAGGCACTAGGAACCTGTGCAGAAAGGTCCAGAAGTGGGGGGCATCCGAGGACCTGTGAGTGGGCCGGTGCAGAGAAGAGTCGGGGTGAGGAAAACCCCAGCTGTGGCATGCAGCCTCTAAACACCTGTGCCGGTTGCAGGCCAGGCACACTAACCCATCTCCCCTGGCCCCTTTCCAGAACGGTTTGACCATCACTGTCCCTGGGTAGGCAACTGTGTGGGGAGACGGAACTACCGCTTCTTCTATGCGTTTATTCTCTCCCTCTCATTCCTGACGGCCTTCATCTTCGCCTGTGTGGTCACCCACCTGACGCTGCGTGAGTGGGGGCTGGGGGTGGGAGGGAGCGGGGAGGGGCAGGCCGGCAAGCTCAGCCAAGTCAAGGGGCTGCGGTCACCATCTCTCTGAGCTGTGCCCTGTCCTGTTTTTTTCTTCCCCAGGCTCTCAGGGAAGCAACTTCCTCTCCACTCTGAAGGAGACACCAGCAAGATATCCTTTGTCAGCTGGTGGGAACAAGGCCCCCTCACTGGGGTGGGTCCCCACACCTCCTGGAAACAGGGGAATGGTATAGAGCCAGTGTTTGTCCTCAAGAATAATCCGCTGTTCCAGCTGCTTCTGCTCCCGCCCAGGCTAGAACTGATCCTCAGTGGCCTGATCAGGGGGCTGGGGTGGCGGAGAACTCTCAGGAGCCACAGTCCCTGTCTTCCCTTAGGACACCAAGCTCCCTGAACTGTGTCCTGTGTGGGTTTCTTGGTGCCTGGAATCCTCATTTCCCTCTGCTGTCCATCACCCATTCTGCCCTTAAAGGGGCTCTCAAGCCCTCCGTAGGGACCAGGAGTTGATCCTGCTGAGAAGTGGTGAGCGGACAGGAAGGTTACAAACTCCTTTTCTTTCTAAGGAAATAGCTCATAGAAGGATAGTGGAGAAAGCTGGGGCGTGGCCAGCTCCCAGGCTCAAGGGAGGCTCCCAGCCCTGTCCCCATGTGGGTCCTTGACCACCCTGCTCACTGTGCTGGAGTTGGTGATCTGCTTCTTCTCCATCTGGTCCATCCTGGGCCTCTCAGGGTTTCATACTTACCTCGTCGCCTCCAACCTGACAACTAACGAAGACGTGAGTAGGGCTGGAGCCACCCCTATGCCTGGGCAGGGTCCTGGGAAGGAGGCAGGGTGAGGGGGCTTATGGCGGCCGCAGTGCACCTGACTCTCGGGCTTCTGGGGTCACATGGGTGGAGACGGAAGGCCGCCAGATGTTGCCTTCCAGTGCCCATGGCTTGGCCCTGGGAGACCCAGTGCAGGCTTCTAAGGCCCCTACATGCCTCGGGCCCTTGGCACGGGCTTTCTTGCTAACCCAGAGGCAGTGCTGCCCTGTAAGCCATTACACTGGCCAGCGTGTGACGGTTTCCAGAGTTCTTTTGGGTTCCTTTTGCCAACTCTGAGGCAGAAGGAAAAGGGATGCTTTTCTCCCGTTTGATGGCTGAGTGACTTGCTCCAAGGTCACACAGCTGGAAAGGGACACAACCAGGGTCATGGCCAGAAGCCAAGGTTGGGCTTTGCTGTGCCCCCACCACACTGCCCTTAGAGCCAGAAGAGCTGTGACGGTTGTCAAGGTATCTGTGGGGCTCCCTTATTGAGGGAAACAGTGAGGACAGGACCGTGAGGCTGTCTTGCAGATCACCAGCAAGCATTGTTTGAGCACCCCCTGTATGCCTAGCCCTGGGCTGGCCCTGACATCACCTTCCTGGTCTCGCAAACAGTAAGAAAGCAAACTTTTGAGAGCATCTGTGCCCAGGCCGCCATCACATACTGCTCAGAGGCCCGTGACCAACAGAAAGTACATTTTTTCACCTCAGCCTCTCATTCTGAAAAAAAAACTGAGCACTCCTGTTGGGGGATCGTGTGCTGGGTGACTGGTACTGAGCAGAAATGATCTCAGCCAGCATCTCCCAAGGCAGTCTCTAGATCTTCGGCATGTTCCTAGGGGTTAAGTGGAAAGATGTGTGATGGACAAAAAAGTTTGGAAAACTCTGGGTTAAAGCCAAGCAGGTATCCTTCCTTGCTAAACTCCCCGGGGCCTTTGATAGCTGGCTTCGCGAATCTAGAGATGGGCAGGATTTCATCGAATGCTCCACTGATGTTATCTGAGTTCCCTACTTTTCCAATGAGGACTGAGATCCAGAGAAGTGGCCTGCCCAGGGTCATCAGTGTGTCGGCGGCAGGGCCAGTGTTCATGGGCAGGTCAGCCTGAGCCCTGGCCCCTTGCACGACCTTCACTCGTAGGTGGCTGGCCAGAGAAGAGAGGCTGCACCCAGAAGGTTGCCTTTGGAGACTTCTCGCTGGGCTGTGTTTTCTGTTCTGATTAGGGCTTCTTCCTCTCTGCCAGGGCCCTCCCACATCCAGCAGTCCCCCACACTCACTGAATAGCCCGGGTTAAAGGCACATTCCCTCTAGTAATCTATCCAGAGCTGGCTTCAGAATTCACCAGTTTTTCCCAGCCTCTAGGAAATAGAAAGCAAATGGAAGCAAAAGGAGGTACCTGACTCAGACCTCCTTCCTGCCGGCAGATCAAAGGCTCGTGGTCCAGCAAGAGGGGCGGTGAGGCCTCCGTCAATCCCTACAGCCATAAAAGTGTTATCACCAACTGCTGTGCTGTGCTCTGCGGCCCCCTACCTCCCAGGTAAGCCAGGGTGCCAGAGAGAGGTCGCAGGGCCTGGCCTGGCCAGTGCGGGGCAGCCCTGTGAGTCCACAGCTCTCAAAAGAGGTTCTGGAAGCAGCAGACCTCTCATCATACCACAGAAACCCTCTGTCCACCATCCCCTGCAGAGTGCACTCAAGGCGTTTGTCACATAAAAGAATTCTATGTGATTGTTAATCACATAAGCTCATTGTAGAAAAAAATTAAGTGTAAAATATTAAGAAGAAGAATATTAGATATCCTGTTATCTTCTTCCCCAGGGATCACCACAACAAATGTTTTGGCCACCCTTGAGCAACCCCTCCCTTCTGGTGCTGATGGCCTCCATGGTCCCTCCTGGCAGGAAGAGCCCTGGTGGCTCAGGCCCACTGGGCAGTGCCCTTCCGTCTTCACACTAGGGGGCACCAGAGTGCCAGAACAGGAGTTATGTTGCAGTGGCCCCTGCGGATGGAGACTTCACACACTGTCCACCCGACCCCATCCCCCCACCCCGATTCTGTCAGGCTTGCGATGGCAGGGTCGGTAACAGTGGGCGTCTCGCTCTTTCATCCTGCTCTTCCCCTTCCCCTCAGCCTGGCTCTATGGCAGCCAGATGGCCAAATGGGCCGCTTGGAATGAAGAGTAAATAAATCCAGTGGCCAAAACCAGGTGTCCAGAGTGCAGAGAGGGCCTTTCTGGAAGGAAAGGGTCTTGAACCCTCAACTGGAGATCAATTCCCCTTTCTCAGGCTTTGTAGGACTGGATTTTTCCTTGCCTGGGAAATGAACTCTGCCACTCAGTCCCCGGCCTGCATCACTGGTGTTGGGCAGGGGCCCTCACGTGTCCCCTCTTGTGTTTTGGAAGCCTGATCGACCGAAGGGGATTTGTGGAGCCTGACACGGTGTTGCCCTCACCCATCAGGAGCGATGAGCCAGCCTGTGGAGCCAAGCCTGACGCCAGCATGGTAGGAGGCCACCCCTGACCTGGGCTCACACTCGCCACCTGCTGGCCTGTCCACCCCTCCGCACTCACCTGCCGCCCTCCACACCTGCCGGGACCCTCCCCATTCCACCCAAGGGAAGCAGAGCTGCCAAAGACTCTCGTATTTATTTCCCACCCTGCGTGGCTTTCCCCACACTTCCATGGCTGTACCCTCTGCTCCCCAAACCCAAGTTCCCACAGCCTTGGGCCCGAGATGCCCCTCAGCTGATTAGTGGCAGGAGTGACAGGAGAGAGAGGCCAGGGACCCTGAGGCTGCGAGGGGACATTGCCAAGTCTCTGGCTGTGCCAGGGCAAGCCTCGCGTGAGTGAGGGAGCCGACTGAGTGCGATACCTCCCAGGTGGGGGCGCTGCTGGGTTCTGCTCAGCCCGGGGCCTAGGGGTGAAGCAGGACCCAGGGGCATTCTGCTCTGGACAGCAGGCTATAGAAGATGCCGCCTCTGTGGGCTGCTGTGCTGTGTGGGCTCCTTCATTCCTTCTGTGATGATCATTGTTCTTCTGTTTTTGTTCTTGTTTTCTGTATGGAGTTGGCCAATAGGATAGAACTGGGGGTACAGATAGAAAGGGCAGAGGTGGGGGCAGGTGGACTACAGCCTGTGTCAGAGGAAGCGACACCAGCCAGCCAGGTACCCAAAACCTCAGCTCCTGCATGGTCCTGGGCCGCACGCTAGGAACTGGGGGCCTTGACCTCTTGCTGCCCGTGGCGGGTTTCTCTAAGAGATTCCAGTCTGGCCCCCCATCTCTCTCCCAAGTCGGTTCTTGGTCTGGGCGGTTGTACTCATGCTGGCAATACTTGAAATGGGTTTATTAATGCTGGGTATTTTGCACAATTTTATAGACCTCTTTTCTACGTAGCATTTTTTTAAACGGAAGAAGAAAAAAAAAGTCAGCCACGTTGCTATCTGTGTAGTGCCAGGTTAAGGATTATCAGAAGGCAAGTTGGTTTTAATAAATTTATAAGAGAACTTCTGGCTGTGAACGTGTGAGTGTGAGTGTGTGTGTGTTCGCGTGTGCTCCTGTACGAATGTGGCTGGCTCCCACTTCCCTACATCCCCTAGGCCGCCCCTCTCCCCGCCATCCCCCTCCGGCGTCAGCCAGCAGCAGCAGGAGCAGCCTGAGCCATGGCCACAGGGATCCCGTGCCTTGATCACAGGAGCCCCCTGGGTTCCCGCCACAACTCAGCCCCTTTCCTCCTGTCTTTGCTTCCTCTTCGGACATTAGGAAGCCTGGGACTTGCCCAGACAGGCTGAGGCTGGGCGTGGTGGATGGGGTAATGGCTATGGGGAGCGGCTGCCGTTCTATAAGCCACACTCCCTCCTCTGGCCTCTGAGTGTGGGACCTAGTGCCAGTGGCCAGAAGAGGGGGAGTCTCTGCCAACTGGAGGACCTCGTCCAGAGAAAAGGGAGGAAAGAGCAGGGTGGTCCAAGAGGCAAGTGAAGTTTGGCCGAAATCTGGGTCAGAAACTCAAAGAATGTCTCTTCTCTGCTGGAAATTATAGCTTCTTGTCGAAATAGATAGGAAATTGTCCCACCCCCTCCTCGGCCCTTCAGGTGGCCTGAAGCCCTTGGAAACCGCTGAGGAAGTCCTCGCGTCTTGCCCTTCCTTGCTGCAAAGGCTAATGGGTCACAGGCAGCTGAGAAAGGGCAACCCCAGAGGGTCCCCTCTGGGAGAAGCAGCTCTACCCTAGTGTCAGGACCCGGGGCCAGGCTACAGTGGGGAGGGAGCTGGCTAGAGGAGGGGGCTCCCACGTGCCTTTTATTTAAGCCAGTATTTGTTCCTGCTTGTAATAAAATTTTTGTTTTTAAGAGTTGATTTGCTTTGGTTTGGTTTTTGTTTGCTCTTTCTTTGCTGAGGCTCCAACTGGCAGCCAAACTCGGTCTTTCCTGGGGAGGCAGGAGGCAGGAAGCCCAGAGATGCAGCTAACGTGCTCCTCTCCTGGCTGAGTCTGCCTGCTTGAGGTGGAGCCAGGGGGCGAGGTCCCCATAGGCATGGAAGAAGAGGCCATCCTGGCCCCTCCTTGTCCCCTCCGTTTTTCCCCTGCCTCGGGGACTTGGAGACTCCCAAGTTCTTTTTCCTTGCTATGTTTTCACTCAGATCCCCAGGGACTGCCCAGCTAAGAAATCGTTTCTGAGACCGTAGTTTCCAGTTTGTGAGTCAGAGCCTCCCCGGCCCCCAGCCCCACCTGGGCAGCAGGGCCCAGCCAGACAACTCATAACTCCGGCCCGCCTCTCTGGTATCTCCCCCAGGAGGACACCTGTCAGGATTTTGCCATCTCCTGCACAGCCTGAGGGGAGCTAACAGGCCTCTTTGCAGAGGGTTAGCTGGTAAGAGCGTACCTCCCCCGTCAGCCAGCACTGCCCGCTCCCCTCACACACCATCTCATCCTCATCGCATGCCTCGCCAACCCCGTGGAGCCCATTCATCTGTCTGGTGTGTGGTGTGGTGCGTGTGCTGGCGGTGGTAGGGCCGCCAGGGCTTCCCCCCCAAACAGAAGGATCGGGGCCTAAGGGCGGGGCTAAGAGCCCAGCCCTGCTCTGGACTGAGGAAGTAGCTTCACGCAGAGCCGCTCTCCCACTCGAGCAGGAGGTGAAGGGTGAGGTTGGGGAGAGGGTGGCCTTCCTGCTCTGAGGTGCTGGGGCCTGTCCTGGTGGTGTCCTGGTGTGCAGGAGCCCTTAGTCACTAACACTTGTGTCCTGGCTTTCTGTCCCTGCTGAGCTCTCTCCTGCTTCGTGGCCTGCCGCCCAAGCCTCGGCCCTTCTGTGGGGAAGAGGCAGGTGCTGGGGTAGCACCTGTCCCCGCCAGCAACGCTGCAGGCCCCCTGCCCCATCCTCGCGAGCCCGCTAACCCTCTCTCTTCTCCTTCTTTGCTGTCCTGCTGGGATCTCCAGTGTGTGCGGGGGCTTAAGGACCTCCTGAGGACCGCTGCTCTCTGCCTCTCCAGGAGCGGCCCGAGGGGAGCCAGGCACCCGGCCCCTCCACCTGCCTAACCTGTGGCCCATCTGCCACCGTCTGTGCCTACAGGGTCTGCCCCCAAGCCTACCCCACACGTGTGCTCTCCAGAGCCCCCCACTCCAACAGGGGGCAAGGGCTGGCCTCTTGGCCCCCACCCCCACTCCATGCCAGCCAGAGTGTAGAAAGCCATATCGCAGCTGTCAGCACAATGATACAATACTCTGCTGAAACTTGCCCCCCTTCCACTTCGCGTCCCCTTCCCCAGATCTGTAAGGTGTCGAGACTCTTCAGGAATCTGGCCTTACAGCCTGCCCCCTTCCAGAATCAGGCATAGCCGTACTGGGGCCGAGCAGGTTTCTTCAGGAGCCTCTGGGGTGTTGGTTGAGGACGCTGCTGAACAAGTTTGGTGACTGTTCTAAGCACAACCGGTTTGACACTGTTCCCACGGCCCCTCCATCCCCACTACCCTGAGTAGGTAAGATGCAAGGAGGACGCCTGTTCCCTTTGCCCCAGGCATTGAGGGCCTGAGCTAGCCGGCTGGGACAGCCCACCGTTCTTCAGAGGACCTCCGGGGAGCTGGGCTGGGCCCCGGAAATCTGCCCAGTCCACGGCTGGGGGCCGCTTGTCTGCTGTCCTGTACCTTTTTTAATTGAAATAAAGATTTCCCTCTTCTTGCCATATCCTTGGATGTCCGGTGCCACCTTTACTCTGGGGTCTGGGGGTGAGGCCTGTGATGAGTGCGCGGAAGGTCTGGCTTACCCGCACTGCCAGCTTTGTTCTAGTTGGTTAGTGCCATTCCGAGATTTAAAGATTTATTTAGCAGGGGGTTGGGGGGGAGGGGCAGAGGGAGAGAATCTTCACATTAAGTCCCCACTGAGCACGGAGCCAGATGCAGGGAGGTTATATCCTAAGAGGAAACCAAGAATCAGTCACTCAACCTACTGAGCCACCTATGCGCCCCACCCCCCCTTTCTGGAGATTTAAAAGAAGAGGCACAGTGAAGCCAGAAGTGACATCAGAAGAGTAGCCAGTGTCCTCTTCAGTCTTCTCTTCTAGAACTGGTCTCAGTGCCAGAGGCCTTCAAGCCTTAGGTGACCTCAACTCTGAACAGCGCCAACCCAAGGTGGGACTGTCACCCTTGAACTGAACCTAGCCCAGGTTAACAATCTCATGGAACCTTCCCTTCCGCCAGCTGCTGCCCCACATTGAGATATGCACACCGTATGCTAAGAGCTAGAAAATAATTACGGCAGCCATTTAGCAAGCGCTAACCGAGTGCCAGGCCCATTTTTTTCACCTAAACCTATGAGGAAGGTGATGTCAGCATTTTTTTTTTACAGATGAGGGAACTGAGGCATAAGGAAGGCACAGGAGCAGCAAATCGAGGATTTGAACCCAATCTCTGCCCTAACCTCTGACCCCTCTACACTCCCCAAGGAATGAGTAAGGCTCCTTCAGGATTAGGGCCTCTCAGAGGGAGAAACCCAATTAGAAGCTGTTATTCACAGCCATCAGAGGGCTTAGAGGTGACCTATGCTGGCCTCCTTGTACTGATGGAAAAACTGAGGCTCAGAGGCAAGATGGGACCTTCCCTTCTCCCGAAAGGCCTTAAAACAGAGTTGGGATGCAGTCCCACAGCCCCACATTCCCTTCTCTTTCCACCAACTCCACTCTGTGACCCAGACTGGACTGGTCTAGATGTGGGATACTCTAAACAGAGCCTTGAGGAGAAAAAGACTCGGGATCGCTGAGTCATTTAAAAGTAATCTAATAATCCCTCCCAAAGGCAACTAGTAGAATGAACCCTTGACTGGATAACTGACGTCTTATTTACAACTAACCAGGGGGAGAAGTGTCATACCTCCCTCCAGTCACTTGTTTAATTTGATCATTCCAAGACTGGAAGAAATTTCATAGGAAGACCTTTCTGGATTCTAATAACTCCCTCCCGCTGTACTCAAGATTCCTGTCTGTTCTCAGTGGAGCTAGATAGCAACTGGCTGCTGCCTTCTCTGTCACAAGCCTGTGACTATCGCTTGCCTCTTGAACATGCTGTGGGGATGGATGCTATATGGAGGAGAGCGGGCAGGATGAGGAAAGCCCCTTTTGAGCCACAGCCCCAACTCCCGTCCTGCTGACTCAGGCTGCTGACGGTGGAGCTCTGTACCCTGCCAGGGCCTGCCGTCTCCTGCCTGCCTGGGCTCCTGGACTTGGGAAATGGAGGCCTGGAGGCAAAGGGAGGTGTCTGAGACAGGAACTGAGTCAGGATCGACAGGCTAGAGCGGGCAGGAGGTAGCCTGGCTCCCAGATTCACCCCTAAGCTTCGGCAGGCGAAGGGAGGAGGAGTGAAGAGGCTTCCTTTCGCTCTTCTCTCTTCTGGCTGTGCTGAGGGCATGGAGCTTGTGGTCTCCACCACCACATCTGGCTTGAGTGACAGGAAGAGAATGCTGCCTTCCTAGAAACAGAGCACCTCCAAAATTCCTAGGCGTGCCAGGCCCTGCCTTCCAGGTTTCTGGTGCTCTGGGATCTCTAGCTTTCCCCCAGGACTTGGGAAAGCCTGAGCTGGATGACTAGTACAAAGGAAGGTCCTTGAGGGCCTCAGGCCTGTGTAGGCCAGAGGAATGTCTGCTGGAGAGGGAGGAGACAGTGCTGAGTGAGCACATCTGACCATTCATCTGTCTTCTTTCTCCTAAGGACACTCAACTGGGGAGGGTCCAGTCCTCAGGTAAGGCTTGGTTTGGGACCCTGTTGTCATTTCACAGAACCCAGCTCCATGTCAGTGCTTTAAGGCTATGTGGTTATAATAATAAGATTGGTTGGATTTTTTTCATATGATAATAACAGTTACCATTCACTCTACTATGTGCTTTTCCATCAACTTATTTAATCTTCACAACAAACCCCCTTTTACACTTAGGAAGACAGAGGCTTACAGAGGTTAGGTCACTTGGCCAAGGCAATACATCTTCTAAAAATTAAACCCAGGCAATCTTATTCCAAAGATACTAGGCTATTCTAGCTCTTATAGAAAATAATACATATCTACCGTTGAAGAAAATAGGAAAATCAAAAGGAAAAAAAAAATCACTTGGAATGCCACTACCTAAAGATATGCTCTATTAAATTAGTACTTTAATGCATTTCCTTTCCATCATTTTCTGTGTGGGTGATCCCATCTGAGCAAAGCCTTGGCGATGTCAAGCCTAAAATCCCTTCTGTTTCCTTGGAAAACCTCTAGTATCTGCCTAGGCATGCTGCTCCTTTTCCTTTAAAGAGGCAGATCTCCTCTTTGGTTCTGAGTTCTGGCCTAAGCCTCCCTCCAGGAGGGGAAGGTGGGCATTGAGGCTCCAACCAAGAGGAACCAGGGAGAGACAGACCTGTGAAATGGCCCTGGCACCCAAATTAAGCTGGCTGGATCCCAGTGAGGGAAGCCCCACCCTTGAGCCCCATCTGAGCTTTGGCTAGGGGTGGGGCAGATAAGGAGGAACCTACCCTCATGGGCAGGGTGCCGACACCTTCAGGTGAAACTCCTGGCTGAATGAGAACAGCATCCCAGCAAAGAGGGACAGAAGGTTGGCAAGAGAGAAGCATCCCATCTCTGAGGCCTCTGCCAGGGGTCAGAGGGAGGGCCACAATCCAAGGGAAGGGACAGGGAAATTTCTAAGAGGCAGGCTGGGGGAGGCAGCACTCACCTGGGACTGCTACCCCATAAAACAAAATGATAGGTGTCACCACCACCTTCTTTATCTCGGTCCTCTCTCCCCAGGTGCTAGCGTCCCCCGCTGGGGATCCAAAGTGGGCTGAGCACCCAAGTGGCCTGCTTCCCAGTCTTTGACAGAGGGCAGGCTGAGTCAGGCAGGAAAGCTGGGCCCCCACCCTGTGTGAGCCCCGCTGATACATGATGGCAGGCGGCTTGGAGGGGGTAGGTGACCTGGCGTGGAGAGCCAGAGGGTAGGTCCTCAAACAAGTGGCAACAGGCCACCAACTTGAAAGGGAAAATTGTGCTGTGATGGGGAAGGTGTCCAACAAACCTACTGGGTGACTAATTACAAAGGCTGGGCTGGAGCGTCAGGGCCCGCTCGTTAAACACTTCATTAAGTGGCACCCTGAGCGATGCCACCTGTGCATCCTGGGAACTCAGAGGGAACCCTGAGGGGGAGTGATGACCGGGGGATAGAATCACTTCAGGCAAACTCCGGAAGAAGCCTGGATGTCACTTCTAAATACAGCCTGGACCTCACAAGGCAGAGGCCTTGACAGGAGAAGCCAAAGGAAGGAAGTAGGATGCAGGGGGCTTAGTAGCTGTGTGACCCTGAGTAAATCTCATCCCTCAGCATTCCCATCTCTAAAGTGGGAGTAATAGTCACAGTGTGTCTCACAGAAACATGGTAGGGATTAAATTCAATCATGGATGTGAAGGTGCTTGGGAAACTGCAGCCCTACCTAAACATAATTATCTCACCTGAACCAAGGTGGGACATGTACCTGGTAGGATTAAGAATCCGTCCTCTTGGGTGCACCGATCTTCATGGGCTCTAGCTAGGCTGAAGCAGCCAGTTGGTTGAAGCCATCCTTGGCCCCTGGAAGAACACCACGGAGGATCTGATTTGAGAAACTGGGGCAGCTCTGTGGGCATTCTTGTAATCGAAGCCCTGAACAAGAGGGGGCAGCCTGGAGCCCGGAAAGGTGTCTGTGCAGGTGGGGCCAACGCCCAGCCGATTTCTCCCGCTGACTGCCCCTGTGACTCACCCCATAGCCCAGCCTTTTACCTTTAAGGAAGAGCCGGAAAGGGTGTGGGGAGAAAAGGAGAGGGAGGCAGGTCCTGGGCCCCAGACCCGCCCTCTGTCCCTGCCCACCCGTCTCTGGGGCCTGGCCATCCAGCCAAAAGGCAGGCAGAGAGCAGGGGAGGCTCAGAATCCAGTGTTGGTTTCAAGGCAGCGAGTTAGCCCGCCACCTGTCTGTTTGTCGCCAGAGCCATGGAGAGAGCCAGTCTGATCCAGAAGGCCAAGCTGGCAGAGCAGGCTGAACGCTATGAGGACATGGCAGCCTTCATGAAGAGCGCTGTGGAAAAGGGTGAGGAGCTATCCTGCGAAGAGCGAAACCTGCTGTCAGTGGCCTACAAGAATGTGGTGGGTGGCCAGAGGGCTGCCTGGAGGGTCCTGTCCAGTATCGAGCAGAAAGGCAACGAAGAGGGCTCGGAAGAGAAGGGCCCCGAGGTGCGAGAGTACCGGGAGAAGGTGGAGACTGAGCTCCGGGGCGTGTGTGACACGGTGCTGGGCCTGCTGGACACCCACCTCATCAAGGAGGCAGGTGATGCTGAAAGTCGGGTGTTCTACCTGAAAATGAAGGGCGACTACTACCGCTACCTGGCTGAGGTGGCCACCGGTGATGACAAGAAGCGCATCATTGACTCAGCCCGGTCGGCCTACCAGGAGGCCATGGACATCAGCAAGAAGGAGATGCCGCCCACCAACCCCATCCGCCTGGGCCTGGCCCTGAACTTTTCAGTCTTCCACTATGAGATCGCCAACAGCCCCGAGGAGGCCATCTCACTGGCCAAGACCACCTTCGATGAGGCCATGGCTGACCTGCACACCCTCAGCGAGGACTCCTACAAAGACAGCACCCTCATCATGCAGCTGCTGAGAGACAACCTGACGCTGTGGACCGCCGACAACGCCGGGGAAGAGGCAGGCGAGGCTCCCGAGGAACCCCAGAGCTGAGCCAAGCCCGCCCCCTCCCTGCCGCGCCCTGCCCTCCCCAGCACCTCCACTGTGGCAGAGAGGACTAGTAGGGGTGGGAGGGCCGACCCCTCTCCCCGAACGCTCTGCACCCTGCTCACAAGAGCTCCAAGGAGAGGGACCAGCAGAGCTAAGGCCAGCTGGAGCCAGGGGATCCGGCTCTGCCTGCAGCTGTGGGAGCTCCTCGCCAGGGGTCAGCCCACCCACCTCTGCTCTCTGCACCCCTCCTCCAAACCCCACCGCCAACAGGGCCACCTCTAACCCCTCCTGACTCTTTCCCACCCCGTTTGCCTCTGAATCTTAGGAATTGAGGAGTGTCCCACCCTTGCGGCTGAGAGCTGGACTGTGTGGCGGATGAGTGTGTGAAAGACTGAGAGTGAGAGCGAGTGAGTGTACGACCCAGAATGACAGGGAAAGCGTGTCTGCTGGGTGTGACCCTGTTTTCTCTCAATAAAGTTCCCCTGTGACACTCCTTCTGTCTCTTCCAGTTATTGGTGGAGGGATGGGACAGGGACTGGCTTATGATTTTCAGAGACCTTGACTTTTGCTTCTGATTTAGGGCCCTGACCTCTCATGGGGCTGGCTCAGTGACCCACAGGCAAGACTTTGGAGCCAGTGACTCCAGGTGAGAGGCTAGGGGGTGGGGGTCCAGCCCTCCCAGGGGGGTCCCCCACAAACTGGTCTGGACCCCGGAGGGTCAGGAGAGCGCAAAGGCGGCTCTGACGCTGCTCGGAAGGGGCCCAGGGCAGGAGGCCGAAGAACCAGATCTGAGGAGACAGGAAAGCAGGGAGTGTCAGGTCCATGCTACAGGGAGAGGCTGTAGCGAGCGGCAGGGAGCATCCCAGATCGGAAAACGAGGAAGAGTCCCATCAAGCGCTCCAATCCGAGAGAAGGGAAGCACAATCTGGACAGCGGCATGACGCCGCCATGAAAAGCCCATATCTGAGAGGGGAATGCCCCCGCCCCAGCGCTCGGACGCGGAGACAAGATGAGAGGGGGAGGCGAGGAGGAGCCGCGAGCTGGGTGGGAAGGGCCGCGGGGAGCGGAGGCCACCCAAGCCTACCCAGCTCGCCGCCTCCGCCCCCGGCCGCCAGCTCCGACACGCCGGGACCCTCTGCAGCCTGGCTTGCTCCCGCCTTCACCGCCTGGGGCTGGAGGCGGGCCCGAGGCCGATATCGCCCAATCTCTGGAGAGAGCTGCTCAGAGACCCGCCCCTGGAACCCGACGAGCCAATGGGGGAGAGCGCGGCGGAACGCGCGGGGTGTGTCTTCCCTCCGACCGCCCGGCCCAGCCGGCGTCTTGATGCTCAGCCGGAGTGAGGGGTTCCCTGTGCAGTCCGCCAAGCCCCAGGGGCAGCGCTTTCCCGGTTTCACTCAGACAAGTTGCCACCCGTTCAGCCCGAGAGCTCCGCATCCACGGAGCAGCGGGACCGGGCGGGGCCGTGCGGCAAAAGGAGTCCCCGCCCTTTGAGTCATCTGCTCTGCTGGCGTTGCCCGGCCTGGGCAGGCGGGCAGGGTTGGCCG
Source organism: Mustela nivalis (assembly GCF_964662115.1). Classification (NCBI taxonomy): domain Eukaryota; kingdom Metazoa; phylum Chordata; class Mammalia; order Carnivora; family Mustelidae; genus Mustela; species Mustela nivalis. The sequence continues at coordinate 18,843,965 of NC_139029.1, forward strand.
CCCGGCCACCAGTGCGTCCCCACTACCTGCCAGGATCCAGGCAGTCCTGAATCGATGAGCTTGGACTGTGTCCCCGACTGGCTCTGCGACCTTGGAAAAGCCATTAGAACCTTCCCTGGGTCTCAGGTTCCCCATCAGTATCAAAGGGTTTTGGGCGAAAGTCTTGACAAAAACTGGGATGTCAAAACTGCCTTGGGTTTGAATCCCAGCCCTCCTTTGTCAAGACTCTGCTTTTCGTTTGTGCCTTCTTTTGTAAAGTGGGGATTGAAAAACTGTACCTAAAGAATTGCTATGGGGCGCCTAGGTGGCTCAATGGGTTAAGCCTCACTTTCGGCTCAGGTCATGATCTCAGGGTCGTGGGATCGAGCCCCACATCGGGCTCTCTGCTCGGCAGGGAGCCTGCTTCCCCCTCTCTGCCTGCCTCTCTGCCTACTTGTGATATCTCTGTCAAGTAAATAAATAAAATCTAAAAAGAAAAAAAAAAAAGAGTTGCTATGAAGTTTGAGAAAATAAATGTGCCTAAAGTAGTCGACAGGGCATGTTTAATACATGTTAGCTATTATTAAACCTTTCAGCATCAGTAGTCTAGGGTTGATCAGTTTTTGTACCAATTGTCAGGCCTGGTCCAGAGGAGTAGCTTTATTGTTATTTTTTAAATTCAAGGTTTTTTGTGTGTTTTTTTAATAATTTTTTTTTAAGATTTTATTTATTTATTTGACAGAGAGAGATCACAAGTAGGCAGAGAGGCAGGCAGAGAGAGAGGAAGGGAAGCAGGCTCTCTGCTGAGCAGAGAGCCCAATGCGGGACTCGATCCCAGGACCCTGAGATCATGACCTGAGCCGAAGGCAGAGGCTTAACCCATTGAGCCACCCAGGCGCCCTCAAGTTGTTTTTTTAAATTTTATTTATTTATATGACAGAGAGAGATCACAAGTAGGTGGAGAGGCAGGCAGAGAGTGAGGAGGAAAGCAGGCTCTCTGTGGAGCAAAGAGCCCAGTGCAGGGCTCGATTCCAGGACCTGAGCGGAAGGCAGAGGCTTTAACCCACTGAGCCACCCAGACACTACCAGGAGTATCTTTATTGCCAAAGCTGACCTGCATGCTCACTGGGCCACCAGAGGATACTGTCCTGATATCAAGTAGTCATTCCTCTACCTGGTAAGATAGGGGGAACTCAGTTCTGCCTCCTCAGGTTCCCCAGAGTCCAAGTTTGGTCACACCCGAGGGACTGGAAATTGAAGGGCTCTTATCAGAGCTACTTCTACAGGGGAAGCTGGCAGGACCACTCTGCTGCCTTCCGAGTTCCGGGTTTTCTCTTCTCCTTTCCTGGAAGGGTGTTGGTTTTCAAGGCAAGCAGGCAGAGACTCTGGATTAGGGCAAGTGACTCTCCCTCGGATCTGGAAGTGACCCATTTTCTCTTACCAGACAGGTCTGGTGACTTTCTCTTAATGGGTAGGTCCCGAGAAGAGATCTTCTTTCTTTTCTCTCACTCTCTGACTTGTCTATCCTACACCACTCATGGTTGCCCTATATGGGGAAAGAAATGAGCTACCCCTAAGGTAATGTGTTGGCGTTGAGAGATTCCAGAAGCACATGCTGTGGATTGGAATATCACCAAATCAGATGGCTAGGTGTGAGCCAGCTTAGGCACCAGCTTCTGACCATGAAAGTCCCAGACCTTTCTGTTTATGACATAATCTCTCTAAAGCTTTCTTACCAACACGGAATCTCAATGAGCATCTCTTGCCATCTCTTCCTGACCTAAATTTGACATTTACATTTTTTCAGTCCTACTGTTAATGGGTACGGAATTTCTTTTGGGGTGATGCAATGATCCAGAGTCAAATAGTGTTGATACTGGCGCCTGGCTAGCTAGCTCAGTCTGAAGAACGTACAACTCTTGATCTCAGAGTTGTGAGTTCAAGTCCCACATGGTGTGTAGAGATTACTTAAATAAATAATAAATAAAAACTTAAAAAAAATCACCAAAGTGTTGGTATTTACACAACTTTGTGAATATACTAAAAACCACTAAGCTGTACTCTTGAGGGGGATTAATTTTTTTAATATGATTTAGTTAATATATCCTGTATTATTAGTTTCAGGGGTAGAATTTAGTGATTCATCAGTTGCATGTAACACCCAGTGCTGCTTACATCAAGTGTCCTCCTTCTTGCCGATCATCCCAATGCCCCAACCTCCCCAGCCACCTCCCCTCCAACAAACGTTAGTTGGCTTCCTGTAGTTGAGTCTGCTATGGTTTGCCTCGCTCTCTGTTTTTATATTATTTTATTTTTTCCTTCCCTTCCCTTATGTTCATCTGTTTTGTTTCTTAAATTTTACATATGAGTGAAATCATATGGCATTTGTCTTTTGAGAGGGATGATTTTAATGGCATGTGCATTTTATTTGAGTTTAAGTGTTTTCTCCTGGAGTTTTCCAAATTCCAAAGCCAAATTCTAAATTTCCAAAGCCCAGCTTCAGGTCAGAACATGACTAGTTGCCTCCCCTCTCCCTTTAACATGTATACAAAGCTTTTGGATATGCTATCCTACCAACTCCTTTCCTTTATAGAGGGACATCTATTCAGTTATGATTTCATATCTACTTGACTTCACCTCTGGGTTTGCAGCTATGTGCTGGGTCTATTTCTTAACTCTTCAGACAGCTTCCTAAAAATGGTAACTTTGTCTCATTATTTTTACGTTCTTCCTCCAGTGCCTTCAGCAAGGTTTTTGTACAGGACTATGCTCAGAACTTAGCTTTATTTATTTGTATTTATTTTTTAAAATGTTGTTGTTGCTGTTTAAATAATCTCTATAGCCAGTGTGGGGCTAGAACTTAAAATCCTGAAATCAAGAGTCACGTGCTCCATGGACTGAGCCAGCCAGGTGCCCCTGGGAACTTAGTTTTAAACCATCCTCCCAAATGCCTGGAAACCCAGTGGAGTGCCAGGTCTTCTATTGTGGAAATGGAAATACAGCTGGTTCTGGGATGAGGCAGGGCTGTCTAGACGGAGATTGGAGCTCACAAAGATTCAGTAACCCCAGCCCTATCCTTCCTGTCCGGCCAGAGTACCTGACCCACCAGGAAATGGGGCTAAGGGCTTGAAAAGATCTTCCTTTCCCAAGAAGTTGACGGATATAGGAAAAATCTACAACCTATAATTTTCTAAAGAAGGTATCTACTCTTCTCACTTATGTAGTTACTTCAGAGAGCAAAATGCAAATTGGCTTTCTAGAACCCCAGGAGTAGAAGATAAAGGGCAAGGCTTTGAACTAACCAGGACCCTAGGGAGGTCAAGTCACTGGGGTCAGGCAGACCACAGTGGCTCCTTCCAGAAAAGCAAGACACTCCTACACACACATGTCCAGTGTCCAAATGTCCAGCACCTTTTTGAGAAAACCTAATTTTGGATGCTTGCACCGAGACTGCCCATCTGACCAACAGGCCCCACTTCTTCCTAGAGAGTACAGTAATAACAATGGCTGGAGCGCTGGCCGTGGGCCAGCCACTGTCGGACCTCGCCCGCACAGAAATACATAGCATCTTTGTTTTGCCTATGAAGAGACTGAGGCTCAGAGCGGCTAAATAACCCGATAACTAAGGTTATAAAATTACTTACATGTCTGGGGAGTGGAAACGGGTCTAAATCCAAGGCCCATGATTCTTAAACTACAACAGCTGTTTCCAAATTGTGTTCAGAGGGTTCCCCATAAACTGCCACAGGGCAGGAGGCCAGCAGTCTGGGTTTCCCCTGTTCCCACACACATTGGCTAAAATCGTCACACATATGTCTGTTTTGTATACTGGAGTTTCATGAGTTAAAAATAAGTTTGAAAAGAACCACATGATGTTATGCTGCCCTGCTTGTGTCTTGGACTTTCTAAGAATCAAAACAGACTTTTTCATCGAACCGCCACCCCAGGGCCTGGCAGAAAGAAATTGTCTCCAATGGGAAAAGACCGTGTAGGGGGCCAATTTCCTGGCACGTTCACCAAGTTAAACGTTCCTTCCCCTGGTTACATCCTTTGTTCCTTTCCAATTCTTCGCCCTGTTCAGAGGGCTCCCCCAGCCCACTGTCCCTGCTGTGGGAGGGGTGAGGGGAGGGAGGCAGGTTTCTGCAGGGTAGGTGCGCTCCTCTCAGAACAGTCCCCGCCCCACCTACCCGGTGAGTCAGGAGCCAGGAATGTCTGTGGGGGCAGCAGACAGGTATGTCACCCTGGGGGTGTCAGAGGCTGATTCATCTCTCATCTCCACCCAATCTTCTCCTTGGTGCTCTCTGGGAAATTTAACTCATTATCTGTCTAGAGATAAAAGAGGAAATTCCAGACTCGGAAAAGCATGGAGTCTTCAATCTGTGGCTAGGTATAATACCGAATACATCAGATTATGGCGTTCAAGGAGTATTTGTTATAAGAGAAGAAGGAAGACACATCCCCTGGCTTTCTTCCCTCAAGTAAAGTTAACCTGAAATATCCTTGTCTGACTGTAGAGGGGCCTGATCTTAACTCAGAATAGGCTACGTAACCACGGGTATGACGGGAGAGGGGCTCCTGGGTGGCTCAGTCAATTAAGTGTCTGCCTTGGGCTCAGGTCATGATCTCAGGGTCCCTGCTCAGTGGGGAGTCTGCTTCTCCCTCTCCCTCTGTGTCCTCCCCAAGTAAATAAATAAAATCTTTTTAAAATTTTTTAAATCTTTTTTTTTTTTTTTTAAGATTTTATTTATTTGACAGAGAGATCACAAATAGGCAGAGAGGCAGGTGGGTTGGGGGCGGCGGGGAAGAAGCAGGCTCTCTGCTGAGCAGAGAGCCCGACAGACGTGGGGCTTGATCCCAGGACCCTGGGATCATGATCTGAGCGGAATGCAGAGGCTTAACCCACTGAGCCACCCAGGCGCCCCAATAAACAAAATCTTAAAAGGAAAAAAAAAGCAACAAAAAACGTTGGGCGAGATCTTACCCTTGTTCCAGTATTCCTTAACCTCTGTTTCGATCATTCCACAAGGACTGTGAAGGCTTCAGGATTAATGTAAGGGAAGAGGTGGTAATCCAGTGTGACAGGGAGCACAAGGGAACATTTCTTTTTTCCTTTTTTTTTTTTTTTTTAATTAACATATAATGTATTATTAGTCCCAGGGATACAGGTCTATGAATTGCCAGGTTTACACAAGTAGAAGTAAAACTTCACAGCACTCACCACAGCACATACCCTCCCCAAACGAGGGAACATTTCTTGATGTTGTATTTGCACAGCAAGCAGATAGCACCCCCCACACACATACACACACACACACACATGCACACATCCTCCAATGTCCGAATGTCTGGTGTGTTTGGAGGAAAACTTGATTTCCGATTCTTGAAGCAAGATAGCTGCAGATTTATTTAGGATGGCTTTGTAGGGGCCTCTCATTTTGCACAACTACTTCAAGGTCTTGGATGGAAAAAAAAAAAATGAAGCTTTGCTATGTATTCTGGTCCAGAGGGTCTTCCCAGTACTCATATTTTCTCACCTCATTTGGGCTCCAAATCCCTAGCCCCGTCCCCTCATAGCTCCTCAGTCTTAGGCCACCTGGATCTCTGGGGCCATCTGAAATTGGATCCTTGGCTGGAAACGAAGGACACAGTGGCCTGGAAATGAGGTGTATGCTTTCCCCTGGCCTCAGCAGGCCTGATGCCATCGAAGTATGAGCTAATCCAGACTCTTCCTTCTAAAGGCTAGGTGAGCACTCAACAGCCAGGGAGGAGAGAGGGAAAAAGTGAAGGAAAAGGAGTAGGGAGCTACTGCTCCGCCTGCTAGAGAGTTTCTCTTTAGGATTTTGGGGTGGCTGGGCCTCCCCATTGCTTTCAAAAATTTCAAAAAATTTTTGAAAATTTTTTGGATCTTAGTAGTGGTAGGATGGGTCTGCCATCACTTCCCTCCCCTTCTCGATAGCCCTGGGAAAGGCGAGAGAATCTCTGAGGTAGACCTTCCCACAGACTCTAATGCGATCAGGCTTCCTTTCTCAGCCAACTGTGGGTAAGCATTTTACTAATTCAGAAACAGCTGAGAGCAGACTGGCTGTGCTTCAGCTCTGTGGGTTTTAGGGCGTCACTCTCACTCCTAAGCCTCTTTGTCTGCGCTGGAAACCTGTCCAATTAGCTGTGACCTCTGATAAGTTCCAAATAGAATCTTCCAATTTTTTTTGAGGGGGGGTCCCCCACTTTTTTTTTAAAGATTTTATTTATCTATTTGACAGACAGAGATCACAAGTAGGCAGAGAGGCAGGCAGAGAGAGAGGAGGAAGCAGGCTCCCTGCTGAGCAGACAGCCTGATGTGGGGCTCAATCCCAGGACCCTGAGATCATGACCTGAGCGGAAGACAGAGGTTTTAACCCACTGAGCCACCCATGTGCCCCTCCCCCACTTCTTTAAATAACTTTTTATAAACAATTTCAAAGTAAACCTTTAACCACTCATATAAATGGAAATGCACATATCCTAATACCAGTAGTTAGCAGAGATGACCAAGAAGGTTCCTTCTAAGGCACTCAGAGATGGTTTCCTCCCTCCAGAGGTTGGTCATGATTGCCAAGTGAGGTCTGGAAGTGAGAAGAGCACTTTCAGACAATGCCGGGGAGATGCACAGTGCTGCTTTTCTGGAAGGCATTTTGGCATTATGAATCTGGAACCTGGGAAACATCAGCTGTTTCATTTCTAGGATGTAATCATAAGCTAAAAATCAGAGACTCAAAGATTTGAGCACAAAGATGTAATCACAGCACTATTAACAAGAGCAAAAAGATGGTAATAATTTCGGTTAACCATGGGAGTCTGGACGGTGAACGTCACTGCCTCACCATGAAATATTATCTTATAAACATTTAAAGGGTCTTTATGTTTTTTATTTTTTAAAATATTTTATTTATTTATTTGACAGAAATCACAAGTAGGCAGAGAGGCAGGCTCCCTGCCAAGCAGAGAGCCTGATGCTGGGCTCAATCCCAGGACCCTGGGATTGAGCAGAGGCTTTAACCCACTGAGCCACCCAGGCACCCTGTCTTTATGTTTTCAATTGCACAAAATAGGGTTAACTAAAAAAAGCAGATTACAAAGCAAGTGGAGCATATTCCTGTCATACAAAGGCTATAGCTATCCCTTTGCACATACAGAAAAGTAAGACCAAAAGAAAACCACAAAATATATCGAACATTTAAGTAGAAAATTTATTATAGATTACAAGTATTTTTGATTATTCATATGTTATGGGATTATGGGTGACTTTTTTTCATTTTCCAAGTTTTTTTACTTTTCTATCAGGGAAGAAAAAAAAGAAATCTCAAGAATGGTTGCCCCCTGCCAGCCACATCGCAGGATTGTCTTTCTCGTGCCCGCTTCACGCTGAACAGACAGACCCAGGTGTCTCTTCTTTTCCGCATTGTGCTGTCCCCTCCCCAGCATGGCAGAAAATCATTTTGCCATCAGTAGAAGGTGAACAGAGGTCCATTTACTGGAGGAGAAAAAAAGCCTTGCTGTCACACCAAGGCCTGAAAATTAAGTTTTGGATGGCTTCCATCTTCCCCACTTCAAGACTACGGCAAATACACGCTGAGAGGGCTTGGCTACAAGGCCATAAAGTTCAAATGACACCTTCCTTCCAGCTGGCTTGCGTTGGTGAGAGCCAAGGTGACGGGGTGAGCGTCAGAAACCCTGACCAAAGCCCTTGGTACTATGTTCAAAAACAGCACCCACCCTCTCAGCTTACCTGATGAGGGATTTGTCCAGCAACCTGGGCGTCGGGATTCCTGGGCTCCAGGCCCCACCGGTGACTCAGTCGTCCCCAGGCTGTGCCTCCTGGCCTCAGTTTCCCTGGCTTGCTCTGTTGATACTCCCCACCTACTGCAGGGTGTTAATAGGGGTGTGGTGCTTTGAACTTCTCAGATGAAAGAGGCTGGGGAAGCAGCACCTAGTTATTAGCCCCTATCCGGCTGAGCGTGGGAGTGGAGGTCGCCTGCTTTCATATATATCCAGCTAGAGCAGCGTCCTCATGGCCCCTCACTCTTCTGCCTTCTTCTGTCTAATGCCACTTCAGAACAGATTTTCCCAAGTCGAATTCTCCAGTCGCCCAAACCACCAGTGACCTAGCATCCCTTTGATTGCTGATTCAGTAATACTCTACAGGTGTTTAAATTCTGTCTCCTGATGGGCTACAGGTCCTGTGGGAGAAGGGCTGTGGCTTTTCACTACCTAGAATTCACAATTAAGAAGTCAGCGAAGTGAACAATGAGATAGGCTGACCAAAGTTCAAACTCCTCATCTGTTTCCTCATGGTAAGATGAGGCTTCCTAATACTCTGTCTTGTCTCAATCTCCAGGAGTTGCTGTGAGAGCCCCATGAGAAGCATGTGTGTGGAAGCACTTTGTAAAATGCCAAGCCCTTCTCGCGTGTTAACAGGACCAACTGTCTGCAAATACGACTTCTGGCACAACCACCATCTGTCCCCTGCTGCCTCCAGGCTGTGGCTGGGGGGGAAAAAAAAAAAAAGGCCTGGGATGCCACCTATTGGTCAAAAGTATGAACTGCACTCAACCAGTTAATAGCAAAAGCAAACCGTTTCAACTCCCAAACCATGTTCATTTTTGCCACACTCCTCACGACGTCATGTTAATACTTAATATTTTTCTTTAAATAACTCGCTTTTTATACACAATTTCAAAGTAAACCTTTAATCACTCGTACAAATGGAAAACTAGTTAACACCTGCCAAAAAGGAATACAACCGTAAAATAAATACCATTAAGATGAAACGTTCAGATCTGCCAGAAGCGTTGCCTGTGAAAACTCAAGCTCGAGTATCACTGCTAAAACCAACTATTAACAAAATCGCACAACTGGAGTCTGCGTGTCAGGCCTCTAGCACAGTCTGCCCTGTATAAAGAAACGACTCTTCTGAGGAAAGGTGGCATTCCCTTGTTCTGCCTCAGCTCTCTGGGCCTGGATGGTTGGAGAAAGTTTAAAGTTTCAAAAAGTAGAAAATAAACTGCTGTATTTGTAGCATGTTCCATCACAGGCCAAGTGGAGCCAGCACCAAATTCCTGGCAACAGCAGCGAGAGCTCATGACCACTGAGGGGTGGTGGGTGCTCGGCTCTGGCTGGGAAGATCACTCTCGGCTCTGCAGTCCGCTGAGCTGTCCGTGGTCACGGGAGCTGCCGTGTTCTCTGGCGCAGGGTTACGCCTCTTGACCTCCAGCTTGCTGCTACAGCTGCATGGCTTCCTGCTCCACGGACTGGTCAGAGGGTGCCAGGTACTTCTCCTGGATGCCCAGGGTACTGAGAGAGGCTGAGTCAAGGCTGGTAGTGCTGGGAAGGACGAAAACTGGTCAGGGCAGGATCTGACCTCTATGGATACTGGCTCTCCAACCCCGTCTGGCAAGGGGCCCCCACCCTCTCCCTTTCTCGCCCTGATAGCTCCAGGGCTGGGTCTGAGAAGCCCCTTGATACATCCAGACCCAAATGCTCCTGTATTTGCCTCTTCCCCACGTCACTGAGGCTCAAAGGACCAGAGAGCACGAACCCTCTGGCTGTGTTAGGGCATGTGCTCTCCACCCAGACCACTGGGGGTTTAAATCCTGATTTTGCCACTTCCTCTCTTCTCGTCCATAAAATGGGAGTTGCTGTGAGGATCAAATGAGACAATGAAGACAAAGTGCCTAGTATGGCACCTGGCACACAGCACTGCTTAGTAAGGGTTTCTGACTTCTCTTCTGCTGTGGGAGGAAACTCAGGGGAGTGCAAAGATGACAACAAATTTCTGCTTGGACTATTGGGTACTTTCTACCTCTCTCTGGGACAGCAGGGAAGTGGAGCGGGAAGGCTACAAATCAGATTCACAAAGACTGTGACACTGCTGAGGACGCCCCGGGAGGCTGGCTGGCCTGAGGTCTGAGCAGGAGATGGCTGTCGGCCGTGCTAGGCTGGCTCACCATGGCTTTTCTACTAGATGACTCCAATGTCAGAAACTGAGGTTCTCCAACCAGGGAGACCAAGATTTGAACTGTTTTTCCAGCATATTCAGGGACAAGGCCGTGTACCTGTCACTCTCAGAGCCCCAACTGCGTCATCTGTAAGAAGGGACTGAATGAGGGGCGCCTGGCTGGCTCAGTCAGTTAAGCGTCTGCCTTGGGCTCAGGTCATGATCCCAGGGTTCTGGGATCAAGCCCTGCATTGGGCTCCCTGCTCAGCAGTGAGTCTGTTTCTCCCTCTCCCCTTCTGCCTGCTTGTTCTTTTTCAAATAAATAAAATCTTAAAAAGGGGGGGGAGCGCTTAATGAGGTTTTAAATGAGATCCTACAAGCAGGGTACGTAGCACACTGACTGAATAATGTTCAGGGTATAGTCCTTCTCTCCCCTCTCTTATGGATCCAGCCACCAAAATCCATCCCACTGCTACTCAAACTGACCTGCAACCCACGCCCCTTCCCCTTCACTTTTCCTCAGGTGATGCCATGTTCCTGTGCGAGTCATCCCTGAGGATCACTCAGGGTAAGTGGAATCCATCCTGCTTGACGCGCAATAATCTGAAATGTGCCTTGTCTCCAACCTGAAGTCTACGTTCCTGAGCAGGGCTCAGAAAAACCTGCATCTGTCTGACCACCTGTCCAGGCTGATCTCTGCTCCCAGACAAAGCCCCGTCCTGCCTATGAGTCACGCTGTTCTACTTGCAACCCCCCAGACATACCTCACCCCTGAACCGCCAGGCCTTTGTATCTACTGTTCTCTCTGCCTTGAATTCCCTTTCCCTTAGCCTGGCTAACCCTCACTTGAAGATAACACAGCTCATGGGCTGCCCCCTCCACAAAGCCTTCTTTACCTACACCTACCCACTCCTTGGCAGAGCAGACTTTCCCGTCCTCTATACCAGTCCTTAATCATCCTATAGATAGGGTTAAGTTGAACCTTAAGAAGATTAGGAGATGGGGGAGAATCTAAAATCAGCACAAATGTGTATGGTTAAAAAACAGCCTTGAGGGGCGCCTGGGTGGTTCAGTGGGTTAAGCCTCGGCTCAGGTCATGATCCCAGGGTCCTGGAATCGAGTCCTGCATCGGGCTCTCTGCTTCAGCGTGGAGCCTGCTTCCCCCCGACTCTCCCTCTGCCTGCCTCTCTGCCTACTTGTGGTCTCTGTCAAATAAATAAGTAAAATCTTAAAAAAAAAAAAGAAGAAAGAAAGAAAGAAAGAAAAAAATAGCCTTGAAAATTCCTTAAATCATCTATAAAAAAGTATACAGTTCTATAAATAGAATCCTGCACAATTAACACTACGAATGCAGAAAGTAATGCACCGTGTGCAAAAACTCACGCCACTACTGGAACGGCCCCTTCTCTCTCTCTCTCTTTTTTTTTTTAAGATTTTATTTATTTATTTGACAGACAGAGACTACAAGTAGACAGAAGCAGGTAGATAGAGAGGAAGGGAAGCAGGCCCCCCGCTGAGCAGAGAGCCCGATGCGGGACTCGATCCCAGGACCCTGAGATCATGACCCGAGCCGAAGGCAGCGGCTCAACCCACTGAGCCACCCAGGCGCCCCCGGCCCCTTCTCTCTTGCTGAGCACACGCAGCTGCACTTGCCGACCGTAAGTGTGAGGCAGCAACACAGCCCCTTCCTGGAGCCCTACACGCTCTACTGCCACCATTTATAGTGTCTGTTTCCCTGGGAGCTTGGTCTCCCACCTGTGGCCTGCCACAGATCCGTTAGGTACTGGCTGGCATTCTCTTCCTCCATGCCCAGGACTCTGGAGCCCCCTTGTCACTAGCACGCCACATAGGAGTCGAATATCTGAAACTATCCTAACTGGCCTGCATTTCCCTGTCCTGCCTCCCACATGGCCTCCATGACCTGACAGGCACCTACACAAGACATTAGCTCCACTCCAATGGTCACTAATACAACTCTAGTTCTGAAGGTCCAGCTGCCTCCCAGACAGCTCTGGCTGTCCTCATGGTCCCCTCCAACATAGCCCATGGGTAAGGGCCCATCCCTTCCACCCATGTGACAAACCTGCCCTTTCCTCGCCTCGGGGCCAACACAACCACCCATACCACTGTATTAGCTGGAAACCTGCAAGTCGAACTTCTGCTCTACCTCCATTCATCCCATAACCACCCGGTCGCCAACTCTGGTAGCCTACCTCCTTTTATCCAATTCACACCCATCTCTCCATTCTCACCACTCATGTTTCATCTATTCTCAACTACAGACTGTGAACATTTTCCTGCCCCCACTCACATCCCTTAAATGCAATTTCTGCACTTGGAACGACTTTTTAAAAATGTACGCCCGATCATGTCACACTGTGCAGTCATATGATGCTGGTTCTCACTGCCCTCCCACGAGCTGACGTCCACACTCCTTGGCAGGGCACACAAACTCCCCGCTGCCAGCCCTCTACTGTCCCTGCACCCCTACATCCCCCTGTCCCTTTCCCAGTCAGGACGCCAAGCACACTGAGGCCCTCGCATCTCTCCCAAATGACCACCGCCCTTTCATCTCTCAGCATCTGTACTTGCTGTTCCTTCTAATCAGTCTCTCCCCCCTTATCCTCAGGTACAAGCAATACTGAAGCCTAAGGGACCAGCCTTTGCACCTGAGAGACAGTCACCAGGGAGCCCAACTGGTCATCATGACATCATGAATCAGTCATCGACAAGGGTAGATGTGGCCATTCCTGAGCCCCACATCTCCCCTTGGCTGTGGCTAAGAGGCTACAGAGCAAGGATACGAGGAGAAATGGAAGTCGGCTCCCATGGCAGCAGACATCATGGCCTCTAGGCTTCGCTGTTCTTGGACCCCGAAGCAATAGCCATTGGCTTTATCCACAGCCTGCAGGACCCGCTGGATACTCTCCTTGTCCTGGCCAGGGAAGGGAGAGACAGCTCTGTGAGTGAAACAGGTGTGTAGAACTAAGGCTGTACCAAACCGCCTGCAGTCCCCAAACATCCCCCTTGACCTTGCTCACGAAGCCTCTGGACCTGTGGCTCCTGCACTCGGAGTAGCTTTCCGTGTCCCTGGAGCCCTGGCTACATCCAAGCCTTCCTGTCCACCAACCCACCCAAATTGGAAGAGGTAAGCTCCTCTCTGCACACCCACGGTCCCCTGGGGCTACCCTCTTATAGCTTGGATCCTATCAGCTTACTGCTGACAAGTTATTAACTCATCTGCCTCCCCTCTTCGACTTTGTACCCCATGAGGTCAGGGACTTATTAATTAAGGTAATCCTTGGTGCCTGGCACAGTCCTTAGCTAACCGTAGGCACCCAATAAATATATATATGATGGATTTGCTCATGCTCAGAATAGTGATACGAACAGTTCATACATCACATGATGGGAAGGAGATGAAAATAATGCACGTATGAGTCGTCAGCACGATGACAGAAAGCGCTCAATAAGGGACAGTTGTTATGACTAATATTGTACGCCTCACTTTCTCATTTTAGAGGAGAAAATTGTGGCATTATGTAGGGAAGAGACAAGCTCACTCAAGTCCACACACAGGGGCTGGGCACTACTTGGTAAAGTCAAGAGACAGTTAGATGCCCATCCTGAAGGAGGCTGAGAGACCTTAGGCCTTGGTCACCTCCCTTGCTGACGATTTTCTGAAATCACCCATTTTCGCACTAATGAGGGAACATGTGTTCAGAGAACCCAGCAATACAGAATCGACAGGGCCAAACTCTGACCCACCCTCTTTATTAGAATCCTGCCCATGAGAGCCACTGGTCATAAAACCAAGGGGACTGAATGACAGTTAGACCCAAGACAAAGACCACTGTCAAAGCCTCCTGTTGCCCTGGGCTGGTGAGATCCCAGGCACTGTCAGAGCCCAGGCGATGGCTACGCCTCTTAGTCCCCAGTACCTGAATGTTGAGAGGGATGAAGGAGACCAGACTGTAGTCTTCAATGAGCTGCACGAGTTTCTCATTGAGCTGACGATAGTGGCGGAAGAAAGGGTCAGAAGCCAGGTGGTCGAGCAGGTAGGAGAGGTCCAGGACCTCTGTGTAGTAGTCCAGGTTGAAAGCTAAGGAGAGAAATTAGGTGTTCAGGAGCAGCCGACACGAGGCTAAAAGACCCGAGGACAGGGACCATATTTCCTTTCTTTCTTCCTTTTGTCTTCATTCACTCATTCATTCATTCCTTCAGTCATTCAACAAATATTTGTTGAGACAGTGAAATGAGCTTACTCGGAAGAAAATACTTGGTTTTACCCATCGGCTCTGTCATTTCCTAGCTAGATGGGACTGCTGTGAGAATTAAATGCTCTAAGTCCCAGTGTCTGGTACACACAAGCACTTGGTCCATGGTAATAAATAACAGGACTGAATGTGTCCCAAGCACAGTGCTGCGTCCCTGCCGCATGGTCAGGCAGTCACACCCCCCAGGACCCGGCACATGCACCATAAGGACTCGCAGGGCACTTCTGGTATAAATCACTTTCCCTTTCTGGGCCAGCTCCTTCTGAATGTAAAATGAGGATACCAGACTAGATGACTCCAAGTTCTAGGAATGCAAACTTCCTCTATGAGAAGGAAAGCAGGCCTCCCTGCACTGTCCATTTCTGCTGGAAAACTCGAGCACTTGGGTTACTCAACTGGTTTGTCCCAGAACGAGGTGAGGCAATCAGGCTGTTGGATTGACTGACTCACTCCCTACACCCAACATGGGGCTCAAACTCACAACCCCAAGATCAGAGTCACATGCTCCTCCAGCTGAGCCAGCCAGGGGCCCCTCGGTCTCCTGTCTTCTAACCAGAAACTGTCACCCCTCTGCCTGCAAGGACCAATGTCCTGGGCATTCCGACAAACTTCCTGGATTGCCTGACAGGTACATTCTTCCCCAGGAATTAAGCAATTGGGAGCCAGGGGCACCTGGGATGGGATTTCATCTCAGCTAACATACTAGCTGTGTGACATAATGTCTTTGGGCCTCAATGGCCTCATCTGATTTGCACATCAGTCTCTTACGAGGATGATGGGCAAGAGTCAGAGGTAGAAAGGTTAAGGACCACCACATAGCCATCTGGGCTGGAGGCCAGGAAGGTGGGTGGAGAGAGGGGCTTGGGAAGACTGCAAATCTAGGAATAGATAAAATTTGGCTTCGGGGCTCACCAAGAGATGAACCAGGACTCTGGGCTGAGGCAGGCCCTCCAAGGTGCTGGCATCCCTCCATGCCCTGACTGACAACCAGTGGGCCTCCCGGACAACGCCCTGACATGTCATGATCCTAACAACCTTTCTTCCTGTTTACTGCTTGTCATTTCAGCTTTTCTTCTCCAGGTTCCTTTGTGGCTGGAAAAGCTATTTAGGGAACTGAGGCCCCCAGCTCAGCACACTAATTTTGCAGGAATAAAGTGGTAGCCAAAATGCCCCTAGGCAACTCCCCTGCCTCCCGCTTCTCCCTTAGTCCTTCCCACCCTGATAAAGGCACCTCTGTCTGTCCACTGGCACGGACAGAAACCTGACAGGGATCCTTAATTCCTTGGTCTCCATGTCCAATCCACCAGGAAACCCTGTTTATTTCTTTCTTTCTTTTTTTTTAAGATTGTATTTATTTGACAGAGAGAAACAGTGAGAGAGAGAACACAGGCAGGGGGAGTGGGAGAGGGAGAAGCAGGTTTCCCACTGAGCAGGGAGCCCAATGTGGGGCTCGATCCCAGGACGCTGGGATAGGACCTGAGCTGAAGATAGACGCCCAACAACTGAGCCACCCAGGTCCCCCTAAATCCGATTTCTTGAGTGAGTTTTGGATCGATCTACTTCTCTCCATTCCCACTACCACTGTTTAGACTGCTGCAAAAACCTCCTCAAGGATCTTTGTTTGCATTCTTGCTCATTTCAATTCATGCCCCACAAAACAGCCAAAATGACGTTCTTAGTTCATGCAATTTCCTTACTTGATATTCATCAATGGCTTTCCCTGGTGCTTCAACAGTATAGGTTCTGGCCCCTGTCTACCTCTCTGAGCTCATTTCCTACCACCCATTCCTGACTACTACCTCACTACCCAGAGTTTCCCCTCTCTGCCTTCCACTTTTTCCGTAACACAAACACCTCTTTCCCTAAGGGCCATTCCTCCTACTGGTCCCTCCACCGAGAACAGTCTTGCCTTGGCAGGCTCCTTCACACCATTCGTGTCTCAGCTCAGGTAGCACCGCTCACTCCCCTCACTGCCAACCACTCATTTTATTTGAATTCCTTTGCAGTACATATCACCGACTATATAACTCTCTTGTCCCCAAAGCCTGGAATAATCTCTGGCCCAGAGTGGCACAAAACGAACAGGCAGGACTCAGAACCTGCCTGTGGCTATGATAAATAAGCCATGCATGGTCCCTGGAGGCAGCTCTCGTCAGCTGAGATCTGTTTCACTCCTGACTCCCTGCCTGCCCAGAAGAGGAGCCCTCACCCAGCTTCCCATAGTGCTCAATGAGGTCCATCTTGGAGAGGAGGTTGACATGGGGCAGCTCCACATGCAGCATGGTGGCCAGGGACGTACACAATACGGAGATGAACTTGGCCGGGTCTGTGCAGTAATGAGAATCCACCAGGTGAACAGCAGTCAGCTGGAAAAGGAGGAAGAGACAGAGTGAAAGGCCTGGTGAAGCAGGAAACATCAGGGCCTATGTCTTTCCCCAAAGACTGGGGACTCCTGAGGACAGAGTGCAAGCCTTCCCCATCAGTGTCCTCCTGCTTCAGCTTCATTCTCATAGCGACACTCATTTCCTTCTGCCAGGAAATAAGGAGCATTTTTCCTTACAAGATGCCCTGTACTGTGCCTCCCGGTGGTCAACTGGCTCAATTCTGATCGCACCTGACTCTATTTCATTTACTTTTGCCCAGCAAGTCACAACAATCACCATACCGCTTTCTACATAATGCCTTCCACACTTCCAATAATCCCAAATTGGGCACTAGCACATCCATTCTGCAGATGAGAAAACTGAGGTTCAGAGAAAGAAACTGACTTACCCAGGTCCACACAGCGAGTCAGTGGCAGAGCCTGAATACGAACTCACACCAGTTTTACTCCAAAGCAACTCGGCCCCTACCTCGCTGTGTGACATGGGGGCGTGGCATCTGTCCTCCCTGTCTCAGTTCCTCCATCTGCAAAAGGAGCCTGCTCGACCCAAGACGCACCCTGAGGTCCCACTGCGCCATCTGGGAGAAGATGCTGCGCAGGGCGCCGTGGTGCGTGCAGAGCTCCACCTGGCCCGGGCAGTCGAAGAGGAAGTAGTGGCCGCGGAGGGGATCTAGCTTGGCACGCAGCCAGTCCAGGTTGGCCTCCAGGTACTCCATGCAGTAGAGCAGGCCGCCGTTGGGCCCCAGCCGCAGCGCTTCCATCACGTCGCCCAGCCCTACCAGCTCGCCCACGTCCACGGCGCACTCGTAAGGCAGCCCCTCGTTGGCTGGGTCCAGGTTCACCACCGCCACGCGCCGGCCCAGCGCGCGCAGAAACTCACTCATGCCCAGGCAGTACGTGGTCTTCCCAGAGCCGGGCGGGCCGATTACCGCCTGCCCAAAGGCCGTGGTCGGGGCGGCCCCCGCCATGGGCGGCACGCTGGCCCGTGCGGGGCAGATAGGCTCGGCAGCGACACGAGCCGAAGGAGACGGGATCCCCGGAGTGCAGTTCGATGGGGGTCGACGTTGATCCCTGGAAGAAGTGCAGGTTCCCGCGCACTGAAAGGGGACCAATGACCCGGTACTAACCGGACTAGCACCCGACTTCCGGACGACGTCGGAAACGGCGGGGCCCGGAGAGGAAGTCCCGCCCCCTGACGTGGGCGCAACTTGGCGTCGGGGGGCGTGGCGACGCGCAGCATTTCTACCCGAGCCTGGGGTGGTCCCTGCGGGCGGCGCTGGGGTCTCGTGGGCGACTCCAACCCAGGTTTTTCCGACCGTCCCCCCGGCCCAAACTGGAAGAAAAAAGGCAAATCCAGTAGTGAACTTATTTATTCTCCCGTTAGGTCGCAGACCGGGGCCACCTCCCACGGCCTTGCCGCTGCCTGTCCCAGCCAGTTAGGGGAGGAGGCAAGGAGCGCCCGCCCCAAGATCGTCTCTTCCAAGCACCACGAGTCCTTTCCTCTTCCAGGTCCATTCCATCCTCTTTCTGACCTTTATAGTGATACCCCGCCCCCACGACGAAGATTGTGCTGAGAACTTCAGTCAATACAGCTGTTCAAGGTACTGGGGGAGGCAACGTGGGCAAGCTCAAACCGGGGCTGGGGTTAGGAGACCAATGAGAGGTCATTAAGCCCTAACAGTAAAAGAGGACGTTAGGGAGCTTTGGGGGAAAATGCCCTTGAGGTAGAGAGCCAGAAGGCAAGTTCAGAATAAAGCACCTGAACATGCTGCACAGATTGCTGCTCCCCAAGTTCTTTAGGCTGTGGTGGGAGATAAGGCCAAGGCAGAGAGCTGCCCCTGTGCAGTTATGAGTGATATAAGAAAGGCCCGGAAACTGTCACTCAGGCTCTGAAGGCTTGTCCAAGGCACAGCTGGAACTCCTCACAAAGGTCATATCTGGCCGAAACTTCATGCTGGTGGGTGGTTGGCGTCGCAGCAGTGACTCCCCCTGGTCTTGAGGTAGGGGCTCATCATAGATGGTGGAGATGAGCCCCAAGCCAGTTCCACGGGGCCTCTTCAGTTGCCCAAATGGCTGTAGCTTCTCTCCATGGTACCTGCATTAATGAGGGCTCACAGTGAGAGGGCTGCTCTCAAACTCTTTATTAGGTTGGGAAAGGGCAGAGAAGAAGCTCTTACATGGCTGGTTTGTTCCAAAGACAGAGCCTTTAAATCTGGATCTTTGCTCTTCAGCCTCCTTATCTATTCAGTGACAGTGCCGGCAACCTGGGGTTTCACATACTGCTTTCATTTTAAATAGTACACAGAGTTTAGAAAAACTGTCACCATTCTGTGACTTACAAGCACTCCCTAACAGCAATCACCAAGTCCAAACTCCTCAGATCATGGGATATGACTGTCCTAAAGATCAATGATCTTGTCAAACCTTAGGGCTTGGTCTTAAAAAGAAAAAAAAAAAAAAAGTGCCAGACCTACGTTTTCCTTTTACTTCTGCTTTGAAATTCATCCCCTCGGATGGAAGAAGTTAGGGGGAAACCAGGATATAGACGAAAGGCTAGCTGGGTTCCCCAGAGAAGTCCCTGGGTCATACTTACCCCAATCCACGCTTGCATCTTGGGTGCTGACCATCACTATCCAGGGCCTCAGGCACCCCTGAACACTGGCTTCCCAGACCCTGGCCCTCAGCCCAGCCCTGCCGCTCCATCACCTTCCGTCCAATGCCCTGTGCAGGGAAGAGAGAAGACTCTAGAGTATAGGGTTCCTTGTTGGGATTGGAGGGAGGAGGAATGGGGACAGAGAAGGAAAACAGAGGGGTCAATGGGCTAGGCACAGTGCTCACCTTGGTGTGGCGCTCAAAGGTGCCCACTTGGCATCTGATCACAGAGCCGTCCTCCTGGCCGTCACGGAGTCTTCTTTCCAGACGCATTTGGACAGAGTCTCGGGCATCCTTGTCGCCACCGTCTGAGGAAACAGAGCTCAGTTTGCAGAAGGGCCTCTCTCAGCAGAGAGCGGGGAAAAATAATCAGGTTTCTAGGACCTCCTCACAAGATTTACATATTCGTCTTTAGGGTTTTTTTACTACTTTTTTTAAATGATTTTATTTATTTATTTGACACAGAGAAAGAGATCACAAGTAGGCAGAGAGGCAGGCAGAGGGGGTGGAATAAACAGGCTACCCACTGAGCAGAGAGCCTGATGCGATGCGGGGCTCGATCCCAGGACCCTGAGATCATGACCTGAGCCAAAGGCGGAGGCTTAACCCACTGAGCCACCCAAGCGCCCCTTATTTTTTAAAAAAAATTTTATTTATTTAAGAAAGAACACAAGCAGGGGGAGGGGTAGAGGAAGAGGGACAAGAAGATTCCCTGCTGAGCAGGGAGCCCAGCTCAAGACTCAGTCCCAGGACCCTGGGATTATGACCTGAGCTGAAGGCAGGCATTCAAATGAGCCACCCAGAAGCCCCTGGTGTTTTATTATTTTATTATTATTTCTCATTAACTGGGAGCTCACCAAGAGTAGGAACCCTGGCTTTCCCATCTTACAGATGAGAAAACTGGTGCACAAAAGTTATAGAGCCAAAAGATGAGAAGTGGTATTAGAACCCAGATCGTCCCCTCCCACTGTCACCACAGGTCATTTTTATTTATTTATTTATTTATTTATTTGTCAGAGAGAGAGAGAGAGAGAGCACAAGTAGGCAGAGTGGCAGACAGAGGCAGAGAGAGAAGCAGGCTCCCTGCTAGACAAGGAGCCTGATGCGGGACTTGAACCCAGGACCCTGGGATCATGACCTGAGCCAAAGGCAGCGGCTTAACGGACTGAGCCACCCAGGCATCCCGCCCAGGTCATTTTTGATTCCAGAATCTAAACTCTTAACCAGAGCCTGAGCTCCTGACCCGCCCACTCTACCAGGGTCTGCCCATCAGAACCAGAGCGCCCTGAGGGCTGACTCCACAGAAAAAAGAAAAAAGAAAAAAAAAAAAAAAAAAAGCTCTGCCCACAAGCAGCACTTAATGCACACACACAGGTGGAGATGTCTGAAGAGAGGAACCCTCTCAGTGGGCAGCCCCAAGGGAACTGGTCCTTTCTCAGCCTCTGCTCAGCAGGCCTGGTAAGTGTCACTGCAAGGCCAGGGCACCAGTCCCCCGTCCCTGTACTGCAATCCCCGGCCCAGTACCTGTGTCGTAGTACACACTCATGTCCACGTCCCAGTCATCGGCTGTCTGTTCATCAAAGTCTGCAGATAAAAAGCATTAAACAGAGTAAGTGAAGGACTCACAGTCCTGTTGAGAGTTAAATCTAAACTTAGACTTGTGTTCTAGAACTTGGAGCTTTTTGTTGATTTTTAAATCTCTGCTCTGGGGCGGGGGTCATTTTTTCTCCACTGATCCCCCGCCCCTAAAAAGGAATGATGGGTAAGCCTGTTCACTAGCCCTTTATCGGGCCTCACTGCCAGAAAACCCACCACATGGCATGGAGAACCCTGACTGAATGGATCGGGGATCAGCCAGCATTACCTCCTTCTTCCTCCTGCCAGAACTGAGCGTCCGTGTAGAACACCAGGCCAGAGCCGCCCTTCTCCCACTTGAGCTCAATCTCCTCCTCAAAGAGCCGCTCGGTGGTGCGCTCCTGCCCGGTCACGTCCTCGTGCAGTGCTTCGTGACGCTCCCACTCCTCACCCCGGTCATCATCCTGGGAGAAGGCAGGGAGAGGTGACCTGCCTGTCCAGCCTCCTGGCCTCAAGCGCGCAAGGGGGGCAGCTCAGAGCCCAGGAAGTCTGTGAGACAGGCGCTCAGCCCATTCTTCCAAATTTCTCTTAGAAGCAGTGCATATTTGGCCCCTGAGGCCTTGCCCAACACATTTCTCCATCCCTTGTGTCTCAGCATACCTGGCACTTTCCTCCAAGCCTGACTCCCTCTTAGCCTCTGTGCTTTCAGCCATGTTGTTCCTCCTGCTGGAAATAGCTGCTCTCCTCTCCCACTGCTTTCTCTTCTTCGCCTGGTAAACCCTCATCCTTCAAGTTCTGCAGTCCTACATGAAGCCCCCACACCGAGGCCCACAGCATTCTTGCCGGCCTCCAAACTCTTCAGTTTGGAGGTAATTGGCAAGAACTGTTTAGGCCTCTGTACATTACATCATAAAGAGGGGATAACAACTAATACCTATTGTCTACTGTGTGTTGGGCCCTTCTCATAACTTAGTTCCTTTGATTACCCCAACAACGCTGTGAGGTGAGTACCATCATTCCTGTTCTACAAATGAGGAGGCCTGGATTCACAGGAGTAAAGTGATTTGCCTACGGTGCTTCACCATGAGAGTGGCAGAGCCAGTGTTCAAACCCAGTTCTTCCTACCATACAGCCTTTCCTGATGCTGCTTCTTGCCTCTTTCAAGGCAGGAATTGGATCTTGGAATGTCTCTGGAATCCTGCACTAGCCTGTGCACAGCTGCTCATCTAGACTTGCAGAATGATAGGATGACTCCTGGCTTGAAATCTTGGGGGCCCCTGTCTAGTTAAAACTCCCAAGAGGCCTCAGGGATCACTGCTGCAGAGCAGGTGCTGGGGACCAGTCCAGATGTCTATACCAAGGATGTGGTACAGATGTTAGCAACTCTGGGCTGGCAACTTTGAAGACGTAGATGACTTTTTTTTTTTTTTTACCCAGAGTATGCACACCAAAAGGTTTCCCCAAAAAAGCACACCTTTCCTGGTTTTATGGATGAACAACTGAATTTGGAGAAAGAGGAAGAAGAAATGGCTATTTCATTAATAAAATTAGAGTGGAGGCTAGTGTCCAAGCCACAGACTCAGGGTCAGAATATAGAGGTGACATCTCAGCCACATACTGAAAGCACACAGAGGTTAGACAAGCAGCAAAGGGGGCCAAGTTTACATCCCAGCTCTGCCTCTGCTTCCTTACATGACTTTTATCTCTTGGATCGCACATTTCCATCTATGAAAAGGACGCTCCTGGGGTACCTGGGTGAGTCAGTGGGTTAAAGCCTCTGCATTTGGCTCAGGTCATGATCCCAGGGTCCTGGGATCGAGCCCTGAGTTGGGCTCTCTGCTCAGCAGGGAGTCTGCTTCCTCCCTCTCTCTCTCTCTCTCTGCCTGCTTTTCTGCCTACTTGTGATCTCTGCCAAATAAATAAATAAAATCTTTTTTTTTTTTTAAAAAAAGGACGCTCCTCACATTCCTTCTATGTGGAATGCAAAGTCGACCCCTTTGAGAATATTCTGATAAAAACTCTGGCCCCTCTCCTCGAAGAAGTGCATATTTGCAATACAAATGCAGTTTTATGTTCAATGTCAGGGAGTTCTAACTCTCTGGAACCCTCCTAAGAAGCCTGCACGTTTAGAACTATTGTAATATACAACTGAAGAGTGATAGTGTTAAAGCTTTAGTCTCTCCAAGCTGCCAGCAAAGACAGGGTAGCTCACTGTACTCACATCATCTGAGTGTGACTCTTCCTCCTCCTTTTCCCCTTCCTCCTCCGGCTCTCCATGGGAGCAGGCTGGTACGTCTGCTAGGCAAGTTCCCTGGGGTATTTCTTCGCCTTCAGCTGTATACACAAGCTCTTCCTGCTCCACAGTCTCAGAGTCCTCATACTTGAATGGTACATTGCCATAGCGCCGGGAAGAACCTGTCTTGGGGAACTGGAGCTGCAGTTGGGTGATGATCCTCGGTGGTAGGCGGCAGGCTCGAATTAACTCCAGAAAGACCCGCAGAGGAGTCCCCACGTTCCCATTGGGCATCAGCACTGGTGGGTTCAACTCTGGCAGTTGCCTCAGATCGGCCAGAGTGAAGGCTTCACTCTTAGCTTTCCGACTCTGCAGCTCCTTCCGGGTTTTGAAAGGAAAGGAGCCCAAACCTTGGAAAGCAGAGGAAAGAAGAGCTCTTGAAACCTAGAAGCCTCCAGCAACACTTGAGCCAGAAATCTGTTTAGCTGTTTTAGGCTAATGATCTTTCTCCCTTTCAGACTTCTCCAGAGTAACTTCCTCCATTCCCTGACCAAAACCACCTAATAATTTCATGCCATTTCTCATCACCTCAGCGGAGCACACAAGTTTCTTTCAGATCTGGTTCCTGTTGACTTTTTGATTCTCAACTGCCACCAGCCCCACTCCCTGCACATTCTCATATCATGTGCTTCAACCACACCAAACAATTTAACATGCCCTGAAAGTTCCATGGACTTTCACATCTTTCTGTGTCTGCAAATGCCATTTACTTCAAACACCGTTCCTTCCTACAAACTCCTGTTTCTCTTTCGGATCCAGGTGAAAAGCCACATTTCCTGATCCCTCTAGATCAGTTTCTCCCTTCCCTGTCATCCCTCAACACTTGGTAATAAAGAGCATAGGCTCTGGAACAATATGCCTAGGTTTGTATTGTGACTCTGCCACTTCCTAGCTCTGTAACCTTGGGCTGGTAACATAATTTCAGTACCCTTCAGTATCATCACCTATAAAATGGGTAACAACAACTTCGACTTTATAGGATTGCCGCAAGAAGTCAATAAGAAAATGAAAGGCTTAGAACAGTGCCTAGTAAGTACACAGGAAGTGCTCAGTAAATGTTAGCAATTAGAATGGCATCTCTGTGACAATTACCTTTTTACAAATCTGTCTTCCTCTCTGAATCCTGAGCACACACTGTGTCTAACTGTTCTCTGCACAGTTGCTACAGCCACACTAAGTGTAGCATATAAGCTTGATTTGTTGAATGAATAAATTAGAGGACTCCTAAGTGTTTTCTGTTACCCCATCAGTGATTTCCCATGAAAATGGAAGTGTCCAGAGACAAGAGATTGTCTTTTCATTTGTGTCTTCTCAAGACAGGGCTGGATAGGAAGCAATGAAGAATACAATAAAGACAGAAAATAAGGGACGCCTGGGTGCTTAAGTCAGTTAAGCGTCTGCCTTTGGTTAGGGTTATGATCTTGAGGTTCTGGGGTCAAGGCCCGCATTGCCTCCTTGCTTGGCGGGGAGCCTGCTTCTCTCTCTGCCTGCCACTCCCCCTGCTTGAGCGCGCGCGCGCTGACAAAATCTTTTGATAAATGACAGAGGATTAGAAACCTCATTTCCTTTTCTTCCTTCCGTGTCAGTGGAATATCAACCTCTCAGATAAAGGGTCTCAGAAGTAATCTAATAAATTGGAAAATGAAGAATCATCCCATTAGACCTCTTACCGTTCTTTCCCCTGTAAGTTAGACTAACATGCAGTTGAGTCTGAGGCTGTCCAGAAATGACCTAAACTCTTAAAAAGTCTGATAATCAGAGACCTGACTTATCCCCGTCATCCCTCAAGAAAGACGTCTCTGTTCCAGGGCCGGTAGGCTCAGCCTATTATCTTTCCCACGCGTACCTGATGCCTCAGTAGGTAACCGCAGTCTGCGGATCAAACAACGACCCGGCAGCCAAGTTCCCTGAGAATCCAGCCACCGGCGGCCCGAGTACATGCGAAGAAGCTGCTGAGCTTGAGTTGCCCCCCGTACCGAGATGACGCAGCAGCAAGTGCGGGACTGGGCGGGAGCACAGTCCGGAGTGGAGAGAGCGTGGGCATCGGTAACCGAACTCTGGGCGAGAACCTGGCCGACAGGAGTTAGGGCTGACTCGGGAGGAGCCTGGGAAGGACCCCGCTCAGGCCGATGTCGGTAGTGGAAACACAGGAAGCCACACCCGTGCTGTTCCCGGAACTGGCTAAAGTAGCTCCGGAGATGGGCCGAGCGCAAACACGCGGGAATACCGCTCACTATTAAGTAGATTGTCGCCTCCTCCTCCGCCTCGCTGGGCACCGCCATCTTGGACTGTCACATGATCGGCTGGAACTAATTCTCGCGAGAATACGACCAGCGGCGCTGCAGTCTCTTCTGCAGGATGTTGAGTAACCCGTGATTAGTTGGGCGGGTGGTGGTCGAGGAGCTGAGAAGTTTTGGTGTGTGTCGTTCGGGTCGCTTTCCGACAGGGAGAAGCCAACAATGATGAGAACACTCACCTGAGAAATGGGTTTACAGATCTCTTTCATAAGGCGTTAGTGATGATAAAATCAGAAGCCTGTGGGAGAGGCAGTTTTTTGTTTTTGCTTTTAATTTATTTATTTGACAGAGATCACAAATAGAGAGGCAGGCAGAGAGAAAGAGAAGCAGGCTTCCCTCTGAGCAGAGAGCCCGATGCGAGGCTCGATCCCAGGATGCTGGGATCATGACCTGAGCCGAAGGCAGAGGCTTTAACCCACTGAACCACCCAGGCGCCCCGAGGCAGTTTTTTTAAAGGTTTTTGTTTATTGGGGATTTCCCACACGGAATCTCAGCTTTCTCCGCTCAGAGCCTGTTGAGTTGTTCATCCATTTATTCTTCCAAAGCATATTCATGCCTTCCCACAAATCTCTAAGGAAAAGATAATCCTATTGAAAAGTGGACCGAAGACACTTCACAGAAAAGAGCCTCAATCTCCTTGGTAGTAAATGAAATGCAGTGAGACCCACTTAACCTACATCAGACTGTCGAAAAATTGTAAATCCTCAAGTGTCTGTGACAGTGTAGAACAACTAGATCTCCCATATACTGTTGTGGAGTGTAAGCTAGAACAAACACTCTGGAAAAGAATTTGATAATACCCGGTAGAAGTGAAGCTACCCACATCCACTGACCCAGCAATTCCACTACTATGTATATACTTAAAAGAAATTCTTGCATATATCTTTGTATTGGCAATATTAAATTTCTCGCTGCCCTGTGATATGGGGGAAGAGCGAAGGTTAAGAAACTCCATCCCACCCTTTTGTGTTCGGGAACACAGCTTACAGCAAAGAAACACGCTCCTTTATATGACTTAGATAAAACTCATGGGTGCCCCCTTGTTTACCTATGTCAAGGCTAGCAACAGACTCCAAATTCCAGTTCTTTGCCTTGTAAACGCTTAGATGAACTGCTTGTCCCCACTGATCAATCAGAGCAAAATGCACTTTGGTTAAGCTTTTCTCCTTCCCCTAGGTCCCTGAACTTTGCCTCCCCTACCCACCCCCCAAGTTTGAGCCAGCACACAACCCCTCCTGAGAATAGGCTGGCTTCAGGGTAAAACATTTTCTGATCTACTGTCCTGTCGTGCCACTCCTGGTCATCCCACTTCCTCACATCCCGTTTTTTTCTAGCCTTGTTTACTCTTCTTATGAATGATGGACTCCTTTTGCTGAACCCTTGAAGGTGCAGGTAGTTCTCACAGTCCCATTGCAAGAGCTTCTTTCTCCCTTGCAATAGTTCCTTTCCTCTCTTGCAATAATCATTTAAAATGAAGTCTCTCTTTACATATGAATATTTGTAGCTAAATTGTTCGCAAGAGCAAAAAGTCAGCATTTAGTACTGTTCAGCAGGTATATAATGTTGAGGGGAACTAAGTCAGAAAATGGGATTTATTTATATGAAAAGTTCAAAAATACAAACAAAAGTGTTTCTTGGGGATACTTAAGTAAGTATGCATTAAAATCATAAAGAGCGGCCCCTGGATGGCTCAGTTGTTAAGCATCTGCCTTCCGCTCAGTTCATGATCCTTGGGTCCTGGGATCGAGCAGCACATGGGCCTCCCTGCTCGGCCGGAAGCCTGCTTCTCCTTCTCCCACTACCCCTGCTTGTGTTCCTGCTCTCGCTCCTCTCTTTCTGTCAAATAAATAAAATCTTTTTAAAAATAATAAAATAAAATCATAAAGAAAAGTAAGGAAATGATTAACCCCAAATTCAGGGTAATCATTACCTTTGGGAGGAGGTGATAGATTTAGAAAAGGACTTCAAAGTTGATGGGACATGATGAGGTTTCATTGTACTGTTATTCTTTACACTTAATATGTTTTATAAATGTTATTTTCTCTTACTCAATTTTAATGAAACATCTTAAAAGGGAAAATAACTCATTTCCAAAAACAATAAAGCAAGTGTTTGTTTGGTGTTGATCACCTATATACACCTATTTGAGAAAGAAAAAAATAAAAACCGTTTTAATGAAAGTCTGGGTATTTGCATATAGGATTGTTATACATATCTAGATTTTAAAATCTGCTGAGGCAAGTGTAAATTGGCACAACCACTTTGGAAAATTTGGCAAGATCTACTTAAGTTGAGCATACCTTCCATGACCTGGTAATTCCAGTTCTTGTTATATAACAACATACCTGGAAACATCTGTGTGCCAAAAGATGTGCAGGAATAATCCTAACAATATTATTTGATTAACCAAACAGTCATCCGCACTATCTTGGGTAAATGAATTGTGATGTAATGAGATACTTTATAGCAATGAAAATGAATAGGTCAGAATGAATCTGATACAACATTAAGTGAAAGACAAACACAAAAGAGTTCATGCTCAGGTCGCCTGGGTGGCTCAGTTGGTTAAGCAGCTGCCTTCGGCTCAGGTCATGATCCCAGCGTCCTGGGATCAAGTCCTGCATCGGGCTCCTTGCTCGGCAGGGAGCCTGCTTCTCCCTCTGCCTCTGCCTGCCATTCTGTCTGCCTGTGCTTGCTCTCTCCCCTTCTCTCTCTCTGATAAATAAATAAAATCTTAAAAAAAAAAAGAGTTCATGCTCTATATGATTCCATTTATATAAAGTTTAAGGCAAATAATCTTACTTATGTTAGAAATCAGGGATAGTGATACCATTTCAGGAGGAAGGAGAGGGTGGTGATGGGGAGCGTTTCTAAAGCTCTATTTCTTGAGCTGGGTGGTGGTTACGGCCAGGTGTTCATTTTGTGATAACTCATTAAGCTGTACATGTATGATTTGTGTGCTTTTCTGTTCATCATACAGAAAAGGTTGAATTAAAACTATATTTTGAAAAATCTGAAAATAGAAAAATAAGGGTTTTACAGCACACAAGTTGTGTGCTCTGGAAAAGCTGTTAGCTGACCCAAGAAGTTATGCACTTAGGGTTCCACACAATTGCCATTTGTGAGCCTAAATTTCCAGAACCTTGCACTGATGCTCGATATGGAGGAGACACAGAAAATCGCCATTGATTTTGAATGATTACTCCTGGCACCAATGTGGGGATGTGCCACTGGGTGTGGCTGGGGATTGTTAGCTGGTTATTGGTTGGTATGACCTTGAATGACCCACCAGGATTGAGTGATTCCCCTGGTTAACCCCGATTCCCCTGAGACCTTAGCCTTGTTGCCTCCAGCAGCTTCACTGGGCTGGCCTTTCTCTGTGGCCTTGTTCTGGGACATGGTGCCTGTCTGCCTTTCCAGGCCCATCTCTTGCTGCTCTGAGCCCAAGTTACCCCAGGCCATTTGCAGTTAGCTGAACACCCTTGCTCTCTGTCACCTCGGTGTTTTTGCACCTCTCATTCCCTCTTTGTGGAATGCCCATCCCTTGGTTGCCTGGCGAACCCCTATTCATTCTCTTTAGCTCAGAGCAGTCACCATGGGGCTGAAGCATTCTTCCCACCTCCAGGCAGATTTAATCGTTCCCTCTTCTGAGCTCCTGCTGCTCTCTAAACATCTCTCTATCATGGTTCAGATTTCTCGGGGTTGCACTTAATTGTGTATCTCTCTCTGCCACAGCAGGATGTTCAGTGAAGGCAGAAGCTAAATCTTGGTATTTTGAGCATCTTAGCATCTAGCACAGGGTCTGGTACGAGTGGTCATCAAGAGAGATGTTGAATGATGGCATGAATGGATGGATGGATGGATAGATGGTAGGTGTGGCTTTTTGCTGACATCAGAGGTTCTAGGAAACCCAAAGGCAGGGTGTCTTGGCCAAGGTACCCTGACTGCTTATTAAGCAGTCGATGATTCGGCTAATGAAGGTAGGGATAATGGTGATAATAAAATGATACCCAAAGCTGATCCCTCTCCTGATTCCTAGGGAGTCATCCCTGACTGGACCTGAGGACAGGGATCATGGCTGAGAGGGCAGATGGTCAGTAAGCAGTGGCTGAGGTGGATCCAGACAGCCTGATCCTGGCCGTGGCTCATGTCAGCCTGTGCTGGTGAGCCTGGTCTCCACAGTCACACAAGTCTGAGTTCAAATCTCAGCACAGGTAGTGATTGGTCCAAACACTGAGTAAGTTGCATACACTGTCAGAGCCTGTTTCCTTCTCTACCCTCTCTGGCTGATGAGGCACGGTTCCCACTTCTAAGCTGCTGTTAATGGAGACACAGTCCCCCACTTTTGTCTCATGGAGAAAGCATCCATTTTCTTATTGTATTATAACTCTCTCTTTAGTTTTGCTAGATTTGTCTTGATCTTCCTTGCAGAAGGTTTGGCTAGGGCACAGGGCACAGGAGATACAGACGAGAAGCAGAAGTGTAGCTCCCCAACCACGTGAAGGGGACAGGGGAGACGTTTGCAAAGGAGCAAGGCAGTGCTAATCAGGGAAGCTCTTGAGATGATAGAAACATTAGATAAGTTGAGGGGAAATGCTGGGGTGGGTAGTGGAGAGGAGCACTTTCTAGTGGCTGTTCAAGGTAGGCAGAGGGAGGGGGTGAGGGGCAGGAAGATTCAGCCTCAGGTTCAGAGAGGTGCAACAGTACACTGATGGGGGCGGTTAGTAAAGGAACATAAAAGAATGGCCTGAACCCCCCGAATCCTCTGGATTTGGCTCCTTTGGAGAGACAAGGCAGCTGCTCTTGGAAGAGTTCCCACCTGCATCTGCGTGGTGAGATGGGCAGTGTGTGTCCAAGTGCTGGCAAGGGCAGGCAGGGAGAGGGGCATAGGGGCTTGAGCTCTGAGTCTGGGAGTGCTGGCGGAAGGTTAGGGAGCTGAAGACAGCAAGGCCTGCTCTGGGCTTTAAAGGATGCTTCTATTTGGGACTTTGATTAGGTCCTGGCTTGGGGGAGCTGTTGAACAGGGGATGACCTGTCTGAGAGGAAGGTAGACATTGGGGTCACCATGGGGCAAGGGGGTGAT
Organism: Mustela nivalis; assembly: GCF_964662115.1. NCBI lineage: Eukaryota > Metazoa > Chordata > Mammalia > Carnivora > Mustelidae > Mustela > Mustela nivalis. Next base: position 18,874,477 of record NC_139029.1, read on the forward strand.
TGGTTAGTTGAGGCCCCAAATACCAAGCAGAGCAGTGTGGTCTGGATTAGCAGGCTCTGGGTAGACCCTGAAGATGTGGAGACATTGGTCGGCTTACATTGGGGGCCCCTTTTCTTTCTCTTGTGACATACAGAAAATGGAGAACATGCCCCAGTATGAGGGTGTCCCCATATTGTGTGCCCCGCCCTTGGGCATAGGGATGAGTGTGTGAACATCTGGCTTCCGTGCGGGTGTCTATTGTCATGTGTGTGGGTCTGCTGTCTGTCACTGAGTGCGTGTATCTTGGCTGTGCATTTCCATGCTGCGTGTGGGTGGATGGTGGGTCTTTTTTATGGGTCTTTGTAAGTGTGTCTGACTTGTATATCTTGGTGTGTGTGTGTGTGTGTGTGTGTGTAGGATGGAGAGAGAGAGAGTTGTAGGTCTGAGTTGTGTGTGTGTGTGGTGTGAGCTGTATGTTTCTGTCACTCTGGTGTCTGAGTAGTGAGTGGCTGATTGGGTAAGGGACAAGGGTGCCCTTGCTGCTGGCACGAGGGCATTGTCCTATCCTGGGGGCCTTCAGAAGAGTCCTGAATGACAACTCTTCGACTGTTGTCCCTAAGTGAATGACCTCGCATTGAGCAATAATTAACTTGGCCCCTTGAAGAGGATCCAAACTGGTGGTGACGGGGGTGGGACTGGTATGGGCAGGGGCCTTGCTGCTAAAGAAAGGAGGGGACGTGCAAGGGGGTCCTGTAGGCATGCGTGTTGTTATCATTCCCTCCTACCAGCAGGTCAGTCACCCCAACCTGGGTGATACTCAAAATCTTTAACCAACAGGGAGGCGCAGATATTGACCTATCAGAACAGACACAAGCCACACACTGAATGGAGCAGTTCTGGAGGCCACCGAGATGCCAGACACCACATCTCTGGTTGCTGGCCAACGAGGTTGGATTCCAGGAGAAGGACTGGGACAGAGGGGCCATGGAAGGGGGAACTCAGGAGGGCTCAGGGCCATAGCTGTGAATCAAGTGCCATGGAAGAGTCTCAGACTTTAACAGCTAAGGTGGCAGCTAAACTTTGGGAGGCCTTGACCTCCACGCAGCTGCACCAGGCCAGCCCTGAGTGTCCTTGCTCCTGCCATTGAGACAGAGTGGACTGTCTTCTTCGGTCACCTGCAGGAATGGGGATGTGAAGGATCCCAAACTGCAGAAATTCCAGTGACTTTGCCTGTTTCAAGATGGGAATGGGCTGCTTCGTATTTCTTACTGGCTGTGATCTGACTCTGTTGAGGAGAGAGAGAGCCTGCAGGGGTCAAAAGCCAAGGGAGGGTTCACTGGGGGACTTGGAGATAGGGAAATGACACCCCCCAAAGTTAAAGGCAAGGAAGTTAGGAGGCCTGAACTGATCCTCTGCCCTGGATTCAGACCTGTGCAAAATAAATCTCATTCCCACAAATGGAATAATCCTCCCACTCTGAAAAACGAATATCCCAGTTCCCTGAAGCCTGGCTCCAGTGCTCCTTATGGCTCTTTCCTCTCAAACTCCTTCTGATAGGGGCGGGGTGGACCGTGGAGGTGGGACAGTCCCTTCCACATGTACAAATTACAGGGTCAGGCTCCAAGGGTGTCATGCCTTTTATTACAAAAACCAATAACTTAAATCACTTCTGTACAAAGTCAGTAGGACTCTTGTCCCAATGAGTAATCTAAGCTTCCATCCCCATCTCAGGAGAGGTCAGGAGTCTTGGCCCAGAGGTTCTGAGGACCACTAACGGATGGCCAGACAGCTGGAGCACCATGTCAAACCAAGAAAGGCCAAGAGGGGTTGTGGTGAGGGAGGGGCCCCAGAGCCCATCTTGTTGGGCCACAGCCAGCTTATTCCAGGGGAGCTGAAGCCTGCCTATACAGACTGCCCCCCATCCCGGGAGCACTGGGTCACCCCTGGGAACATCTGGCCCAAGTCAGGGCTGCCAGCCTCTGCCCCACCTACACTTGATCTCAGCCTGGGCTGGAATAGGTTGACTCAGCAAAAGCATGTCCTCAAGGAGGCCAGCGATGTCAATGTCTCCAATGATCGGGCGGAAGAAGAGGTCCCCAAGCAGGCTGGGTGAGATGGACTTGAGGGTGGAGGCTGTGAGGAGGACACGGGCCAAGCGGCCTTGGCCAGCGGGGCAGCAGGGCTCCAGAACCTCCCACAGTGCATGGTGAGCCTCTTGCTGCAGGTGTCCGATGTGGGAGGAAGCATGGAGGCCTGGCACGTCTGTGGGCAGAGAGGGGGAAGAGGGCGGCTGAGTACCCCACTCCCAGGCAGCAGTACTGACCCAAGACCTGAGGTCACTGGTTTTGTCTTTGAGGCCCCATTACTACCTCTTCCATTTATTTATTTATTTATTGGTCCTTTTATGGGGCAGCCCAGAGTAATGGTTAAGAGCCAGGCTGCCTTTTTGAATCCTATGCTGTTACTTATTAGCTGCATGACCTCAGATAAATTAATATCTGTTCCTCGGTTTCCTCATCTGTAAAATGGGGATAATAACACCTATCTCCTAGGCATGTTAGGAAGTTTAAATCAGCTAGTATCTGCAAAACCCTTTTAACTGGGCCTAGCATATGGTGAATGTAATATGAATATTCATCACTATCACTAGTATTTGTTACTATAGTTTATATATTCCATGAGGTCTTTTTGGTGAGGAATTTTCATCTTACATTTTCATTCTTCTCTATGGGGTCTTTCTGAACCCACAGAGTTTTACCTGTGACTGAGGCACAGCTGTGTCTGCCCATCTTCCCGGAGGGTCAAGGGCAAGTTTCTTAAGCAGAGTGGCAAGGACCAGCCTCTGGAGTGAATAAACCTGAATTCCCACCCCTGCGTTGGTTCTACGACGCTGTGTGACCTTCAGCAATTCACTTAACCTCTCTGAGCCTCTTTTGTCGGTGACTTTCAGCGATAATGAGGACCCAAAGAGATAATAGGTGTCAAGCCCTCAGAAGGCGCCTTCCCTGGCTGGGCCCCCATCCAGGAGTGTCTGGAAGCTCACCAGGATTGAAGAGGATGGTCTCTTTCAGGAAGGCATATTCCTTGGGGCCCAGCTCCAGGCTCCAGAAGGACTCCAGGCAGCCCCGAAGCCACTGCACCGCTGCCAGTGAGGGTTGGGGCCGATCCGGCAGCTGGCCGCCGCCTGTGCTGCTACTGGGCTCCTCCAGCAAGATCTTCTTGAGTATGCTGGGGACCGGGGCCTCGGCCACCTCAAAAGTCACAGTGTCTTGGGCCAACCCCAGCAGGAAGAGGGGGCCCCAGCAGCCCCGCAGCAGCCGCTGCTGATCCTGAGGGGGCAGCTGGCAGAAGGCCGGCAGATTCCTGAGGAAGCCTACTGTCCTGGCCAGAACATCCAAGGCCTCCCGGCAGGTGCGATGCGGAGCGCACAGCCGGACCGGCCGATGCTGTCTGCACAGGCAGTGACTCCGAGCCGGGGGCACAGAGGGCCTAGCCCTGAGGCTAGGGCTCAGAAGCGCGTACAGAATGGCTGGGCGGCCTGCAGCACCCTGGCATGGGCAGGTCCCTGGCTGGCTGGAGCTCATGGTTGAGGAGCTGCTCTTCCTTCCTCCTGGCCCTCCCGCCCTCCGCTCTGCCCCACTGGGTGCTATATATATCCCCAGTGGGAGGGACGGTGGAGTGGAGGGGATGGCCTGACAACCTTGACTCCAGAAGTCATGTTCATTGAAAAAAAAAAAAAAATCCTGCACCGGCCTGCAGGATTGGTGGGGAAGTGGCAGGGGAGGAGGTTTTGGGAGTTCCACGTGGCGCTGATACTGCCTCAGTCAATGAAGCACCCTGTGCAGGACACAGGGCCACCTGCCCGCCCGCCGCGCTGCCCCTTATCGGATGACTCAAGTGAATAAACAGGGTCATTAACCTGGGCTGTACCAGGGCACCAAGGCCTCAGGAGCACAATCAGCAGGTGGCCATCGCAGGTGTCCCTACTGGTGCCTGCAGGACTCTCACTAAGCTTGGAAGCCAGCCCCGGAGCTGGACGAACCTTGAATGCAAGGCCCAACCTGGAAGTGCCTTATCACTGACTTGTTTGCCTAACCTTGGGGCTTTGCTCCTGTTGTTGGTAAGGAACAGGCTATGGGGAAGGGAGCCAGGACCCCAGGGGGCTGGGAGGACTTTGCCCACTGTGCAGGCTAGGAGGCCTCCCTCCCCTGACTCCAGTTCTGGGGGCCCTGCAGAAATAAGGTCCTTAAGAACTCTCTCTCCTCAGCTTGGATTCCGAAAGTTCCTGAAAGGCTGTATCTGCCGAGAAGTCCTAGCAGAATGCTAATGAAGAACGGCTGCTATTTACTGAGTGCCTGCTGTATGCCCTTCCCGTTCTAATCCTTAGAGCTTCCCCAGGAGGCAAGATTCTTACTTTTTGAAACTCAAAGAGGTGAAGTGACTTGCCCAAGGTCACACCACTAAGAAAGACCAGAGCCCAGATCTTGTTCCCCTAGACCCACTGGCCCAGTGGTGCAGCCCAAGCTGCGTGACCTTAGTTTCCCAGAGCTAGTGGCCACCTGGGTCCCCACCTTGAAGCTGCCTGGTCTACAGACGTTGCCTACTTATCATCTGGGCAGACATGTTGCGCTGCCGCCAGCCACATGGCAAATCTGTCCTGGGCGTCTGTCTCTGGATGGTGGGGCATGGGGTGTGAGAGAGGGTGGGAAGGTCCTCGGCTGTGTCGTGTCCGTGGACCTTGGCAAGCCCAGCTTGGCAAGCCTTCTGCTAGCACACTGTCGGGCAGCCATCACCACCCTTGGCACTGGCTCCTGGCTCTATCATTTTCCAGGTGTGTGACCTTGGGCTGATCCCTGTGGGCCTCAGGTGCTTCATCTGGGACAATAACAAAATGAGGTCTTGGACTTGAAATGCCAAGCAGTCTCTGGCATAGGGTGAGAGGACTTTCCTCCTCCCTCTCCTCTGCCTGAGGGAACCAAGACCCAGCAGACAAACACGTGTGCATCTTTCATTCGATTGTGAGTGATCTTAATCCTTTCACTTTCAAAGTTCCTCTCGTATCCTTTTATCTCCCTGAGTCTTTGGAGTTCCCTCCACGGAGACTCTGGAGTCATACTGCCTGGGTTCTAATTCTGCTTTATCACTTAATGACCATTGGACAAGTCACTTTATATTTCTGTGCCTCAGTTCCCTCATCTTCAAAAGGCACAAAAAAGGCCAATAGTGGATAGCAGTTGTATGGGGCCTGACACTTAGACAATTTGGCGGTTCCCTCTTCAGGAATAGAAAATCAGGAATGAAAGTGAATATTTAAAATGAGAAAATTGAGGCAGGGGCCACCTGGCTAGTTCAGTTGGTAGAGCAGGTTCATTCTTGATCTTGGGGCAGAGAGTTCAAGCTTCACGTTGGGTGTTGAGATTACTTAAAAATAAAAAAAAAAATCTTTTTTTAAAAAATATTATTTATTTATTTATTTGGCAGAGAGAGAGAGACCACAAGTAGGCAGAGAGGCAGGCAGAGAGAGAGGAGGATGCAGGCTCCCCGCCAAGCAGAGAGCCCGATGCAGGACTTGATCCCAAGACCCTGAGATCATGACCTGAGCCGAAGGCAGAGGCTTAACCCACTGAGCCACCCAGGTGCCCCTAAAAAAAAAATCTTTAAAATAACATAGGGGCACCTGGATGGGTCAGTGGGTTAAACGTCTGCCTTCGGCTCAGGTCATGATCCCAGGGTCCTGGGATCAAATCCTGAGACTGGCTCCCTGCTCAGTGGGGAGCCTGTTCTCTCTCTCTGTCTGCCGCTGTGCTTACTTGTGCTCTCCTCTCTGTCAAGTAAATAAATAAAACCTTTAAAAATAAAGAAAATAAAATGACCAAACAAATCATGACCAATCACAAACTAAAATAAGCTGACTGAAAATCAAAATACTTTGATTAATTATTGATGATATTTGCCTATTTGTTTTAGCTGCGCGTTTTTGCTTGCCTCTTCACATGAGATTTATTTTGAAACCATCACAAACACAGAAAGGTTGCAAGTACAGTACAGGGATTTTTTTTCAACTTGAACCATTTAAGAGTAAATTGCCAACCCGCTGCCCATTGCTTTCAAATACTTGAGTGTATAATTCCTGCTTTTTTTTTTTTTAAAGATTTTATTTATTTATTTGACAGAGAGAAATCACAAGTAGATGGAGAGGCAGGCAGAGAGAGAGAGAGAGAGAGGGAAGCAGGCTCCCCGCTGAGCAGAGAGCCCGGTGCGGGACTCGATCCCAGGACCCTGAGATCACGACCCGAGTGGAAGGCAGCGGCTCAACCCACTGAGCCACCCAGGCGCCCCTATAATTCCTGCTTTTAAGAACATTCCTCTACAGGGTGCCTGGGTGGCTCCGTGGGTTAAGCCTCTGCCTTCGGCTCAGGTCATAATCTCTGGGTCCTGGGATCCAGCCCCCAATCAGGCTCTCTGCTCAGCGGGGAGCCTGCTTCCCCCTCTCTCTCTGCCTGCCTCTCTGTCTACTTGTGATCTCTGTCTCTGTCTCTGTCTCTCTCTCTCTGTCAAATAAATAAATAAAATTTTAAAACTTTAAAAAAATATTTATTTATTTATTTATTTATTTATTCGGAGGGTGGCGGAGAGAATCTTCAGGCAGACTCTCTTCGGCGAGTAGAGGGCCTCCCCCCTCTGTGGGGCTTGATCTCACTACCCATGGGATCATGACCTGAGTTGATACCAAGAGTCAGAGGCTTACCGACTCAGCCCCCCAGGTGCTCCTTTTTTTTGTTTTTTTCTTTTTAAACATCTTATTTATTTGAGAGAGAGAGAAAGTGGGTGGGGGAAGAGCAGAGGTGAGGGACAAGCCGACTCTGCACTGTGTGGAGCCCAACACGGGGCTTGATCTCATGACCATGAGCTCCTGACCTGAGCTGAAATCAAGAGTCAGATGCTCAACCGATGAGCCACCCAGGCGCCCCACTGTTGTGTTCTTTTTGATACATTTTATTAGGTAGCACGTATTTCCATCTGTCCCGTGTTTCACTTTGGTCACTTGATGTCTGCCAGGCTTCTCCACTTACTTACTCTTTTCCCTTTATAAGGAACTGGTAGTTTGTGAGGAGGTATTTTGAAACTATGCAGATATACCTTTTTTTTAAAAAAATATTTTATTTATTTTGATAGGGAGAAACAGTGAGAGAGGGAACACACGGAGGAGGAGTGGGAGAGGGAGAAGCAGGCTTCCTGTTGAGACGTGAGCTTGATGCAGGGCTTGATCCCAGGACCCTGGGATCACAACCCAAGCCAAAGGCAGACACTTAAGGACTGAGCCACCCAGGCATCCCTGGGTATACCGTTTCCTAGTTTGAATGTATTATTTATTTATTATTTTTCAAAGATTTTATTTGTTTGAGTGAGCTATCGAGAGAACATGAACAGGGAGAGGAGCAGAGGGAGAGGGAGAAGTAGACTCCCCACTGGGCAGGGAGCCCCATGTGGGGAGGGATCCTGGGACCCTGGGATCACAACCTGAGCCAAAGGCAGATGCTTAACCAACTGAGCCACCCAGGCACCCCTATGTGTGTGCATTTAGTTATGAACTCATGTTCTCCTCTTTTGTTTAATAGCTTGTAATCTATTATTATCATTATTTTTTAATGCTCAGATTGTCACAGATTAGTCCAATGGGAGCTTCTTTAAGCTGGAGTCTGTCCCTTTGACATGCCCCATTATTCTGTGACTATCTTTTGTTTTCTGATATAACAAGATACCTCTTGGGGCGCCTGGGTGGCTCAGTGGGTTGGGCCTCTGCCTTCGGCTCGGGTCATGATCCCGGGGTCCTGGGATCGCCCCGCATCAGGCTTTCTGCTCAGCGGGGAGCCTGCTTCCCCCTCTCTCTCTGCCTGCTGCTCTGCCTACTTGTGATCTATGTCTGTCAAATAAATAAATAAAATCTTAAAAAAAAAAAAAAGAAGAAGATACCTCTTTTCAAGCCCCTAGAATCGACCAGTACTCCAAGAATCTCTGATTCAATTTTTAATGGAGTGGAATATTATTTAAAAACCGTGATCTGGGTGCCAGGATGATAATTAGAAACAAAGACCTACTCACTGTTATGAAGGTGTCATGCTTCCCAGGCCCTTCCAGAGCTAAGGAGTCTAAACACACACACCACAATTTACAGTTATATTTTTTTGAAATATTTTATTTATTTATTTGGTGAGAGAGAGAGAGGGAGAATGCACACAAGCAGGGGGGAGTGGGAGACAGAGAGAGAAGCAGGCTCCTTGCTCACGCGGGACTCGATCCCAGGACCTCGGGATCATGACCTGAGCTGAAGGCAGATGCTTAACCGATTGAGGCACCCAGGCATGCCCTCAGTTATATTTATTTCTATATCTATTTATACATACTAAAAATTTTTTTAGTTCAGACTATCACCTGAAATTCTAATCCATATGCGAGGGTTCATTCTAGGTCCCCCCCTTCTATATTTATACCTCCCTTCCTCAACACCAAGAAATCTGGCTTCCGTTATTCTGAATTCCTTCACTTTTTGGATCAACCCCTATTTCTAACCAATCTCCCATCTTTGCCACGACCCCATCCCCTATGAAATGCCCTCCTCACCCCACTTGGGCTCTAATACCTTGTGTCAGGATGCCTCCTCCCACTCAGGGACGCCTTCTTCACTTTGCTGGACCCCATGCCATGTGGACACCCTCTTTACCCTGCTGGGGCTCTGACTTTTGCTCTGGGCCACAGTGGCTCCCTCCCCCTCGGTCACATGCTTCCCTCCTGTTCTGCTCTGCTTAATCGTTTTAGGACTGAAATTTTCAGGACAAGAAGGAAGGTGAAGAAGTAAAATTGTCCATGAATCTTAAAGTAAAATTCTCCAGTGAAAATGGAGAGGTGATTCTGTCTTTCCTCTTGCATGGTTGATCAAAAACAAGTTTTAGGAGCACCTGGGTGGCTCAGTCAGTTAAGCGACCGACTCTTGGTTTCTGCTCAGGTCATGATCTCAGGGTCCTAGGATTGAGCTCTGCATCAGGTTCCATGCTTAGCAGGGAGTCTGCTTGTGGATTCTCTCTCCCGCTCCCTCTACCCTTCTCCCCGCTTGCATGTGCTGTCTCTCTCTCACTCTGTCTTAAGTAAATAAATACATCTTTTTAAAAAAACCATGTTTTCTTCTCTCTCTCTCTCTCTCTTTTTCTTTAGTAATGGATAAACATGTTTTCTTCTTGATAGCCAGGATATGTAAACATGCCATTTCACACATAGATGTTTCTGATACTTGTAGTGCTTAGAGGTGTGTAGTCGGAATTTTGATAAATTCTACTTTGTGTAATTACTATCAAAAAAGAAAGATATGCATGGAGTATTTGTAATTGCGTAGGCTGCATATTCCTTATAGGAGAGAACTTCCTTCCTGAGTTGGCGTCACTATTAAATGACAGACAATTTAGTGATGATTGAAAGAATTTTGCAGAGATTGGCTTCTTGCTCTTTACAGATCCTTCTTTCTCCCCCACCACCCACGTCCTTCCAGGTGTCTTGGGAATCATTCATATTGGGAAGTGGGATAGGGTGGAAAGAAAGGGTGGTCTTAAGCAATTGTAGTTTTAAAATTTTATTTTTGTGGGGCACCTGGGTGGCTCAGTCCTTAAGCCCCTACCTTGGGCTCAGGTCATAATCTCAGGGTTCTGGGATCAAGCCCCACATCGGGCTCCGTGATCAGTGGGAAGCCTGCTTCTCCCTCTCCCACTTCCCCTGCTTGTGTTCCCTCTCTCACTGCCTCTCTCTCTCTGTCAAATAAATAAATAAATAAATAAATAAATAAAATTTTTGCGAATTAAAAAGAATACATATGTATTATATATAATATAACATACAAGGCTATATCTACTTCTGTCTATCTAGAAGACATTGCTGGTTCTCTCCCAAGACCTTGGATGTACTCGTGAAGCTTCATGGAAAATCTACCCGTAGTAGCATCTTTTCTGGGTGTTTGTCAGGACACCAAGAGACCAAGAACTTGGCACACAGCCAGTGCTCTGTGAAGGAAGGGCAGTGGTCGTCACTATTGTTGTTGGTCTCACCGCATTTTCTAGAGGAGGCAGTTGAGGAGGAGACCCAGAGAAGAGAGATCTCTTGGCTGGGGGTGGGGTGTGTACGGTAAAGCTGGACCCCCCAGGTTTCATCTTGCGTTTTTGTTTGTTTGTTTTTGTTTGCACAAAATCAGTGGAGAACTGTGTTTTCTGAGCATTGTGTGTGGCCTGAAGACCAAGGTGTCAGTTGTGGCGGTCCTGGAGGACAAGGAACAGCCTCAGCAGGGCTCTCTCAGCCTGGGGCGTGACTGAGGCTATCCTCTCAAGGGGGTGGGAGGCCTCTGTGGGGGAGATGGCCCATCAGCAGCCCTCTGCCCGGGTCCTGCCTTCATTCTGAAGGCAGAAACACAGGTCAACCTTCGGGAGTCCCCATTCAAGGGGGAGTCTTCAGTCTGTTGGAGAGACACAGGCCAGCCCTGAAGGGTCCCCATTCTGAGGAGGGAGAGACAGTCCTGATTTCAGTAGTTCCAAAAGGGGATGTGGGGCACCCACACCAACAATGGACAAGGATGCTAAAATGGGGCAGCTGGGCAGAGTAACTTGAATCTGGAAGGCTTTCTGGAGGAAAAGTTCCTGACAACACTCTCCCTGTACAGCACTCTCTGGTTTACAAAGTATTTTCACTGCAGTGATCTCAGTTAATCCTCAAACGACAAAGGGATGAAGGGGTTCCTACCCAAGCAGGAGCAACAGTCATCATCATCCCAAGAATTATAATGACTGAGGCTTATTGAGCATCTACTGTGTGTCAGGCACTGGGTGGGTGTCATCTGTGAAATTAAAGGGAACCCCATAAGATAATGGATATAAAAATGCTCTGCAGTCCTATGGCCGGGGTGCCCATGTTTGCTCCCCTTGTGTACAGAGCCCTCAGACTAACTGAGGGGCCAGCTATAAGTAATATACAAGTAATTACAGAGGATGAGCACAGGGCATTTTGAAAGCAAGAATCATGGAGGTAGGGACTTAATCTGTACATCAGGGTTAGTAAAAGGCCTCACAGAGGAAGTGGCATTTCGGTTGAGACCTGATGGACAGAAAGAAGTTGACTGGCAAAGGCCTCAGAACTAGGACAGAGCATTGGAGGAAGGGAAAGAAGCCAACGAGGGAGCCTGGTGAGTGAAGGGGATCCTGGGACAAAGAGTATCTGGAGAGGTGGCTAGGGCCTTGATGGTGTGACTCCTCAGAGATCATGGTTGGGAGTTTGGAACTTACCCTGAATGCAGTGGCAATCCATAAGAGCTAATTTTAAGCAAAAGAGTAATAAGCTCTGGCTTGTCTTATAGAAGAATTGCTTAGGCTGCTGAGTAGAGGATGGACCAGAAAGGGACAAGAAAGGAGGTAAGGGGACAAGCTAGGATGTGAGAGTTGATGCTGGTTTGGACTAGAGTAACAACACCTTGCTTCACACAGCAAGGTGAGAAGGGGAAAGAGGATATAGTTTGGAGGAAAAGCTGACAAGGCTTACTAATGGATTAGATGAGACTAGATTCTGGCCTGTGCAAACAGGTGGATGAGTGGAGCTTTGGGCTTGGGCAAATTGGTGCTAGAAGGGGTCATCTTACTCAGTGGGGATTTGGGGAAGAATTAATTTGTGTGTGTGGGGAGAATATCGATGTTGGCCATGTTAGTTTTTTTTTAAAACAATAATTCTTCAATATAATCAAATTCCTAGTCAGAGTTCAAATTTTATATTGTCTCATAAAATTATAAATTTCTTTATTGTAGTAAAATATATGTTAAATTTACCATTTTAACCATTTTTAAGTATACAGTTCAGTGGCATTAAGTACATTCACATTGTTGTGTAACCACCACCACCATGTGTCTCCAGAACTTCATCACCTTCCCAAAGCCAAGGCGAGTTTTGAGATACCTATCAGTCATCAAGGGGAGTTGTCCAGGAGGTAGTTAGAAGAACCAGGAGCTCAGGCAAGGTCTGGGCCAGAGATACCATGAGATCACCTAAGAAGAAAGTGTAGAGAGGGAAGATGAGAGAGCAAAGGACAGAGCCACCAACATTTACTAGTCTAGGTAGAAGAGGACACTGAGAAAGTGTTAGTGCAGTGGAAAGAAAACCAGGTCAGTGTGGTGACAGAAGCTCCATTAGTTTGCGAGGGAGGGCTGCCATAATAAAATAGCCCAGACAGTGTGACTTATGCAACAGAAATGTATTTTCTCAGTTCAGGAGGCTGGAAGTCCAGGATCAAGTGTTTGCTTTCTCACACAGCCTCTCTCTTGGGCTTGCAGAAGGCTGTCACCCATGGCCTTTCCTTTGTGTACCCATGATGTCCTGGGGATCTCTTCCTCTTCTTGTAAGGACACTCTTTCAGTTGTGATTAGGGCCCCATCCTTGTGAATTCATTCAACCATAATTACCTCTTTAAATGGCCCTTTCTCCAAAATGTCACATTGGGGGTTTCAACATATGAATTTTGGGGAACACAATTCCATTATCAGAAGCCTAAGGGGGGGGGAAGTGTTTATTTCTTAAGGTTTTATTTATTTGGTAGCGAGGGAGAGAACACACAAGCAGGAGGAGCAGCAGGCAGAGGGAGAGGGAGAAACGGGTAGAGGGAGAGGCAGACTCCCTGCTGAGCAGAGAGCCTGACCCAGGGGCTCAATTCCAGGACCCTGGGACCATGACCTGAGCCAAACACAGATGCTTAACTAAATGAACCGCCCAGGCGCCCCCCCCCCAAATGTTTCTAGAAGGGGTAAACTAAGTCAAATGCAGCTGAGAAGTTGAAGAAAATAATAGTGGTCCATGGGCTTTGGCAACACAAGGTCATTGTACCCTTGGCTAGTCTTTTCAGAAATAACTAATTAGAATAAACTGAGGAAAGATGGAAGGTAACAAAGGGAAAAGAGAAGTATAGCAATGTTTTCAGCTTTTGCTGAAAACGAGAACTGAAAATTGTGGTGGTAGAAAGAGAAAAGGGGGTCACAGAACAGTAAAAAAAAAAAAAAAAAAAAAAAAAAAAAAAAAAAAAGAATGACAATAGAGCATGTTTGTAAGTTGAAGGGAATGATCCAGAAGAAATTTGTGATGCAGGAAATTTTAAATTAAAACAAAGTGGGGGGATAGTAACAAGACTAAGATGATTAAATTCACTGCAAACATGGAGGGGTTGGCCTTAGATAGCTGGGACATGTCCCCCACATTAATAAAAGTGAAGGTCATATACAGCAACCATTACATAATTTGCAGAGCCCAGTGCAAAACGTGTTGTCTCTTGTTCAAAAATTAAGATTTTCAGCACTGCATCAGAAGAACATTAAAACCAAGCACGGAGCGCTTTCAAGACCGAGGCCCGCACGACTCTACAGTTTGTAATTCCAAGAAGCTGGTCCTGGCGATGATGACAGAGGTAGGCTATCCTTCAGACTTGAGCCTTCTTTCTGGGCCTCCATTGCCTCATGGAAACATTGGAGTTGATAACTAAAGACATTTTCAGTTCCACCGTTCAATAAAATGGTAAATTACTCTAGAGGCAGAAGCGCCGTTTGTCCTTTTTTTCAACTCCACCAGAACGTAGCTCAGGATTTTCTGGAAAGCTCCAATCATCTGGTGACCATAGCAACTCACGCCAAACTCCGGGACCCTGGGCTCCGCCCACCGCCTCCCTGGACGCGCTCGTCGATTGGCTCAGCGAGTCGACCAATGGTGGGTGAAGCGGGCTGTTTGCCGCGCAGTCACTGGTCGCGGGCCGGGAGGGAGGCGGGAAGAGAGGGCGAGAAGGCGGGCCTGGGCGGTGCGGCGCGTGCGTGTTTCCGGCTCCGCTGCGGAAGGCGGACGACTGGAGCGGTTGGGCCGGACACGACACGAAGGAACCGGGAGAGCGCGGGACGCGAGTGAGGTGCTAGGATCTCGGAGCGTGGCTAGTGGCAGGCGCGATGGGCGGAGAGCAGGAGGAGGAGCGGTTCGACGGCATGTTGCTGGCCATGGCGCAGCAGCACGAGGGCGGCGTGCAGGAGGTAACGGCCCGCGCGGCGTCGGCCTGGCCTGGTGTCGCCGCGCTCGCCCACCCGCGCGGCCCTAGACACCCTCACTCCACTTCCCTGCCTTCGGGGGCCGAGATCCACCCTAGGGCTTCGCGGGTTCTTGTGATCCTCCTCCATTCCCACTATGTCCCAGCTTCCGGTCTGGCCTCCCCACCGCACTTCTGTCCCGGGCCCCCGGCGCCGCACTGGAGTCTTAGGAACTGACTAAGACTCGGCTAAGGAGTCTTAGCAACTCCTGCGTCTCCGAACGCGGCCCTGGAAATCCCGCAGCGCTCCCCGTAGCTGGTCCCCCAGTCTTACACATGCTTCCGGCCTCATTTCCTCTCTGATGGCCGCCCCCGAAGAGCAGTTCTTAGGATGAACCATCCTAGACTTCGGGATTTGCATCTATCAAGACTGAGATCGAGCCGACGAATGTGCGTGTGGGGGGGTGGGGTGGAGGTGGGGGGGGTGATGTTAGCACGTGGTCCTTTCAGGCCTTGAATGGGGAATAGGAAGCCTGGGTTCACACTTTGTTTCCACCACCTACCCACAAGGGACCTTTGCACATCTGCAAGGCTCAGTTCCTTTGTCTTTGAGACAGAGCTATGAATCTCGTATTTTCTGAGTAGTGAGGAGAGTAGTGTCTTGAAGTGAAGGACAGTAATGAATTGTCAGTAATGTTCCAGACACTCCCCGCACTGGGTCCTAGGTATATAGATGCGAGCAGAAGTCTTTCCTTGCCCTGATGGAGCTTGAAAAGAGCTTTTCAAAAGCATAATCGTGCATACTGACCACACAGTAACACACAGACCAACTGGTATAGATTCTATGGAGTTGGTGTTTTGGACCAAAAACATGGAAAGTTAGAAGTAGGAAAGCCTGTCAAGAACTCTCATTCTGAAAAGAAACCAAAGGAACTTGCTCAAAATCACCCACCGTGTTCCTGACTTAGGACCACATTCCTTAGGCCCACTTGCTTTCCACAGTTTATTGCTGATTCTTTATCTCACTGGGAACATGTTTTCTTTGAGCTTTCCATTCCCATTCTTTTACCCAGGTCTGGGTGGAAACCGAGGACTCCCAAACCCTTTGAATTGGGCAGTTACTAATCTGCATGTGTGTAAAGATTCCCTCCCCCGTCCTCCTAAATTGTTGACCCTAAATTGGATTTGGGAGTGCGTTTTTGAGTGAATCAAAAAAGTATCTAAAAGTAGAAATTCAACCATGAAGATTAAGTTCTAGCATCAGCCTTAGAACCACTCGTTTGAGTAAATAAAAGGGCTTATATATGCTAACTCTAGGTCACCACTAGATCTTTTCATTCAGCAGAAGTTTTAGTGAGCATATGCACTGAGCCAGATCTGGTGCCAAGCTTTGGGGATGAAGAAGCCACCGTTCATCATACCTAGGTGTGAGGAGTACATTCTGGCAGGAGGTCTCTTGCTCTGGGTGGGACACTGCTCAAGGCCCTCACCTCCAGTGTCTCACTGGATCCTCACTAGGTTCCTAGAAATGGGTCCCGCTGCTATTTCTGTTCTAGAGTTAAGAAACTTCCCCAGGATGACAGCTAATATGTATCGGTCTGATACTCAAACCCATGTGCTTACCCACTTGAATACTCTGGTTAACTGGCCAGAGTTCGTTGGTTTTACCCTTTGAAGTGGCTTCATTTGCTCCCCTCTTTGGCTGTGCCCTAGTAACTCAGGCAGTGCCAGTCTGGATGGACTTTTTAGTACCTGGAAGGAAAGCCGGGCCTAGGTGTTTCAAGCCCTGGATGCAGAGGAGTATTCTATATCCTTAGGCTGTTTCTAGCACCTCAAAGAATGTGAAATGCATGTACACATATGCAGGAGAAATGAAAAATCTGTCTCTTGGGCGATCTGAATAAGGTTGGGCTTCCTAGTGGAAGTCACTAAGGTCGGGCCTGTTGGGGAGGCTGTCTCCTCAGATGAGAGGCTCAGGGTGAAACAGTCCAGTCACGAGCTCCCTCCTGGACTAGAATCTGGTTTCTGTGCACTTGAAGGGTTCCTGATAATGGCATCTCCACAGCTTCGGTTTCCTTCTGTCTTTCAGCTTGTCAACACTTTCTTCAGCTTCCTTCGACGCAAAACAGACTTTTTTGTTGGAGGAGAAGAAGGAATGGCAGAGAAGGTGAGTGTTGGAGCCTGTGGTCCCTTTGGAACCTCTGTTTCTTCAGAAGAAAAGCTCACCTGATCTTACCTTGGCATGGTAATAACCTTCAGTGGAGTAAAATGCCAAGGGTGAAGAGTTGGAGAAGGGAAGCAAACTGTCATGTACTGAAGCCCTTCTCCTTGCCAGGCGCTTTACCTACCCCTATTTCCCATGATCCTTCGGTGGCTTCAGTAGGGCAGGTGTTACTATTCCCATTTTGCAAATGAAGAAATTGGCTCAAAGTGTTTGGCACTTTGTCCAAAGTCTGTCTGTCTGTTTTGTTTGTTTGTTTTAAAGGTTTATTTATTTGAGAGCAAGAGTAAGTGTGCACATATGCACATGTATGAGCTGGGGGGAGGGGCCAAGGGTGAGGGAGAGTCTTAAGCAGACTCGCTGGCTGAGCTCAGAACCCGCCTCTAGGCTCGATCTCACAGCCCTAAGATCACGACTTGAGCCGAAACCAAGAGTGGATGCTTTACCAACTGCGCCACCTAGGCTGTGGGACTTTGTCCAAAATCTTGAGCTAAGCTGTAGAAGAGCCAGGGTTGGAACCAGACTCTGTTGTAAAACTGCCTTCTGCCCTTGACACCACACTTCTTGGTTCCTTTTGCATCAAGGAGGTTTTATCTGATTAGCTGAGATGAGAGTGGGCATGTTAGAAATTGAGCTTAGAAAATAAATGCAGGGGGTGCCTGGGTGGCTCAGTGGGTTAAAGACTCTGCCTTCAGCTCAGGTCGTGATCCCAGGGTCCTGGGATCGAGCCCCACATCGGGCTCCCTGCTCAGCGGGGATGTGCTTCCCATTCTCTCTCTGCCTGCCTCTCTGCCTACTCATGATCTCTGTCAAATGAATTAAAAAAAAAAAAAAAAAAGAGGGGAAAAAAAAGAAAATAAATGCAGGAAAACTTAAAGCCATCCAGTTCCAATCTTCCCAGGCACTGTGACCCGAAGTTCATGGATTTGGGTATTGCGCTTTGTGCTACAGGCTTTGAGACCTTGAACTTCCTTTTGATTCCTTAGGTTATAGCTATATTTTTGAAGATTGGTAAGTCATGAAAATGTTACCTCACTGAAGGACTTTTAGGACCTTGTTACTTGTTTTCACTCACAGAGACATGGTGACAAGGAGGAGACATTTTGCAAACTGCTTTCTGTGGCTTCAGGGATCTGACAAGCTGGAATGTTCTATACTGTGTCTTGATGATCTGAGGCTACTCTGTTATGGACACAGTAGCCTGGGAGTGGAGAGTCCTGGGATCTTGGCCCAGCTATGTGGGTTGGTTGATTTCCCATTGGTACTGTGGTTCTTTCAGTCTGTATGTCTGCAAAATGGAAGAAGGACCTGCCTGTAGGCTCCTTCTGGCTCCAATGTTCTTTCTGTGTTAGCTCAGCACCTCCTGTTTTTCAGTGGCCAAGACTGCCTTCTAATAGTCATTCATTCAATGAATATTTATCAGACACTTAATGCTTTGTTTGTGGTAGGTATTATACCAGCTCCTTTGGGATTACAGAGGTGAATACAGATGCGGTTTTTGTTTTCATGGATCTCACGGTGCAGCACCTTGCCCCTGCCCCCAAAACATGTAAGTCATGGGAGTTAGGGAAAAGCCCTGGGAGCGTTAAGTGCGGACTAACCTAGGATGGGGGTTCAAGGGAGACTTTCTGAGGCAGTGGTGCTTGAAGTTTGAAGGATGAGTAAGAGGTAGCTGCATGAAGGGAGAGAGGTGAGTGATACAAAGAAGAGATATTGGGGCGCCTGAGTGGCTCCTTTGGTTAAGTGTCCACGACTCTTGGATTTGGCTTGGATCGTGATCTCGGGGTCATGAGATGGAGCCCACATTGAGCTCTGTGCTCAGCTAGGAGTCTGCTCGACAGACTCTCTCTCCCTATCCTTCTGCCCCCCTGCAAATAAATGAAATCTTTTTAAAAAGTGGCATCTTGGGGCGCCTCGGTGGCACAGTGGGTTAGGCCTCTGCCTTTGGCTTGGGTCATGACCTCAGGGTTCTGGGATCGGGCCTCACATCGGGCTCTCTGCTTGGCGGGGAGCCTGCTTCCCCCTCTCTCTCTGCCTGCCTCTTGCTGGCTTGTGATCTCTCTCTCTCTGTCAAATAAATAAATAAAATCTTTAAAAAAAAGTCTGGGGATGATGGTAGCTGCCGTACATTGGATGTGTGCTGGATGTGAGCATTAAGTGGGGACTAACCTAGGATGGGGGCTCCTTGGTTCTTTGTTCCTTAGAACCAAAGCTGTTCCCAAGAAAATTGGTCAGACTCAGGGGCAGGCAAAAACCTGTCCAGCCTTCCCACCTGGTCTCCATTTGTAACACAATAACTTATAAATTGGTGCTTACTGTGTGCAGGCCACCAGCTACATCATTTTCAAGTGCAGTGGTTAGGAGCATGGGCTCTGGAGTCAGCCAGATGTGAGTTAGAATCCCAGTCCCTGGTCCATCACCCACCTCCCTGCCCAGCAACTTTGTGACATTGGTGAATCATATTTTCTTATCTGTAAAGTGGTCTTTTTCTTTTTTTTTTAATATATTTATTTATTTGACAGACTGAGATCACAGAGAGGCAGGCAGAGAGAGAGAGAGAGGAGGAAGCAGGCCCCCCGCTGAGCAGAGAGCCCGACACGGGGCTCTATCCCAGAACCCCGGGATCATGACCTGAGCCGAAAGCAGAGCCCTCAACCCACTGAGCCACCCAGGCGCCCCTGTAAAGTGGTCTTAATCTTTATCTCATAGGGCTGTTGTGAGGGTAAAAAGAGGTCATGTGGATAAAGTGGCTGGTGTTTGAGTATACAAGTTTATGGTGTGTTTGGTGGTTTTTTTTTTTTTTTTTTTTTTTGAAAGATTTTATTTATTTATTTGACAGAGAGAGTGAGCACAGGCAGATAGAGTGGCAGGCAGAGGCAGAGGGAGAAGCAGGCTCCCTGCTGAGCAAGGAACCCGATTCGGGACTTGATCCCAGGAGGATGGGATCATGACCTGAGCCGAAGGCAGCTGCCCAACCAACTGAGCCACCCAGGCGTCCCCATGGTGTGTTTTTTTAAGATTTATTTATTTGAGAGAAAGAGAGTGCACCAAGGAAGGGACAGAGGGCGGAGAGGAAGAGGTAGAGAAGCAGACTCCCTACTCAGTGGGGAACCTGATGCGGGGCTTGATCTTGTGACCCCAAGATCATGACCTGAGCTGTAATCAAGAATTCGACTCCCAACCAGCTGAGCTGCCCAGGTGCACCAAGTTCATGGTCTTTTTTTTTTTTTTTCAAAGATTGTATTTATTTGACAGTGAGAGGGAAAGAGAGAGCACAAGGGGGGGCAGTGGCAGGGAGAGGGAGAAAGCAGGCTCCCTGTTCCCCAGTGTGAAGCTCAATCCTGGGATCATGACCTGAGCCGAAGAAAGATGCTTAACTGACTGAGCCACCCAGGCACCCCCGTGCTCCTTTTTTTGAACCTCTTGGGGCCAGATGTATTTTGGGATTTGGAATTCTTTGGATTTTAGGAAGTGATACAAGACATATACTATACACAGAGTAATTTGTTACAGTGCAGTAATGTATGTAGCATATGCTACGTGAGTTAGAGGCATCCTGTAATGAAGCATTAGTATTTTTGTATCAATATTCATACCAAGTGGGAGATAGGAGGACTATAAATACCTTCAGGCCACAGACTGGTAAGTCCAAAAACACTTTTCATGGTTTTTATAGCTTTGGGGGCTAGGAATTCAGGATAAGGGATTGTGGATTTGAGGAAAGCCGTAATGATGAAATCAGTATGTTATTGACATAGGAAGAGAAAAGTGGGACAGTGAATTAGAATAGAGAACCTAGAAAAAGTCTAGCATATGAGAATTCAGTACACGTCTGATGTAGTAATTCAGTTCTGTAGGCAAAGAATGATTGAATATGTCGTTGCTGCTACAACTGGCTATTTATCTGTAAAGAACTACAAGTATACCATCTGTTTTACTCATATGTAAAAATAAATTGCAGACCAAGAAGAGTCCGGTAAGGAAAGTTAGGAAACCATATGATCTTGTGTGGGAGAGGCCTTGCAAAATTAGAAACCTGGAAGCTATAAAAGAAAAGGTAGCTTGTTGCCTCTTCAAACGTTGAAAACTGTGTGTGTCTGGCAAAAGAGACATATAAAGTTAATTGGAAAACAGTAGATTTAGAAAAAATGTTCACTACAGAGGACAGAAAATTTAATGACTAATTTAATATGCAGGAGCTTATAAATTGACAAGAAAAGGATAAGCAGAAAGTTAGGCAATTCCAAGAGGAGAAGACCCAAAGAGCATATTTCCTAGTAATCTAGGAAATCTAGAAGAAATAGTGAGATTCCCTTTTTTTTCCGGCCAAGCTGATGAAAGCATAAAAAAGACCCACAAAAAGCATTGCTTACAGGGATGTGGAAAATAGGGTAATCTTCAGATATTTCTGGTAAAAGTGAATTATTGTGGCTCTTTAAAATTTTTTTATTTTTATTTTGGATTTTATTTATTTGACAGAGATCACAAGGAGGCAGAGAGGCAGGTTAGGGGGAGGGCAGGGAAGCAGGCTCCCTGCTGAGCAAGGAGCCTGATGCAGGACTCGATCCCAGGACCCTGAGATCATAAGTTGAGCTGAAGGCAAAGTCTTAATCCACTGAGTTACCCAGGTGCTCCCCAATTTTTTATTATAAAAGATGCTCAACATCACTAATCATGGAAATAACAAATCAGCCATGCTGAAATATCACTTCACACCCATTAGGATGGCTTCTATTAAAAAAAAAAAAACAACAACCAGAAAAATCCCACGTATTGGCAAGGGTGCAGAGAAATTGGCACATTTGTGCATTATTGATGGGAATACAAAATGGTACAACTGCTATGGGAAACAGCATGGTGCTTCCTCAAAAATTAAAAATAAAACTACTGTATGGTTCAGTGATCCGGCTTCTAGGTACATACCCAAAAGAACTGAGAGCAGGTACTTGAGAGATTTGTACACCCATGTTCACAGCAGCACTGTGCACAAGAGCTGAGAGGTGGAAGCAGTTCAAGCTTCTGCTGATGGATGAGTAAAGAGTGTCATGTATATGTGTAATTGATCTAGTGGAATATTGGTCAGCCTATTAAAGGAAGACACACACTTAAGAATACTTATTGAATGAGGTCATTCATATGAAGTTCTAGAACAGGAGTGTGTTGTCTCTCGTGTGTGTTATACACACACACACACACACACACACCCTGCCCCCCCCCTTGCCACATTCAGGTTTAATATCTCCCTGTCTCTCCTGGCCAGGCTGGGGGGAACCACTCTTTACTCCCCGATCACCTAGCCTAGGTCAGGGAAAGCCTGTGCTTGGGTATGGGGCCTGTCTTCTAGAGCTAGTACAACTGTCCTCATCCCTTCCCCACTCTGCTGGGCTGTGGTTCCCGAAGATGTGTCCAGTGACCGATGCTTGGCTCTGCGACAGCCTGCCAGTTGGCATCGCAGAGTAGGCTGCATGCCCTCAGGGGTCTCTGCCTGGGCCTGGGCCTGGGTAAAGCTGGTAGGAGGAGATTGGGAGGAGGGGTCAGAGTCTGCTGTGATTGGCCTTGACTGTGCCTGGTGGTTCAGCTCTGCCCTCACCTAACCTCCAGGAGTTAGGAAGGAATAGGACAAATGGGATGTAACATGATTCACTGGAGCTGGGAGAGGGGAGGGCCCTGCGCCCGCCTCCCTGTGACCACTGGTTGGCAAATGGCTTGAGTTCAAGGTCTTCCCGATTAGGGATTTGGGACCAAGGCCCTGTGGTGGAACAGCCTCCGCTGGCGTAATTGTCTCATGACTGATTCTATTGACAGCAGAATGGCCTTCGGGTGACTCATTTCTGTTTCACATGTGCTCCATTTTGTCAACCCATTTGATTTAGGGGATGCTTTTGGTGCCCGTTAGCCTTGCAGAGGATGGAACTACCCCAGTATGGCATGAAGTTGGGAGTTCCGAGGTAACAAGAGGAATTGGCACCAAATGAATGAGAAGCCATGGGACATTTGCCAGAACCTAGGTCTAGGAGCCCATGGGTGACTTTGGTGACCCTGAGCCCCATGCAGGCCTCTCAGCTCTTGGAGACCCTTCCCTCCCTCCCACTCTGGCTCAGAGATGTTTGGAAGATGGTAAATTGACCACTGATCCTGTGGTGAGTGCCCTGCAAGGCCTGTTCCAGGTGTGTGGGTAGACACGGTTGGGTCTCCTGAGTTGGGTGTGTCCTGGGCCTGCAGGTGCGGCTCTGGAGACACTGGAGCTGGTCCTAGAGGGTGAGCAGGAGATGGCCGGATGACCTGGGAGTAGGGACAAGGACGTTCTAGGCAAAGAACAGCTTGTGCAAGATTGCTTTTTGAAAATAATGAAATAGAAGCACAGAGTGATGACCTCAGGGTCACAGAGGTAGGAGTGGTCTGGGACCTGCTGTCTAGGTATGACTCTTCTGGTCTGCTTGAGACGTGGGCAGGAGGGCTTGTTAAAAATACAGACTGTCAAGGTGCCTGGGTGGCTCTCAGTTAAGTGGCCCGGCCAACGCTTGATTTCTGCTCAGGTCTGGAACTCTGGCTCCTGGGATGGGAACTCTGGCTCCTCCGTCAGTTTCCGTGCTCAGTGGGGAGTCTGCTTCAGGATTCTCTCTCCCTCTGCCTATCTCCCCCCGGCCTCCTACCTATGCTCGCGTGCTTGTGTGCACGCTCTCGCTCAAATAAATAAATCTTCAAACAAACAAACAAAATAGGATGCTGAGCCCTACCCCAGATTCAGTAGGTCTGGAGTGGAACCACATTTGGAGACCGGTCGGTATTAACAGGTGAGCCATCTCTCCCATTGTTTTTTTATAGCATGGAATGTACTTGTTCCACCCCTAACCCGCTGACACTGGGTTAGCCTGAGTCAGGCAAGGGATGTTGGGAAGCTAACACTTTGAATGTGGCTGTGATTTGGCCGGGACCGGGCCAGCCTCTGTAAGCGTCTGTCGTGTTTGATCCTCATGACAGGTGAGAAGATCGGGGCTTAAAAGCTGTCTAAGTCCTTTGCTGGTCCAAGGCTGCACAGCCAGATAGTGACAGTGGCAGCCGGATGTGAGTTGGAAGCGTTCTGGGGAGGCACAGTGGAAGAGGAGGGATTCGATACTGATAGCTTGCAGGCTGAGGGCGGGTTCTAGCCTCTTTGCTCAAGAAAGCTCTCCCTGGGGGCACCTGGGTGGCTCAGTGGGTTAAAACCTCTGCCTTCAGCTCAGGTCATGATCCCAGAGTCCTGGGATCGAGCCCCACATCGGGCTCTCTGCTCGTCAGGGGGCCTGCTTCTGTTCCTCTCTCTCTGCCTGCCTCTCTGCCTACTTGTGATCTCTCTGTCAAATAAATAAATAAAATAAAAAAAAAAAAAAAAAAAGAACAGAAAAGAAAGCTCTCCCTGGCTCCCTGCTGATATGGCAGGTCGGGGCAGTGCTGGGGAGGCGGTGCTGGGTCTGCTGTCCTGGAGATGGTGTGCAGTGAGCGGGGCTGCGAGCTCAGGAGTTCAGCTTCTAACAGCCCAGCTCTGTCAGGAGGGACTCCAAGCAGATGAGAAGTCTGAAGTGCTTCCAGGCTAGGTCCTTTGCCAAAAATACAGTAGCCTGGTTGAGAACGCAGCCTGTCCGCCTTCCCTGTCTGTGTTTTTAGTCACTAGACTGATTTTCTTGTTGTGGTTTTTTTATTTTTTTAAATTAATTAATTAATTTATTTATTTATTTTAAAAGATTATTTATTTAACAGAAAGAGAGGTCACAAGTAGGCAGAGAGGCGGGTTGGGGGGAGCAGGCTCCCCACTGAGCAGAGAGCCCAGTGTGGGGCTGGATCCCAGGACCCTGAGATCATGACCTGAGCTGAAGGCAGAGGCCTAACCCACTGAGCCACTCAGGCGCCCCTGTTTTGTTTTTTTAAAGATTTTATTTATTTGACAGAGAGAGAGTGTGAGTGCACAAGCAGGGAGAGCGGCAGGCACAAGGAGAGGGAGAAGGAGGCTTCCTGCTGAGCTCATCCCAGGACCCCTAGGATCATGACCTAAGCCGAAGGCAGACACTTAGCCAACTGAGCCATCCAGGCACCCCTAGACTGTTTTTTTAAATAGCCACTATTTATCCCGCCAGGGACTTGCAGGTATTCTCATAACAGCTCTGAGACCGGTGTGTACAGTGTGATCCCCATTTTATAAATGAGGAACCGAGGTCGAGTACAGTGCCGGGCCCAGGCATCCAGTGCATAGAGGTGGGACTGAATTCCAGGCATTGGGCCACCAGCCAGAGCTCCAGTGCCTCATCGCCTTCTCTCCCTTCCCCAGCTCATCACACAGACCTTCAACCACCATAATCAGCTGGCACAGAAGGCCCGGCGGGAGAAGAGAGCTCGGCAAGAGACTGACCGGCGGGAGAAGGCCGAGCGGGCAGCCAGGCTGGCCAAGGAAGCCAAGTCCGAGAGCTCTGGGCCCCAGATCAAGGAGCTGACTGATGAGGAGGCAGAGAGGCTGCAGCTGGAGATTGACCAGGTATGCGCGGGCCTCCCCATCCCTGACGGCCTCCCCGTGGGCACTGGCAGCAAGGATTCTCTTGTCAACTGCTGTGCCTTTTGCCACAGAAAAAGGATGCAGAGAATCACGAGGCCCAACTCAAGAATGGCAGTCTCGGCTCCCCGGGGAAGCAGGTGAGAGGCATAGGGGGTGCCTGAGGCTCGTCAGCTTGGGAACTTCCTGGCACTTTCTGGCCTTTCTCTGTCTCTGGAATGCCTGCCTCCCCCTATACCCTCTCCCTTAGCTTTGGGGGTCCTCCCCAAAGTTTCAGATCCCGCTCATAGACATTGAACCACAGGACCAGGTTTAAAAGAAACAATCCTCTGGCCTTAAAGCCTTGGTAGGAAAGCCCAAGAGCCAGAGGGCAGTGCCTGGACAGGTATCATTTGGGTTGGGCTGGGGTCTGTGTGCCCAGCCTGGCCCTGTTGGGGGGGGACTACTCTGATACATCTGGGGGATATACCCCTCAGGGCTCCTCCCTCTGACACAAGTCCAGCTTCCCAAACAATCCTTGGGACATTGATTTGGCTCTCCAGAGTTTCTGGTCTGACACTTGGTGTCTCAGTCCTACAGACAGAAGAGAATTGATCGTCGGGCAGCCTGGTTTTGTTTTAGAACCGCCATGCTCATGGCTACCCTGTGACCTTCTGTTCTGGGCTGGGCTTTCTTTCCAAGTCCCTTGGCTTGAATCTCGAGCTAGGTTCTATGGGTCCATCTCTGACTGTCCCTGTTCCCCAGCTGTGTCCTTTGTCACATGGCCTGCTGCTCCTCTCAGGCAGAGATCAGAACCATTTTGTAACCAGTGGCTCTCAGTGGGCCATGGAGTGGGCAGGGACTGGGTCTGTTTTATCTTGCGACTGTATGCCTAGTGCCAGCCCTGGGCCTGGCTCAGTGGGGTGCAGTCTGTGTCAGGTAAGTAACTGAGCACCCCAACTGTGAGCAGGAGGCTGAGGAGGACGAGGAGGAGGAGGACGAGAAAGACAAAGGGAAACTGAAGCCTAACCTTGGCAACGGGGCCGACTTGCCCAATTACCGCTGGACGCAGACCTTGTCCGAACTGGACGTGAGTGACTGGGGTGAGGGTTGGGAGGTTAGGGAGCCAGCTTGGGGCTCCTTCTGACTTCTCCTGCCTCGTGCAGCTGGCCTTGCCCTTCCGTGTGAACTTCCGGCTGAAGGGAAAGGATGTGGTGGTGGACATCCATCGGCGGCACCTGCGGGTGGGCCTCAAGGGACAGCCGGCAGTCATTGACGGGGAGCTGTACAACGAGGTGAAGGTGGAGGAGAGCTCGTGGCTCATCGAGGACGGCAAGGTGGTGACAGTGCATCTGGAGAAGGTGCGAACGGCCTGGTCTCCTCTGCGTCTTGATGGAAAAAGGAGGGCGGGTGTCTGCTCATTTCACCTGGGGACCATATGGGGGAGTCTGGCGGACATGTTTAGTCTGCCCAAGATTTTTAATATAGGTCTGTCCCATTTTAGAGTCAGGAAAAGGGCAGCTCAAGAGATCTGCCAGCCCCCTCTCTCTAGGTAGGGGTGGAATCAAGATGGAAATTCTTTGGGACCAAACCATCTTCCTTTGGTTTGTACATGCATTCGGTTCAGCGAATACATGAATACCTACTACATGCCAGAGTGTTCTAAATGCTGGGGAGAGAGCAGGGGACAAAATGTAGCGAGTTGTCCTCGGAAGGCCTCCGGTCATGATCATTCCCCTCAGAGATGGGGCAGTACACGTAATGTAAATAAATGTCTCTCTAAAGTGTCATGGGTCCCAGGAAGGCTTCCCTAAGGCCTGGCCTAGCCTACCTGCCTCTCTTTCACCTCTGTTCCCTTGTACTTGTTTATCCTCCCAGCTGGATTCCCTGCCCTGCTTTTTCATTAGGTGTACTGTGTGTCCCTCTGGCCCAGCCCAGGTGCCGCTCTAACTTCTCGCTCTCTGCCCTGGATGAGTAGCTCCCCGTGCTTGATTTTTGCCCCAATGACGCTGATCTGTGACCGTCTCGTCCATTTCCCCCAGCCACTGGGGAGGGGAGAGGCCTTGCCCATCTGCACCCTAGGTCCCTACACAGGTCTTTGTGGGTCCCTGGTGCAGGATGTGGATGGGAGCGAGTTGGGTCCTGGAAAGGTTGAGGGGTGGATCCTAGGGCACAGAGGGAGCGACCTCCAGTCCCCCGGTGGTTCCCCTCCTCACAGATCAACAAGATGGAGTGGTGGAGCCGCTTAGTGTCCAGTGACCCTGAGATCAATACCAAGAAGATCAACCCTGAGAACTCCAAGGTGAGCTCTGGCTGGTTGTGGGGGGCGGGAAGGCATAGGTGGTCCCAGAACTTCACCTGTCCCTGTTTCTGCCTGCCTTTAGTTGTCAGACTTGGACAGTGAGACCCGCAGCATGGTGGAAAAGATGATGTACGACCAGAGGCAGAAGTCCATGGGGCTGCCCACCTCGGATGAGCAGAAAAAGCAGGAGATTCTGAAGAAGTGAGCAAGGCAGAGATGGGGGTGGGCTTGGGAGAGGTCGGTGTTGGGCCTGGACCTGGGTGACAGTCAGTGGGTCGTTGAGTAGGAGACAGGAGTTGCCTTTTCCCTTCTGGGTTGAGCCAGCCAAGTTTATGGATTTATAGCCGCAGCTTGCCTACCCTAATCACTTTCTGAGGTCATCTCGAGGGCAAAGGTACCTCTGGGTAGGAAGGGGTAACACAGTCATTGCCACCTACAGAAGATCCTGAGGCCCTACCACTGTCGGGCCTGGCTCCAAGTTGCTCAGGGTTCTAAAGAAATTAGACCTGATGTTGAGGGGCTGGGAGAAAGGGGCTAACTTCACAGGACTGGATGGCCTGTTTTACCTTCTTCCTCCTTTCCCTTCCCAGGTTCATGGATCAGCATCCGGAGATGGATTTTTCCAAGGCAAAATTCAACTAGGCCCTGTGTTTGCCTCCCTGAACTCTTGGGGCTGAGCCCCCAGCCATCTACCCTCTTTTCCTACCCTCCCCTGGGACTTGGGGGCCTCGGGGTTGGGGCAGGCATGGGACTGGCTCAGGCACACTGGTCCTAGGGCATCATGGGAGAAGGGCTGGGGCCTTGTTGGGGGGTGTCTTACCTTCCCCGGTTGGCCTGCTGTTACACATTAAAACTATTTACTCCACCTGTGTCTCTTCTTCCCTCTGGCCTTTCCCCAGGGAACAGGCCTCTCTTCTTGCTGCTGTTGGGGGCTTGGCTTCTAGCCCAGATTCTGCTATGTGACCTAGAGCAAGGCCTTAGACCTCTCTGGGGCTGTTTTTCATTACTTAAAGGGAGAATTAAAACAAGGCTTTTTAGTCTGTGTGTGACAGAGCAAAAGTGAGTTTTTCTGGTTACACGGACCAGAATATATTGTCATATTCTTAAAGGGGCGCATCACTCAGCAAAATTTAAGACCAACTGGACTTGATTCCATTTTCATCTCTAAGACCATTTCTCACTGTGGACATTCTGAGTCTTGGGGAGGCCTTGACATGCATGATAGAGCTGAAAGCAAGGGGCCAGTTTTGTCACTAGCATTGGGGCCTTGTCACAGACCCCAAGGGGACCATCCTGTGTGTCTGATAGGGAGCTGGATAAGTAGTTTGTCTAATTGTCACTTCCCAAAAGGGCCTGTGGGGACAATAAAAAGGTAAGGTATGGGAGCTATAGGTGAGTAGGTAGGGATCATGGGCACCTAATTCGTTCAGCCAAGAATGGGCTTGTGGGCCTGCTCTGTCCTCACTGCTGAGGACAGACACTCCTGCATGCGAGGAGTAGCTAAGTAGGATTTTTCTGAACCCAGTTGGGCTTGTGTCCAAACGGGGACCTTCTTCTGCCTCAAGCAGGTCAGCTTGCCAGCTTTGGGGCAGAACTGCTAAGAGGCCAGCTTTCAGGTCCAGGGCCAGTTACTAGCTGTGTGACAAGTTCCTTGACCTCTCTGAGCCCCAGCCTCCTAGTCCTGACCCCACTCCAGGGTTACTGGGAAGGTCAAGAAGGTCCCAGTAGATTGCAGTGCTCTATCAGAACCAGGGAGAGGTGGAAGCAGCCTCATTTGAGGCTGGGAGGGGGCTGACCCATCCTCAAGGATTTGGGGCAACTGCAGGGATGGCGAGAAGCAGGCCAGGCTGTAGGCGGTGAACTGGGTGAACTGAGGGGTCCGGGTAGGCCTACCTAGAAGAACCTCTGAACAATGACAGAAACCACTTGTCAGACCTTTCTCAGGTACATAAACTATAGAAACTGGCTCACTGGAATTAGTGAACCTGAGAGGTGGACATTCTTGGTCTCATTTTAGCCTTCTGACTTTGACCCCACAACACTAAGGCAGGCTGGGCACTCTATCCTGTCTCTTGCTCTGTGTATCGGTCAAGCAGATTGGACAGAAAGAGCATTATCACAGCCGAGATGTCCAGGCAGTCATCTACTATCTTTGTACTTGAAACTACTGTCATGTTAGCATATAGAACATAAGCCAAGAACCAAAAGAACATAACGTGGAGTGGGCACTGCCCACAGAATTTGAGACAAGAGGCCCTGCCTGCCCCCCAACCCAATCCATTTAAGATAAGCTGCTTTGAACTGTCACCCTCTCATGTGCTACCCTCATCCTGGGGAGAGGGGAGTTTGCTTGACTGGTTATGGTAGAGCTGGGATTCAGTCCCAGAAGGTAACTCCTCTAAGTCTTTGCCTTCCATGATCCAGGCTGCCTGAAGACCGTGGGCAGGAAGGAACAGGCCCAGGCAGGGGTCAGGCCAGCGAGGGATCCAGGGTGATGTGGGCACCCGTCGCTCAGTGAAATGCACATGGTCCAGGAACCAGTCAGCTGAAATGGGAGGGGCCAGGGGACCCAGCCTCCTCCAAAGGGGGGGCCTGCTTCCCCTCTTCTGGCTGTGGGCTCTACTTCTCCCAGAAGGGTTAGCAGTACACCTGGAGCAGCGGTGCTCCTGACGAGTCTGTGTCTGTGCCCTGGAAGGATGAATCGTGGCTGGCTGGGTATCCTGAGGGGAAGGGAAGAGGAAACAGAGGCTTAGAGAGGGAAGGAGCTCATCCAGGTCCCACGGACAGGGAGAAGCCTGTCAAGGAGCGGAGTAGGACTCAAGCGTGGGTCAATCCTGACTGGATCCCACTCAGGTTCTTGACCTCTCTGAGCCCCCGCCTTGCTGTCTGTCAAAGGGGAATGACCCCACTCCTGGGGTCTCTGAAAACCACGGCGGCAGCAGTAGATGGCACACAGGGTGCCTTTTCAGCTCCAGTGCATGGCCTCTGCCCTACACTGTCCTCCCCAGTGACTGGCGGGGGGGCTCAGATGCAACTTCTGGGCACCTGCCCCCTGAATATCTCCCAGGTGAACCCTTGAAGCCAGCTTGTAGGATCAGGATGGGGTCTAGGCTGCTCAGGCTTCTGGTTCCTTTCTGATCCCATCCCCACGCATCCCCAGAGGAAGCTGGGAGAGGGCCATGGCAGGGGTGGGGGGGGCATGGAGGGGAGGCCCGAGGGCAGTTTCCTCTCTGTACTCATCAGGTCAGGACCAAACCTGGGGCTCCATAAGGCCTCAGCCTCCTGGCGATGACATCTG
The DNA here is from genome assembly GCF_964662115.1 of Mustela nivalis. Taxonomy (NCBI): domain Eukaryota; kingdom Metazoa; phylum Chordata; class Mammalia; order Carnivora; family Mustelidae; genus Mustela; species Mustela nivalis. The sequence goes on from NC_139029.1 coordinate 18,904,848, forward strand.
CAGTGGTCTCCTGGGAGATCTGCACTGTGAGTTCTAGGGAGGGAACAGGAGGGGGCAGTGGTCATTATTACATCCTTTCAACCCTAACCCCAACTTCAGCTCCCAGCCTGATGAGGGAGGGATCATCTACACCTGGGCCGGGCTTGAGAAACAATGATTAAAACAAAGACACAACTAGCATATGCGTATGCATGTGCGTGTGCGTGTGTGTAGTGGTGTCTGGGTGGGGGATTTGGTTAGGCCAGGGCCCAGGTCTAAATTCATATGGGATCCTGGATCTGTTAACCAGGCTAGGCCTGCAAACTCCAGCAGCTTGTACCAGGGGACAGAGGAGCCTCTTAGGGGACATGAGAGGACAAAGGAGAGCAGGGACTGGCCGAGGGTGGACCCACAGTGGCCAACCACCCAGTGTAGCCCTCCCTTGGCCAGAGTCTCCTCCACTCTGTCCCTCAGCCACAGGGAACCCCACCTACCATCCTGGCTGAGCCCTGAGCCCACCATGGTCTCGTGGCCACTATCAGGGGCAGCAGCAGGGGCTGCACCCCGCACGGAGCGGCCCTCTGTGGTCTGCGGGCGGGCTCGGCTCTTGCGGGTACTGATGCGAATGATGCCGCGAACCAGGCGGCCCTCGGCATCCTGCTCATCCAGGTGGTAGTCCTGGGTGATGCTGCTGATAAGGTCCGAGATCTTACTGGTCTTCTCCAGGAACACAGTGTCTGATGTGCACTTGGCCAGCTCGTCAATCTGGTGTACACTGAATAACTCGGTCAGCTTCTTGAAGATGAGCACATCGATCTCTCGGCTGGACATGGAGCCGCTTCCTATCTCAGGCAGGTCCAGGTCCGACTCATGGAAAGAGTAGTACTCTTCGGAGCCACGAGGGCTGCTGGCGAGGGTGCTAGGCAGGCTGTGCCGCATGGGTGGGGGTTCAGCCAGTGGCTCCTTGCAGCAGGAGTCCGCATCAGGGGCTGGGGAGGTCGTACTGCGGTAGGGATACACAGGGATGCCTTTGAGCTTGACATCAGGGTAGCTGAAACTGCTACCCATGGTTGACTTGAGCCGCTGGCCGTCCCGCCGGCTGGGAGGTGCACGATCGGGGCTGGGGGGTACTCCATTGTGTTCTTTGGCCCAGCTGGCTTCAGCAGCCCCCTCAGGGGAGTCACCAGCAGACAAGCAGAGGCTGCAGCCCCGCATGCAGGCCTCGCATCGCTGGAGGCAACTCCGGCAGCGGCGGAAGCAGAAGGCAGCCCGACACCAGTCCCACACCCACGGTCTCCAGGGCAGGCAGCAGGCCGGGGGCTCAGCAGCAGACTCAGGAGAGCTGGAGATGAAGGTAAGGCTTTCGGGCCCATGGTGGCCAGGGTCCTTGGGGTCTGGCCTGCGGGTGCGGCGGCTTGGTGGGGGTTGGGATGGCTCATCAAAAGTCTCCACGCATAGTTCTGTTGGCCGCTCCCAGGGTCCCAAGCGTGGGGGCCCAGATGATGGGCGGGGGTGTCCAGGGCGGGGCATGGCTCATTGCATGATTTGTTGCAGCCAGGCACCTAGGGAGGAGAGGCCAGGAAGGAGTCACATTCAAGGGTGCAGTTAGGCCCAGGAACCCTCACCTAGCGTCCCTCCCTCTCCAAAGAAGAAATTCTGTCTCTGGTCTAACCTACATTTCAAAATTTCCCGGGACAGGGCACCTGGGTGGCTCAGTCAGTTAAGCGTCTGACTCTTGATTTCTGCTCAGGTCATGATCTCAGGGTCCTGGGATCAAGCCCCATGTCGGGCTCCATGCTCAGTGCACAGTCGGCTTGGGATTCTCTCTCCCTCTCCCTCTGCCATCCTCTCAAATAAATAAATCAATCTTTTAAAAAGATGTCCTGTGTATTATATAAGACTGATGAATCACTGACCTTTACCTCTGAAATGAAAAATACATTACATGTTAATTAATTGAATTTAAATAAAAATTTTAAAAAATTTAAAGTGTCCTGAGATTTCACACCCAGGGATGTAGTGGGGTGGCTACCATTGAAAAAGCAGAAAATGAAAGGCACTGGAGACGTGGGGATGGAGGAGCCCTTGGAGAATGGTGTGGCTGTAGCTGACAGCACAGCAGTGCCTCCAAAAATCAGACACAGGACTGCCACGTGGGCCCGCCATCCCTGCCTGCAGTCCCCCAAAAGGACGGAAAGCAGGAACCGAAACAGACATTTGCATGCCAGTGTCCACACAGCAGCATTATTTGCAATAGGCAAAAGGTAGGAACCACCCATATGTTCACTGACAGATGTATGAATAAACAAAATGCCACATATACTTACAATGGAGTATTATTCAGCCCTAAAAAGGAGTGAGACTGATATGTGCCACAACACCAATGAGCTCTGAGACATTATGCTAAAGGAAAGAAACCTGACACAAAGGACACATATTGTATGGTCCCACTTATACGAAATATCTAGAACAAATTCTTAGGACAAGAAAGTAAAACAGTGGTTGCCAGGGGCTGAAGGCAGGGGCAAATGGGAAGTTACTGTGTAATGGGTAAATTTCCACTTTAGGAAGACGAAAACGTTCTGGAGATGGATGATAGCGGTGGTCAAACAATACCCAACAATGTGAATGTGTTTAATGCCACAGAACTGAATGGTTAACGTGGTAAAAAAACATTTTAAGTGGCAAATTTTATATAATGTACATTTCACCACATGAAAAGAAAAATCTCCAGAGATCTCCCTTTCCAGGGAATGGTCTCCCTCAGTTTATCCCCTCTGTTGGTAATCCCACCCAACAGAGTCTCTGAGGCTCTCAACACATGCTTTCCATGTGAACCTGACCATCACTACCTTCCCTTCCCCTTTGCCTTCAAATCAGTCATGGGAATGTGACAGTTCCCCTGTCAATGTTTCAGTCGGGGTGAGATTTGCTCTCCTAGCAATATTTAAACCAAGCATTCTTTTGCTTCCTTTGATTAGACAAGAAAGCCAAGCCACAAAATACACTTTCTTTTCCTTCTTGACTTGGTTGCTAGCAAGCTCAGAGTGAAGACTTCATTCATTCCATAATCACAGAGCCCGGCCCCACGTTAGGCACTGTAAAACCACGGATGATCTGCCTTTGGCTCAGGTCATGGTCCCATAGTCCTGGGGTCAAGCGCCACATCTGCTCCCTGCTTAGTGAGCCTGCTTCTCCCTCTCCCTCTGCCTGCTGCTCCCCCTGCTGTGCTCTCTCTATCTCTCTCAAATAAATAAAATCTTAAAAAAAAAAAAAAAAACATACACAGATGAATAAACTACAGACCCTGTTCTTGTGATTCACTCATAGTTTTGTAGGAAAAACAGATGCTTAAAATCTCCTAAGATGGGACATGTAGGTTATATGAGGCATTTTGGGAATGAATAACTATGCCTAAGGGAGTCAGGGAACCTTATGTAGTCATGTGTGGAAGGTTCTTGATCCCATGTAGGGATTTGCCATACAACAACTTGGATTTTTTGCAACACTGATTCTTTATCTGTTTATACCTGATTTAATGGCACTGGGGTCCCAGAACTGGTGATGTGTGAGGAGCCTGGAAGTAGACATCAGGAGATCTGTGTTCTAGTCCCAATTGTGGCTCGAACAGACAATGTGCTTTGGACAAATAAATGTCACTTCTTTAAATCATCTCTCACCCAGGTACTATCAAGGCTCCCGTTCTGGCCACCTACATTCCCTTCTATTTGCTGCAGCCAGGGAGAACTTTAAAAATCTGGCGAAAACTCACATATTCCACTGTAATCAAACGACGAAAGTTAACAATCCTCAGTAAAGGGATGAACTGACATCCTGTGCCTCCTGGTACTTGGCACTAAGAAGGAAACCACATCACTTAAGAAGTACTTCTACCCCAAATGCATAACCTGAACGTAGTCATGAAGAGATGTCAGACAAGTCCAACTTAAGGGAATGACAACCAAATGCAATGTGTGATCCTGGATTGGATCCTGGATCAAGAGGAGAAATTGGATACTGGATAATGTGGATAAGTGGTAAAATTTGGAAGTAGACTGTATATTACAGTAATATGCCAATGTTAAATTTCCTGAATTTGATTACTACGGTTATATAAGACAACGTTCTTAGTCTCAGGAAGTATACACTGGAGCATGATGTCAACAAGCTAATCTCAAAAGTTTCCCAAGAAAATCAGAAGATGCATGTGTCTCAAGAAAGTAAGGGAGGGAGGAAGGAATGCTAGCCAGGGCAGCTGGTAAGAGGATACAGGAGTTCTTTATTCCTGCCATTATAGAATTCACTCCCCTGACCCCATTCTTCACTCCTTCTCCAAGACCCCTCCAACTCCCCAAGCAGATGGGAGCCCTTCTCCCCACAGCTTTCTGCTGGGCTCTGTCAGCTGGGTTGGCCTTGAACCCACTGTTTGAAGATAAGCCTATATGACCCCAAGGGGCAGGGACTGTGACTGTGTCTGACTGCTTTCTGGCTCGGTGTTGAAACAGGGTTGGGTACAGTAAGTGCTTCAGGGGACTGACACATTCTGTGTCACCTCGGAGTAGAATCAGGACCATTGGGTAGGAAGAAAAAGGACTTAGGCTCTAGGCTGACCACACTAGGAGTAGCAGCAGGCTCAGGGAAGAAGGATGAAATCCCCTCTCCAAAAGTGTGTACACAGAGACTCTAACAGGTGACTTGGAAGTCCCTCATGATCCAGACAGGCCAGTGGTTTAAAACCTTTGCCTTGGGGGATGAGTATGGAATCATTCATTCACTTAATTAACAAATACTTAGTGAGGCCTACTGAATGCCAGGCATTGTTCTAGATTTGGTGGATACAGTGGTAAAAGAGACAAAATTACCTAATCTGCAGACCTAAATCTGCATTCTAGTGAATGAGTTAATTATTGATGGCTTACATTGTTCTATGTGCTGAGAATGTATTAAACCAATTCTTGGGGCACCTGGATCGCTCAGTGGGTTAAGCCTCTGCCTTCGGCGCAGGTCATGATCTCAGGGTGCTGTGATGGAGCCCCATATCAGGCTCTCTGCTCAGCAGGGAGCTTGCTTCCCTCCTCTCTCTGCCTACTTGTGATTTCTCTGTCAAATAAATAAATAAAATCTTAAAAAAAAAAAAAAAAACACCAATTCTCACAACCTTATTTGTAGGTATTATTGTTGTTGTTGTTGTTACTATACACCGAGAGGCCCAGATAAGTTAAATAAATTGTTCAAGCCACACAACTATTTGTACCCAAGCAGCCTGGCCCAGATTCTTACCCACTACCTCATCCCATCTATTACTTGGGAGGAAGGGGGCAAGCTGGCCAGCTGCCAGCTCCATGGACAAGTGAGACCCATGGAGACCACAGAGGAAGCCCTGAGTCTTCTAGGCTCAGGCCTTGGATGAGGAGGTTGGGTGTCTCTACATTGTTTGAACCACACTGAGCTCTGGGGGACCGGGGGTTTCTAAAAACATCAAGGGGTTACTGATGATGGTCTGGGTCACTCCTTCTCTACCTCCAAGGCTTAAGGATTTGCTACTATTCATTAAATTCACCCACCAAATATTTATTGAACACTACCATGTGTCCAGCACTGTGCTAAATGCTGGGGAAATGGCAGGGAATGGGCCAGAAACAGGCTCCGACCCAAGAGGACTTTCACTTTACCTAACAGTCACACCTGCTCAGGAAGTAGTGTATCTCCACTTTACAGATCAGGAAGCAGAAGCTCAGAAGTGACTTGCCCAGAGACACCGAGCTGGAAAGGGATGGAACAGGATTTGTGCTGTGGTCTGCCAGACTCTGGAGCCCATGTACTTTGTTTTGTGCCACATACCTGGAATGGGGTGAGACAGAGGGAAGTGGGGAGCAAGACCTAGGGTAAGGACAATAGCTCCTCTCAGTTTCCCCCTCTAGGTCCAGAAACCTCCTGAAGTCAATCTCAGCCCATTTTTTTCAGGTTCTATCTTCCCCTAACTGCTGCTGTCCCCACCTCCCAAGCCCTAGGAACACTGGTCACTTGGTTGAGTGAAGGCAGGGCCCCCGCTCCTACTGTGGCCTGGAGCAAGACTCTGGGCCTCAGTCTTTTCCTCTTTAACAGGGGAAAAGGGGAGTATCTTCCTGGGCCACTGCTGAGGTTTAAACGAGTTATTCTGTGCAGGCTATTTGGTGTGGTGCATGGAGTGGGAGGGGCTTGGAAGCTGGGCGCCCCAAGTCGCTGCAGGGATCTTCCTCAGAGTCAAAAGGTCCTAACCCACCCTCAGCAAACTTCTCTTGATGGTCTTCCCCCTTCCCTAGTCCCTGAGAACACACACACGGGTCTGTCTCTGTACTATTCCCCTCCTCCCAAGGTCCCCAGGACAGGCCCCACCCCTGTACCTAGCTCAGTCTAGCACAGCCCACCGAGAGGGGCACCCCAGCCCTGCTCGGAGAAACAGCCTTCTACTCTCGCACCCGGCGTCCCCGCACCCTCTATTTCCTGCCCCGAAGGCTCAGCCTGTGACTCCGGCATCCGGGGACACCTACTCGCGAGGCACGGGAGAACCAGACCCCGGCACTGCCCCTCGGATCAGCACAGCCCCTACACCAGCAGGGCCCTCGGGGCGAGCACCATCCTCTCCAGCTGCAGCGGCCCTCCGCCCGCGGGCAGACGCAGCCCCTCTCCCCACCTGACATCTTTCCTCCGGGGGTGCACGGTCTCCCGCCCCCTCCCGACCCTGCCTCCCCGGGCCAGCACGGCTCCCGCCCCCAGCCAGCGGAGCCCTGAGGGCGACCGCGGCCCTCCCACCCCACTCTGCCCGCCCAGCCCCGGCGCCCGCTCGGGCCGCTCCCAGGCCGGGCCCGCACACCCCGGAAGTGGGAGGGTGGCGCCCGAGGAACTGGTCCCGGGACCCTCCCCCGCCCAGGCGCAGCCTCAGGGGTCTCTCCACACCAGTGCCGCCGTGCTTCGCGCCCCCACGGGCCCGCGCGGGGCTTACCTGTCCCGCCAGGTGAGCCGCCTTCGGCTCGGCCCCTCCCCCCGCCCCCTTCGCCGCTCACCTGGAGCGCAGGTGAGCGTCTCGCGGGAGCGCGGCACGGGCCGCCGCTGGGGACACACTTCTTGCCTCCGCGAAGCTCTGCCGCCGCCGCCGCGCACCTGGGCTGAGGCCCCGCCCTGGGCGCGGAGGGTGGCGGCGGGGTAGGGGTGGGGGGCCCGAGGCCTGGCTCGCGCGCTGTGTCTACGCCCTCCAAGCGGTGCTCAGCCTGGTCTGGCTAAGTGAGGCGGGCAGGGTAGACCGACGCTGGCAGGGTAGACCGACGCTGGCGGTTCAGTCTCCTCTTCCGTTGAATGGGCAGGTAGTCCGAGCAGTCTCCGAGCACCTGGGGAGCTCTTGCCAGCTCTTAAAGGCGCAGCTCCAAGGGTGTGTATCTCCTGGGATGCCTTCCCTGGCCCCTAGGCCTGTCTGGTTTCCTGTTATATAGAACAGTTCTCCCTACTTCGTTATCATAATATTCAGCACACAGTTTTCTTGTCTTGTGACTCCTCCTTTTCTGACTTTAGGACACAGTCTGGTCTTGTTCCCAATGCTCCCGCTGCCCAGTGCAGGACGGGCGCATACTAGGTGCTCAGCAGATTTTCTCGATTGAATGAACCGCTGGGCTCCCCGAGTTTTTCCTTTGCCCTGAGACAAAATAGGGGGTGTGCCCTGAGACAAAATAGGGGGTGTCCTCTGCTTAGCTGCTCAGTTCACCTCCGTTTGGGAAAGTCTGCAGGGAAGATCAACTACCTCTATTCTGGGGCCTAGAAGCAGAGTGGAGGAGGGGGCTGGACTGTCCAGTCCTGAAAGACATATCACAGAGCCACAGAGGTGACCAAAATGGGCTATGACTACCACATCCCATGGAGTCTCTGGAAGAGGGACCATCACTGGGTGGCAAGAAGTCAGGGCTCAGACTCTCTTGGGTTCCTGCTCTCCAAAAGAATAATAACAACAGTACCAATAAACAAATACTTTCTTCCTTTTCTTTTTTTTGAACACGTGACGTTCAAGGAGCAGCTCCAGGACTCATGCTTGCATAGTATTATTTAATCCTCCCACGAGTCTGTGAGGTGGGTTAGGTGTTATCATTCCCATTTTACAGATGTGGAAACAGAATAAGGAAGGAAGGGGAAATTATTTGTTCAGGCAGTTGGAAAAAAAAAAAGTGTGAGTTTGGGCAACACACTCTCTTTCTCTAAGCCTATCTGTGGAGATAATAATACCTCTCTCTGGCTGGGAAAATTAAAAAAGATAATGGATGCAAAGTGAGATCAAGGATATGTGGAGAGATCTTTGGGGTAAGGATTGGTAGGTAGGAAGAATTCAGCACTGCCTAGGTCTCTCGCCCTTCATGTACTGGTACACATCCTCCCAACCATAGACGGAGATCCTGCTGACTAGGATAGAGATCTTTGTCTGCTCTGTTTGGGTCTCAAGCCCTCCCTTTGTCCAGCCAGGGTGGACCACTCCTTGGAAGATCATTCCCATGGCAACTGGAGCGTTTCTTTTCCTGTCTCACCCCTCAGGGCACCATCATCTCATTCTGTGGGTCCCTTACCATATCCATACAGCAGGTGTTCAATTCCACGAGAAACCCTCTGCAACTCCCACCACGTCTTGTCCACATTCTTACCTGGGGGCAAATGGTACAGTGTATCCTCATTTGGAGCTCAGAAAGTGAGTCGCTGTGTATAGCTGAAATCTGTGTATCCTAAGACCAGCAAGTCCATTCCTGGGTACAACCACAAGAATGGCACACATACGGGGTGCCTGGGTGGCACAGTTAGGTTAAGCATCCAGCTCTTGATTTTAGCTCAGGTCATGATCTCAGGGTCCTAGGATGAAGCCCCATGTGGGCTTAGTGTCAGCAGGGAGTCTACTTGGGATTCTTTCTCTCTCCCTCTTCCTCTGTCCCTCTCCTCGCTCATGCATGCTCTCTCTCTAAAATAAATAAATAAGGGGCACTTGGGTGGCTCAGTCGGTTAAGTGATTGCTTTCAGCTCGGGTCATGATCTCAGGGTCCTGGGATCAAGTCCTGAATCAGACTTCCTGCTCGTTGGGGAGCCTGCTTCTCTCTCTGCCCCTCCCACCACCGCTCATTCTCTCTCTCTCTCACAAAAATAAATAAAAATACTTTAAAAAAATAAAATAAAGTAAATCTTAAGACAAAAAAAAAAAAAAAAAAGGCACATATGTGCCAGGAGCCATGGATAAGAATGGTAGCAGAAACATTGTTCATGGTATCCCCAAACCAAAAACACTGAAATACCATTGACAGGAAATGAAGAGATGTGGAATAATTATACAACAATAGAAAATGAATGAAAAAACAGCAATACAGCTGAATCGTGGTGATATAATTTTGAGTGAAAACTCAGTCAGAAGAGCATGGGATTCTTGATCTCAGTGTTGTGAGTTCCAGCCCTGCTTACTAAAGAGATTACTTAAAAAAAAAAAAAATTGATTAAGAAAAAAATGCAAGTCCCAGAAGAGCATGGAATGATACCCGTTTTGTAAAATTCAAATATAACCAGAACTACTAAATTTAGGCATAATATTGGGGTTGAACTTCATAAAGCTGCTGGGTTGTGACCTGTTTTGACCTATAAAAAGGGCAAATTCATAAGGCCCAGCCTAATTTATGTGTGGGGAATAAAACTACTAAAAAAAAAAAAAAAAGCAAGAGAATGAAGAACACAAAATTCAGAATAGTGATTACCTGGGGGTGGGGGGAGGAACAGTAAATAGATAGTTTTTAGTGATTTTGTAGTTCTTGGATTGGATGATAGGTTCAAGTACTTTTCATTTTTATCATGAATGAATGAATGAATGAATGAAAAAGTATACATTTATGCTGTAAATAATGAAGGCTGTTGTCACTTGCATAGTTTTCAAGGTAGCAAAAATGTGAGAGTCTAGAGTCTTAGTTTTTCTCCCACTCATTTATTTATTCTTTTTTTTAAGGCTAAGGTATGTTTTACCTTATAACTCACCTTTTTAGTGTACAGCTCTGTAGGTCTTTGATTTTTTTTTTTAAGATTTTGTTTATTTGTTTATCAGAGAGAGAGAGAGAGAGAGCACAGGCAGAGGGAGCAGCAGACAGAGGGAGAAGCAGGCTCCCAGAGGAACCAGGAACCCAAGGTGGGACTCGATCCCAGGACCCTGGGATCATGACCTGAACTGAATGCAGACACATGCTTAACCAACTGAGTCACACAGGCTCATCCCTGTGAGTCTTTAAATGTTCATGCAATTTTATGACTCAACACCACAATCACGATTTACTTAAAAAAAAAAATCTTAAAAAAACAAAATGATGTTCCGATACATACTACAGGCTAGAAGAATATTTTTTAAGATTTTATTTTTAAGTAATCTCTACACCCAACATGGGGCTTGAACATACAGCCCTGAGATCAGGAGTTGCACACTCCACTGACTGAACCAGCCAGGAGCCCCAGCATAGATGAATTTTAAAGACATTATGCTAAGTGAAATAAGCCAGACACAGAAAGACAAAAATTCTGATTCCACTTACATTAAATATTTAGAACAGACTAATTTATTAAGACAGAGATTAGAGGTTACCAGGTACTGGAGGGAGGGGGAAATGGGAAGTTATTGCTTAATGGGTACAGAGTTTCTATTTGAAATGATGAAAAATTTTGGAAATAGATCATGGCGGTGGTTGTGCAACAGTGTGAATGTAATTAATGCCACATCGTACACTTAAAAGTGGTTAAAATGGCAATTTTTATGTTTTATCCATTTCCTTTTTTTTAAAAAGATTTTATTTATTCATTTGAGAGAGAGAGTACGAACAGAGGGGAGAAACAAACTCGCAAACACGCCATTGAGCAGGGAGCCCGATGTGGGACTTGATCCCACAACTCTGAGATTAAGACCTGAGATTAAGACACTTAACCATCTGAGCCACCCAGGCACCCCTATATATTTTCTTTTACCATAATTAAACACACCCCACAAAATTATGACCTCTTTTTTAAAAGATTATTTATTTGAGAGAGACAATGAGTGCACAAGCTAAAGAAGGGGCAGAGGAGGAAGGAGAGAGAATCTCAAGGTAACTCCCCGCTGAATGAGGAGCCCAATGTAGGGCTCTATCCCAGGACCCTGAGATTATGACCTGGGCTGAAGACCTGGACATTTAACGGACTGAGCCACCCCGGTGTCCTGATGAGTCCCTTTGAAAACAAAACAACATAACTTATGGGCCCAGTATTCAGTGCAACAAAGGAAACATCTACTGGAGGATTTCCCAGATAACAACAAACCTCTCCTGTGTACTTCCCTTCTCAGTTTACAAAGAAAACACTTAAATTTTATCCTTACAAGAGGCTGAGATAGGCATTGTCATATTCATTTCACAGATGGGGAAACTGAGGCTCATTAAAGTCCCAAGGGCATACTGTGACAGAGCAGTACCCAGGCCTCTAGCTCCCAGTGTCGTACTCCTCCATGTGACCTCCTCCCAGCCCTCAGAGCTGTGTTTGGGCTTCTTTCTAAGCAGAAAGGCCTACTTTTCTAACCAGAGCTTCCTGAGCTCAGTTTTGCCTCTTGACTGTGACCAGGGGCCCTCATCTGTTGCTTAACTCGGTTTGATGTCTGCTTCTCTGGTCTCCTTCCTCAGCTGCCATTCAGGCTACTTGGTTGGTGACAGGCTGGGGTGGGGGGTGGGTTCTGGCTTATGCCACTGGCTGGCTGGAGATGATTAAGGAGGACAAGTCTGGGTGTAAAAGTATAAACTTGGAGTTAGATTTGTTGAATTTGATGATTTGTGAGGCACCTGGGTGGTTCAGTCATTAAGCGTCTACCTTCAGCTCAAGTCAAGATTCCAGCGTTCTGCCTCAGGCTCTCTGCTCGGCAGGAGGCCTGCTTCTCCCTCTCCCACTCCCTCTGCTTGTGTTCCTTCTCTCACCGCGTCTCTGTCAAATAAATAAATAAAATCTTTTTAAAAAAAGAATGCGAGGGTTTGTGAGATAGCCAAAAAATATCACAATTGTATATGTAGCTGGCATTCAGAGTGCTATTTGGAACCTCTAAGATGTGCAGATTGGGTCACGGGCAAGAGCAGTGGGTCAGAGGAGTGTGGATCAGGCTGCAGGGCTGTCTGCGGCCGGCTTCTGGTGTGCGTCTCCCATAGGGGCACTAGGGGGCAGCATGCAACAGTGGAAGTTGCCAGAATACTGAGCTAGGCTCTGAGTCTGAATTGAAGCTCTTGCAACCTCAGCATGTCTCATCTGAAAATGGGTTTCCTGTGAGGTAGGATAGTACGGTGGCTCAGAGTGTGAATTCTGCAGCCAGGGGGTCTGAATTTGTGTCCCTGTTCTGCCACTTGCTAGCTGTGTGACTTTGGCCAAGTTATTGAATTGATTACAACAGAGGCTGGCAGGTAGTAAATGTTAAGTAAATGATAGCTATATTATTTTAACCCCTTCTTCCCTCTCTGCCTCCCCAGCCATGCTGGGGCCAGGACTGTCTGGGACAAGGCCACCGCCCCTGAGAATAAACAGGAAAACCTGTTACTGCTGCTGCTCATGACCACCTGTTACGTGTTAGGTATCTTCTGTGCCTTATTCCATGTAATTCTCACCATCACTCAGTGAATAGGTCCCAAATCCCCATTTTATAGCTAAGAGATCAGAGGCTCAGAGATTTAAGCTGCTTGCCCAAGGTCACACAGCCAGTAAATGGTAGAGCCCAGAGTTCATTCTGAACAGAGAGCCTGAGCTCCTGCTGGGGTTCCTCTGGATACCCCAGAAATTGGGCCCTGGACGTTGTTCCAGGCCCCAGCAGAGTTGGGGAATCTGCCCTCAAGAATTTCCTTCTGTGATCAGCTCTGGTTCCGCTCACCATGTCTCTCTTGTCCAGGTAGAATTTCCTGAGATTCCGAGTAGAATAAATGGAACGGAACCAGCGAAAGGGAACCTCTCCGTGTGGAAGGGGACAGAATGGTGGAGCATGAGTGGAATTGGAAAATGGGAGCTGAAGCCATCTTGGCTCCTCTGGTTAGTCAGATGTGTCTGTACAGGTCAGACAGTTGGCCAGTGAGTTGCCTCTCCCCTTTCCTTCATTGGCCAAAGGGTGGTGTGTCCTGGAGGCTGAGAAAAACCCAGGAAGTCTGGATGTTATGCTGGGGAGTGAGGGCCAGTGAGTTGGGGTCTGGGCCGAGAGGATGACATACATAGAGATACAAAGAGATGTGCATAGGGATTCTAAGGAGCTGGGCTGTGGTGGCTTCTGGAACTCTAGGTAGACAGCTGGGTAGGAAATCCCAAGTCCACGTGACACTGGGGGATTCCTGGGGCTCCCCGGCTTCTGTTAGCACAGCTGCCAGTTGCTGGTCCTCAAGGGACCTGCAGGCCAAGGAGCCCTTCTGTACCAGGCTGAGGCAAAGGCTGTTTCTTTGGTCCTGAATTTGATTCCAGTGGAAGTATTTTCTGCAGAGTCCTTGTGTTGAAAGTATCTTCATCCAGTTCCCTGGAAATGAGGCCCGTGAGGGGAATGACCTTAGCTGAGATTGGATAGTGAATAAGCAGCAGGGCCCAGAGGGGGTGGATTCTGCTCCCATGCTGCTCTGTGCGGTGGCAAGAGAGGTCCTGCCTTTATCACCTAGTGGCTTTGTGAGCTGGGGCGAGAGGTTTCCACATCAGTAAAATCTGTTTATTCATTCCACCCTTTTCTTGTCTATCCTCCACCTCGCCCCGGTACTGCTCCCTCACTCTCTTCACACACACACACACACACACACACAGGGCATGGATACCCATGGCCAGCGCTGAGTCTTCTGGTCACTTACAGGGAACAGTCAGGGCAGGACTTATAGAGCAGTCAGCTGTGGCCACTGAACACCAGCCCTACTTTCTGGCTGTCCCCCGCAACCAACCTGGCATCCCCATTAAGCCTTCCTGGAGAGCTCCCAGCTTGAAGGCTGCCTTCCTGAGGTATCCCCAAAGGCTGCCTGAACCCCTCTGTTGCCCTTGACCTCCTCTGCTGCTTTCCCTGTTCCCAGATGGGAGCTCCAAGAGGGCAAAGTCTGGTCGAATTCATCTCTGAGTCCCCAGCACCCAGCCCAGGGCAGGGTCCAAAGGCTACAGCCAGGAGTGTTTTTAGAAGGAGTAATTGAAGGAGGCCCCTCTGACCCCTCTCCTTTCTCAGGCGCCCACGACCACCACCATCATCCTCCAAAACTGCTGATGTGGCAGAAAGAGCCCTACAGTGTGTGGGCGGGGGAGACGGTCATGCAGACCCTGGACGGACTGTCACCCCGGCCTCTTCCTGATTGTGTGAACATGGGAAATGAGCTCACTTCTCCAAGCCTCAGTTTCCTCTTCTATAGGTGGGCTTCCTGAGGGGACACATAAGCTGCGAACAGAAAGATCTAGGCAGAAAGACCCATAGCATAAAGCCCCCAAGGTGGGGATATGCTGGACATGTTCAAGAAACAGAAAGGAAGCCGGTGTCACTGGGGTGCAGTGAGCAAGGGCTCCGGAGAGACCCTGGGGTTGGGGATCGTGACGTGGCAGGCACGGCTCTACTACACAGGGCTTTGAAGGCTACGGAGGACTCTGTGTGGGGAACTGACTGGAGGGTCTTAAACAGGTGTGTGGCTTGATCGGACCCAAACCTCCAAACCTTCATTTTGGTCACTGGAGGGTGACTGGAGGCGAGGGTAAGACTGGAAGCAGGGATCTCAGTGAGGAGGCTGTGGCCGTGGTCCAGGCGAGAGATGATGGCTGTCTGGACCAGACGGGCGTCTGGAGATGTGGTGAGAAGTGGTCAGACATACGATGTATTCTGGGAATGGATTCCACAGGACTGTATGTGGAGGAGAAGGACAGAGAAGAGGCAGGATTGGGCCTTGCTTCAGTTATCTATTGCTGGGAAATAAACCATCCTAAAATGCAGTGGCTTAAAACAAGGATATATTAGTTCTGGAAAGTCTGTGGTTTGGCTGGGGTTAGCTGGCCGGTTCAGCTGGTTTCGCCTGGGGTGGCTGCTGGGGTTGCATTCAGCTGGGGGTGGCTGGGGTTGGCTTACCAAATCACCCAGGACCTCTCCTCACCTGACAGTCTAGCTGACCGTCTTACAGGGCAGCGGCTGGCTTCCGGGAGGACAGGCCCCAGTGTGCAAGTGCCTGTCGAGTCTCCCATTCACGCTTCTTGATGTCCCATTGACTAAAGCAAGTCATAAAGCCAAGCCTGGAGTCAACATGGGAGGGTGCCCACAAGGGGGCATGCATACCAGCAGACCCAGTTCATGAGAGCCACCAGTGTGACAGTTGGGCACCTCCCCCACTCACCCCGGGTTTGTGGCCTGAGGAACTGGAATTTCCTCAGGAAATTCAAGGGTAAGGGAGAAAAACCAGGGTTCAGGGGCGCCTGGGTGGCTTAGTGGGTTAAAGCCTCTGCCTTCGGCTTAGGTCATGATCCCAGGGTCCTGGGAATGAGCCCCACATCGGGCTTTCTGCTCAATGGGGAACCTGCTTCCCCCTCTCTCTCTGCCTGCCTCTCTGCCTACTTGTGATCTCTCTTTGTCAAATAAATAAAATCTTTAAACAAACAAACCGGAGTTCAACAGAAGTCCTGGGATGGTGCATTGCTCTTCCCCAGGACCTTCCAAGTGAGACACTGAGGAGGACAGGGGGCCCAGAAGACTGGCAGCAGTGGAGACACAAAGCCCTGAGGCAGGTATGGCGAGGCACAGGTTGCGTAGGTGTGAGAATCAAGGCAGAGAACGTGAAAAATGTCCAGGCCGTTCTCACTGAACAGGCATCACGAGTGCCTACTCTGTGCCTTGCCCTGGCCTGAGCACTGTGGACACAGAGAGGAATGAGACTTGGCATGTGACCTCGGGGAATGCACAGTGTGGGGGAAGACAGATCATTCCCAGAAGCGCCAATAGGACGTGAGAGGAGACGGCTTAGTGCGGCGGTGGAAGTGTGTCCAGGGTCTCAGGGGAGGGATTCCTGAGTGGTTCCCAGCGGCGGAGTACTAGAAGAATACATAGTTGGTCAGACAAGATTTGGGAGCTGGAGCAGGTGAAATCCAGCCTGGACCCCAGCCTGGGTCAACTGCCCTCTGGGTCTGACAGCGAAGGGGTGAAAGTAGACCCACAGGTGGGCTCTGGGAAGACCATCTGCAGATACTTTTCTTCCCATTTGATGGATGAGCAAACTGAGGGTCAGAGTGGGGAAGCCGTTCTACCCAGATCTGACTCCTCACATCTTGTGCTTTTTTCAACTATGTTCAATTCTTGCCAAAATCATAGGGAAGGTGTGGAAAGGACAGCTTTCTCCCGAACTCACAGGAATGCCTGGAGGGGCTGGTGTGGGAGCTGCGGCGGGGTGCCCCTCCCTGCTGTGTGTCCTAGATTTGTGCCTCCTGGAGCAGGCAGAGCCTTGTGAGGGGACATAATGGGAGGTGGTGACATAGACTGGAGATGGGCAAACCCAGACATGGAGCCCCTAGTCTGAGCAGAAAACCCCACTCTTGCCCTAAGGACCCTCCTGTGGAGTCCAGCCCTCGACCCCTCCCTCTCTGTGGAGGTGGGAGAACATGGTCTGAAGGATGAAGGATGGAGGGGAACTGTGTGGAAGTTAGGGAACAGAGGTCAGGGTCAGGGGAAGGCCTGGGGTACCTCTGGCTAGCTGGGAAGGGTCAGGGCTTATCAGGCTTAGCTCTGGGTGCTCAGGGTAGGGATGGAGGGAGGCTAGAAGCTTGGGGGCTGGTCTAGCTCAGCCTCAGCCTGAGCGACCTGGAGTTTGTCCCACTCTTCTAGGCTGGTGCCCAGAGTCCCCAGAGCTCTGCCAAGCAGAGCCACCAGCCCAGGAGCTCAATAACACAAGAGCCAGCTAGGCCCCCCAGCCGCCCCCCCTTGAGCACTGGAGCCCTGTTGCTCCTTCCCCCCAGCCTGTCTGGAGGCAGCAGGGCGGTGGCCGCTAAGTCCGGGCCCAGGCGGGGGAGGGGTGGAAGAAGACGGAGGGAAGCGGGAGGGCAGGTCCTGGCATCTGATGCACTCACAGCCAAAGCCTCTTTTCCTTGGACCCAGAGTGCTCTGCAGTGGGGCTGGAAGCCAGCCCCAAGGAGAGACTGGGAGCTGGGTGCAGGGGCAGGGGTGGGGAGTTGAGGGGGGAAGAGGGGGGTTGGGGGGAGGAGAAGGCAGAATCAGAGAAAAGCCTGGAGAAGGAGGTAGAGATAGAGAGTCTGAAAGAGAGAGAAGGGGGGGGCAGAAGCAGGTGTGGTGGGTATGAATATGGGTACATGCATTCAGGCAGGCAAGAAAATAGGCTGTTTTTATTTACATTATTTTTTAAAGATTTATTTATTTCAGATATAGAGCAAGAGCTAGCCCTGGAAGCGAGCAGGAGTGAAGCAAAGGGGGAGGGAGAGGAACAGACTCCCCCCTGAGCCCTACATGAGATCTTGACCCCAGCCAAAATCAAGAGTCAAATACTCAGTCCACTGAGCCATCATGTGCCTGAAAATAAGGTATGTTTAAAAATTTACTCAGAGGGGCATCTGGGTGGCTCAGGCGGTTAAGCATCTGCCTTGGGCTCAGGTCATGATCCTGGGGTCCTGGGGATGGACTCCCTGCTCAGCCAGCTGGATCTAGAGTCTCCAGGCCCTGGAGGGCGTGCTGGGCTGGCGCTGGCTGCTCAGCGATAGGCTGCAAAGGAGCAGGGACTCTGCTAAGGGACAGATCCCCTGACTCAGGGGCCAGAGGGACAGACAATTGCCTAGGGCTTCTAGGGACCAGAATGCGACAGCCTTCCCCATCCTTTTCTCTGGTGGGGTGGGAGTGGCAGTTCAGGTTCCCCAGTCCCCGGGAACAGGTGGGTCTAGGCCCTGGGCTCAAGGGGAGAAAATGGTATATGAGACAAATAACACACAAAATGTGTGTTAATTGACTGTTTGTGTTATTAGGAAGAAGAGTAGGCTCTTAGTAGTTAAGTTTTTGGAGAGTCAGAAATTATACATGGATTTTTTACAGCACCCCGGCCCCCACACTGTTCAAGGGCCAATTGTATATATATTTATAACTGTCTCTATATAAAAGTATATGTACCATTTAAAGAGTAAAGATAAAAGGAACATCCTGGGGGCGCCTGGGTGGCTCAGTCGGTTAAGCTTAGGGAAAAACAAAAAGGAGCATCCGGGCACCCCCAACTAGTTTAATTGGACATGTCCCTACCTTTGAAGCCCATGTATGGCCCTCTTCTGTTGCTTCCCCTTTCTCATCCTCCCAGAGAAAAATACCATCTTGAAAATGGTGTCCATCATTCCCTTAATGTTTGGGCAGATTCATCCATTGGACTCATCACCTAAGACCCATAACATTTCTAGAAGCCTATAAAAATGTTTCCTTCTGGGACACCTGGGTGGCTCAGTGAGTTAAAGCCTCTGCCTTCGGCTCAGGTCGTGATACCAGGGTCCTGGGATCGAGCCCCGCACGGGCCTCTCTGCTCAGCAGGCAGCCTGCATCTACCGCTCTCTCTCTCTCTCTCTCTGCCTGCCTCTCTCTGCCTACTTGTGATCTCTGCCTGTCAAATAAATAAATAAAATCTTTAAAAAAAATGTTTCCTTCTAAAATCAGAGATGATTGAACAAATGGGTTAACAGCGCTTTATGCTTAGGTTGCTAAGAATTTTTAACACAAATAATGAATTATCAAGTGCATTTTCTGTATAAGTTGAAGTGGTTACTTGGTTTTTCTCCACTAGCATGCTAATATGATTAATTCCACTAGTAGATTTTCTGATGTTGAATCAACCTTCCTAGAATAAGCTCAACTTAGTCATGACATGTTTATTATCTTTTGAATACATTGCTAGATTGAAGTTGCTGATATCATTGAGGGCATTAACATCTATGTTCTTAAGTAACATTGCTCTGTAATTTTTCTTTCTTATACTGTCCTTGGCTATTTTCTTTTTTAAAAGATTTGTTTATATATATATTTTTAAAAGATTTTATTTATTTATTTGACAGATAGAGATCACACGTAGGCAGAGAGAGAGGGGGGAAGCAGACTCCCGCTGAGCAGTGAGCCCCATGTGGGACTCAATCCCAGGACCCTGGGATCATGACCTGAAGGAAGAGGTTTTAACCCAATGAGCCACCAAGATGCCCCTGTTTGTTTATTTTTAGAGAGAGAGACAGAGTCCACACGTAAGTTGAGCAGGGGTAGGGGCATAGGAAGAGGGAGAGAGAGAATCTCAGGCATACACCCTGTCCCCCACTGAGCTTGGAGCCCGATGTGGGGCTCAATCTGGGGACCCTGAGATCATGACCCGAGCTGAAATCAAGAGCCAGACGTTCCATCGCTCCAACCGACTGAGTCACCCAGGCGCCCCGTCCTTGACTGTTTTTGATGTAAATTTTTATTTTTCCAGGCATTTGCTGAGTTTACCTTTGCTTCAAGTTCATTGTCATAAAATTATCTGCAATATTCCTCTGTTATCTTTTAAATTTTGGCTACTGCTACAGTTCCCTAGTCTGTTTTTCAAGTCCAACACTGTTGAATTGTGCTGCCTTCCTTTTCTTTCTTGATTTTTTTTTTTAAGATTTTATTTATTTATTTCACAGACAGAGATCACAAGTCGGCAGAGAGGCAGGTGTGGGGTGGGGGGAGCAGGCTCCTCGCCGAGCAGAGAGCCCGATGCAGGGCTCAATTCCAGGACCCTGGGATTATGACCTGAGCTGAAGGCAGAGGCTTTAACCCACTGAGCCCACCTAGGCACCCCTCTTTCTTGATTTTTGACCAGTCTTCCCAGGAATGTCTCAGTTTTGTTCCTGTATCAGTTCAGAATTAGTTTCAGCTGGAAGCAATAGACCCCCACTGTTCTACTATCCCCAGAATGAGACCTTTGTCTTAAGGTCCTCGCTGACACCCATCACCTCCCCGTTTCTGGCTGCAGGATGGGGAAAAGGAGAAAGAGCTGCTTGCCAGTTGCGTGCCCAGGCTCAGTCTTTGGGGCTCTCTCCCTCTCTCCCTTCTTCATCCCATGGTCCCACTAAAGACTGCCTATGTCTCGAGAATTTGGAATTCACATCTGCAGCCTACTCTTCTCTCTTGAGCTCCAGACATGCAAATTCAATGCCCATTAAAAATTTCCACTTGAATATCTGTCTAATAGGTATTTAGAACTCCACAGGGCCAAAATTTAACTCTCTAGGGAAGAAAAATCCAACAAAATGCTGGAACTCAAAGGGTCCCTTTCTTCTGAATGCTTCCTGATTGCAGCTTGAAACTTGATTGCAACTTGGCTCCCCCTTCCCAGAGAGAAGGTTCTGCAGCTCCTGGAATGACATCATTTGATGGAGCTCAACCAGAACTTTTTTTTTTTTTTTTAAGATGTTGTTTTTAAGGGTGCCTGGGTGGCTCAGTGGGTTAAAGCCTCTGCTTTCAGCTTAGGTCATGATCCCGGGGTCCTGGGATTGAGCCCCGCATAGGGCTCTCTGCTCAGCAGGGAGCTTGCTTCCATCTCTCTCTCTTTCTGCCTGCCTCTTTGCCTACTTGTGATCTCTGTCAAATAAATAAATACAATCTTAAAAAAAAAAACAAAGGAAAAAGAAAATAAATAGAATAACACAGAATAGATTAGACCGGGAAATAGAAGTGTCTCTCACATGTGAATAGGGTAAAGTATTGTTCATGAATCTCCCATCTGCTTACTGAATCCTATTATAAAATGTCTTATCATGTGTTGAAGTAAAAAATTTTGGTGAGGCTTTGGGTTTCAGTGGGTGCCTTTACGGCAAACACCAGCTAAAAAGGCTCTTTTATTCCTGAGGAATTGTCCTTGCTTGTCATTTCTGGCCTCTCTTATTTCCCTTACTTTGTGGGTAGCTCATTGATGCTTTACAAAAGATAATTTAAAAAATGCATCCATCGTTTTTTTTTAATTTTTAATTTTTTTTTAAAGATTTTATTTATTTATTTGACAGAGAGAGATTACAAGTAGGCAGAGAGGCAGGCAGAGAGAGAGAGGAGGAAGCAGGCTCCCTGCTGAGCAGAGAGCCGGATGCAGGACTCGATCCCAGGACCCTGAGATCATGACCTGAGCCGAAGGCAGCGGCTTAACCCACTGAGCCACCCAGGTGCCCTGCATCCATCGTTTTTTAAAGAGGATATATGGGGAAGTGTTTCTCTGCTTCCCTTTCTCCCACTTTGTTAGAAATGGAATTTCTTCCTGTGGTTCTACCCATTTCATTCCATCACCGAGTTCATTATACTCCAGGTTCACTTGCTTCCTTTGTGTTCCTCAATGGCCAAACTCTGTTCTGCAAAAAATCTTACGCGCCCTGCTCCTTGCACTTGGATTGTTTCTCCGTGGCACTTCTAAGCCTGGCTCCTTCGTATCCTTCAGGACTTCTTTATCAACCAGGATTTGTTCAATTATAACTGATAGAAACCCTAGCTCAAAATAGCTTAAGGGAAAACAAAACAAAACATTTAATAGAAAAGGCCAAGGGGTGTGCCACCTTCAGGTAGAGCTAGAATCAGGTGCTCATGTAATTTTTCCACTTATGAGGTCTCTCTGTTTCTGGGCTCGCCTGCCAGGCACCAGGCAGGTAGGCACTTCCTTTGTGGTGACAAGCTGACCTCCTGCAGCTCCAGGTCCAAAATCTGGTCAACAATTCCTGGGCAAAGAAAGTCTCTCTTCCCCAGAAGTTCTAGCAAACATCCTAGGGTTGAGTTTCGTTGGCCGGGCCAGGATCACAAGTCCGATCTGGAGATGGGCTAGGGTCAGTCCCACAAAGAACATGCGTTGAGTTTGTCAGAGAGGTTGTGTCCCTTCAAAATAAAGGCAATGTTGTCAGAAGTAGGATAAGTGAATGATGGGAAGGCAAAACCACAGCTGCTCAATCCATCATCCTTGACTCCTTGAACTAAAGGACATCCTCTTGATTACTCCCTGTCACATCCCCCTGTTTACTTCCTTCAAAGCATGCAGGTAAGCCGATCTGAAATGGTATTTGCATTGATTCCTTTGTGGCCTTCTTCTTTCCCTCTGCATCAAGAGTGCTCAGAGCACAGGCACCACGGCCCTCTTGATCACTGCTATATTCTAGCTCTTAGAGCACAGAGTAAGCACTTAATAAAGGCTTTGGGCAAGAATGAGCTTGCCAGAAAGCCATCCTCTCTTGCTTTCTTAAGCATCTTCCAAGGGGGGGTTCATGCCAGGCAGCCCGATGCCCTTCGCCACTGGATCAATCCCATCAGTGTATCAAGGTGTAGCTTCCATCTTACAGAATTCCTGTTCAACCCTAGTTTCTTGCCTGCTACCAGCCCACTTCTCTGTTTCTTTCCAAAACAAAACTTCACAGAAGAGTAGTCTACTTTTGCCAGGATGCTTCCTCACTCTCAATTTATTCAGTCACTCTCTTATTTTACCTTTTTATTACCAACCACTCCTGCTCAGGGTCCTTTGCTGGTTCCTCACCATCACCTTGACATCTAAATATGGCACCTCTGCTTCTCTCCTCTATCAGCACTTTCTCCCAAGGCCATTTATCCTGCCCCATGCTTTCAGTGCCCTCTATATGTTGATGACAAATTTAAGCCTCCAGTCCTGACTTCCAGATGTATCTATACACCTGCTTACTTATCATGGATATCCAATTTGGGTGTTATGAAATAAAAGAAGAAATAATATATATATATAGGTCTGTACTCCTAGTTCCTGGCACAGGACTCTTAAAATCCTTGCAATTTCCCAAGTGATGAGAGCATAAGAAACATCCTTTTGCTCCAATATTCAATCTTTGACCCTAGTTCCTGGCACAGAGCTCCTAGAGCCCTTGGAGTTTCCTGGGTCACAGGAGCATATTTTACTCTAATGAGGTGACCCTTGGTGGGCTCCTAGATAGCTTCAGAGAGGGGAGCAGGTTACCAGAAACACCAAGCCATGATTAGAAGCTTGAAACTTTCAGCCCCATCCAAGGAGAGAGAAACTGGGTGGCTCAGTCGGTTAAGTCTGACTTCTGCTCAGGTTATGATCTCAGGGTCCTGGAATCAAACCTCACATCAGGCCTTTTGCTCAGAGGAAAGTCTACTTCTCCCTCTCTCTCTCAGCCACTTCCTCCCTGCTGCACCCCCCCCAGCACATGCTCCCCTCCCAAATAAATAAATAACATCTTTAAAAAAATAGATCATGGGGTACCTGGGTGGCTCAGTGGGTTAAGCCTCTGCCTTCGGCTCAGGTCATGATCTCAGGGTCTTGGGGTCAGGCTCTCTCCTCAGCAGAGAGTCTGCATTCCCCCCGACCCCTCCCCCCCGTCTGCCTCTCTGCCTACTTGTGATTGCTCTTTCTGTGTCAAATAAAATCTTTTAAAAAAATAATAAATAAATAAATTGATCATACCTCCATAATGAAGGCTCCATAAATATTTCCAAAGTATGGGTTTTAGAGAGCTTTGGGTTGGTGAAAATATCCACATGGTTGGAGGACAGTACACGCTAATTTCCGGGAGACAGAAACTCCAGCGCTTGGGACCCTTCTGGATCTTGCCCTATTGTATCTCTTCTTCTTTTTCTTCTTTTTAATTTTATTTATTATTTGTCAGAGAGAGAGAGAGAGATCGAGAGAGCAAGCGCAGGCAGAGGCAGAGGGAGAAGCAGGCTCCCTGCCGAGCAAGGAGCCCAATGTGGGACTCGATCCCAGGATGCTGGAATCATGACCTGAGCCGAAGGCAGCCCCTTAACCAACTGAGCCACCCAGGCATCCCGTATCTCTTTTTCTGACTGTTCAGTGGTATCTTTCATCACATCCTTTATTATATAATAAACTGGTCAAGATAAATGTGAGCCTCACTTCTGTGAGCTAGTCTAGCAAATGACTGAATCCAAGGAGTGGCTCCTGGGAAACTCTGATTTGTCAAGTCCGTCAAGAGCTGTGGGGAACCTGAGGTCCTAGTACTTGTGACTGGGGTCTGAAGTGGAGAACAGTCTTGTGGAAAGGAGCCTTGTCCTGGGCAGTCTGGTACCAGAATTGAATCGAATTGAATCGAATTACAGGACACCCAGCTGGTGTTGGAGAATTGGTGGGTGTGGAAACTACTGGGAACTGGTAGAATTGGTAAGTGTGGGAACTATTAGAATTTACCAGAAATATATTTTTCCCTATTTTTTTTTTTAAGTTTTGCCTTCCTACATATGTAGACTGATACTTAATGGACATGATTTTACAAGTTATATTTCCATTTTCCAGCGCGCAGTAATTCAAAACTTATTCTCTGCATGCTGTGTTAATGCCACTTTTCTTTTTAAAAGATTTTATTTATTTATTTGACAGAAAGAGATCACAAGTAGATAGAGAGGCAGGCAGAGAGAGACGGGGAAGCAGGCTCCCCGCTGAGCAGAGAGCCCAATGAGGGGCTCGATCCCAGGACCCTGAGATCATGACCTGAGCTGAAGGCAAAGGCTTAACCCACTGAGCCACCCAGGCACCCCAATGCCACTTATTTCAAATAATCTTTTGCCTTTGAAAATGAGTGTATAACCCCTGTAAGATATATTTAGCTGGGCTAAAAAATGGGAAGATATAATGGGTTATTCCCATAGACCCCCTTTGTTCTTCTTTTTGTGATAAAGCAATTAACATATAGAGAAAATAAAAAGAAAAATACCTCTTGACCTTGATTTCTCCATGAAACCCTTGCTCTTTTCCATCTCAGTCAAGGGCACCACAATCCATTCTGCTGCTCTGTCCACAAACCCGGAGGGCATTCTCTGCCCTAACCCCACCCCCACTCCCACTAATCCATCGGTTCACCTCCAAATAAAGCTCAAATCCATCCTCCCTCCAACCTCTTGCCATTACTCCTGGCCTAGCCACATCCTCTTAGCTGGATTACTGCAGTAATCTTCAAACTGGTCTCCCTCATCCTCCTCCTGTTCCCTTGCAGGTCACTCTCCACACAGCAAACAGCACAATCTTTTAAAAACAAACCAGATCATGTTGATCCCCGCTTAAGCCTTTCAAAGGCTTCCCCTGCACTAATCCTCACCCTGACCTCAGCTCTGACCCCATTCTCCTATTGGTTACCAGGCACTGAGCACACCGATCTTTCTGTCTCAGGACCTTTGCACATATATTTTTTTTCCTGCTGGGAAATCTCTTTCCTTAATTCCACATGACTGACTCCTGCTCCTCTCTCAAGTCTCTGTTTAAATGTCACCTTCTAAGGAGAAGCCCTCCCTGACTCCTCTTTCTACCATGTCACAGGGTGATTCCTTGTTCATGATTTCTAGGGAAGCACTCACTGTAGATAGCATCATGGTTGAAAATAGATTCTGCAGGCAGATTGTCTGGGCTGAATCCTAGCTTGGCCACTCCTTGTGACCTTGGCCACACTTACTCAGTCAGCGTGTTCTAAAGTTTCTTCATCTATAGAATGGGGTGTGCTAAGAACAGCGGCCGCCGGGAAGATTATTTCCTGGCGCAGAGTAACCACTAGGTAAAAATTAGCAGGTATTTGCTTCCTGGCACCCTTCTTGGGTCTTAGTTATTTTGATTTCTGAAATTTAAGCTTTGGAGGATTAGGGATTGTGCTTCTTTTATTTACTGCCATGCACCTTGCCCAGCGGCCGGTTCCTAGCAGCAAGTGCTTGATTCCGTTGTTGAATGAATGCATGAACACAGATGCAATCTCACTCATGCCTTTTGGAGCTCACAGTCTGGAGATCCCAGAGTCTGACTTTGTTCTACTTACCTTTTGACACCTGGCCACTTTAGAGATGTAGAAATAGAGATCCATAAAGATCGAGTGGTTTGGGGCACCTGGGTGGCTCAGTGGGTTAAGCCGCTGCCTTCGGCTCAGGTCATGATCTCAGGGTCCTGGGATCGAGCCCCGCATTGGGCTCTCTGCTCAGCGGGGAGCCTGCTTCCTCCTTTCTCTCTGCCTCTGCCTACTTGTGATCTCTCTCAAATAAATAATAAAATCTTAAAAAAAAAAAAAAAAGATCGAGTGGTTTGAGCAGAACTTTGAGGAGGGAGGGGTAGTGCTCTTCCCAACTTCCCAGAAGGAAGTAACATTTCTATTTGTCAGAAATGTGATGGAGCCCCAAATGCATGTGCCCTGATACAGGGAAGACATTTGGGTTCGAAGCCAATGGCCAAGAAAGAATTCTTGAGACATATTTGGTGCCAAAAGGTGGTTTTATTAAAGCAGAGGGACAGGAACTGTGGGCAGAAAGAGCTGCACTGGGGTCATGAGGAGTGGCCTTTTACATGCTTTCAAGTTAGGAGGGGGTTAGGGATAGTGTAAGCCTCCCAGGTATTTTGGAAACAAGGTTTCCAGGATCCTGGCGGTTGGGGGAGCTCGGGGGCTAGCTATTTTTGGGAAAGGTCATTTATTACTGTTTAGTAAAAGCTGAGTCATGAGACTCTTCAGATGTATATCAGTGGGTCATATGCTTGGAAGATGTTTATATCCTGGCATATATCCTGGGGTGGAGGAGAGTAGAGATAAAGGAATTTCCAAAAGAATTTTTTTTTTTTAAAGATTTATTTATTTATTTATTTGACAGACAGAGATCACAAGTAGGCAGAGAGGCAGGCAGAGAGAGAGAGGAGGAAGCAGGCTCCCTGCTGAGCAGAGAGCCCGATGGGGGGCTCGATCCCAGGACCCTAGGATCATGACCTGGGCCGAAGGCAGCGGCTTAACCCACTGAGCCATCCAGGCGCCCGCCAAAAGAATTTTTTAAAAATACTTTGTTTATTTATTTGAGAGAGAGAGTGAGTGAGAGTGCACAAACTAGGGAAGGGTAGAGGGAGAGGGAGAGTAGGCTCCCGCTGAGCAGGGAGCCTGATGCAGGACTCCATCCCAGAACCCTGGGATCATTGCCTGAACTAAAGGCAGATGCTTAGCCAACTGAGCCACCCAGGCACCTCCCCCAAAGGAATTTGTATATGTTGGAGTAGATTTACAGGATCCTGGAGGGTTGGGCTAAGATTGCCTTTTGTCCTTAGCAAAGTATTAACGTGGAGGAAGTTGAGTCCCTAGAGGAAGACAGTGCACTGTTTGAAGGACTTGTCAATGGGCTGTAGGTAGTAAGGAAATTTAATCATTTTTCTTCTCCCTTTGTTTCCCACATCAGACCTGTTGCATCCACTGTGATCACAAGTCATAGCCTTTTTTTTTTTTTTTAAGATTTTATTTATTGATTTGACACAGAGAGAAAGAGATCACAAGTAGGCAGAGAGGCAGGCAGAGAGAGGCGGGGGGGAAGCAGGCTTCCTGCCAAGCAGAGAGCCCAATGCGGGGCTCGATCCCAGGAACCTGAGATCATGACTTGAGCCGAAGGCAGAGGCTTTAACCCACTGAGCCACCCAGGTGCCCCAAGTCATAGCCTTTTATTCTAGGAATACAAACCAGGGCAAAATTTTCATCACAAGAGAAATGAAAAACAAAGAATCTGTGAGCTTTCAGGAGAGAGCAGCAGGGTGAGTTGCACCGTTGTGGACTGAAACAGAACTGACACTGGACTTGTGCCTTCCTGGAAAAGAGGTCCAGTCCCCAGTCCAAATAATTGCCACCTTCCAGACATTTTCTTCATGCTACATCTAGGAATCTGGAGGCCTCATTTTCTGATTGTGCGAAGAGAGGCTTAGAATGATGGGACTTGCTCAAGGCCTTGTGACTTAAAGCCAAGACTCCTTTAAGCCCTAATTAATATGAAAGCTCTTAACATGAGAATGGAGAGAAGAAGGAGGTGAGTAGGAGGGAGGAGATGGAGAAGGAGGTGTCACATGCTCCTTGGCAGGCTGGGGAACTGACAGGTGTGGGGCAACCAGAAACCTTTCAGGGAGGGTAGGGGAGTCTGTTGAGGAAAGAGGAGATGGAGGCCGGGGCCTAGCTGGTTTATTTTCAGAGCTGCTATCTTTGTCTGCATCTGCTAAATTATTAAACGGATATCACATCCTAGGGGGTGCCAGGCCAGGTTGCCAGGAAGAGACTGAAAAGGAGGGGCTGCATCTCTTGGTGAGGCCTCGAATCTTCTAGGCTGAGACTGGGATGCCAGCAGACTCCTCAGACCTCGACCTCCTGCCCCACTCTACTCTCAGCTGATGCAGGGGAATCCTGTCTTGGGCCCTAGCTTCTGTCAGGATCTGTCTCTCTCCACTGGCTTCTGTCTTGGTAGGAGCGTGGATATAATAATGGACAGGACTGGGTGCCCGGGTGGCTCAGTGGGTTAAAGCCTCTGCCTTCAGCTCAGGTCATGATTTCAGCCCCACACTGGGCTCTCTGCTCAGCGGGGAGCCTGCTTCCTCCTCTCTCTCTGCCTGTCTCTCTGCCTACTTGTGATCTCTGTCTGTCAAATAAATAAATAAAATCTTTAAAAAAAAATAATGGACTGGACTCTAGAGCTGCCTCTTCTCTTTACTGTCTCTGAATCAGACCACAGACAGATATGACCAGCTCGTGGGACCTTGGACAAATCCTTGCATCTGTGTCCTTGTCAGTGCTGGGGGTATGGGTCCAGTACATTCCCTAGAGCCTGAAGGTCACAGAGAAGAAGTACCTTTCTCAGGGCTGCATAGCTGGGAACAGACTGAGCTTCAATTCAGACTGAAGTCTCTCTGATTCCAGATGCCTTTCCCCTCCCTCCCTAATTCTTTTAATTTAATATGTTCTTTCTCATTTTTTCTATAAAAGGAATGTATAACTTTTATAAGATCAGAAAAGCCAGTAATCATTATAGTTTAAAAACCTGTTCCCTAATTCCAGATGTCATGTTTGCCAGGCTGGCTGTGTCCTTACAGGTGGTTGCTTATGGCCCCGTCCACTCCCAGGCGCAGAAGTGCAGGCCAGTTAAGGACTCCGGGAAGGAAGCTGGCAGGTGCCAAAGGTCTCTCACCTCTGGTCCTTTATACACAGTTTTCCTTCCTCTCTTCCTGTCCCCGCCCCCACACCCATCTGGTCATCTCTAGATTTGACTCATCCTCTGGGTCTCAGTTTAAATATCATCTCCTACAGGGAACTCTCCTGAACCCCTCCCCATCCAGCTGGGCTCAGTGTTTGTTCTATGTCCCCATAGTCTCTGTGTCTGCCCCCATCCCAGTAGATATCTCACTGAAATGCCATCACCCGGTTGTGTCCCCTCGACTAGACTGTGTGTCCCCTAAGAGCAGATCCCCATCTGATCATGGCTGTACCTCCAGCAGTCAGCCTGACAAAGAGATAATGATTAATTTTTTTTAAAAGATTTTATTTATATATTTAACAGAGATCATAAGCAGGCAGAGAGGCAGGCAGAGAGAGAGAAAGAGGAGGAGGAAGCAGGCTCCCGGCTGAGCAGAGAGCCTGATGTGGGGCTCAATCCCAGGACCCTGGGATCATGACCTGAGCCGAAGGCAGAGGCTTTAACCCACTGAGCCACCCAGGCACCCCGATAATAATTAAATTTTTTTAAAAATTTTTATTTATTTACTTGAGAGAGGGAGAGGGAGCACAAGGGGGCAGGACAGAAGGAGAATCAGAGCCTAAAGCTGGTAATCCCAGGACTCTGGGCAAAAGGTAGACATTTAACCAACTGAGCCTCCCAGGTGCCCCTCAAATTTGTTGAATGAGAGGGAGGGAGGAAGGAAGGGGGGAGGGAGGAAGGAAAGAAAGAAGGGAAAGAGGTTTCTACATTCTTAACAAGCTCTGCCCTTGCATTATTTTTCAACTCAAATAAACACTTATTGACTGGCTCTCTACTTAACTTGAGGTGATTCTAGTGATAAGCAAAATTGACCTAGGGAGAGAAACTATTGAACAAGTAAACAAATATATAAACATAACCTGCAGGAAGTGCCATAGAGAATAGGAACATGGGACAGATCAGAATTATAGGGAGGTGAAGGATGACTTTGGAGTGGGTCAGATCCACGTTTGAATTTGTTCTTGGCCACTCATCTGCTGTTTGGTCTTGGGCAAACCTCTTCACTTCCCTGGGCTTTGGTTTCTTTTTCTTTCTTTCTTTTATTTTTTTTTTTAAGATTTTATTTATTTATTTGACAGAGATCACAAGTAGGCAGAGAGGCAGGCAGAGAGAGAGGAAGGGAAGCAGGCTCCAGCTGAGCAGAGAGCCCGATGCGGAGCTCAGTCCCAGGACCCTGGGATCATCACCTGAGCCGAAGGCAGAGGCTTTAACCCACTGAGTCACCCAGGCACCCCTGGGCTTTGGTTTCTTATCAGGAAGAAGATGTTGCTGATGCCTGTCTCTAGGGGATGCCATGAGGATATAGAGAACATTCATCCATTCAATAAATATGGGTTGATTATCTCCTATTGAGAGAAACAACTTGCCCAATGGGCAATCTGTATGGGGTTTGAACTCAGGTCTGGCTGGGTCTTTGGATCTGGGTGATGATGGGGGGCAAATTATAGTCTTATTCCCCTTGATTTGTCCCCCAGAAGTTGGGAGCAGTGATCTGTCTGATGATGAGCTAAGCTTTCTCACGCACAAGTGCCCCTCACTCAGTCTAAGGCACCTGAAAATAGTAAGAGAACACAGGAGCACAGGAGGGTCCTCCA
This sequence comes from Mustela nivalis, assembly GCF_964662115.1. Classification (NCBI taxonomy): domain Eukaryota; kingdom Metazoa; phylum Chordata; class Mammalia; order Carnivora; family Mustelidae; genus Mustela; species Mustela nivalis. The sequence goes on from NC_139029.1 coordinate 18,935,400, forward strand.
TCCTCCTCCTCCTCCACAGGAAATCCTCCTCCTCCACATCAAGTGAGTGCTGCTCCCCCATGAGCTTCCTCTTCAGGCTGGGGCAGTAGTCACACTGGTTACACCTTTTTGGCAAGTCCTCCTGAGTCTAAGGTTTGCTGGGATTCTTCCCAGTCAGTCTCAGAACTGGTTCCTGGCCCTCCAGCCCCTGCCCCACCAACAACAGACACCTCCCATCTCTCATGGCATCTTGGAGTGGATAGAAACTGAGGCAGGGCCATGGTGTCTGGGCCAGTGTTTGGAGGTGGTAGGGCAGGGTCTCCTCTAGTTCAGAGAAAAATGGGCTGGGCTCAGTTCTACTGTTTTACCAGGATGACTAAAGTCCCATTTAAGGAGGGTCTTATCTGAGTTCCCAGAGAGCATGAATGGTCCAGTTGGTCCCATTCAGTGGTCCAGATTCAGCCACTGACTTGCAATGTGGTCCCCGGCAAGGCACCTCTGTACCTTCTGTGTCTGTTTCCCTCCTCTATTTCTAGATGTGGGGATGCCTACCTACTGGGAGGAGCAAAAAGGAACAAGGGCACAGAAAGAATTTTGCACACCGTTGGGTCTGGGGCTCCTTTGAGAAAGCCGCGCCAGGCTCAGCGGCTGCGCTGTGGTTTGTTCTGCAAGGGCTTCCTCGGTGGGGACCCAACCCGGCCAGATCTCCATCTGAACGCCCGGTCACACCGCTCTACATTAACCTCTTCACTGACCCAGGGAGATTGGAGATGAGGTCCTGGAGAGACCTGTGGCCCAAAAACCGATTCGGCCAAGCGGCAGGGTGCGGTTCGGGAAGGAGGACTGCGCAAGGAGTCAGGTCCCTAGAGTTCTAGTCCAGACTCTCACTGGCACACAATGTGGCCTTAGGCACCCCCGCGCCCGACCTTTCGCTGCGAAAGTCAGCCACTGACTTGCTACTGGAGTCCATTATTTCTAAGCATCAACTGCCAGAGCTTATGACTCAGGGACTAGACCAGAGAATATGCGTTCCTCTTTCTACCCTAAATTAGGGGGGAGGTGGATGGGGACTGGGTGCCCCAGCTAGACAGAGCGGGACAGAGGACCAGGGACCCGAAGGGTTAGGGCGGTGTCCTGAGAAGGCGGGGCCGGGGAGGCGGGCTCAGGCACGCCAGTCTCTGATTGGCTGTGTTGCCCTTCGCTCCGCCCCGTGCTCTATAAGACGCACCCGCGGCTCGCGCGGGGGCTGCCGCGGCATCTCTCTCGCGTGCGCGGCTTCAGTCCTCCCCTTCGCGGGGGCAGCTGGCCTGACCCGAGGACAGACAGCAACAGACCGCCGGGGGGCGGGGGATGCCGGGCTGCCGCATCAGCGCCTGCGGCCCGGGGGCCCAGGAAGGGACCGCGGAACCGGGGTCCCCGCCGCCGCCGCCCCGGGAGCTCGTGTCGTCCCCTCAGCCCCCGCCCCCATCTCCGACCTTGACTCCGACCCCGGCTTCGGTCTCGGCGCCGGCCGACTCAGCCCCGGCGTGGGCGGGCTCTGCAGAGGGGCAGGAGCTGCAGCGCTGGCGCCAGGGCGCTAACGGGGGCGCGGGGGCTACCGCGCCGGCAGGGGGCGCGGCGGCGGCGGGGGCAGCCGGGGGCCGAGCGCTGGAGCTGGCGGAAGCGCGCCGGCGACTGCTGGAGGTGGAGGGCCGCAGGCGCCTGGTGTCGGAGCTGGAGAGCCGTGTGCTGCAGCTGCACCGCGTCTTCTTGGCGGCCGAGCTGCGCCTGGCGCACCGCGCCGAGAGCCTGGGCCGCCTGAGCGGCGGCGTGGCGCAAGCCGAGCTCTACCTGGCAGCGCACGGCTCGCGCCTCAAGAAGGGCCCGCGCCGCGGCCGCCGGGGCCGCCCGCCTGCGCTGCTCGCCTCGGCGTTAGGCCTGGGAGGCTGCGTGCCCTGGGGTGCTGGGCGCCTGCGGCGGGGCCACGGCCCGGAGCCCGACTCGCCCTTCCGCCGAAGCCCGCCCCGCGGCCCCGCTTCCCCCCAGCGCTGACCTCAGCGTCGGGGGCCCTGGCCACTCCCGACAGGCCATCGCCGAGGGGCCGGCCGACAGATTGGGACGTCCGCTGGATGGACGGCGTCACCGACGCGGATGGACGGACTGACGGACCCCAGGAAGACACAGTCGGGGGGCCAGGGGCCCAGTAAAGGAGGCTGAGGTGCGGTCTGAGCGGCTAGTGCATCTGAGGGGGCGGGGCGGGGTGGTACCGGGCCCCGGATCTCCCTTCCCTGGGGCTTCTGGAGTCTTCTGGGTCCCCAGTAAAGCTGGCCACTTTGTAACGGCCTCTCCCAGTCCTCCCGGGGGGTGAGGTGGTAGCACCAAGTCCCCATTATAGAGTTGGGGAAATTGAAGATGCTCAGATTCCAAGAGGGGTTTGCCCGCAAACTTTTATTACCAGTCGGAGCCTGCTGCACTGACCCAGGCCTCCTCCCCTCCGCTCCCCTCCCCGCCGCCCTCCCCCACCAACCCGCTTTGCCTTTCCTGGGTCCCTTGTGGCTCTAAGAAGAGTCTTGCCCTTGAGACTGCTGCTTTCTGGCACTGCCCAGCTCCACACCTTCGGGGAGGACAGAATAAACAGGTCCCAAAATGGGGTGGGGTGCTGGGCCAGCGATGTACCACTGAATTCTCTCCTAAGCCCCTGTTTCCCATTTGGAGGGGGTGGCTTCTCAGAGAGGTTATGGATTTGTTTCCATCATACTTAGGCCCTTCCACTTCTAGGAGACAGATCTTGTCTCATTGTCTCAAGCAGTTTTGCCAAAAGTAACTTAGATGACCAGGGTGGGGTATTTGGTAACTACCAAAGGCCTCACCTGCTCTCCTAGGGGACCCCCTCCCAACCTGTCTCTAAGATGGCTTTGCCAGGGATGGAGCCAGGTTACAACCTTTAACAGGCCCCAAGAGGGCAGGTATGTCATTTGCTTCTAGAAAGGGGGGGGGGGCCTTAAAGGGCCAGACCTGAAATGAGATTGACTTCTTTTCCTGTCCACATGCCCTTCAGGAACCCCCTCCCCCCCTTCCTTCCCAGCTATGAATTGCCTGGCTGCTGCTTTGCCGCTCATCACCTGATTGGACTGCAGCCTCCCTTGTCAGCCTGTGAAGTGGTTGTCCTCAGCTCTGGGAAGGGCTGTAGTGAGGTTAACACAGGGAGAGGTCTGTCTTCTTCCCCCTTAAGTCACAGGAGGAATGGTTTATTCTTTCAAATCACACCTAGAAACAGGCACTGCTTTTGCTGCTGGAGCTAGGAACTAATTTAAAGTCCTCATTTTACAGAGTGGCAAGGTCACATGCCAGCACTGGACAGAACTAGGTCCCAGGCCTGTGTGTGTCTTCCCCATGGTGTTTCCTTCCTGCCCAGGGGCAGGGGCTACAGGGAGCTGGTGTCCAGCCTGTCTGCTGTGAGACCTAGAACAACTCTGCCTCCTCTCTGGGTCAGATTCCTCAGTCCCTCTCTGGACATAGCTGTCCTTCCTCATGTCAGGGCTTGGGAATAGGGGAGAGGGGGTAGGATGAGAATGTCAGAGTCCTAGGAATCTGGTTTAATCTTAGAGTCTTGAGGGTCAGTGCACTGCTATGAAAGGCAGACCCCGGGGGGCCCTCACCTGACTCTCTTTAGCCCTTCCTTTTCCTCTCTTTGGGTACAAACTTTGGGGCTGGTTTCTAACATCCAGGCCTTTCCAAACCTCATTCTTAGCTGGAGTAGGGAAGTCCAGGAGGAGGTCTCAAGGAGTCTGAGAGAGCATGGGGACCAGGAGAGCAATGAGGGGCCCTGGCATCCTCTGGCCTCTGTGAAGAGGGAGAACCTTCTAAAACTACTCAGTTCATTCAGGGTCTAAGGGCCCAGAGAGAACAAGGACTTCTTGGAGGTGACAGCGAGGAGCTCCAGCTGCAGTGCTGGGCTGCAGCCAGGACTGGTGGTTTTCTGCGTTGTACGGGAGAGGGACGCTTAGTCCAGAGAAGCTTTTAGCTAGTGGTGTAAAGTGCTCTGTGCCATCAGTGTTGCCTTTCTCTGGGATTTAGCATCATCAGCTTTGTCCTGATTTGGAGAGGGGGTGGGGAATGAGGGATTAGAGACAGCTCTTGATGGAGAAAGTGATGCATGTGTGTGGGAGATGGAGATTCATCCTAGTGTCACAGGCAGCCCTGTCCCCCTCCCCTCTTCTAGATGTTCCACTGCCTTTCACCAAGGGCCTTGACCTGGGGAATACAGTGTTCAGTGACTTGAACCTCAGCTCATGGTTCAGTGCTCTGCCCACTACTCCTCAGCCAACTAACAAAAGTCATTTTCCCACCCCTGTCTGAGCCTCCCAACCCCCTCAGTCAACAAGCACTGGTATCTACTCAGTCCAGGGGCTCAGGAAGGGGCACGGATTTCAGAGGGTCTTTGCTTTTTTAAGGGTTCCAGGCTTCATCTAGGCAGCCTTCCCTGGGAATCACTATCCCAGGGGACCCTCTGGGGCTGGGCAATTTGTGTTGTTAGAGGGCTATTTTTAGGCCTTCACAAATAACTATAGCCCCTGGGTCTGGAGACTGACACCCCTCTTGCCCACCCCACCTCCGGAATACTTTCTTGATGGCCCCAGCGTTGGGGGTCTTAAGAATTTCCATGATCAGCAGGGAATCTGGGGTTTCAGCAAGGGGAAATGAGAACGGGAGCCAGCTTTTGGGGCTGAGAGAGTGTTCAGTGTTCTAGAACTTGGCCCCTCCCCTGGATGAGCCCTTCCCTTTTTTGGAGGGCCTTAGCCCAGTGAAGGCGTCTCTGGGCGGTGCCACCAGAGGGCAGTGTGGGGCTGTTTCCCGGGGCTTGGGGGCTTGGGGGTGTGGCCTGGATCAGGCTTGGTCCCCGGGGTCCCCACCCCCAACTGGCCCTCTCCGGTCCTGCCTAGCCTTCCTAGGCCTGGAGTTAAGGCTCTGGCAGAATGAGCGGGGCGTGGCAGTCGTTCGGAGAAGAGACTAATGTTGGGCCTGTGGTTGGGACCCGCCCCGGACTTCAGGAGGAAGGTTCATCAAGAAAGACTTTCCTGGAAAAAAGGTTGCCCCTGTTGGTGGTCTCCGTCTGATTTGTTACACTAATAATTGATCAGAATGCATTCTGCAGCTATCTGGGGACCACGGTGACTTCCTAGAGATCAGGCTTAAACAGGTGACAACTGTGGTGCTCCAAACCTGTAGAGGGCAGTCTCACCGAGGCTTCCGCCTCTGCACCCCCCACTCACCCCCCACCCCCAGCCGCCCTCGCCAGGTCCCTAGAGAAAACCCAATAGCCCAGCCTTCTCAGAGATAAAAGAGAGGCTCTTGCTTTACAGCCAGGGGAAAGGGGAAAGTCGGAAATCTCCATCCTATTTCTTCCTGCATTAGCGCTTGACTGAAGCCTGGCCAGATTCCTTGGTTCTGGAATATATTACCCATCTCCATGCTAGGTACTGTGCTGAGCACTTTATCTGTTTTATTCCTCCTAGCTACTCTGAAAAGTAGGGGTTACTATCCCCATTTCCATGGATGAGGAAACTGAGGATCAGGTAGGGCAGATGACTTGCCTAAGGACCTAGAACCTGTAAATGAAGGGTCCTTTAAACATTATGTGGCTTTTCATTTACCAGGATAGTAAGGGCTCCATTTGCGGGGCTTTCTGGGCTCTTACCCTTTATGTCTAAATACCATGGCCCCTGGTCCTCAGATCTGGGAGGGATGTAATGAAATGCTGGAAGGGTGGCAGAAGGTGTATCCCCCTCCCCAATCACCACCGCCAAGGTCTGGGCACATACCCAGAAGCTGGCTCCTGTCCCTGGTTGTCTGGGCTCTGGGGGGTGAGTCAGGTTGAGTCAGCACACCTAGCTTCAGGCAAGGGCAGGCCAATGATGCTCAGGGCCTGGGCTTGCCTGGAGGGCTACCTCCTCTCCCTCCACACCTGGCTGGAAGGTTTGATGCCAAGGAGAGTAGAGAGCCTGGGATGGCAGGGGAGAAGGGTGACAGGCTCCATGGTGAGGGCAGAAAGCACCCCGAGCTTGGAATAAGATAGATCTGGGATTCAGTGTTTGCCTATAACTTCTCAGCTGGAAGAAGTTGGACAAATGACTTCCCTTCTCTGGGCCAGTTGTGTGTGTATGTGTGTTTTATTGGGGAGCTGGAGAGAGGATAACTCCTGACTGCTGAATGAGAGGTCACACTAAGCACATAGTGGAGATTCATAAATGTTTGATAGAGGCAATCTGCCTAGCCCAGGAGAGGCTGCTAGGGCAGAGACCCCAGGCGTCGCTTTGGGGCTTTGCTTTCCCGATTGCCATATCAGGAATCCCTGGAATGATCCCCCCCCCCCCCCCCCCCCCGCCCCGTGGGCCTTGGGGGAACTCCATAAGGAGGAGGAGGGGCAGGCTTTTCTTCCCAGGAACATTCCATTCCAGCTGCTCAGACCCGTGGGGATCTCAGCCAAGGAAAAAGGCCCAAGGGAACCTCTTCTTACCCCAGGAGCCCCCACCTCTTCCAGGACAGGAGCCATGGAGCCCTGCTCCATAATATTATCCTGTACCTTGTCTCCACAGTGGGCCCTCTTGACGCAGATGTTGAAGGGTTTGGGTGGGGCTGGTCACTGTGGGAAGGAGGTAATTAAAGCTCTTGAAATTATTCTTTCCAGCTCCTCCCAGTTCCTCAGAACCACCACTCTACGGATCTGGACTCCTGGATTGAGCTCCTGCCGTGGGCATCTCCTTCAGGAAGACGTCCCACAACCCTACCCAACGGAATTGATCCCATACAATCTTGGCACTGTCCTCCCTTCACAGACGCCTTGCACTTAACAGTGGCAAGGTGTTGGGTTCTGGGGAAAGGTTCCTGTACTCTGAGTTTCCTTAATAAGCCACATTTGATTTTGGCTGACACTATATGCTTGGAAATGTCATGACAGGTCCTCTGAGATGCAATCAGATTATTTAAGAAAGCAGCAAACATTTCTAATGTGAACATGAAAAGGATTTCTTTTTTAAATATAGTCGTTGTTCTTCAGTCACAGTGCAGCTGGGGTCTGCATTTTGGTCAATGTCATGGCTTCTCACTCTAACAATGCCGGGAGGCCTATTTGAGAGGAAACGTTGGTCTGAGAAATCCCTGCTTCCTTCCCCCACTGTCCTTGTCCTCTCTGACTAGGGAGTGGCTGTGGACTCTCAGAAAAATGGCCTGCTGCTGGCTCAGGGGGAGGGGCACCTCTTCCTCAGAGAGACACAGTGGCAACGGCAGCGTAAAAATTGGAAGTAACGTTTAAAATGAAAAAAGGGAGCATATTTATTCAAATATCCTGATAAAAAAGGGAAGGGGGGGCACATTTACTCACACACAACCCATAACTTGTATTATTCGCGAAATGAATGTCTCTTGAATCAGTCTCCTGATTTATACATTCAGGAAGAATAAATTTCAATAATGTGAGACAAAGGCATGTGATTTTGAGGTTTGCTTTGCAAGTGTCCCTACTGCCTTTCCTTTCTATGTGTCTCTCATGACTCTTTAGGTTAGCGGTTCCTTGAGGCAATCTGGCCCTGTTGACTGACTGCAGACTGCTTTCCCCCTGGATCAGGCTCTGGGCTGACCCTCTCCAGGAAGTCTCCCCCAGTGAAGGGTGGGATGAGGAAGCTGGGGGAGGGGACTGGGACCCACGCAGGAAGGTGGCACCCGTCTGTGATGACAGGGCAGTGTGGTCCGTGAAAGATTGTGTGTGACTGTGCTGGTGACCACAAGGGCCTGTTTGTCCTGTCAGGGCCCCAGCAGGAGGCAGGGCACCCTCAAACTGGGAAGAGATTTCAAAAGGGATTATTTCCAAAAATGTGGTCTTAAGAAAGGCGCAAGGGATGATGGTGCAGCTCTCCAGGGCTGGCAACAGTGGGGAGCCTTTACGGTGAGGAGGGAGGGCACGGGACTGAGCGTGTAGCTGTGTGGGGAGCGCCCCTGATGGGGAGCAATGGCCTTTGGTTGAGAGATGCAGCCAAGCATGGCAGCCTGGTGGGGAGGAAACAGGCGGAATAAACACCCCATTCTCCTTTCAGTCTCCTGCCTGGGCCTCTCACTGGCCGAAGGCAACAGGAAGGCTGAGAACAAGGGAGTCATTGACGCACAGTCCACAGAGGTCAGCCTCCCGGGCTCCGAGCTTGGTGAAGGGTGGAGAGCTTGGGGCTGGAGGGGCCAACTCATCATATCGCTGCCTGAGGGCATGTCTTCTGCTCCCCAAAGTTCACAGTGGTGCCTCTTCTCCGTTTGGAGCGCCCCCACCCTCCGTGGCCCATAGGGGCAGGTGAACTGTGGCTGGGGAGCCCTGTGGGGTGATGGGGGTGGGCTTTCCTCCCCCAGCTTTCCCCTCTCTGGCTCTGATTCCTAGTTCTGGATTTCCGCCTGTCCTGGCGTCTGAGGTGGCTGCGGGAACTGTCCATGAGAGAACAATGCCAGCCACTGAGTCATTGTTTTCCTCACACCCAGAAACACTGCACCAGCCCCAAACACACCTACAGGCGCACCTGCTGCCACCATGGGCCTTTGGCATCATCACCCCAAGCCACGGCTGGTGTCATGTACATCAAGAAAATGTACCTCTCCCCACACTGCTCCGCTGCCCTCCCCAAAATGGTCAATGCACAGAAGTACAAACCGTCACCTGCCTCATCATGTACGTGGGCGGGGGCAGAGGGTCCCCCTCAGCCACATGGAATTGGAGCGGAGGGGCCGGAGGGCGCAGGGGTTGACAGGAACATGCCCACACTTCCCTGACCTCTCTGGCACCAGCTTCCTTGTCTGTAAAAGTGGAAATAATTGCTCTTCTCTTAAGGATGAAGTGGAAGGTAGTGACCGTGAAGACTTCAGCTTAGTGCTTGGCCCTGAGAGAAGACTCCAGAAAGGGCAGCTGCTCCTGGGAGCTTCGGGCTCATGCTCTCCCACACCTCACACCCATGTGTGTCGCAGCGGCGAGAGCGTGCATGCCTGTGCAAGGCCAGCCAGACACCCTCAGGCACATGCGCCCTCCCCCAGACACGCCTGCTGGTTGCATGTGCCCATTAACAGATTCCCTCTGCCCGGAAGCTCTCTCCTCAGACATCGCAGGGCTTGCCAGCCACTAGCCTTTGTGTCTTTGATCAAATGTCACCCTCTTGATGAGGTCCGCCCTTTTTAAAGTCACGTACCCTGGCACTTCCAATCCTTTACCCTGCCACGTACTTTTAAGCATCATTGACCTTCTAAGACTGTATCATTTAGTTTATTTTCTGTCTACCGTATTGGAGTGTAATCTTCAGGAGAGTCAGGAATCTTGGTCTTTTGTTTGCGGATTGATTCCAGCTCCTACTGCTTGCTTTGTACACGGTGGACGTCCCTTCATGCCCACACCAGGATCTGGGAGAAATAATCTCTCCCAAGCCCCGAGCTGGGTGGGCGCAACCAGGGTTGGGGTGGGAGGGGCTGTTTTCAGTCACCAAGCCAAGAAAGTCTTAACTACTCACCCTTCTAGCCCTTTTGAGCCCTGAGGGGACTCACTGAGCAGATGAGGTGACTGGACTCACCCAGGTCACCTGGGGCCTCCTCGGAGGCCTTGTTTTTTTCAGCCTGGACGGAACCATCAAAGCCACCACTTCAGAAACCACTAATGAGGCTGAATATGTTAAGGGCTTTGCCATCCCTGGATCAAAGGGGCTGGGTAAACAGTGGGCAGCGTCCAGGCCAGTGACTGGCTGATAGCCCGAGGGAAGCGCTCCCGGGGAGCCTGGCATGGCCCCCAGCTGGGTTTGGAAAGGAGACCCTGCCCTTCTAGGGGACCCGTTTAGAACAGGCCAGAGTGTGCCCATCGCACCTGGGAATAATAGAGGATGGATGGAACCTTCCTCCTAGGTAGGGAGGCCAAACCTGGGCTCTCGCTCTGGAGGACACTAGGAGTCCCTAAGTCTCGGCGCCCACCACTGAAGGGCTCTCCAATCCATATTCACTCAGCTTGTCCTCCACCGGCTTCCTGAGAAGGACTGGGATTGGGTAGGCCAAGGGTCAAGAAGCCCTGAGCACTGGGTGTGAGGCCAAGCCCAGGGTCATCAGGACTCCAGGTGGGAAAATGCTGAAATATTTACTCTTTAACAAGAGACTTGCCGAGGCAATTTGCAGGTACAAGTCACATGTGTAGACATGAGCTCCTAGCACAGTTCTCCAGCTGGGGCTGGTGTTGAGGGAAGGAGGAGAAACTCCCCAGCTACAGCCCAGGACTCAGACTCCAAGCCACCCAATGTCCCTAACCCCCAAATACAAGCCAGAGGAGGGCTGGGAGAGGCAGCCAGAGCCCCCACAGCCATGGAAGTTCCTTCTCCCAGGAGAAATCATGGTGCTAGGTTTAGTGTAGACGATCTTTATTGGCAGGTGTTAAGAGTGCAAAATGGTGACAAATCCAGAGGGATGGGAAAGGAGGTGGGGGCATGGTTCCCTTCCTCCGAGTGAAGTAACCAGGCCACTGGGGTGGGAGCACTTGACTGGTCACTTTGGGCCCAGCACCCTTCAAAGAACGAAATCCTAGGCAGAGGGATCCCCACACCATAGGGGAAGGGAGCAATACTCTAGAAGGGGCATGGGCCGTGTCGTACGCTGGCAGCTCAGCTCCTGCTCGCCCATGCACCTGGACAGCTTTGAGTAAGGGTGGGCTAACCCTATCCCTCTGCAAACCCAGGTAGCTGCGTCCTGCCTCAGCTTCCCTCTTCCCAGTGCCTAGTCCGGTTGGATTGTCCCAGCAGGTGTTTAGCCCAAGCCAGAATACCCAGAGTGAGTAGTTCCTATAACATACCATATTTTAGCCATTGTGTGGGCTGCAGGCCTTCTGAGGCTGCTGGGATCACTGTGGGCTGGCTTGCCCCAAAAAGACCCTTTCTGGGCCACAGAAATCAACCTGAGACCTTCTAGGCCACAGAAATCAACCTAAGGTGATGAGCATTGAGGCTGCCAGCCCAAACATGCTTTGTCTCCTGAAGGCAATGGACCTCCAAGACAAACAGCCCCTGCACCCCACCATCATGCTGGTCCAAAAGTGGGGTACAATAACCCACAGGTCTATCAAGAACCCCGGCCTGGCCTGAACCCCCACCAGGGGCCTCATTCGGGGATGAGCCGTGTCTGGTCTGTTCAAAGGCCCAACCCTACAGCAGTGCTGGGCCACTTGGCACAGGCTGCTGGTCTCTGGTCACATCTCCTACACACTCCTGGAGGCCCCACATCCTGAGGAAAGGCCAAGCACCTTCTGGCCAGGGTCTGAGTCAGTTACAAGGCAGCCAGGTGGGATACGAGTGGGCCCGAGCCAGCAGAGGTTGCACAGGAGTCACATAGTAACTGACGGTGGCAGGCATGACCCCGTCAGGGCCCAGGGGGCGCCAGGCCAGGGCAGCAGTTGCAGCCGGGCCCTGCTCGGCCAGCGCCTGGAGCGCCAGCATGGCGATGAGGTCCAGTGTCTGGCGACGCTCATGGCTCATGAGGCACACAGTGCTCTCATTGACCACCCGGTGCAGTGTCACCAGGCAGGCGTAGCGGCGGGCCGAGTCGGCTCCGCTGAAATGGGCCTCCAGGTAGCGCTCCAGTGTGCGCTGCTGCTCCACCAGGTCTGGGAAATCGATGAAAAAGCGGGAGCACATGTACCGTTGCAGGGCGCGTGCATCGGTGCCCGGCTGAGGCCGGAAGCCCCGCACCAGCAGGTGACAGTACTTGAGGAGGCCACCGCCACGGATCTCTTCGGGGCTGCGTGTGGCAATGATGCGGCGCCGCAGGTGGTCCAGGGCCTCGGCAAAGTCCCCATACAGGCTCTCACCAGTCACGGTCGGGTGGAAGGCCTCAGACATGGGCGTGGATGAGCACTGGCCAAAGAGCAGCAGGGAGTCCAGGATGATCTGGAAGGAGTCCACGCTGAATTCAAACTGGCGCCGGACCGAGTCCACAAACTTGAGCTCCATGTTCTTGCCACTCTTGTTGGACAACGAGATGAGGCTCCAGCGGTCCGTGTCTGTGCACACCTTCACCAGCTTCTGCACGTATGCCTCCTTGAGCGTCAGCGGGGTGATCTTGGCCCGGTTCACACCGGCCGGCAGGAAGTCCAGCAGGCAGGCCAGCACCACCTCCTTGGTCAGCTGGAAGGATGCCTCGCTGCGCAGGTCCACGCGGAACACCAGGTCCAGGTCTTTGTAGCCCAGGCCACTCTCAGGGTGCAGCACGTGGCTGGCGGCCGAGCCGTGTAACCGCACCCCGTGCACGTGTAGTCCCCGCTCCTCCAGGCGGCTGCGGACCACCTGCAGAAGAGACGGCAGGGTGGAGAGGGGTCAGGAGCCTGGGCCCCTGGGTTCCCCTCCATGCGTTCATGTAATAATCACGCCAGCTACCATGCCTTTGGAAAGTCTTTTAACCCTCTAAAGCTTTGATTTCCTAATCTGGAGAATGGCTCCTGGGAGCAAAGACTCCAGAAGAACAGCGCTAATGACAGCAAACACATACACAGAATTTACTAAATGCCAGGTCCTGATCCAAGCACTTTATACATTCGGATATAAACTCGTATAATTCTCACAGTTACCTATGCTATAAGGTAGGTACTATTATTCCCATTTTACAGAGGGGAAAACAGAAGCACAGAGGAGGAAAGTAACTCATCCAAGGTCATACAGCCAGGGAATTAAACTTGGGGAGTTCAGGTCTTATTCACTGCGGTATTCTACCTCTCTAAAACTTCAAGTAAAACACTTCGCTTTGCGCCAGCCATGATACTAACTGCTCAGATGTGTTAGGCATGTAATTGCAATTCATGTGCATTACTACATTAACCCTCACAATAATCCTGCATTTAGGCATTATTGCCCAGTTTATAGATGGGGGACCACAGGCACAGAGAGGTTAAGTAACATGTCCAAGGTCAGAGAGTAGCCAGGCGGAGACTGGAACCCAGGCCAACTGGATTCTCCAGTCCATTTAAGTTCTTTTGACTAGCACATATTCACCTTAATGCATCTTAATGCACAAGGACCCTGTGAGACAAATGTTGCCCTTGTTTTAGAGCGGAGGAAACTGTGGTTTGCAGTGGTGCAACCCCTGAGATTTGAGGTGAGGAGGCATTAAGAAGTGGCAGGGCTGGCACTGAAAACCCAGACCCTTTCTGCTCTTGGGACAGGAGAGGGTGATCATCTCAGAAAGCGCTCAGCGCCCAGCCCAAGTGGGAAGAGATGCTGCAGACCCCGGCAAACCAATCATCTTCAATTTTGAATCTGTTCCTTTGGCCAGAGGCATCTTTCTGGGGCTAGGACCATGTTGGGGAGAAGAACTGAGCTGGGCCCAGACGTTCAGTTTTCTCAGCAACCCAGTGTACTCCAGGCACCGTCCTGAAAGTGACCAGGCAGCATTCCTGCCTTGAGTGATTCTGCAACCCCGCCTTGCTGCCAAGTCAGCATCCAGCACTGGGCTGGGCTGCCCTCCTCTCTTCTCAGGGAATTACTGCAAAGAATGCACTTAAGTGCTGAGGAGGCAAGCCGCAGTGGGGCAATCTGAGGCGGGCGGCTCCTTCCAGGAAGGCTTCCGGGAGGAGGACCCCAGACTAGGGGAAGGTATTGTAATGGCTACAAGGGTAAGCAACTGGCCATCAGGAACATGCTGTGGGAGGAGCTGGGGGCAGGGAGGGCAGGGAGGAACACCCATTAGGCACCTATTGAATACCTGGACCTTCTCACCAGAATCTATGGAGGAATCGATGTTCTCTCTCTTTTTTTTTTCTTTTTAAAGATTTTATTTTTAAGTAATCTCTATACCCCTCATGGGGCTCCAACTCACAACCCGGGATCAAGAGCTACATGCTTCATTGACTGAACCAGCCAGATCCCCAGATGGGTGATGATTCTCTATGATCTCCAAGTTATAGCCGGGGAAACCAAGGCTCACAGAAGTGTCATCATCTGCCCGAGATCACGTACAGGCGCTTTCAAATCCAGGTGTGGCTGACTCTCCTCCCCTCATATTGCCCCCAGGGTTTGGAAGGAGCAGAGACTAGACCCTAGGGTTCTAACACTCCCTCTCTTTCAAAACTTCAAAGTGAGGGCGACCCTCCAGTCACTAAAGCTGAGTCAAGGTAGTTAGGAATGGGAGGGTGGGGTTGGGAGATGCCTTGGCCAGATAGACTGGGAAGGCTGGAGGTAAGGGGCCAGTTGCTACAGCCCGGCCTGTGGGACTTCTCACCCACACCCTGGAAGCTGGCAGCTATGCCCATGTAGGCCAAGGAGAGAAACAGACAAGACCTTGTCCCCAGGACCCTACCAGACTTACAAAGTGGACCAGCCCCCTCCCCAGATCCCAGTAGAGCTGACGGAGCCTTACTCAGTGCCAGCACCAGCTCCCAGGCTGCTGCTCACCCCAGGGCATGGCATCTGGCCTGGTGAGTAGGTAGCAGTACCCTTGTTAAACCGCCTGCGTCAGGCCGTGGGGCTGGCTGTGTCAGCCAGCCGGCAGCTGTTGTCCCTCTCCCAGGTGTGACTATAGCCAGGCGGGCAGGCGGACCCCAGATACCGCCACACCCAAAGACTGCAGGGCAGCTTAGAGTCTCCTGAATCAGACTTTCCAGCCATGAAGGGGGCAGTGGCTGCACCCTCCTTTCTCCTGTGCCAAGGGCCTCCCCAGAATCGCTCTGTTCCTGGGCCACTGCCAAGACCTACAGCGGGTGGTGGGGGTGGGGGGGGACTACGGGTGCTGTCAGCGAGCAGGTCACAAAACTCCAATCTGGAGCTGACTAATGCAGGCCCTCTTGCTGCAACTAGAGAGATCAGATTGTCTCATTCAGTTCCCCGGGCCCAGAGAGAGCAAAGGACGTATCCAAGGTCACACAGCTAGTTAAGAGTACCTAAAGAGGTAAAAATCAAACCTGGAGGATCATGGGTCTTCCTGGGAGATACCTGGCTGAGTTTAATTAGAACAGGGCCTCCCAGAGTTATGGGCAGGGGAGACTCCTACAGGGGAATGGGTCCCTCTAACTCAGGTCCAAGCAAGATGAGCATCTCTAGCTGCTCAGATTGCTGCTGTAGACAAAGTCTTATGGGAAAACAGAGGGAGAAAGGTTCTAATTCTTAAATCATGGACAACCAGCATCCCGCATGACACACACCTAGCATCCTTCCCTCCACCCCACCCCAGCAACCCCCCACCTCCTCATATAGGCAGCCCGGATGGCCCTCATCCCCATGCACACCAAGCACCTCTCTCCACGCCCCATATACACCCAGCACCCCCACCAGTTTGTGAAACTACCAGCTGCAGATTCCTGCCAGGAGATGGACCTTCTTCCCTGGGGATACAACTGTACAGGCCAGGGGAAGGCACTGTTCCCTTTGGATTCTGGAACCTGAAAGGGTGTGGTAGAGTAGTCCAACTCCTCAGCATTGAACAGATAGGGACACTGGGCCCAGCAAAGGGAACGGACAGTACTCTAGGTCCTGAAGCCAGATGTCCAGCCTCCCAGGCCAGCTCTGAAATATCGGCTGCCTCTCTCCACCACAGCCAGCAGCTCCCTGCTCTGTGATATCTTTGCCCTTAGTCTAGAACACTCTCCTATTAGGGGCTCAGGAAGTCACTTCCTATTGGCCTGCAGTCCTCACCACCTGGCAGGGCAGAGAGGCTGGGTCCCAGGCATATCTAGAGCCCTGGTGTCCCGACTAGGGATTGGCACAGAGCAGACACTAGTAAAGGCACTGGGCAGGGACTTCCCCTCCAGGGCACCCTTCGTCCCTGCAGAGGGGAGTTTCCACACGGGGCTCCTCCTTCCCTCATGTCTGAAACAGTCCTGGAAAGACAGTAGTTGGAGCCCCAAGGTTGACCTGAGTGTCCTGGGAAGAAAAGCCTCAACTGGTTTCCTAATTACCCCATGACAGCGGGCAGCGGAGGAATGCCTCAGTGAGCACCACTGGGGCTGTGGGTGAGTCAGTTCTGGGGAATCTGCCCCCACCCCCTCCCATTCCCTGGGAGGGAGGGCGAGGTAATCCCTTAGCAGACACCCCTCCTCCTCAGTGGAGGCTGAGACCATAGGAGACAGGGGAGTGGCTGGCTTCACTAGCTTCTGTGGATAGCTCCCCAGAAAGAAAGTCCGTCTACTGGCAGAAATATATAAGAATTGTGGCTGGATTTTCTGGTTTCTATAAGAAGACTTCCCTAATACTTAGAAGTTGAGTCTTGGGAGGTGGGGAAGAGGTAGGAAGACTTGAACCTGAGCAGGTATCTCCCAGGAAGACCCATGATCCTCCAGGTTTGATTTTTACCTCTTTAGGTACTCTTATTAGACAGCTTAGACAGCCCCCCCTTGGAGCCTCAGCTTCCCCAGCCACAAAATGGGTGTAGTGATTGCCATTCTGGCATTTCAGAGTATACCAGCACCTAGGTTATACAGATAAAAGAGCAATTTGAAGGGCACCGGGATGGCTCAGTGGGTTAGGCCTCTGCCTTTGGCGCAGGTCCTGATCTCAAGGTCCTGGGATCAAGCCCCGCATCGGGCTCTCTGCTTGCCAGGAAGCCTGCTTTCCCCTCTCTCTCTCTCTGCCTGCCTCTCTGCCTGTGATCTCTCTCTCTCTCTGTGTCAAATAAATAGAAAAAAGAAAAAAGAAAGAGCAATTTGAGGGGTGTCAAAAGTTAGGTAAAAGGAAGAGGGAATCTAAGGAAGGAGAGAAGGCTACCAGAATTCTCTTTTTCTGCTCCTCAGGAGACACCACGGCCAACCTTCACTTCCAGTTCTGGGGAAGGACACTGGACACCCGATGTCGCCTCCACCACGCAGGCATCAGGTCTGGTTTGGTGCTTAGTTAATCTCCTGCCACAACCCCAGCTGAGAGGGACGGAGTCCTTTTTGAGATTTCTGGGATTTTCCACTTAGCCACAAAGTTCTTGAGCCAGGGCTGAGGAAGCGCAGGACAAAGTCTGCCGCATGAACCTCCAGAGAAGGAAGGAGTGTGTGTGTGTGTCTTGGGGTGTGTTGAAGCCCAACGATGAAGATTTGGGGATGAAAAAAACCTATTTTGAACCCAAGCACGCACACCTACCCATCCAGGGCTTCCTGGTATCCTTAGTCTCAGCAGACAGGGCCGCTCTCCTGCTGCCCCCCACCCCACCCCACCCCAAGCACCACCGCAGCCAAGTCCCGCCCCATTCTCCTCCCATTACCTCACCAGGGCCAGGGTGAATGGTGCGGGAGGAATCGAGGCTCTCCTGAGGCAGAGGAAGGGAAAGCCAAATGGAGGGAGCATGGTCTACTACTACTCATGCTCTGTGTTGGATTTTGTTACAGTCCCTGTCCATCTCTAAGTCTCATTTTCCTTAGCAGTGCAGAGAATCGAACAAACTCTGGGTGCCTCCTAGCACAAGAATCTGTCAGGCTGGAGACCCCATAACTCCCCACCCCCTTCCCAGGGCCCGCTCACCTGCACAATCTGCCGGGGCTGCACGCTCAGAGTGGGGAAGTTGCCGCGCCCGTGAATGGGAATCGGTTCTTTCAGGAGCGCATCCAGTCGCTTCACCTGTGGCCAGCCTAGCCCACTCAGGTGCCGTCCTAGGGAGGCCGATGAGGCCTCCGGGTCGGGGCCGCCGCCTGCCGGGGCGGCCGTGGCCACCGCCGAGGCCGCAGCCGTCCCCACCTGCGCAGCTGCCTGGTCCAGACTCTCAGCTCCACTCTCCGACGGCATCATTAGCCCGGCCCCGGGGCCCCGACGGCAGAAACCGGCGGGGGGTGGACTAAGGGGAGAAGGGCAGGGAGAGCAGCTGGGCCGGGGCCAAGGCGAGGGGCGCGGCTGCCGGGACTGGATAGCAGCGACGGCGAGGCAAACTCAGGGCACACCTCCGACGGCGACGACCAACCGACCCTAGAGCCTGTAACCCAGGGCCCAGCTGACTCTTATAGGCCGCGGGCGACATGCCCATTGGTCCAGACAGCTGTCACACAGTGGGTGCGCCTCGCCTCTCGACTCCCCTGCCATTGGTCAGCAGAATTTGGCACGTGAGTCACTTGTAGCCAGAGAGATTCCGATTGGCTGGCTGGCATGCCCCTGCCCCGCCCTCCGGCCCAGGCAGAATTCCCTCCTTTGGGCCTTAAAGAACTTCTGTTCGCAATGATTGGCCCGCGAGGAGGCAGGCCGAGACTTAAAGGGCCTGCGCCCTCCAGCGGCAGGCGGGAGGGAAATGACCCGTGGAGTCTGTAACAGAGTTGGACCACTAAGAAGCTCCACTTCTGTAGCCGGTTCTGGTAGGGGCTTCCTGAGCAGCTGGTGGAAGTCTTTTCTTCCAGCTTCTCAGCCTCATCAGGTCCTGTGTGCCCTCAGGCAAGTCACTAACCCCTCCTGAGCCAGTTTCCTTTTCTGTCCCAGAGAAGATGTTCAATAAACATTTTTTAAAATTTTGATTTGATTACTTATAGTTGACAAAAACGTTTTCTTTTTTTTTTTGCGAAAACATTTTCAGGGTGCCTGGGTGGCTCGGTGGGTTGAAGCTTCTGCCTTTGGCTCAGGTCATGATCCCGGGGTCCTGGGATCGAGCCCCGCATGGGGCTCTCTGCTTAGCGGGGAGCCTGCTTCCCCCCTCTCGCTTTCCTCTCTGCCTACTTGTGATCTCTCTCTCTGTCAAATAGGTAAATAAAATCTTAAAAAAAAAAAACCCCACATTTTCATGTATTATTTTTTCCCCCTAAATATTTTATTTATTCATTTGACAGAGACAGTAACAGCGAGAGAGGGAACGCAAGCAGGGGGCATGGGAGAGGGAGAAGCAAGCTCCCCGCTGAGCACGGAGCCAATGCGCGGCTCCTTTCCAGGACCCTGGAATCATGACCTGAGCCGGAGGCAGACGCTCAACGACTGAGCCACCCAGGCGCCCCCATTTTCATATATTCTCTTGAAATAATATGTTTACATGTTTTTCTTTCCCACTTTACAGAGCCTAGAGGGATGAGGTTTATTGTTACTTTTGAATTCACGTTTTCTTCTGATTTTAAATCTACGTACCTGAGGTGGGATTTCGCAAATTGAATCTGCTTGATTTAACACTAAAATATTTTTTCTTAGATTAAATGTCATTCTTCTAATACTGCCCGGTCCTACAAGGCAGGCTCAGCAGGGAGTAATATTCCCAATGTTACAGAAGAGGAAATCAAGACCTATGGATGATAAACTACATTCCAGGGTCACCAGTTTGTCTCCGACAGACCTGGACCTAGAACTCAGGAGCCTGACTCTCAGACTAGAGCAATCACTTCCTCTTTCTGAAGGCCAGCACAAGCAAGATCCTGCCTTTGTCCCCTCCCTCCCTTTTGTCTGGGATCAGGGGCTTCCTCCAGCCCCCTGGTAGGGGACCTGTTGCTCGCTCTACTGCTTGATTGTGTGACTATGGGCAAGTCATTGCAATGTCCTCAGTGAAGTTGCTTACTGTTTTGTTTTACCTTCTTTTGAAAGAGAAGAAATATATGAGAAACGTCCTTTGCTGAACCCAGAGTCCCCAAACCCTTGACTTTCATGGCCCCAGCAGAGGAAGGAAGAGAAAGGAAACTAACATATACTGAAGACCTACTATGTACCAGGTTACTTTACATACATGACCTCTAATTTCTAAAATACAGCTCAAGATGTGGGATCATTATCCTCAATTTGCCGATGAAGAAACCGGGGCTTAGAGAAGTCAAGTGACATGGTCATACAACCACTAATTGTCAGGGTGGGACTTGAATCCAGGTCTCCTGACTCCAGAGCCCTATTTTCCAACTGTTACTCGTGGAAGAGTTGGCACAGATCACAGCACCCTGCTTGGCACAGCCCTGTACCACCCTCAAGATGTATCCATTCATTCATTCATTCGTTCATGCATTCATCAACCAACATATATATACTAAGCACTGTGTACCAGGTGCTGGGTTAGGCCCAAGATATGATGGGTAAGGTCCCTACCCTAGAGCTGACATTCTAGTATAAAAAGAATGTAGTTAAGTAAACTTATTTTACTTAAAACTCTCCCTCTCTCACTCCACGTATATCATGTTTGCTCTCTTTCCCATTCCGTTTTATTTTCTTTGCATTATCTGAAATGTCTTATTTCTTTGTTTACTTAACTATGGGAGTTAACTAAGGGAATGTAGGAAGGAAAGAAGGAAGGCGAGATGGCAGGGGGTATACTCAGGAGGGTTTTTACCTGCACCAAGAGCAACTTCTAATTGTCCCAGTGAATGGTGGAAATGAAGGCTGGGGTAGCTTCTGAAGAGTCCATCTGGCTTTCAAACATTATATGCGAGCCTTTTCCCTCCCATACATATTTCCCTTCTTAATCCTGACTCCGATTTTCGTTACTCTGATTTAGTTACTCTCTATGATAACTGAGTTGTAGTGACATAGCTAAGTCACTCTCCCTTTCTGGGCCTCAGTTTCCTAGTCTGTAAAATGGCGGTGAAATAGGAGTCAGGTTTTTCCATTCACCTGTGATTCGAAGTGATGGGAAGGAGAAGGGGTCCTGAAGAGAGTGTTGGCCTCTACCTCGGGCCCTGCCTCTGCTCTGGACTCCAGCCAAGAGCATTCTGGAATCAGCCCACATTACTGAGCACCCTGTTTGGAACCACATGAAGGCCGTTTCCATACAGTTTCTTACCTAATTTTTGGAACACAATCTTTTCTTTTTTTTAAAGATTTTATGTATGGATGTATTTATTTATTTATAGCATGAACAGGGGGAGGTTCAGAGGGAGAGGGAGCAAGAGAATCTCAAGCAAACTCCGTGCTGAGTACAGAGCCAATATGGGGCTCTGTCTCATGACTCTGAGATCATGATTTGGGCTGAAATCAAGAGACAGACGCTTAACCAGCTGAGCCACCCAGGTGCCTGCAGAACACAATCTTTTGACAAAGGAGTGATCTCTCACTTTGCATGAGAGGAAACTAAGACTCTGAGAAACAAATTAATTTGCGCAGGGCCCCACAGTTGGAAGGACAGGCTTCACACCCAGGTCCAGCTGAACCCCAGGCCCATGCCCTAGCCAGGGTCATGTCTCTGAGCATGACTTGGTTTGTTCAGAGATGGTCCCTCTATGGTTCTAGTCCTCCACCCTGCCTCAGCCCCTCATGGCCAAGGCACTTTCCTGGACCTTGTCAGTATCCTGTGCAATTTCAATAGCAGGTATCCCATCCTCCTAACACCACCTCCTGTCTTTCGTGCTCACTGCTTCTAGAACCTCGACTGCAATGGCTCCTGATTCCCTAGGCTCTTCAATCCATGGATCCTCCCACCTTTCCCCACTGTTTCTAGCCTCCTTAACCAGCTTTGCTTCCATGGACCATCATTATAATTACTGCCTTGCACACACCCTCACCCCCTTGCTGCTCTCACCTGGCAAAACCACACCCTGGTTAATCCAGCTGGGTTTGTATCCCACAGTTGACTGAAGCTGGACAAAGACAGCCCTGCTGACAGGTCTCACCTGAACATCGAATCTGGGTCTTTATCCTCTCCAGGGGCCCCGTAGCACCCTCTGGCAAGCCTACCATAGGACCAGCTGCTTTCACTCCCCTGAGGTCCTGAGACAATTCCTATCCCCCCAAAACCTCAACCCTGGACAGCTCCTCCCCTGTCCCCTCTCAGTGGAGGACCTTGGTTCCTACATTGAGGAAATAGAAGAACTCAAAGGAGAATTTCTTTTTTTTTTTTTAGATTATATTTATTTATTTGACAGAGATCACACGCAGGCAGAGAGGCAGGCAGAGAGAGAGAGGGGGAAGCAGGCTCCCCTCTTAGCAGAGAGCCTGATGTGGGGCTCAATCCCAGAACCCTGGGATCATGACCTGATCTGAAGGCAGAGGCTTTAAGCCACTGAGCCACCCAGGCGTCCCACAAAGGAAAATTTCCATAGACTTTCAATGCCTACCCAATCCCTGGGTCTGTGCCTCATTTGTAGCTTCCCTCCTGGTGCCTTGAGTGAACCGCTTCTTCCTCCCCACGGCTTCCCAGGCACTTACCTGGGTGCCAGGTAAGTCGCCAGGGTAAAGTCCTTGAGCAGGTGAGACCACCTTCACCCTGGTGATTTTTCCTTCTCTAAACATTCCAGTTAACATGAAAACAGTATTTCTTGCATCTTAAAAAAACAACAACAACAAAGCCCAACAAAACAAAGGTGTTCTTCCCATTTCTCTATATAGCAAATCTTCAATGTCTGTGCTTGCGGTCTTCGGTTATTTTGCTCTTTCTTTTTTTTTTTTTTTTTTTTAAAGATTTTATTTATTTATTTGACATTTTTCCTTCTCTAAACATTCCAGTTAACATGAAAACAGTATTTCTTGCATCTTAAAAAAACAACAACAACAAAGCCCAACAAAACAAAGGTGTTCTTCCCATTTCTCTATATAGCAAATCTTCAATGTCTGTGCTTGCGGTCTTCGGTTATTTTGCTCTTTCTTGAACACAGTTCAGTTAGGCTTTGTCCCCACCACTGCACCAAAACTGCCTCTGCCTTTGGTTACCTTCATATTGCTAAATCCAATCATCAATCTTTTAGTAATAGCTTTATTGAGATATAATTTGCAAAGGGTACACTTACCCATATAACGCATACAATTCAGTGTGTTTTTTTGCACACTCACAGAGTTGGTCAGCCAGTACCATAATCAATTTTAGAATATTTTTTATTACTTCTGGGGTGCCTGCGTGGCTCAGTCCTTAAGTGTCTGCCTTCGGCTCAGGTCGTGATCCTGGGGTCCTGGGATTGAGCCCGGTGTTGGGCTCCCTGCTCAGCAGAGTCTGCTTTTCCCTCTCCCTCTGTGTGCACTCTCTCTCTCTCTCTCTCCAGTAAATAAAAAAATGTCTTTTCATGTGTTTATTGGTCATCTCTGTCTTTGGAGAAATGTCTGTTAAATTCTTTGCTCATTTTGTAATTACATTATTTTAACGTTACGGTTGAGTTTCAAGAGTTCTTTATATATTCTAGATATAAGGTCTTTCTTTATTGGATATATGATTTGCAAAATTCCTTCCATTCTAATGGTCAATTCTTAATCCATGTATTTCACTAAACCTATAGATTGCCTGTGGCACAGCTGATCACTCCTTCTTCCTTGAAATAGTTTTTAGCACTTGACAAGTAAGACAGTCTCTTGCCCTGATTTTGCTGTTTTGGTGTCTCCTCATTCCCTCACCCACTAGACAGTGAAACGCCCAGAACTCACTCCCTGGTCCTCTTGTCTTTTCTGCCTGCACTCATTCCTTTGGTGATTTCATTCAGTTTCAAACTGTAAATGCCATGTGTGTGTGGGCAAATCCCAGCTTTGCCTGTTCCAGCCCAGAGCTCTCTCTCCAATTCTAGGCTCAATTATTAATTGTACTCAACATCTCCACGGCTCTTCCTCGACTTACAATGAGGTTCCGTCCTGAAAAAACCATTTTATTTTATTTTTATTTTTTTTAAAGATTTGACATATTTATTTGACAGACAGAGATCACAAGTAGGCAGAGAGGCAAGCAGAGAGAGAGGAGGAAGCAGGCTCCCTGCTGAGCAGAGAGCCCGATGTGGGGCTCCATCCCAGGACCCTGAGATCATGACCTGAACCAAAGGCAGATGCTTTAACCCACTGAGCCACCCAGGTGCCCCTTTTTTACTTTTTTTTGTCTCAAATCCCATGTCAAGTTTGTCGGCAAGCCTTGTTGGCTGTACCTGCAGAACACAGTCAGAATCTGCCCACATCTCACCCCGGGGCCGCAACCCACTGCCACCTCACGGCTTTCGCCCTTCTGCCCGATTGGGCTTGTCTCCTGCAGTCTGCTTTCAACCCAGCAGCCTGAGTGATCCTATAACTTTTCTTTAAATTTTTTCCTCCAAGACTTTATACAACATTTGTTTATTTTAGAGAAGGGGAAGGAAGGAGCAGAGGGAGAGGGACAAGTAGACTCCAGAAGGGAGTCCAATGTGGGGCCCAACCCCACAACCCTGAGATCACGACCTGAGCCGAAACCAAGAGTAGGACACTTAGCCAACTGAGCCCCCCAGATCATGCCATTTTAATGCCTCCATCTCACTTGGAAGCAAGCCAAAGTCCTTCCAATCACAAGGTTCTGCAGGATACCCCCAGCCTTGTCTCCTCTCCCCTCACTCCTCTGTTGCAGGTGCACTGGCCTCCTAGATGCTCCCGTCTCACCTCAGGGCCTTTGTGATCACTCTGTCATCTGCCGGACTCACTCCTGAGAGCCACCCGGCTTCTCCTCCGTTCCTCCAGCTTCTTTTTCTCACTGAGGCCTCGCTCACTAAGCAATGAGCATGGCGACCCCCCCGCCCCAGCTGTCCTCTCCTCTACTTTGTTGTTTCCACAGCCCCCAATGCCATCCACACATCAGACTGTGTTGACTTACTGCCCTTTTCCCTGTCAGAACAGAAGCCCCAGGAGGGCAGAAAATTTGCCTGTTTTTGTTTTCTGTGTACCCCAGTTCCCAGAACTGTCGTTGCTGGTTATTCGGCATTCAATAAATAGTCATGGACTAAGGGAAGGGGTGCTTGAGGAAAGGAGGAAGAAGCACCTTCTAGAAGCAGGTCTTGCAGGGAGTGGTACTATGTGGCCACAGCCGGATCGCTGAGGCAGGTCTTGAATCTGAGTGTTCCCCAGGTTCACTGAAAGTTGGTTCCTGTTTTCCAGCTGGGGAAGCCTGCTGTAGTGGGAGCCAAAAGCTTGAGTTGTAACTTGGGCATAAAAGACCCAGTGTGTGAGTGCTGCTCCTCCTGGAAACAGTGCTAATTTGCCAAATGGGAGCAAGGTTCAGACAGGTGATTTGGGGGATGTCAAAGAGGAAGGAAGAAGGGTAAGACCATAGATGAAGATGAGGTTCTAGTGGGGAGGACCAGGAGGGCTGGGGGCTGGATCCTGAAGGACAGGAAGAGGCCCCAGCAGGCAGAGCTGCGAGCAGGGAACTCTGGGACCTCACTTCCCTCAGGTTCAAGACTGCCCACAAGGCCCCTCCCTGTCCCCAAGCTGGTTAGAATCTGTCAGAAGCAGCAATGACTGAGGATTAATTATGCCCATTTCATGGGTGAGGAAATTGAGGCTCAAGAAGGTAGTGATATGAGTCTGTCTCTTCTCTCACGCTAGAGTAGAAGCTCCCCAAGTTCAAGGGCTGCTCGCCCCCATTTCTGTCTCCTCAGAGCTGAGGTTGCTGTCTGAAAACAGGAGTGGGTTCTCATCAGTGGGTTTCCAGCCCCACCGACTCCACATTCCATTTTATAACAAATATTCTAGAGTATTTCTTTCCTGTAATGGAATACAATTCGTAGGCAATATATTCCATCTATATATTCCTAACTTGGGAAAAAAATGCCCTATCTGAAACATAAAGGAAAAGTAAAAGGAAGGTGATATATGTCTTTTTTCTCATGATTTAATTTTTAAAGATTTAATTTATTTGAGAGAGAGAGCACATGCGTGGTGAGGCGGGTGGGGGGAGGGTGTAGGAGCAGAGGGAGAAACAGGCTCCCTGCTGAGCAGGGAGCCCTAGCCCAGTGTAGGGCTTAGGGCTCCATCCTAGGACCCTAAGACCTGAGCCAAAGGCAGATGCTTAACTGACTGAGCCACCCAGGCACCCCTCATGGTTTAATTTTTAAAATGGAGATATAGGGACGACTGGGTGGCTCATTCGGTCTTGTGCGCTCTCCCTCTCTCTGACAAATAAAACCTTTTTAAAATTTTGAGATATAATTGACATATAACATTATATAAGTTTCAGGTACAACGTGATATTTGTGTATACTGCAAAACGATCGCCACAACAAGTTTAGTTAACATCTATCACCCGTTACAATTTTTTTCTCTTTTGGTGAGAACTTTCAAGATATACTCTTAGCAATTCTTAAATTATAGTACAGTAGTCTTAATTCTACTCACTATGCCATACATTACATCTCTTATGTGACTTATTTATTTTATAACCGGAAGTGTGTAGGTGTCTTTTCTTTAACCTGTAAGTATACAGGCAGACTCTTGTTAGAACAGGACTTCTCAAATTGGAATGTGCATAGAAATCAACTAGGGATCTTGTTAAAATGCAGATTCTGAATCAGCAGGTCCGGAGAAGGACCTGAGAGTCTGCATCTCTAACCAGCTCCCAGGTGCTGTCCGGCTGCTGCTTCTTGGCAGGAGAAGGATGCTTCCAGCTCCCTGGGCCCACGCAGCCGCCCTCCCTGCAGGCCTCCGCCCAGAGCCGCCCCCTCTCCAGCTCGAGCAAGGGGCAGCCCCGTCCAGGCCCGCCCCTCCTCCCGCTGCCCAGCCTCATTCCTGGCAGCCAGGTGGCCGGGAGCCCGCTGCCGCTGCAGAGACAGCAGTTCCCACGGGAGGAGCCCGCCCTGGGGAATGGGCCGCGGGGGAGGGAGGGAGTCCCCGGGAATTGACGTCCAAGGGGGCGGGGCTTCCATGTTCTCCCGCCTCGTCAGTCCCATCCTCTTTCCTTCCGCCGGCCGCTGGGATCCCCCAATCCCAGGGCACTGAGCATTTGCTGTCTCCTCTTCTCTTGTTCCCTTTGCCCTCCTTTTGGGGTAGGCTCCTGTGGTGGGGAGCCCAGATGAATCCAGCTCTTGTCTACCCTGAGAAACTCCGTGTACGGGTTAGCAGACAGGCAGGCAGACACCGTTCATCTTTAAGCCGGTTTTCTGTCAAAGGAGGAAGGTGGGAGGAAACTCACTTTCAGCTTTGTGGATGCCAATCAGGGGAGGCTTTCTGGAGGAGGCAGGAGCCCAGCAGAGCATGAAGGCTGTGGAGGGGTGTCCCGGACAGCCCGTCTCTCCCAGAGACCCCAGCCTGGCCAGGGCCTGCTGACTTGGGGACATTGTTTTGGGGGCCGAGATTAGATGATAGAGTATTGTAGGACGGAAAGGCCTGGCTTTTAGCCTCACTTTGCCATAAATATGCTATGGGCCTCCTGGGAAGCCCCTTTCCTATCTGGGCTACTATAAAGCGATGGGGGGCACCTGGGTGGCTCAGTAGGTTAACCATCTGCCTTCAGCTCAGGTCATGACCCCAGGGTCCTGAGATCGAGTCCCACATGGGGCTCCCCGCTGAGCGGGGAGCCTGCTTCTCTCTCTGCCTGCTGCTCCCCTGTTTGTGCTCTCCCTCTCTCTCTCTCTCTCTCTGACGAATAAATAAATACAATCTTAAAAATAAATAACAAAAGTGATGGGATCTGAGGATCCCCAGGGCTGGGCCAGCTCCAAAGTCTGTGATCCACAGGGGCCAGTGAGGAAGATTTATCTAATTCTGAGGTGGGGAATCTGGGTAGAAGGCTTATGCTGGGCTCAAGCTGGTTCTGGGCAGGGCTGAGGTAGTGGATTCTGGGGAGACTTTGAGGAGGTCTTTCACTTGAGAGCTTAGGCAGACTAATCCACTTTCTGGGCTCTGCTGGAGCATTAACCCAAAACGACAATAATAAGTGCCCCTCTCTCCCAGGAGGACTGCACCGTACAGCTTACAAAGCACTTTTCTGGTCACCATCTCATTTAACCCTCACAAACTTGGTATTATTGCCATTTGACAGATGAGAAAACTGAGGCCCAGAGACGTCAAGTCACTAGCCCAAGGTACTTGAGCCAAAAGGGTATGCCTAGACTTGGACCTGGTATCCTGTACATGTTTTAGGAAAAGTTTCCTCGGTCTCGTGGATCCCCTGGGTCTGAATTATCCAGAAAATACAACCCTTCCAATGTTTGAACATGGGGCCCTAAATTTTTGTCAGCTTCCCTAACTTTGGATATCAGGGCCAGCGGGCTAAATCTCTCACGGTGCAGATGGGAAAACTGAGATCTGGAGAGGGGAAGAATCTTGCCCAAGTCTTTAAGCCAGATCGGATCCTGGCCTCCACCCCCGAGGCTCTCAGATGAAGTTCCTGGGTCTCTCACAGCTCCCTCTCCTCCTGGCAACAGGGAGCCCTGTGTTCCCTGGACAGTGGGTGGGGGGGGGGATGGTTATGGCAAGAATCCTCCAAATCAAAGAGGGAGCCTGGCAAGGGTGGGAAGGGGTTAGGCCTTAGAAAATGTGCTTTGCCTTCAGGCTTTATTTCCTAAGACAAAGATGTGTCACCAAAGTCAGGAGGAGCTAGTGGTGAGTTTTAATTTTGCTTTGTTTTTTCACAGTTTGCTTCCCCAAGAAGGAGGACAGCAGAGGTGACCGGTGCTGAGCCAACCCCTCTCCAGGCCTGCTCCCCTTTAGGCTCAGGGGCCCCAGTTCCAGGGCTGAGCCAGAGCCCGAGTGCAGACGGAGGAGAGAGTGTTTTCTGCAGCCGATCGAGCCCAACCCAGAACCAGGGTGGGGCTCTGTCTGGGCCTGGGTGGAGATCTTTGTCACCAGGCTCAGGACCAGTTTGTGACCAGGGTCAGGGCTCATCCTGAGATCAGGGAACAGGGAGAAGCAGCCCTTCAAGGACGGAGCCAGCCCACGATTCTGACTCTGGGACGGTGAGTCAGGCAGCCTGGCTGGGAGCCCACAGGCCTTTAGGGTCCTGGGCTGGGGCAGAGGCTCTGGTAAAGGTGAGGTCCCAGAGCTAATGTCCAGGGTCTCTGGTCCCCTCTCAGGTAGGTACTGGGGGCAGATGACCTCCTATCTCCATCCACACCCCTCCAGGCCCTATGGATGGGGTTGGCTGCCTCCTCCCACAGATCCTGCTCCAGGCTCTGGAGATTACATGGGCCAGTGGCGGGCTTGGTGTCTCACATTAACCTCAGGGCTCCGTCCAGAGGTACAGTGGCGAATGCGTTTCTAAAAGTCCTCCACTCTGCTTGATCTCAGGCTACCCGGGTGATGAATCAGAGCTGGGAAGACATTTCCAGTACCAGCACTCACAAGCCAGAAGGGCTCCAACTCCGGGGCACGGCCCGCTCTGTCCCAGGACTGCGCCTTCCTCGGGGCCCAGCATGCTAGCTTACAGGGTCCTGTTAACTCACAGGTCAGGGACAGGACAGCCTGTCCTCGTGAAGCTGATGTCGAGTATGATGGTGGCTGTAGCTGACATTGTGTTTGTGATGACTGAGGCTTTCGTTGGCCTCTTTTCAGTGACAGGGGAGGGGCGGGTCAAGGACATTCCTCCATCGCCCTGAGAAGCCGCTAGGAGGTGCCTAGGAGCTCAAGGGCAGGGCAAATTAGCCCCCCCCCCCCCCCCCCGGCCACTTTGGGGCTGGATCATGACTCCATGGGGACACTGGAAACCTGAAGGGGTCTAATGGACACGTGTCCTGCTCCTAGCCCCTCCCCTGCCCAGTGATGACCTAGCCTCATGTCACTGGGGAAATGGGAGCTGAGCGTGGGAGAAGCCCTCACCTTACCACTGCTGGACCCGTGCCCCTCCTTGGAATGTGTACATCTCCCCTTTCTTCCCGATTTCTGCTTAAGGACAAGTCCCTCCTCTTATTTAAAAAAAAAAAAGAGAGAGAGAGAGAGAGAGAGAGAGAATATAGCCCTGGGAGCTCCTGGGTGGCTCAGTCAGTTAAGTGTCTGACTCTTGGTTCCAGCTCAGGTCGTATCTCTTTGGTCTTGACATTGAGCTCCTCCGCATCCAGCTCCGCACTCTGTGGGGCGTCCGTGTGAGATCCTTTCCCTCCGCCCGCCCCCCACAGTCTCTCTCTCAAATAAATAAATACATCTTGAAAAAACAAAGCAAAACAACAACAAAAAAAACCCAGCCTTTGGTGGTGGCATCCCATTGCCCAGAATAAGATGCCCATTCTTTTTTTTTTTAAAGATTTATTTATTTATTTATTTGACAGAGAGCGATCACAAGTAGACAGAGAGGCAGGCAGAGAGAGAGAGGAAGGGAAGCAGGCTCCCCACCGAGCAGAGAGCCCGATGTGGGACTCGATCCCAGGACCCCGAGATCATGACCTGAGCCGAAGGCAGCGGCTTAACCCACTGAGCCACCCAGGCGCCCCAAGATGCCCATTCTTAATCCGGCTGGTTTTTACCTCCACGCTTCCTCCCACTGGACTTCTTATATACTCCAGCTACACTGGCCCGGATTCTGTTCTGGAAGCTTGGTCCTGCCTCAGGAACTTGGAGCCCAGGACTGACGCCGGTCTCTGCACATTTGGCTGCCCGTCCTCCCAGCCGCAGCAGCAAGAGGCCTCCCCTGGCCTCTCCCTCTGAAGGGCTCCCCGCTTCCCCTCAGTTCCGTCCTGCTTGTGCTTCAGGCCCCACAGTGGCCTCATCGACTTATGTGTCACCGGTCACCGGTTTGACTGTCTTCTCACGAGACAGTGAGCCCCATGGGGTAGGGACCGCATGCTCTGCCATATTGGTACCCAGCTGGTGCCAAATAAGTGGGTGTGGAATCAGTCAATAGATGTCGGTGTTTCTTTCTTTCTTAAATTTTATTTTACAAAGATTTTATTTATTTATTTATTTGACAGAGAGCGAGAGAGTACAAGCAGGGGAGCAGCAGAGGGAGAGAGAGAAGCACGCTCCCACCTGGGAGCCCAAAGCAGGGCTCCATCCCAGGACCCCGGGATCATGACCTGAGCTGAAGACAGACGCTTAACTGACTGAGCCACCCAGGGGCCCCTAGATGTCCATGTTTCTTTCTTTTTCGTTCTCCCTGGGCCAGTGATGACATCTGGTTTTGAATGTCTACACCTGGTTTCTAGGCTGTAAAGGGAAGGGGCAAATTGTCCCATGTGCACTTGACCAAAGTGTAAAAGATGGACCAGTGTCCCACAGGGGCCCCTGAGGTGGTGGCAGTTAAAGCTGGCGGGTCTGATCTCAAGGGGCTTTGGGTCTGGTCAGGGTTGAAAAGTCCAGTCACCTTCCTCTTTGGTTTGGTTTTAATAAAGAAGGCAGCAGCTTCTTTATTCCATCATAACCACCAGGCTTCCATACCATGTGGACATCCATCATTTTTTGGCTGCCCTTCCTCCAAATCCCCTTTCCATTAGGGAGAAGGCCCCACCGTGGGAGGCCCTATCACCCACTACTGAAGCTGAAGGGGACCGCAGACCCCTCCCGGGGCCCTTCCAGGTCAGACAGGGGCCCCAAACCTGGGCCCAGCCAAGTGGATGGTGTAGCCCAGGACTGTAAATCTCAAGTGAATCATCCAAGGACAGGAGGGCTTAGAATTTGCTCAGAACGTGGTGGCAGTGGTCAGTGTAGTGTCTGATAGTGACAGTCCTATCCAGGTATCTTGCAGTGGGGCCTGGTCTGTTCAATACTGTCACTTCCTTGCTCCCTGCCCTTCATCTGACCTGGACCTCAGGCTTTGTGTCCTTTCTGGAATGCTGGAGACCCAGCCCCAGAATGCTGCTGCAGAAAAACCTCGTGTTACCGTGACGTTGCTGTCCGGCAGGAGCAGCCCAGAGGTGGCAAGAAATTAAAAACCACATACAAACATCCCCCTGCCCTGAACAACAGCATGAACAGCTAACATGTACACACTGAGTGCTTGTCACATGCCAGGCACTGTTCTTTAATTGTTCCTCTTTTGTAAATGAGAAAATGCAGGATCGTGCCTCTCCTCAGTGTTCCAGATCCAGCCCCGTGGAATCAAACGGCTGGAGCTCGGTCCACATGGAAACACGGCATGGGAGGAAAACGTAGTCGTTGGCTTTCCAGGCTCGCCGTCTGGAGGGTGGAATGGAGGCTGGGAGCACCCCCGCCACCAGGTCCACCTGACAGATCTTCACGGCTGCCGTCACCTCTCCATCAACGCTAGGCTCTGCCACCCCCTCTAGCCACCCCCTTAACCACCATCAAGTTAATTACCAGCACCGTCGCCCCCTCCACCGAGCCAAGATCTGACAGAGCCATCCGGTTCTCCGTCACTCGACAACGTCACCATGTCACTGTCACCACCGCCATGATTACCCTCATTACCTCTGTCCCCAGCGGCAGGGCGGTGTTGAGTGGCCAGTGAGGTCACTTCCTGGCCTTGGCGCTCACGGAGGTAATTGCCTAATGAGATGGTTGCAGCTTGGAGTCATTAGTTACTAGGAAATCTTCCTGGGCTCTGACGAGGCTGAAGTGAGTTCATAGACTGGAGGGGTCTGCTGCTGTGGGTGTGGCTGGGGCGTCCCCGGCCTTTGTGATGGAGAAAATCGACAGAGGGTTATAGTTGTCATTAAGGGTGCTGATCGAGGGGGTCCCGCTGGCTCAATTGATGGAGCATGTGGCTCTTGATCTTGGGGTTAGGGGTTTGAACCCCATGTTGGGTGTAGAGGTTACTAAAAAAAATCTAAAAAACAAAAAGAAGAAGAAGAATGCTGATAGAGTCAGCCTAGGTCAACCTAGGCAAGTGATTTCATTTTTCTAAGGCTCAGTTTCTTCGTCTGTGAAATGGAAATAATGAGACCTATCTTATAGGGTAACTTGGAGAATAGAGATGATATAAAGAACCCGGTCCAGTGCCCAGAGCCCAGGAGCCTCCCAGATGGAAGTCGCCAGTATCTTTCATTTTTTAAATATTTATATAGTGTTCACTTTGTGCCAGGCACTGTTCTGAGCATCCTACAAGTTTCCGTTTATTTATTTATTTGTTTTATTTATTTATATGAAAGTAGGCTTCATGCTCAACGTGGGGCTTGAGCTCACAACTCTGAGGTCAAGAGTCACATGATCTACTGACTGAGCCAGCCACGTGCCCCTTCAGCTTATTAATTCAAACTTCCTAAGAGGCCTAAGATATAGGTACTACTTTTGCTCCCATTTCACAGATGAAACCAAGGCACAGAGAGGTTAAGAAGCTTATCCAAGGTTACACAGCCGGTTAGTGACAGAGCTGGGATTTTAACCCAGGGAGTCCTGCTCAAGTCTGAGCTCTGGACGCTGATGCTTTTCATCAGCAAGTGCTTCCCCCATTCTCAGAAGTTCCATTTTCTCCTTGCTCCTGTCCAGGTTGGAGAATACTCTGCTCTTTCTGCCCACTGATTAGAAAGGGGTCCTCCAGAAGTCACTGCATCTGGTGCCTTGTCTTGGGATAGAAATGCCCCCATTCACCTTGTGCAGGACCCCCCCCCATCCCTCCCCGCCAGGAAGTCCTTCCTGTTGTCTGGCCTGAATTTGGGTTGAGGCAACAGTTCTCAGGGAGGAACCTCCTTAGCTGGGAGACTTGCCAGGGGGACCTCAGGAGAGATGGTAGAGGAGGGAGGGGTATTGACTCTGCGCTCTGAGGGAGTGGAATTGGGGGCTTCTGGGTTCCTGAGAAAGGACAGAGCTCTGGGGCAGGCCTCCTTGTTAGCTGCTCTCCAGAGGGTGTCTTTCCTGCCTCTTCCTCTAAGACTGCACCAGGGACCTCTCATGCCTTCACTGAGCCCCAAGCCCCTCACCAAGCCCCCCTCCCAAGCTTCCACCCTCCTCCCTCAGGCCTGCTGTGTTCCTGAGGGGCCCCCCCTTCTCCGCCCTCTTAGTGTTGAGAGCATCACCCAATCCCTGGACGCTGAGACTCCTGGTTCTGTTCTGGTTCCCCTCCCTGCTGCCATCTCCTTGCCTCTTCTCCCTCTCACCCCATCTGGTAAGGCTCCTCGGGAGCTGGCATTGGACTCGGGCCTCAGGTGTCTCAGTCACACCGTGAACTTGGCATGTCCCAACCCCCCACCACAACCCCTCTCCCCAGTGTAGCCTCCATCTGAGCGAGGGGCCCAAACTGGGAAGAAAGCTGGGAGTCCCCCTCGACTTGTCCTTTTCTCCTCCCTCCACATTCTGGTCTGGTCGTGCCGCAGTTAGTGAGTGCTTACTGCATACGAGGCTGAGGAGTACCCACAGCTGGGGCTGAGAAAGGTGGGTTCCTGGACTTATTAACCACCAAATTCCCACAAATGTGGGGAACGGGGAAGAGCTTTGTGAAAGGTTTCAATTTTCCACAGTTAAGCTGGGGTCAGAAGAGCCCCTCTGGGGGGTCATAGGAAGGAACTGCTTATGGATGCTGGGGGCACCACCCAGACCCCCTTCAGGACTGGGACACTCATTCCCCAGAAGCTATCTGGAACAAGATTATGTCCCTTACGTGGGGGCAGCCTGCGTTCAGTGACAGGTCCCTGGGGACGCTCAAGGTCTGGCTTCTTTGCCTCAGTTTGGGTCAGCTCCTCAGGGGATAGGCCGGGGCCTCTGTCGTGGCTGCTACTTTCTTCACTCCCTCACACGAGTCGTGCCTGCAAGCAGCCCCCGGTAAGCCTCCTGCACAAAAATCTCACCTCCGTGTCTGCCTCAAAGAACCTGAGGCCAGATGCTACAGTGCCTGACAGCCATCCAGCCGTGGGTGAGGCTCCGCGTGGCACCCACCCAAGATTCCCCACAGCTCGGACTCCCTGCCTCC
The DNA here is from genome assembly GCF_964662115.1 of Mustela nivalis. NCBI lineage: Eukaryota > Metazoa > Chordata > Mammalia > Carnivora > Mustelidae > Mustela > Mustela nivalis. Next base: position 18,969,687 of record NC_139029.1, read on the forward strand.
TCTTTCCATCTCCAGAGCCACCACCTGAGGCCTAGAGTCATCCCATGTGGGAATCACCGAAGATTCCAGGTTGGTTTCCCCTCCTCTCCAGCTTTTCCTCTGCAGGGCAGCCTGAGGGTCTCAAGGAACTTCAAAGCTAACCCTGCCCCTCTGATGTCTAGCTCCCCCAGGCTGCCCATCTTCATTTCTAGGACAAGGGAGCTCCTGACACCAGCAGCCCCACTCCCCTCCCACGGGCTCCCCTCACTCTCCTGTCAGCTGCCCCCATGGCTGGGCCGCTGCGGCCTTCCAGCTTTCACACGGACTCTTCCATCTGCCCGGGGCGCTCTGTTCCACACTTCGGATTTCCACTCAGATGTCCCTTTCTCAGGACAAGGCCCCCTTCTCTAGGGGTGGCCCGTGACTGGTCAACAGGGAGGCTCAAAGGCTTGGCCCCCTTGCCTCAGTTTGAAGGCCTGTCCCAGCTCCCCGGGGAACCATTTCTGACACCCTGCCACGGATCAGGGGAGGCCTCCTGTTCCCTCATCTGTTAGGCCTCCTGCGCTTTTCATTGGAAGCCCTTACTCCACTCCATAATTGTCTTCCTCTTTGGTTCAGTACCTCCTACGTCCCGGGTCTGCTCTAGAAGAGGACACCGGCGATAGAACACACACCCTGTGAAGTGGTGATCCGTGCTGTGGAAGAACGGATAGGACAAAGCATAGAAGGAGAGGACACGCTCTCTGTTCTGAGAGCTGGCTGACATGAGAGGAAACCACAGAAGAGTCTGGGTTGGAACATTCCAGGCAGAGGGAACAGCAAGGGTCAGGGGCCCCAGGACCATGAATGTGAGAAACAGGGAGGCCAGTATGTCCGGAAGGGGAAGAACGGGGGCCAGAGCGACAGGAAATGAACCGGCAGAGGTAAAAGGACACCGGGCACTCAGGGCCTTGGAAGGCACAGGAAAGAGTTTGGATTTTGTCCCAAGTGGGAAGCTGATGGGAGGCAGAGAAAGTGTTTAGGAGGCTCTCAGCGCCGTCTGGTGAGTGGAGAACCGAGCAGTGGGGAAGTGGGCGGCCTTGTTCTCAGGAGAGGGCCGCCATCCTGAGGAGAGACGGTGCTGCTGTGGGCTGGGCGAGAAGAGGGCGCACAGGGTCTGGAGAAGGTAGAGAGCGGACAGATGCCCTGATGTGACTATTTGATTACTTTCTGTCTTTTTTGTCCAGGAGAACAGGGACCTTGTCTGTCTGTTTTGCTCACTGCACTCAGCCTAGAACCCAGTACACCGGTAGATGCTTCGTGAATGTTTGTTGAATGACTGAATGACAAGACATCCAGTGTTTGCTAGGACTTGAACCCCGGTCTTTCGGCTCCAGATCCAGTGCCTTTTCTCTCCCACCAGGTTTTTGGTGAGGACCAAAGAGATAAGAGTTGTGCCAGGGCTTTTTGGGAGGCAAAATAGCCCACAAGCTAGGGGGTCTGGGGTCATTACCAAACAGTAGCTCAACAGACTCAATTCAGAGCCCAGCACAACCTCCAGCCTGTTCTATCCACAGGCAGACGTGCTGCTGAGCTGGCCTGGCACAGCGTCTCCTGGGGAGCAGTCCTGCCCCTCCTCAGAGCTCCCAACCCCCGAGCCTATGCTCAGGACAGCTCTGCTCAAAGGGTGGGCACAGGTATCCAGGCTGATGTCCATGGGAGGGACCGGTGTCCTCTGCCCGTCTCTAGGGGCCTGAGCGGGTTCCCCACCCCTCAGGGGAGGCAAAGCAGAGGTGAAGAAAATGCAAGCGTCCACAAAGGCTCGCTTACTTTCCCGGCAGCCCCTCCATGCCTCGCTCCAAAGAGAAGGAGTCAGCTGGGTGTGTTGGCCCCTGGTTCCTTCCCCCACCTTCCTGGTTGGTGTCCGTGGGCGAGTCCCTGCCCTGGTCTGAGATTCGGGGTCTCCACCGAGGCAACAGGAGTAAGTTATCCTCATCCACTGCTGTGCGGTTTGGTCAAGATTGAATCAGGCCGTCTGTGATTCTCTTTCCTGACTGTGTACAGTTCTCCCCCAGCTCTTGACCCAGTTTCTACCCATCCGTTCATTTGTGGGATGAGGTACTGATGTCAGCTCCCTGGGTGCCCGGACGGTGCCTGCCTCACTCACCAGGAGATATGCAGGACCCAGCCCTGGGCCAGTCTATACAGGAGGCACTTGGGAAATGCTGAATGAATGGACAAAAGCGCTTTAAAAACTACAGAGCAGGGGTGGTGGGAAAGGTTGGGTTGTGACAGTCCACAGTGACAGTAACTGCCATCTCCATGGGCAGAGGAAGCAATTCAGGAGGAGGATACGAGCGCGAGGCTGTGGCCGGGTGGGGAGTCACCAGCGCGGCCTCCCTCCCACCCACCCCGCCTCTAAACCCCAGCACTTGGTGGGACTGGAAATAACAATAATAACAGCCATGCTCTCTCACTGAATCCACACAACAAAACCACGAGGTGAATACTATCATTAGTCCCATTGCAAAGATTTGAAAACTGAGGCTCAGGGAGTTTTAGGAATTTACCCAAGGTAAATAAATGGTGGGGCTGGGATTCAAACCCAGGTCTGTCCAGGGTTAGCCATGGCGCCCTCCTGCTCCTCTCCCCACCTTTAAACTTTGAAGCTTTCCCCATCCCCATCTTGCTTCCTCCAGACTCTGCACTGTCCTCAGCCACTTTGAGCAGGCACCTCTCAGAGCCTCTGTTTATCCTCCTGTAAAATGGACACAATAATCCCTGCCCATTTTGTAGTGAAGGTCTGTGAGAATGGGGATGCTTTCTGTCAAATGTCAAGGGCCGGGCGAGTTGGGGCAGAGGTAGTGGAAGACGCGGCAGGGACCTATCCACCTGTCCGTGGCTCCCCAAGCAGGCAGATGAGCAGGTGTCTGTCTTCTAGCCTTGCGTTCTGGCTGGGCACAGCGGGTGAGTGAGTATTGTGTGTCGGTGAGGGTGTGGGTGAGTGTGACACTAGACTTGCCTCCAGGGGACTCTTGGAGGGTAAGAGAAGCCCCCCCACCCCCCGCTTCCAACTGAAGGCTTCCAGTTGATTAAATAAAAAAGTAAAAAGAGCCACATAATGCATGGTATACTTTAAATGTTTACATTTAACAAATGAATGCTTTTAACACACCAAATACAATATAATTGTGCTATTCACAAGATAATTACAGGATTTATAGAAAATATTAATTCATAGTGCACTGCGGGAGGTGTGGCTGGGGAATGAGACACAAGTTTAGAGTTGCCTAATGAGAGGCTCTGGGCTTCTCTCCCACCCTGTACCTCTGTTGCTGCACGTTATTCCCTCATTTGGGCTTCCCAGCAGCTTACAAGGCCCTAATCCATTTGGCCACCACCGCTCCCCACTCAGCCACCCCTCTGGCTTCTTTACTGCTCCTTGATGGCAGCAGGCACAATGCCTGCCCCAGGGCATTTGCACCTCCTTTCTTCTCTGCCAGGGACCCTCCTCCCTCAGAGATCCTCCCTGCTTTCTCCTACACCACACCTTCTGGTCTCTGTTTGAAGGTCTCTTCTCCAGAGACTCCCCTGTACCATCTTAACTAAAATTCCAAACCAACAGTCCCTAGTCCCCTTCCTATTTTTGTTTTTCTCCCTAAAAGACATTTTCCACGCTATACACACTACACTGGCTTACTGTCTGCTGCTTCACCAGGGCTTCTACCTGGGGGAACACAGAAGGTACTTAAGAAATAAGAATGAATTATTGGGTGGTCTCTCTCCAGTACCCTTCCTGCGAGGCTCACCCCAGTTCCCCCAACCCCATGCCTTTGCCTTCATTACAGAGAGGATCTGCTGTCTTGTGGTGTTGGGTACTTGGACTCAGAGATCTCCTGGTGTACCATTTCTGAGCTCTGATTTAAACCAGATGGCGCTGTGGTCCCCCCTCCAGTTCGAGTCTCAGGGTGGAGCTGGTGGGGGGCGGGAGGGTGAGGCAGGGAAGACTGCCAGCTACTGCCCCTGAGGGCATCTGGAGTGGTGGCGCAACCAGCTAGGGAGACCTGAGCTTCCCTTCAGTGTGCCAGGCCTTGTGTCTCATTTTATCCTCATCTCATTCCCATTTTGTGGAGGAGGACTCTTGAGGCAGAGTCAAAGGAGGGATTTGCTTCTAGTGGCTTCTAGTGGCTTCTAGTTTGCTTCTGGATGACTTCCCTGCAGATCTCCCCTCCTTCCTCCACGTTCTTCCTTGAGGCTGAGAGCTCTTGGTCTCACCTCCTGTCACCAAGCAGGTTCTCCGGTCCAGGCCCTCAGGCGGTGGCCTCCACTTGCCTTGCCTTTCCCCTTCCTTCCTCTATAGGCCTCAGCTCTGCTGCATTGGCCTTAGGGCCTCAGGGCAGGGGGAAGTTAGGAGCCTCCTCTGGGCTCTGGTCGTTCTGTGCTTCCTTCAGAGAAAGCCCTGAGGGAACATGGGGTGTGTGGGGGCGGAGGGAGGGGCGCAGGGGAGAGGGTTAGGAACACATCTGCCCTTTACCAATCAACCTTCCTTACTAGACTGTCAGTGCCTTGAGGATGGGGACTAGTTTGTGGGTTTTATTTTGCTTTAGTTTTTTTTTTTTTTTTTTTAGGTGTTTTTGTTTTTGTTTTTTAAGAAATCCTGTATTCATTCACAAGCATTTATGGAGCACCTATCCTGTGTTCTGAGATCAATTCTGAGCTCGAGAGTCACAGCAGCTAAGAAAACAGTCTATACAGTTGCCTGCTCTCAGTCAGCCAACAGTCTTGGTGGGAAACCAACCTTGAAGGGGCGGCTCAGTGGGTTAAAGCCTCTGCCTTCGGCTCAGGTCATGATTCCAGTGTCCTGGGATCGAGCCCCACATCGGGCTCTCTGCTCAGCAGGGGGCCTGCTTCCTCCTTTCTCTCTGCCTGCCTCTCTGCCTACTTGTGATCTGTCTGTCAAGCAAATAAATAAAAAATCTTTAAAAAAAAAAAAAAAAAAAAGGAGGAACTCCGGCCGGACAAACAAACGGTGATGAGTGCCATGGAGGGGACTAACGGGGTTGAGAGGAAGACTGGAGGTCCCAGCGCCCCGTCCGTGTAGGGAGTGGCAGAGTCGGCACCAAAAACATATTCGAATTAGAACTAAATGGCCCCAAAGCCAACTGTCTGTTCAGTAGCAGGATCGAGCGCCTCACAGCCCCTCTCCTGTGTAGAGAGGAGCTCTTCTCTCCACCTTCTTAGCTAAGCGGCCTTGGGAAAACACAGAAAATTCTCTGTGCCTCGGTTTCTTCATTTGTAAAACGGTGCTAAGTATTACCTGCCTTTTAAGATTGTTCTAAGAATTAAATGTACTACCTGCCTGAAAAGGACTGAACACTAAGCCAGGAATATTATCCGGGAGAAGATGAGGACGAAGAGGATGGAGGCCGGGAAAGTCGGGGGAGTGTTGGTCCTGCTCCCTTCCCTGCTGCTCCTCTGGGCTCTGCTTAGCTTGGATGGACAGTTCCAGGAATGGCCACGAGATGGCGCCAGAACCCCAGTTATTCCGGAGTCGGCTTTCTCAGCAGATGAAGCCCCTTAGGGAAGTAGGGACAGGAGAAGCAAGTGAGTTCTGTGGTGTGAGATCCGCTGGGGCTGGGGCCGGGGCCAGAGCTGGGACTTTCGGCTACGTGAAGTCCAGCCTGTTCCAGTCATTCTCTTCCTTCAGTTTTCCTCCTGGGGTTCCTGTCCGTGTTCAGAGATCCAGCCCTCCCTTTCCCCTCAACCCCCAGCACTGAAGTCCAAGGCTTCCGCCGGGTAGGTCCTGCTCCTTGTCTGCCCCATACGAACACCTTGGCCCCTCCAGTCATCAACCCCTTCCCCTTCTCATTCATGAACTAGGCAGAGGTGCTTAATTGAACACTTCTTGGGGGCCTTGCTGGGTAGAGAGCCAGAAGAAATGACCCCGTTTCTGTTCATAATATCCTGGAAGGGCAGGGGAGGTGGCAGGAGAAAGCAAAAGAGGGAAATGGAAAACATGCAGCAGTTCCTTCCCATCAGCACGTAGGAAATAGCCTCATTTCACACACGCAGGAACTGAGGCTCAGCAGTGCTAGGCCACATGAATGCATTGCCCTTTCCCATGCACCAGCCTCCTTCACCAGCAGCGAGGTGTGGTCCAAACTGAGTGTATTTGTAAATTCACTCAACAACATTGACTGAGCTCTGCAGATCCAGCAAGAATCAGACCTGGCCCCTGCCCTTGGGAGCTGGCAGTCTGGAGGGAGACGCTGGCACAGAAGCATACAAGGACAGCTTGCCCTCGAGGTCCATGCTGGGCAGAGCTGCGGTTGCTAGTGCCACCTGAACAGGCTGGGGGACAAGGGGGATGGAAGGTGGGAGATACGTTGTAGACTTCTTAAGGATCAATGAGCTGTGTAAATATCACTTCTTTCTTTTTTTAAAAAGATTTTAATTTATTTATTTGATAGACAGAGATCACAAGTAGGCAGAGAGACTGGCAGAGAGAGGAGGAAGCAGCCTCCCCACAGAGCAGAGCCCCTCATGTGGGGCTGGATCCCAGAATCCTGGGATCATGACCTGAGCTGAAAGCAGAGGCTTTAACCCACTGAGCCACCCAGGCGCCCCTGTGCAAATATCCTTTCTAAAAGGTAAAATCACGACCCTCCTGCAGTCAAAATAAGGGCACCCATGTCAGAGATTTTCTCTAGCTCATTCTCTGACAGGGAACTTGCAAAATGTTAACACAACCTCAAACGAAGACTCTACTGAGAGCAAATCTTGTTTGTGTTATGAACAGGACTCGTTTGCTTGTGAAGGGCAGGAATCATTTCCATGATTATCTGTTTTTTACAACTTACCTCCATCCTACAGAGTTAAATAGTCATTAGCATACAACTCTAGGCAATCAGGATCATCGAGGACTTGCAGCGGACGCCCAGACTTCCTCTGAAAGGACACCATGACTCCCTCATGCCTTTTCCAAGCTTTGATATGCTTTCTTGACAGACCCTTGGGAAGATCAGGATAAATTAGGGAGCAGCCGTTCCTAGGGAGCGCGTCACCTGGAGAGAGACTTGGTCTCAGCCTTCCGCTATGCCTGGCACCGAGGGGACAGACTTTCCGGGTGGGCAGGAGCCGGCCACCATCAGTGCTCACCAGCAGGTGGTGCTGAGCCACATTCTCAGCTGCTCCGTAGGGAGCTGTGGGGCTGGGAACTCAGTGGCAGCTCCCAATTTTTGACCCTTGCTGGTCTCCAGCAGTCAGATTTCACGATTGCAGAATGTCGGAGGGCCGTTTCCACCTAGAGGTGTTGGTTTAGTCATTCACTGATTCAGTAATTTTTTTCATTCAACCCTTGTGCCTGGGCACACAAGTCATGTTCTTGAGGTTCTCCAGACAGAAACTCACATGTATCAAAGGATCAGTCCTTGTCTTTGCTTGCCTGACTTTGCCGCCGGGATTTGGAGCCACCTGAAATTCTGAAATCTCGCTCCACCCCGCTCCTGCCCTGCCTACCAGTGCGCTTGTCCCCAACCCCCACTCCGGGAAAGTCACCTCATCGGAGGTTGAATAAAAGGCTTTACTTCTATAATCTCCTTTTAAGATCTTATTATTCCCATTTTCCAATGAGAGAGCAGACTCCTCCTCACCCGGCACTGTTCTGGCTGTGTGGGAAGGCCTTACCTCCATCCCTCAAGGCCTGAGGACGGCTGAGATGCCGCCCCAGACCTCACTTCCCTGACCTTCCTATGCTGACCCTCACAGATGCCTGCAGCATAAAAGGCACCTCCCTGCCCTTCCCCTGGGTCTCAAAATTTCTGCAGAATATAGTGTGAATAACTGTCAACTCAGTGTCACCCAGCTCCGCAGACAAGGAACTCTGGAGTGATGCCACTTCCCTTCTCAGCTGAGGCCCCTGCTTTGCTAGAAAGGCTGCCAGCTCTCTATCAGGCTGGAGATAGGCAGGCAGGGTCCTGAAGGCGGTGGGTGGTGAATGAGGTCTGCGCTGGGGCACAAGAGCAGGGTGGGGTTCGGGGTCGGAGGTGGGGGGTGGGGGTGCCGCGTGCGGCCACCAGAGAGCGCACCTGTCCCCCAGGGACTCGGCAGCAGTTCCCAGGAGGGTTCTACTCTAGCTCCTTGGCCCTTCCGTGTATGCTGGGTCCTGGACTGTGGAAGAAAACCTTCCTCCCACCATGCGTGAGGAGTGAGTTAGGTAGGGCCCCCCCACACACACACCATGACCTTGACACCAGCAGGACTGAAGTCACCAAATGCCATTGTCAGGACCCTCAGGAATTTCCTGACAGAAAATCTTTGAGACAAAAGAGTGGGACTATTTGGAAGTGGATCCTCGGGGTGTGGGGTGGGGGGAGGCCCTGGTATGTGAGCACCCTGGGCCTGCAGGCAGTGAGATGTGGCGGGTGTGAAGTAGAGATGAGGGCGGGGAGGGGGGGGCAGGAGGAGAATGAGAAGGCAGGAAAGGGAGGAAGGCTCATGAACCCAACCTTGAGTCTCCCCTTCTTTCTGGAGAAGCATGCAGCCTGACTCAGCATTCCAGGAGGGCAGCTTGGGTCAATGGTCTGGGCTTCTTTGCTCTGATGAATCAGGACATCCCTGAGTTGTTCCTTTAGATAGATCCCTGGGTGTTTTGTGAAGGCAATATTTCATTTTCTCAGACATGCTCTGAGAAACTATCCGGACTTCTGGTTTGGGGAAAGCTGGGCGGGTGAAAATGGGCCCCCTCAGTGGTCTAGTACCTGATTTTCTAGTTTCTTCTGATACTAAGAAAAACTAACCAGGATGGCCTTCCTTGGGCTGGTAGACATTCTGGGATGCTTGGACTCACCTCTGGAGAAGACATAGTGGACCTCTCACTAGCCTTAGGAGGGACACTCAGCAGTCCTGGTATTTTCTATGTTAGAGGAATTGTAAACTTAATGTGTCTATCGTGATGACGAAGCAGGACATACCCAAAAAGGACATGGGCATTAGCATCTGTTTCCAGTGGTTTGGCCTCAATTGCTGAAAGAGTGTCCCTCCTTCTTCTCCCCAATATGGAGGTTAGGGGAATGCACATGGCTACCTCTGGTACCTGAGGTCCCAGAAGTGAGGAGTGAAGCAAGTTTGGACCACACAGTCTTACCCTGTAGTCCCCTCTGTGACTGCTTTCTGGAGAAGTCCCGTGCCAGAACATTCTCCTCCTCAGTTTTTAGGTATCCATTGCTAGATTCACAGAGGACCCCAAACTTAGCAGCTGAAAACAATAGACATTTCTTCTCCCACAGCACTTGTAGGTCAGAAATCCCAGAGCAGCTGGGCTGGGCTTCTGCCTCAGGCTCTCCCATGAGGCTGTGGTCGAGAAGTCCGTGGGGATTGCAGTCACCTGACGGACTGGCTAGGAGGTGGCTCTCTCATGCTGATGGTTGGCAGGTGACCTCAGTTTCTCACTTCACGGGCATCTCTGTAGGGCTGCTTGTATGTCCTCATAGCATGGTGGCTGGCCTCCCCAGAGGAGAGAAGGCTGGAGCTGTCAGGCCGCAAGAATCACATGGTGTCTCCTCTGCCGTAGCTTACTGGTCTCCCAGGTCAGGCCTATGTAACGTGGGAGGAGATTACCCAAGGATCTGACCGCCAGGGCCGGGAGCACTGGGCGCTATCCTGGGTACCACTCCAGATTTCAGATACATTTTCAGAAATAGGAACCATATTCACTGAAGTTTCCCTGTCTCCCACAACTAGTTAAGTGATCTTAAGCGTCTCTTTTGTCCCCTGGTGGGCTCTGTCGGAAGAGGGAGGAGGGTGATACCCAGAGTGGGCCCCGCCAACCTCCCATTGGCTTCTTCCTGTTCCCCTCACTGATCTTCTGTCTGCATCTCAGCAGTGATCTCTCGCTGCAGCACCAAGCATCTTTCCCAGGCTTCCACAGCTCTTTCAACACCATGTCTTTAGCATTTTCTGGTTTCTCCAGGGAACTGACCAGACGGGCCCGTTGCTTAGGGACAGCCCAGTTTGGAATCATGGGGACCACATCAGACACAGTAGCCCTGAACTCTGCCAGCCTCTGGTAGTTAAGGTGCTTTCGGAGGCCAGGAACAGAAGCTGACTCAGGCAAAAGTAGAATTTCATAGAAGGATGTCAGAGTGTGTCACAAGATGGAGGGAAGCTGCAGAGCCAAGATCCAGGAAAGGCAGGGACCCGGCAATTCCGTCTCTTAACAACAGAGTTTTGGGGGCTGTCGCTGCGGAACACAGCCATCAACGGACACAATATCAAAGACCCTCAACTCTCTCCAATTTCCTGGCAGAGAAAATTGATTAATCCCGCTTGAGTCAGGTGCCCACTCCAGTCCAATCAGCAGCGACCGGGGAACGGGTGGACTCCCTGCCATGACGGGTTTTGATGAGGACAGGTCCTGGGGGGGTAATGCTGCTGAGGGCTGAGACCCACTAGGAGATATCCATTCAGGTTTGTTCTATGAAGAAATAAAGTATCTGAAATATTAGAAAGCTCAAAAATCACATAGTATCCCTTTCCCCTTTCTGGAATCTTCCTGGGACTCTGACAGCCATTCACTTATTCAAGCTTTCCTCTTGCTTGTTCTTCCCCTCTCAGTATCCTGCCTACAAGCTGGCACCAGCTTATGGGCTTTAAAGTCACTTCAAAATGTGGTTCAAAGACCACCTACTTCAGAATCACCTGGGAAGCTTGTTAAAAATCCAGATTCTAGGGGCCCCTGCATGACTCAGACATTGGGCATCTGCCTCCGGCTCAGGTCATGATCCCAGGGTCCAGGGAACGATTCATTCCGCATGGGGCTCCCTGCTCACTGCAGAGCCTGCTTCTCCCTCTCCCCCTCCCCCTGCTTGTGTTCCCTCTCTCGCTGTTTCTCTCGGTCAAATAAATAAAATCTTAAAACAAAACAAAACCAGGTTCTAGGGATTGGGCCTCAGAATCTGTATTTAAACCCACTCTGCAGGTGAGCCCAACACACAGCAAAGGGTGAGAAGTGATGCATTTGAGTGCTTGGCAGTCAACCTCATCCCAGCCCCCCCAAGCCCCATTCCCTGACCATCTCCTTGATCTTGTCAGGCCCTCACCAGTGACCCTTCTGTCCCTCGCAGCAGCACGGCCCCCCCGGACACACACACACACACACACACACACACTCCTGACACCATCTTTTGTATTTTTTTTTCGTACCCTCATTTTCTTTCTCTTCGGATTCTTTCCAATACTCTTTTTAAATTTTATTTTGTCATTTAAAAATCTTTTGTGTTTACATAAACAACCTGAAGCCCCTTTTTGGAGGTTGGTGATGAATAACCAAATAAAGGAATGAATTTTAATTGTCCCAGTTCCTAGGGGGTTATTAGTCCCTGTGCAGATGGGCCTAATGAGCACTGTACTAGGATTTCTAATTACCCATAATGAGCTTCCAAAATTCATGGGGCACAATAGGGTGAGGTTGATTGTTACCCAAATGGCCCAATGAATCAAGCCTCCTAGTAGCTGCACCCTTGTGTAGGCCCCTCCCACAGGGAGGAGCTTGGCCATGTGACTTGCTTTAGCCAGTGAAGTATCAGGAACCAAGACACAAACAGGGGCCAGATGAGTGTTTGTGCTTTGCGGCTTCCTCTCACAAATGCTCATGGAAACACCATGCGAGGAAACCTAGCCTGGACTATCTTCCTCGGGGACAAAAGACCACATGGAGAGAGAGTCTAACCATCCCCAATGTCCCAGCTGAATCCAGCCCGGTCCATTTCTCCAGCTGAATGCAGCTGCACAAGGAAGCCCTGGGAAGATCAGCAGAAGAACGCAGCCAGCCTACAGAATCATAAGAAATAATCATAAGAAATCTTAATCATAAAGGGCGCCTGGGTGGCTCAGTGGGTTAAAGCCTCTGCCTTCAGCTCAGGTCATGATCCCAGGGTCCTGGGATGGAGCCCCACATCAGGCTCTCTGCTCAGCAGGGAGCCTGCTTCCTCCTCCTCTCTCTCTTCTCTCTGCCTGCCTCTCTGCCTACTTGTGAACTCTATCTGTCAAATAAATAAATAAAATCTTTAAAAAAAAAGAAATCTTAATCATAAGAATAATCATAATCACATAAGAATAATCTTAATCATAATCATATAAGAATATTCATAATCTTAATCATAAGAAATAAATCATTTTAAGTCTTAAATATTGGGTGGTTTGTTACGCAGCAACAACAAACTGACACCTAGAGTCATAGAGTCACAGAACAATGTTTCTGTGCTACTGTTTTCCCTTGGTATTCTGGAACCCCATGCAGATCTACTATAGGGAAGCAATCCAAAAATACAGTGGCTTAAACAGATTGGTTATTTTTCTTGCATATAAGAGGTCAGAGGTAGGTGGTTTCAGGCTGGTGGGGCAACTCTGTCCACCTTCAGAATGATTTTTCCATTTCTAGGCCCAAGGTGATTGCTCCAGCTCTTGTTATCTTCCCACCAGCAAGAAGAGATAAGAATGAGGGCACGCATGCCCAGTCCTTTTAAGGGCAAAACCTAGAAGCCGTGCTCATCACTTCTCTTCATTTTCCTTTGGCTAAAACTTGGGTGTATGGCCTCCTTAGTTGCAAAGGAGCCTGGGAAATGTAGTTTCTAGCCAAGTAGCATGTACCCAGTTAAAACATGGCAGTTCTTACTGAAGAAAGAAGGAGAAACAAAATATTTGAGAATAACTGGCAGTCAATGCCATGGTCTGCCTCCAAGGTGAATATTCTCATAAAAAAATGTGAGTGTCTCTCAGATCAAGCGCTCTTATTTCTCATTCTAAATCAATAATGGGCATTCAACTTTTACATATGACTTGGCTAGGAGGCTTTAGGCTGCAAGTAATAACATTCAACTAAAAGTTGCCTGAAGAGCTGGGGATTTTGTTATCTTAAGAGGTCTTGAGGTAAGCTGTTTTGAATGAATGCCCTTCCTTCTTTCTGCCCTCCCCGTCTTCCACGTCAGGCTCCCTCCTTCATGGCTGAAAGACGGTACCACAGCTCTAAGCATCATATCCACAGATGACAAAAATAGTAATCGTGGCCCTCATGTGTGAAGTGCTCATCACGTGTCTGAACTCTGCAGACATTTGAGGTGTGCGCGCTCACTGGATCTTCAAGACCATCCTATGAGGAAGTGCCATTATGACTGTCACTCTGCAGATGAGGAACACGAGGCAGAAGATGGAGGAGCTTGTTCAGGACCGCACGGCTCATTAGAGGCAGAGTCATGCTTCTACCCTGACCTTGGAGCCCCCCTCTTTGATCGCCGGGGCCACTCTGTCGCAGACAGCAGCCCAGGAAAGGAAAGCTGGGGCATGGCTTGCCTTCAAAGGATGAGCTCTGCTTTTATTAGAGAGGGAAATCCTTCCCAGAAGCCGCCAACCCACATCCCCTCTGTCTCATTGACCAGAACAGGGTCATGTATGGACCCAGTCACCTCAGAGGGGAGTGGGGACACAGAGGGGCCAGTCCTCCTCCCCTGGAGGTGGGCACACTGCCCTCACACCTGAACAAAAGGGGCTTCTTTTAGGGAGGAAGCAGGGAACAAACGTCTGCCCCAGGGCAGAAGCCAGACTTAACTGGAGGCTCCCTGCTTGAAGTGAAGCTGGCTCGGACCCCTCCCTCGCCCTCCATCCCTCACCCTCCCCAGGACTTCTGGGAAGTCTCAGGCTTCAATTGTGTGGCTCTGGTTTCCGGCTTCTGCTGAATTCTAGCAGCTGTTCCCTTTATTTCTGCCCTGGAATTGACTCAAACACAGGATGCAGCCCATTTCTTCTCCCAAGAAGCCGTGAATACCAGGCTGCTCTGTGAGCTGAATTTCACGGAGGATGTGTCACTTTGAGGAAGTTTAGCGCTGCTCAGCACACGACTGAAAGTGGCACTAGGACATTCCTGTTCTTTTTTTTTTTCCCCAAGATTTTATTTATTTATTTGACAGACAGTGAGAGAGAGAGCACAAGCAGCAGAGTGGCAGGGAGACGGAGAAGAGAAGCCAGTTCTCCATGGAGCAGCAGGAACCCAACACGGGGCTCGATCCAAGGACTCTGGGATCATGACCTGAGCCAAAGGCAGACGCTTAACGACTGAGCCACCCAGGTGCCCCGACATTCCTGTTCTTAAAAAGCTGTGGCCACCAGGCCCCGCACCCTCCCTTCCTCCCCACAATCTCCGCCCCTCCCTGCTGCCAGCCCCTCATCTTCCACCTGGCCTCCAGCGCGGCTCCCACCAACGCAAGGCCCCAGGGGCTCCCAATCCTCCCATGACACGTGACACCAAGCGGTGGGGTGGTTGGGCCTCCCAGACCCGCCTTCTCCTCCCCACTGGTGACCAGGCCGTCTCTGCTGGACCAGACCCAATAAGAGGCCTCCGAACAAAGGGGCCTTTTATTTAATAAAGCAGGATTTACTCTCTTGAGAAGGAAGCTGTGGTTATAAATAACAATGGCCCCCTTCTGGACTCCTCCAGGTGCATCGGAAATTCAAATTTCAAAATAAGCTGACAGTGGAGAGAGTCCTCCCAGTGTGGGGACCTGCCTAAACACCCTCAAAGTTCACTGTGAAGGACACAGCCACTTTCCCAGTACCTGGGGAGGTAAAATCAAGCCGCATTAGAAAGACACTGTCCTTCTTGAGTTTTCTCAAACTGTCCTTCAAACTGATGCTTCTGGATGCTTCCATGGGGTTCCTCTGCCTGGCTCGCAAGTTTTCTGCCTCTGAAGCTCAAAAGCTTCAGAGATGCCTTTTGGGAGCCTGTCATGAGTGGTTTTGATTGCTGAGGGAGAAGGCGGGAGATCCCCTGCCACACTTTTGAAGAAGTCCCAGCATTTAGGAACCAAGGTTCCTAAAATTATCTCGGGACCAGGGTAGGTCAGAAGAGTCCCACACTCGTCCCCAGGCACCCTCACTCGAACTCCCAGGGATGGACCCAGACTCAAGCCTTGTCTATCCGCTGTCCACCCTCAGGTAAGAAACACCCCCTTCCCAAGGGGTGGGGCTCAGCCTCATTGTCGTCACTCACAACTCACAGTATCCCACAGGCATTTACTCCTCTTTTCTGCCCTGGGCCCTCGGTGCAGGGGTGGGGGTTGGGGGCTGGCCACAGGCCTGACTGAGCCGAAGGGAGTTGGAGGGAGCAGCCCGGTCCTGATTTCCCCAAGGGCAACTAGGAGGGAGGGGAGAGTTTGAGAGGAGCAAGGGACCAGAGCTGGCTGGCCCCGCCTGGAGTGAAGGACCTGTGAGAATGTAGGAACCCCAGGGTCAGGTGGCCGCAGGGCTTTTAGAAACACAATGTCTCTTGAGCCTCTTTGTATGGTGTGCTTGTCTTCAGTAAGTCTCACAACAGCCTGTCCCCAGGACTGCTCCGGGAGCCAGGGAAAGTATTCTCATCCCTTGTCCCTCATTTGGGTCAATTCCAGGGTACAAATAAAAGCAACGGCTGCAAGAAATCAGAGAAGCAGGACAGTGGCCATGAGACCATCAGCCCTGATGACCGGCAGAAATCTCCGGGAGGTCTTTGCATGGCTACAGCCATGGCCACAGCCATGGTCACAGAGTTTGCACACACCTGTCTCAGTCTCCAGGGGCCAAGACCACAGCTGGACCCTGGGTTACATCCTGGGGGCAGACCTTGATCCTTCTCTGTGTCAAGATTCTCAAAATGTGGTCCCAGGACCAGCAGCATCTGGAAACTCCTGAAGGTGCAAATTCCTGACCCCACCTCAAGCCCACTTCATCTAACCCAGGGGGGCGGGGCCTAGAAATCTGAGTTTTTCCTAACCCTCTGGAGGATTCTGATGCACCTGGAGTTTGAGAAGCACTGTCAAAGCTAATGGCAGCCGGATTTTGCACAGGTGTTCTGTAACTAGGACGTTGTTAGTCTTTGAGGGACAGGTGTGGGACCCTGTTTTGCTCAAAGAGACAGAAGAGGGTTCCGGAAAAATCCCCATCATTTATAAAACAAGAAAGACACCCAAGGAGAAAGCTTGCTCAGGACTTTTTTTTTTTTTTTTTTTTTTAATATTTTACTTACTTTTCACAGAGTGAGAGAAAGAGTACAAGCAGGGGGAATCTTCAAGTAGAGGGAGAAGCAGGCTCCCCACAGACCGCAGGGCTCCATCCTGGGACGCTGGAATCAAGACCTGAGCTGAAGGCCGACGCTTAACTGACTGAACCACCCAGGTGTCCCTGTCCTTTTGCTTTTGGATGCTGCCCGAGGCCATGCAGCAGAGGGCTTAAAAGTGGGGGCTGTGCAGTCAGGCTGTGTGTCCTTGGGTAGATGGCAAAGGGAAGAAAGGAGGGAATTAGACGAGTAATAGTTGCCGCCAGTTACCAAGAGCTTTCCACAGGCCAGGTGCTGCCCTAAGCACGAAGCATGTTTCACCTCGTAACAGTTCTAGGGCATAGGTTCCCTGGTGCCCATTTTATAGATGAGGAAACAGAGGCACAGAGAGGTTTAAGTAACTTGGATTCAGGATTCAGACTCAGGCCATTGGGTCCCGGCACTGGAGATCTTGGCCTTTGGGTAAGTGCAACAGAAAGTTTTGAAAGATTGTAAGCAGGAGTGGTAGCTCTGACGGGCCATTTAAAAATCATGGAAAGAAAAAAAAAGAAAACACAGAAACACTTTGTTCATAAAATGTTCCAGGTGGCTGAGGAACGAGCTGGAGGCCCTTGTCCGCCTGTCCCCTCGGCCTCTTTCTCTTGTCTCTGAGACATTGCCCCCTACCATGAGGAAAGCCAGAGGCTGGAGTGACTGTTTGGGACCAGGGTGACTGGGAGGCTGATGGGGCCGGGAGGACCACAGATCCTGGTCACCCTCTGGGAAAGGAAACAAACAGAACCAGGTCAGCACCGTGATACTCGTTAAATAGAAGAATGGAAAGATGATCTTTGGAGAGTGGGATTGTGGGTGATTTTTTTTTTTTTTTAATCTGAAGTTTTACACTTTCTACCAGTTGATAATATATCACTTCTTATTTTAAAGACAATTTTATTATGTATAAAAAGAAGGAAGAGGGGCCAGAACTCAGTCTTCTCTGGCTGTCTGACCTCGGCCGGTACCGATATTAGCCGAAATAGTCATAACGATGGCTGGACACTGGGACACTGTTGGTTGTGTGCTGGCAACCTTTCTCGGAGCTTTATGTGACATGTATCAAGTCATTTAATCCTCACTAGCCTGGCCAAGGTCACGAAGCAGAGGAGTGTCAGGCTGGAGTCAAGCCTCTCAACTCTGTACTATGTTGCTTTTCTAGAAATTGTTGCCAAGCGCCCAGTGGATGAAAGGCCTCCCTCCCTCACTCCACAGTGCAAATGCCTTCCATTCTGTGCTGTGCAGGTTCCCTCGGGTGGGGGACCAGGGGAGCTGGGGGAGGAGATAGAAAAGATGGTCAGGAGTCTCTGGCAGTGGTTCGAATCCTCAGAAACACACACAGAACTCATTCTTCTTGCAAAAGTCTGTTCACGGAACCAACAGCCTTGACCCCAGGCTCCTGGGACATCCATGATAAGTGTGGTTAGTGCAGGGGTGGCTCTTTGAGGTTGTTGACATGTGAGCATTATCATGAAAAATTTGTGACTTCACATCCTAGCTCTGCCACATCCACACCAGGTATGAGACTGTTGGCCAGTACCTTACCTTTGTGAAGCTCAGTTCTTTCTTTGGTAAAAGGAACACCTTGGCCGTTGTTTGCCACAAAAGGCCTGATATTAGTTAAGCTCTTAGCCCAGCACCTGGCACATGGTGAACGCTTACTCAAATGATGGTTATTATTTTTCAACAAGCATTTAATGAGCATCTACTTTGTGCCCAGGATTGTGTCCACAACAATTTTCCCTAGAGGTGCTGGAGCCCAGCAAATACTCCAGGTTCCAAATACCCACAAACAAAACACTTCAGCAGAAAGAAGAAGCCAGAGCTAGAAACCCCCTAGCATGTCCACAGAGCATAAGGTGGGGCTTGAGTAAAACCTTAGTCTTTTATGGCACCCCGGCCGACATGGGGTTTAGAGACGTCAGAATGGCACGTAAAATTTCTTCCTGGCTGGCAGAGGTCTGACTTTTCAAGGTTTTGGGGGCAATGTACCCCAGTCTGGGGAGCGAGGAGGGTGTATAAATTGTGTCTGGTCTCAGCTAAGTACGTATGGTTCTGTTCCCTTTGGCCAACCTTGAACTTGCTCAGAGTCACTCAAGGACTAAGCAGGCAAGGCTAATCTCTCAATCCATGTGGTTTGGGGGTGCATGTGTGACAAACAAGGAATAATAGTAGAACCTACCTCACAGGATTGTTGGAAGAATTCAATTCAAGATTACATGTAAAGTGCTTAGAACACTGACAGGCATTCAGTAAGTATACAATTAATGTTAGCTAATTTTATTTTTCCTTTCCACCACCCTCTCCCTCTGTTTCAGCTCCTTTGGACAGTCTGTGTCTTAAATCACCATTTACCAAGACTCAAATAAATATGTACATTTTCTGCCCTCCCTTCTAACGCATCTAGCTCTGCGACCAATGGAATGTAAGTAGAAGTGGTGCGCACAACTTTCAGGAACCGCCCTTGGGTGGAAGGATTGTACCTTTCTCCTCCTTTTTCTTCTTTTCTGCTAGATGAAAATAGCCATGATAGCCGGAGCTGGAGGAGCCATTTTGGACCATCAGGCAAAAGCCACATGTGGAGGATTTGGGAAAAAAAATCTAGGTCCTTAATGATGTGGTACTACCATACCAGCCCGGACTTATATTTCCAGACATTACATGACAGAAGTAAACTTCTGACTTGTTTGGACGTGCTTTTAACATTTTTTTTTAAAGATTTAATTTTTTTTTTTTTTTAAGTAAAGTCTATACCTATTGTGGGGCTTGAACTTATGACCCCGAAATCAAGGGTCACGCCAGCCAAGTTCCTCAAGACCCCTGTTATTTGGATATCCATCACTCCTAAGTGAAATGATTCCAGACTCATACAGGACCAGAACTGGGGTTTGGATCCAGGCTTGCCTGGCCCTGAGGCACTCCACCAGTACAGACGTGGCAGACTACCTGAACCAGAATCACAGGGTGGGGAGCTTGGGTCAAATGCATGGTTCAGTGTCCCACTTCCGCTCTGCTGATTTAGACTCTCTACAGTTGAAGCTTGGGCAAATTCTATTTTAAGCAAACTGCTCCCCCAGAGGGTTCTGATGTACACTCAAGTGGGAACACAGCCTGTCATTCTCCTTCTTCGTGCAAGTCTTAAGAAAAAGCAGGAGACCATTCAGATCCTTTGGGTGGAAGTAAAAGCAGGTAGAACTCAGGGGCCTGACACAAGGGGCTTCTGGGGAGGAGGGAGTCTAAGGGGAGGGGTCAAGAGTCCAGCCTTCAAGGAATCCGAACCCACCCCCTCCCCGTGGCAGATGCTGGGCAGGCATCTCTGGAGGCAGCTGTGTCCCCTAGAGTCTTGGATGGTAGAGGGACCAGCTGCTTCCTCAGCCCTGTGTTTTCACGTGGCAGTTGCTCCCAAGCCCGAGTGCTCTGAAGCCCGAGCATCTATGGCATCTCGAGATGCTCTCATGGAGTCCAGGACCAGCCCCAGGAGCCCAATCTCAGCTCAGGAGCCAGGAGTTTAGTGCAAAGCCGTGCCCTCTTCTGCAAGCCGCTGTTCTCCTTTTGAGACACAGCTCAGGCCTTTCATAAGCTGTTGGGCCCCGGGGAGACTGAAAGCCTGACACGAGGCACCTGGGGACCAGGTGATGACAGCTGAATGCTGTCTGACCTTGCCACAAAGTCAGGTGTGCCCAGTGGCATCTGTCGTCAAGGGGAGAAGGCACACATGGGAGAAGGGCTGGGCCCAGGCACGTCCTAAAGTCTGGGCAAGCCGCCGAGCAGCCATCTCACTCCCCGGAGTCCCTTCCCGGGCTCCCAGCCACCCCTCCCTTCCCTCACACCTCAGCTGCAGGTCCCATGACCAGTTGCCCAAAGACTGAAGGCTCGCTCGAGCCCTGGCCAAGCAGAGAGCTCGGGGGACACGGGCAGCAGCAGTCAGTGAAGGCCGGGCTCACAGGCAGAGTGCCTGCCAGCAGGCGCGGGTCCCTGTCTGAGGCTGAAGGCACCGTGGGACAGAGGGACCCTTCTCCCCTGCCATGTTCTCCATTTCCAAAGGCAAGTGTGAGAATGACCTTGGGGGCGTTGGAGTGAGGGGAATAAACGCTAAGCAGTGGGTACTTAAGGGTCAGCTATTTGGGAAAACGATGGCCTGAAAGCCAGGGAACAGGGTTGGGAGGATTCAGGGGGGTCCCTGGGCCTTACCTCACCCTCATCCCCCATGAGAATGAGCTCGGGCCCAGCCCCTCCTTCAGGGACAGGGAGCCAGCGGTCCTGGCTTGCTAGTTGCCAGGCAACCCAGGATGAGCCTTCGAGGTCATTTCTCAGACAATTCTGAGCTCTCTCCACAGCCTGTTAACAGATGGTTCCGCAAGCAACCAGCCCCAGCCAGAAATCGATTGCTGTGGCCCATTTCCGGCAGCGCCAGTGACAGGAAGCCCTTCCAGAACTCCCAGTACTAGTTTATTGTCCATTTGGCATGGATGGAGAAGTGGCCTGAGGTCAGGCTCTATATCAGCTCTGGGTAGTGGCCCGTGGTCGTGCCCAGGGGACAGGGCCTTGGAAGGAGAGACATCGGAGGATGGGTGATGAGGAGGTCCCCTGGGATTAGGTCGGAATGGGCCCAGATGGCAAGAGAGCGCTTGTCCTGAGTGACTGTCCTCCAAAGAACCCCCCTTGAAAGGAAGTTCTTAATCCTACCTTCTCTTCTCTGTTTTTGGGACTTGGACGAAATTCAAGATCTTTCAACCTCAGCTAGGCCTTCCCTCTGATACCGCTAATTGCGATGAGACTTACATTTTACGACAAGAGATACAGACCATTCATGGGCTTTTTCCTGTCCCATTACTCTGATCTAAGATAACGCTGAGCCTGAGCCACGTTTGCCCATTACCCCTGGGGACAGAGCTGGGCAGAGCTGGATCGTGACTCTTCACTTGAGGCAGCTTCAGAGGTGACATCCCAGCATGACTTTCTTGCCTTATTTGAGGCACAAAGAGCTTCAGCTTTCTAATAGAAATGTTAAACAGCAAGCCAGCATTTTTCCCCCCCAGGACAAGGACAAATTCCCGTAAGAATTTTGCAAACATCACATGTTCTCTTTCCCCTTGATGCAATATGTATAATTTATCTTCTGCTATAACTTGCTTAAAGTCACAGTTTGTTAATTCCATCTGCTTCCCAAGAGGAGGACAAACTGTTCCATGGCGATGGCGTGAGTTCTGTGTCTGCCATAAGCCACAGCTGGTCAAGACACTAGTAGATGGAGGCCCCGCAGTTTGCCCAGTTCGTGGCAGTTCGTGGCACTATCTAACACAACTTTTGTCTCACCAAGAAGTTCACGTTTCCGTGAAGACCAAAGACGTGCACCAGTAGGCCAGTGCTCAGGGGAGGCCGTGGGGTCTGTCCTTGTGCCCCTCACCCGGGATGAGATGGACTTAAAGCATGGCGGAAGGGCCTACCGTGGACTCAGCTGTGGCGTACGCTGAGAGCCAGCACCTCCTGGGGCCCGCTGGTCTGCAGGTTGTGGACTGTGTGCTGAGCTGGTAACAACTCGGGGTGATGCTGGCTCTCCTGTGGGAGTGCTCCGTACCTAGCACCCAGGGGTTGAACCTGGTCTATCAAGAGATGCTCAAGTGGGGACTCCTTGGGGCTCAGTCTTTTAAGTGGCAGGCTCTTGGTTTTGGCTTGGGTCATGATCTCAAGATCCTGGGATCAGCCCTCTGTAGGGACTGGGACTCTGTGCTCAGCGGAAAATCTGCTTGGGGATTTCTCTCTCTCTCTCTCCCTCTGCCCCTCCCTCTGCTCGGGATCGTACACGTGCACGCTCTCTCAAATAAATAAATGAATCTTATAAAGATAAAATCTTAAGATTTTATTTATTTATTTGAGAGAGAGAGCATAAGCCGGGGGACGAGGCAGAGGGAGAGGGAGAAGAGGCTCCCCACTGAGCAGGGAGCCCCATACAGAGCTCAATCCCAAGACTCTGGGATCATGACCTGAACTGAAGGCAGGTGCTTAACCGACTGAGCTATCCAGGTGTTCCTAAATAAATAAATCTTAAAAACAAACAAACAAACAAACAAAAACAGGTGCCTGGGTGGCTCAGTGGGTTAAGCCTCTGCCTTTGACTCAGGTCATGATCTCAGGGTCCTGGGACTGAGCCCCGCATCGGGCTCTCTGCTCAGCAGGGAGCCTGCTTCTCCTGCTCTCTCTGCCTGCCTCTCTGCCAACTTGTAATTTCTGTCATATAAATAAATAAAATATTTTTTAAAAAGAGAGAGAAAGAGATGCAAAACGGATTCCTTTGAAGTGGAAGCTGAGACTGTCACCGGGCACTGAGAAAAAGATCATAAAGTGGGTTTTGGTGTTGGCTAGGGGGTTGACCTTGGCTATGAAAAAGAGACAGAGGCGGCTATTAAACAGGGAAGAATCTGGAGAGAGCGGGGAGGTGGGGTGGAGCCATCTGGGGCACCGCCTTCCTCCAGACCCGGTGGTCAAGTGAGTGGAGGATTCTCACCCTACTAGAGTGAGTTATGAATGGATCCTCCCCCGCTGTGTTACAGGCTGTGGGTGAAAGGAACGTGAAGGAGGTAGAGCCAGAGAGAAACACGGCCCTTAGAGGACCAATAGGATCAGAAGCCTGCTGGTGGGTCCTCTGGAGGGTGGTGGTGGCTAGACTGGGACAGTTAGAGCAATCCCTGACCCCGAGTCCTGCCAGCCTCTCCTCAGCCCCTGGTGCCAGCTCTCTTCTGTGGGGAAGGACAGAGGACACTGGCCCTTGAGAACAGTTTGGTCTGGGTTTCTCCCTCCCCTACAACACCTTTCAGAAGTGATCCGTAGAGTCCATAGCAGTATGTCGGAGTTTGGGTCTGGCATGACTTGTGTAAACTTAAGTTGCTAAGTTGATCATAATTTCACATAGCAATAGAGTACTAGTTATGGAACTATTCAGATATCTTTTTGGGGGGAATTCAGTTTTGGAACGTTTTCTAGAAATTTCTAGAAATTTGTCCATATTGACTAAATTTTCAAATAAGTTGTCTTAAAGTTTGTCATAATATCTGCTTTCTGTTAAAAAAAAAACTTGATTGTGAAATATAACTCACATACAGAAAGGTGCATAAAATATAAATGCATGATATAACATATAGTTATAAAGCAAACACCCATGTAATCACCACCAAAGCCAAGAAATCAAGTATTGCCAGCCCCACTAGAATCCACTTGCACCCATTTTCAAGCACATCCTCTCCCTTCCTCTTCAGGGTAATTGTTTTTGCATCTTTATGGTAATCCCTGGCCAGTGTTATAGTTTTATCGTTCTTTATTTTGTCCATCCATATGGGATACAGTTTGGACTTTTTCTTTCTTTTTAAAAAAAAAGATTTTATTTATTTATTTGACAGAGATAGAGAGAGATCACAAGCAGGCAGAGTGGCAGGCAGAGAGAGAGGAGGAAGCAGGCTCCCCGCTGAGCAGCAAGCCTGATGCGGGGCTTGATCCCAGGACCCTGAGATCATGACCTGAGCCAAAGGCAGAGGCTTAACCCACTGAGCCACTCAGATGCCCCTGGACTTTTTTCTTTTTTTGATTTTCCAAAAGATCAAAAGATGGCATAATTCCCCATGTATCTTTTCTGTTTTGCTCCTTTGCTCAGCATTAGTTGATAACATTAGTGTGTGCTGTTGTGAGATTCTGGTTTATTTTCATTGTTGTTTAGTATTCCATGCTGGGATTGTAACAACATTTGTTTATCCACTTTACTAGTGACAGGTGTTTTGATTGTTTTCAGTTGGGGCTATATACATCATTCTTCCCCGAACATTTTTGTGCACGTGTCCTGGAGTATAGCGCGTGCACTCTCTAAGGCATTTTTTTGGAAGTCACAGAGTATGTTTATACCACTCTCACTGGAAAATGCCACACTTTCCCCAAAACCGTGAGGCTGATATTCACTGAGTTGTCTGTGAGAGGTCCTGTTGCGCCATATCCTCATCACTCTCGGTCTTGTCAGATTTTTGAATTTTACCCCACAGCCTTGCATGGAATGACATCTCATTACAGTTTTTGCACTTTCCTGGTTTTTTTGTACAGTTAAGGACTTTTCTGTATGTTTATTTGGACGTGTGGATTTCCTTTTTTTGATGAAGTGTGTATCAAATTTCTCTGCCCGTGTTTCTATAGGGTGGGTTCGTCTTCTTGTTGATTTCTGGAGTTCTTTACATATTCCATATAGGACTCCATTAGCTGTTTTATAGTTTCCAGTATTATTCCTTTGCATGGCTTGTCTTTTTTATTCTCTTTATGGAATTTCTGAATTTTTACATAATCAAATGTATCTATCTTTCCCTTTACGGTCACTCACAGTAGCTTGTTCCCTGGCTTTCATGGTTAACAGTGTACAATTTTTTAAAAGCTTATTTATTTATTTGTTTATTTATTTATTTATTTATGGGGGGTGGAGAATGAGTGGGGGGGGCAGAGAGAGAGGGACAGCAGACTCCTCACTGAATACAGAACCTGACCATGACTCTGAGCAACACGCAGGGCTCAATCCCAGGACCCTGAGATCATCACTGAATGAGCAGAAGTCAGACGCTTAACTAAGCCATCCAAGCACCCCAACAGTTCATGTTTTTAAAACATAATTTGTTGAAATTCTTGAGGCTTAAGGTGATGGCACATTCCTTCAGGTGGCATTTGCATTTGCTTCTAGCAGGTGCTAGGGGCTTTAGAAGCCCAGGATCATTTTAAAGTAAATTTACAGTCTAAAAATTTGCGGACTGCGGTAGATGTGAATTCGGCTCGCAGTTCTGCATAAGGCAGCTCCAGGATGCAGCTCTTCTGGGATAGTATTTTCCTCTCCTGTTCTTTGTGACACTGTGGCGGTTCCCCTGCTGCCCCCTGGGGGTACAGAAGCGCTTTCTTCTCGTTCACCCTTGCACTGAGAGCGCAGTCCTTTGGAGTCTCTTATAAGATTCTCGTTCTTGGTTAGGTCCAGGTTTTTGTGAGACCAAACAAATCCAAAGTCCCTGTGTATCTAGTGGGCACGTGACCTCCAAAGCTTGGCTTCCATCTCTTACTCCACTTGAATTTTTCCTGGTTATTCATGATCAGCTTGTCAGCTCTTCTCAGGAAGGTGTTTTGAAGAAGGTGCTTACCGGAAACTTCACTCCCAAAGACTTTCGTACTGAGATGTTAAATTGGTAAACTAATTATAGTACGTAAAAATTGGGTAGAACAGGTAATGTTCAAGTGAGGGGAATTATTAAATTATGATCTCCCTATGGCAATTACCATGCTTGTTTTCTCAAATACCCGCTTGTCATAATATCTGGCAAGGACTGCTGGATGGCTACCAAAACCTCTTCTCTCCTCTGGCACAGAGAACAGCTATGTAGCTGCCCAGGTAGCAGCTATATTTCCCAGATTCCCTTGTGGCTGGGTAAGGATTTATCATGGGCTACTGTCAATATATGTGAACAGAAGTGATGTGGGCACCTCCTAACACACACCTTGAAATTTCATCCGCATTCTCTTTCATGTCCATTTCTCTTCCGGGAGGCTGAGCATGGACCCTGTTTTGACAATGAACATGAAGACAACACCTTGGGGGATGTCAGAGCAATAAGACGGAAGGGACCAGGGGCGCCTGGGTGGCTCAGTGGGTTGAGCCTCTGCCTTTGGCTCAGGTCATGATCCCAGTGTCCTGGGATAGAGCCCCGCATAGGGCTCTCTGCTCAGCGGAGAGCGTGCTTCCCTTCCTCTCTCTCTGCCTGCCTCTCTGCCTACTTGAGATCTCTGTCTGTCAAATTAAAAAAAAAAAAAATCTTAAAAAAAAAAAAAAAGATAGAAGGGACCTGGTCGCTGAATGTCTGCAGGGAGAACAGTGACCCCACAATCTGGATCACTTATCTCAGGACTGTTACGTGGGAAAAAAAAAAAACTCCGTTAAGTCCATGTACCTGGGGAAATCTTTGTTACAGCACGTTAGCCTTTTCCCTAACCATACACGACCGCTTAATAATGTTTGCATCACACGGAGATGTCCAGGCCCTGCACCCTAGTTCCCATCCGCTTCCTTCAAAATTTGGTTCTCTTTGGATCTCTTCTAGATTCTATGGTTTATTATTATAATTGTGTCCCTGTAAATATGAACTCCTTAGCCTTGCCTTCGTTTCATCTTGCTTACTTGGTAAAAGCCATTTTGGTACCTGCGCTCAAGTCTCTGAAGATCACTGAGAACATCATACAATGAGGCTGACCGGTTTCCTTTTTTTCTTTTTTTCTTTTCTTTCTTTCTTTCTTTCTTTTTTTTTTTTTTTAAGATTTTATTTATTTATTTGTCAGACAGAGATCACAAGTAGGCAGAGAAGCCGGCAGAGAGAGAGGAGGAAGCAGGCTACCCATAGAGCAGAGAGCCTGATGCAGGGCTCAATCCCAGGACCCTGGGACCATGACCCGAGCCGAAGGCAGAGGCTTTAACCCACTGAGCCACGCAGGTGCACCGAAGCTGACCCGTTTCTTATTCTCAAATATCCAATGGACCCAAAATGGGAAATTTTACTGTCTTTTTTTTTTTTTAAGAATTTATTTATTTATTTGACAGAGAGAGAGATCACAAGTAGGCAGAGAGGCAGGCAGAGAGGAGGAAGCAGGCTCCCCGCGGAGCAGAAAGCCAGATGTGGGGCTCGATCCCAGGACCCTGAGATCATGACCTGAGCCGTAGGCAAAGGCTTAACCCACTGAGCCACCCAGGAAGCCCTTTCTTTTTAATAAGAACGAATTCCTTCTTCTCCACTCTATTGAGACGATTCTTGTATTCCTTTTCCTTGTTCCTCAGATTCTCTACCTCCTTTCCTAGATAGATTCTCATTGGGTGACTTTGCCTCTCTCTTTACTCAGACAACTTTAGCCCTCTCACACCGACACAGTTTCAGCTTCTGCCAACCAAGTCTGCAAACCCATCTGCTTGCACCCGCTCTGGACAAGCTGTCCCTGCTTTTCCCCAGGGCATGTGACTCTGAATCTTTACCCCTTTGACTTTCTCAAAGTGTTTCCTTCCCTACTGGGTCATTTCCCAACAGTGTATGACCACCTCTAACATCTCCCATCTTCCCCAATAAAACAAAACAAACGTCTGTACTGGTTTCCTGTTCTATCTCAACCACATCCCCAGACTCAGTGGCTTAGAACAACCCAGATCGCACCACAGGTTCTTTGGGTCATAAGTCCAGCACAGTTTCGCTGGGCTCTCTGCCCAGGGTCTCACCAGGCTGAAAACAAGCTATTGGGCAAGGCTGTGGGTCTCTTCTGACGGTCAGGCTCCTCTCCCAGGCTCACTAGCTGGTGGCAGAATTTAGCTCCTTGCAGTTGTGGGGTGCCCACTTTCTTCTGTCACCTGGGAGCCATTCTTAGCTCCTGGAGGCCACCAGTTGTTCTCTGCCATGTGGCCATGTGGCCCTCTTCACAGCATGGCAGTTTGCTTTTTCAAGGCCAGGAGTAGAATCTCTTTCTTTTACTGACTCGCCTGATTAGGTCAGGCCCACCAGGATACTCTACCTTACGATTAACTTCAAGTCAACCAATTAGGGACTTTAATTATATTTAGAAGATCCTTCACCTTTGCCATATAATGTAACCTAATTACAGGTGTGATGTCCCATGATAATTTCTGCCCACACTCGTGGGGGGGTGGGTATTATACAAGGCATGAACACCAGGAAGCAGGAATCTCAGGGGCCATCTTAGAATTCTACCTATCACAGCAGCCCTTGGCTCTTACCTCCTGCAGTTACTGCCTCGATCCCCTCTCCCTAACACAGCAAACTTATAAGTGCAGTCTAGACTCAACGAGTCCCATCCATTCCTCAACCCTCACCAATCTGGTTTCCATTTGTTGAGATTTCCCTCATCAAGTTCCTGGTATCCATCTTGCCAAATCCAACAGGCATTTTCCTTTTTGAATTTCTTCTTTTACTTTTTTTATTATGGAAAATTTCAAACATAAGTAAAACAGAATAATACAATGAATGTCCATGAACTCAAACACTCAGCTCCAACATCAATGTGTGGTTAATATCCTATCTCTGCCCAAGCACTTCTCTCTCCTCTAGTCTTCTAGCCATTTTAAGGCAAATCCAAGTTATTTATACTATTAGTAAATAAATCAGGACTTCAGTATGGATTTCTAAGACAATGACTTTTTTTTTCTTAAAGATTTGATTTTTAAGTAATTTCTAAACCCAGCGTGGGGCTTGAACTCACAATTCTGAGATCAAGGCTTGCATGCTCCACCGACTGAGCCAGCCAAGCACTCCTAAGAGAATGACTTTTATTTTATTTATTTATTTATTTAGAAAAAGAGAGAGAGAGACCCAGTGGAGGGGCAGAGGGAGAGAGAGAATTCCAAATAGGCTCCAAGCCCAGCACAGAGCCCAGTGCAGGGCTCAATCGCATGACCCTGAGATCATGACTTGAGCCAAAATCAAGAGTCAGAGGCTTAACCCACTGAGCCACCCAGGTGGCCTAACAATGACTTTTAAAATATGAGCACATTGGTGTGCCTGGGTGGCTCAGTGGGTTAAGCCTCTGCCTTCGGCTCAGGTCATGGTCTCAGGGTCCTGGGATCAAGCCCCGCATCGGGCTCTCTGCAGAGAGCCTGCTTCCTCCTCTCTCTCTCTGTGCCTGCCTCTCTGCCTACTTGTGATCTCTGTCTGTCAAGTGAATAAATAAAATCTTTAAAAAAAAAAGATTTAAAATATGAGCACAGTAGCATTGTCAATACGAAAATAACAGTATTTTCTCAGTGTTAACTAATACATCATCACATTTCCCTGACTGCTCCATAAATGTTTTTTGCAGCATGGTGGTTTGAATCAAGATCAAAACAAGAGCCATTCATTGTATTTGCTTGATAGAGTCCTTATAGTTCATTTAATCTACAATAATCCTCTTTTTTACTTTTGAGTTTTTGGTCTTGCCACTTATTTTTTGAAGACATATGGTCATTGTTTCAGAATTCTCCACCTTCTGGCTTTGGCTGCTTGAACCCCTATGTTGTTATCACGGATTCCTCTGCCCAACGGGCCCTTTTCTGTTATCATCAGACTCCCCGTCCCAGCCACCTTCAGTGCTGCTGCCCATTTTCACCTCCTTGAGATAGTCTCCTTTTGAGAATACCACATGCTCTTGACCTTCCTTCCGGGTCTCTGGCCAGTCCTCTTCAGTCTTGCAGTTTGCTCCTCTTCCACCCAAACTGGAAACACTAGCGGTTCCTTGGGCCCTGGCTGGGCCCTCCATCCCTCTCTACCCACCCGCTGTCCCTGGGTCAGTTCATCTGCTTCTGCGGCTTTTAACGCCATGTACATACAGTAAGACTCACACCCTTTCTCCTCTAGCCCAGCCCTCTTCTGTGTTCCAGATCATTTCTATGAAGACTTACTTGATTGGTCTGCTCTGCTCTCCCACCAGCGTCTCAAACTCAAACCGTGCTAAAGGCAACTCTAAATTTCTGGCTTTCCAGACTGGCTCTCCCTCTGAGTGAACAGCAGCAGCCCCCACCCAGCCACTGGAGCCTGGATGCTAGAGTTTTCCTTGATTCCTGCCTTTCTCCCACGTCTTCTCTGCAGCCCATCAGGGTCTGTCATTAGTCTCTAAATGATACACATTCACATCAACACTGTCTGCACCTTAGTCCTGGCTACTGTCACCTTGACCTGGGACACTGGCCCAGTCTCCTTACTTTCTGCTTCCATTCCAGATCGGCTTCAATCAATTTCCCACATGGCTCAAAGACATCCTTTCAAAGCACACACCAGATAATGTAACTGCCCTGCCTAAATCATGGGACTGAAATAGAATCACTCCCTACTCTCCTATGCTTCTGTGCTTTCCCCCCTGCTCTCCTGCTGCAAAAGGCCTTCTCTTGGGTCCTGAAAAATGTCAGAGTCCAGCCCATCTCTCCAGACGAACATTCTCTGTACGACTCAGCATAGCTGGTGCCTTCTTTCCCTTTAGCTGCAGCTTACGCAGGTCCCCCTGGATCCGAAAGGCTCCCTCCTATTATTCTCTGTCTCCTTCAGCACACTGAGCACACAGACACTGATGTGTGCCCGTGTCCAGTGTCCATCTGCTCTACCAGACCACGGTCTGTCTCACCTCTGCAAGAGTGGTGAGCCTATAGAGAATGGATCCCCGCTCCAGCTGTACATTTATGACTGGGCTGACAGCTACCCAGCCAGGCTCCTAGAACATTCCCCAGCAGCAGCAGAATGCTGGGTGCTGCGGAGATTGTGCGGAATGTCAACTCCAGGGCCGGTGGCTAGATATCACTTTTATTTTTTAATCTTTTTAAAAATATTTTATTTATTTGTTTGACAGACAGAGATCACAAGTAGGCAGAGAGGCAGGTAGAGAGAGAGAGGAGGAAGCAGGCTCCCTGCTGAGCAGAGAGCCCAATGTGGGGCTAGATCCCAGTACCCTGAGATCATGACCTGAGCCGTAGGCAGAGGCTCAACCCACTGAGCCACCCAGGCACCCCTGGTATTACTTTTAAAACATGGACATAGTATGTATATGTAGTAATACACACAAATCCTAAGTGACAACACTCTGGTGAAGATAGAGAATATTTCCCTCACCCCAGAAATTTCCTCTGGTCCCCTTTCAGTCAATCCCTGAACTCACATAAACTACTGTTGGTAGATGGATTTTTTTTTAAATTAAAAAAATATATGTTTTTTAGTAATCTCTGCATCCTTTGTGGGACTTGAACTCACAACCTTGAGATAGAGCGTCTCACACTCCAGCCACTGAGCCAGCCAGGCGCCCCCTGGTGGCTGTATTTTCATATGCTGTCCAGGCAAAGTAGGTGGAGTGTTTTTATAACATCCCAGCCAGTCCCCATGTCTTGACACCATTATTTTCAGCAGTGAGGCCCATTTCTAATACCAGTGTGCTAACTGGCACAGCCGCTGGGGTTGATGGGAAATGAAAGAAGCTCGGTGGTTCTTGTGGCCGGGGTGAGAGAACTGCCCTGCTGAGCAATGGGGCCGAAAACCTCCACCCTCACCCCTCCATGTGGATTCCATCAGAGCAACTGTCTCTCCTGCAGTTGAGCTTAAACTAACACACATCTAACATCATATGGTTTGTGCTCAAATTCAGACGCTCCAGCAGAGTAGGACCAGTGGAACAGGCGAGGCACCAGGGGGGGATCTTGGCGCAGTGGCTTGTGGGCCTGGAAGGCCAGCCAGTGGGCCCCCGGACAAGTGGTCTGCAGAAGCAGAGAGTCTGGCTGCCATCCTGTGGGCCACACGGCCAGGCCAGCAGACATAGACCACATTCGAGCAAAATCTTCTCTGACCACCTGCCATCTACCTCGCTTTAGAGCCACCTCTGACCTGACCTTTCCCGTTTCCCGACGCAGGGTCAAAGTAGGGGCTTCTCTGGGACATGGAAGGAGAAACAGCCCCACTGAGGCTGCCCGTTTCTCTCTCTCTGCGGCCCCCAGACTTTCCACCTTCCAGGTATCCAATTCTTGTGGTTTCCCTTCTTGAAGTCCCCCACTCTGGGACATCCTGGGAACTAAGAACAGGGGGTATCTCAACTCTCCACAAGTGACCCCTCTACCCTCCATCCTTCCCCTGAGCACATAGTACAGACTGTAGTGGGTCCTCAAAAAATATTCCTTAATGGAAAATTACTTTCCTGGTTCTCACCTGATCCTTTTATTGAGCTTACGATGTGGGTAGAAATTAAGAAGACTGTCACAGATGAGGAAATGAAGCTGAGTGTGGGTGTCTGCCCCAGGGCAGGGGTGCTTCCCTCCCTTTACACACATGCGCATATGCACACACACATATGCCTGCACATTTCGGGCCTATCTGCTGAATTGCATGGGGACAGCCAAGTCTTGGTATCTTTGTTTGTAAAACGGGGCATCGTGTCAGCTGCTTACTCTACAGGCTTACTCTTCATCTTTCTCCATTCTGCACTGGTCAGTGGAGGCCGATCTTTCCCAAGGACACAGCTCTCATCAGGTTCTGGAACCTTCCCTTGTTCCCCAGGTGGTAAAGGCTTCTTGCTGCTGCTAGCCCTCAGTGAACCAGCCTTTCCTGGCTTCTTCAACTCTGCCCATCGCTTTGTAAAAGTCCCTTCCTCAAACCCTTTTCCATGACCCTCTTTAAATGTGCCATCTGTTTCCATCCGGGCCCGGTGATAGCCCCGGGAAACAGATCCTTGGATGCGAAGCTGACATCCGCAATTGGGCTGCTCACACATCTTGATTAGCCTTGAGCAGCCTCCTCCACAGGGGGTGACGGACGTCAGCCATCTGCGGCACTCAGCAGCATCACAGCCACTGACGTCAGGGCCGGTGGTGGCAAGAGGTGGACAGGGAAGACTTTGAGAGATCAAGTATCTCTGGCACTTAGTCACCATGGTGACAGTTGTGCTTACAGACTGGAGTGGCCTTCTGACTTTCCATCTGATTGCCCTAGGAGAAGTCCACAAAGGAAAAAAACCAGACTGAAAGCCTTAAACTGGGCTACATTGGGGGGAAAGTTCACAGTATTTGCCTTGAGGCCGATGAGAGGTGATAGGTGCCTTCTGAGGAAAACCAGCATTCCTTGTGAGGCAACAACTTCCCCTCATGAAGTCACTGAATGGCTTTTATGCTAAGGAAAGGCTGGTTTCCTCAGACTGAGGGTGGGGCCTTCTGCCCTCACCAACAGGGAAGATTGAGGGTGTGTTGAGGGCTCAAAGTTCTACCCAGATATCCCCATCCCACGCCCAAGGGTCCCAGGCCTTCTGAACCAGTACTCTTCCCTTAGCATAAGGTACCTGGGGGTGACACATTTCATTGACTCTGCAACCCTGGGATTTTGACAGAGAGGGCTTGGGCTTGGTTCTCTGCCATATCTGTGCTGTCACCACCGGAGAGTGAAGATTCCTTCAGAGTCACTCTGGGGCCTTTCTGAATTTCCTCTCTGAATTTCCTCTCTTGCATGGAGACATGAGTTCAAGGCTTTCAATCTGTTCTTAGCCCTGGTGGATCCAAGGGACTGCAGATCCTGTGTTTGTAAATTGACTGAAAGAATCCCGCCCCCCCCCTAACTTCCTGACTCAAGGAGGCTCTCAGGGATAGAAGGGCCAAATGGAAGCCCTCGGCAATGTCACCACCATCAAAGGACCCTCAGGGAATTTCAGAAATTAGTGCCACCATCAAAGATCTGAACTACTCAGATTGTCATTCCTCGCAAGACTCAGTTTATGGCACTTGTTCAGCTGGTGCCAAAACCCACTGGGTCTCGGGGAAGGACTCTAGATAAGCTATTATACCAATTATCGCTGTGGTTCTACACATGAAAATTTTACTGGAACAAATCAATGCATCGCCTGGTTTGATGTACATCTTTGACCCAAGATGTTTTTTCTTTTCCCTTTTTTTAGAGATTTAAAAAAATTTATTTGACAGAGAGAGACAGTGAGAACAGGAATATAAACAGAGGGAGTGGGAGAGGAAAAGAGGGTTCCCTCTAAGCAGGGAGCCTGATGTGGGGCTTGATCCCAGGACCCCGGGATCAGGACCTGAGACACTTAACCGACTGAGCCACCCAGGCACCCTGATGCTTTCTTTTCTATTCCACTCACTAAAGATAATCCGAAATCACCTGCCTTTGTCTAGTAAAGACAGCACACCTTCTAGTAAAGACACCTTCCCTCTACTTCCTCAGGGTTTTGTCTGTTCTGTGGATTTCTGTCATAATACAGTCCCAAGTGGCAATCATCACCTTGATATAGTTCAGAACACTATGCTGGTTCATCATATTGATGAGATTGTGATATCTGCGCCTACTGAGCAGGAAATCGGGAGCACCTGAGATTCTTGGTAGAACATGTGTACGCCAAAGGGTGATAAACTGCACAAAAATTTCAGAGGCACGTCATGTCTGTGAATTTTCTAGGGTATCTGGTGGTCTGGGGCATGTCAAGATAATCTCCTGTAAAACGAAAGACAAGTTGCTGAACACTTTAAAGCCCCCTGCAAAGAAAGAGGCAAAGTGTTTGATGGGGTTATGGATTTTCAGAGCAACATATATTCCACTGGGCTGTGCTGTTCTATGTGTTTATCGAGACACCTGGAGGACTGCACATTTCAAGGGAGGCCTATAGCAACAGAAGACCGTGGCCGGTCCAGACTGCAGAGCAAGCTTCCCTGTCCTGTGAGCTTATGATTTGCAAGTGACGACGGCGAAAAAGCTGCTGTGCAGACAAGCTCCAACAGAAAAGGCACAGGACAGTTACAGACCCTTAGGGTTTTAGGTTAATTCACGCTCTCTTCTGCCAGTAACTATTCTCCATTTGAAAACAGCTCCTGGCTCACGACTGGACCATGGACACCGAATGACCCATGCCTCCAGAACTGGATATTATCTGATCCCACTAATCATGAAATTGGACGTGCATGGTAGCATTCTATTATTAAATGGTATATATGAGATCGGGTCTGAGCAAGCCCAGAAGGCACAGGAAATTGCACGAGCAGGTGGTTCAAACTCCCATGGTACCTTCTCTCTTACTGCTTCACTGCTTCTCCCTCAAGTTGGGGAAGCTGCTATGCGCAGTTAGCATGGGGGAGAAAACACAGACATGACTTCCAAGTGAGTCTGCACGGTAGGGAAGCACCAGCCACAAATGGACAAGCACTGCATTAAAGCCACACTCGGGGTGTCTCTAAAAGCAATGAAGGTGTAACCTCTCAGAGCATCAGGGTAGATCTTCCGGTTATGTTGGCTGTCCATTCTGCATGGAAGGAGAGGTACAGATCGACACTGATACACGAGCAGTGGCGAACAAGTTCGCTGGTTGGTCAGAAACCCGAAAATGACAAGATTGGGAGATTGGTGGTGAGGTCTAGGGTGAAAATATATGGAAGAACTTCTCGAAATGGGCATGGGTGGTGAAGCTATTTTTGACCTACACAAATGCCTCGAGAGAGCACCTGTTATGAAGAAGGCTGTCAGTAAGCAGGTGGATGAGGCCCATTCTGTGGATGTGAGCTTCTTTTCCCAGCTATCTCCCTGGCTACCTTGGTTCTTGCTCAACGGGCCCACATACGAAGCAGCCATGGTGGCAGGGATGGGGGCTGTTCATAGTTAAGGGAAGCAGAATAATGACGTCCCAGAGATGTTCCAATTCTATGGATCTGTGAATACATTTTATATGGCAAATGTGAATTAAAGTAGCAGATAGAAATAAGGTTCTAAACAGCAGACTGTGAAACTTGGCAGAGTCTCCTGCATTATCTGGATGGGCCCAATGTGATCACAAGGGTCTTTACATGTGGAAGCAGGAGGTAGTCGGTGTCAGAGCGGTGTGATGTGGGAGGAATGCAGATAGCCTTTAGAAGCAAGAAAAAGATTCTCTTGAGACTTAGGAAGGGGTGTAGCCTTGCTGACACCTTAGTTTCAGCCCAGTAAGGCTTATGTCAAGCTTCTGACCTCCAGAACTGCAAGGTAATAAATTTGTATTGTTTGAAGCCACTGAATGTGTGGGAATTTATTACAGCAGCCATAGGAAACTAATACATAGAGGCTCCACGTATTTCCCTCACTGATTCTGACGGGCAACCGGCCCTGCTGAGTGACCTGACGATTGCCAGCAGCAAAGACCAAGCTGAACTTCCTACGTGGCCCCAGTCCCTGGTGCAATGGTTCTCAAAGTGTGAATGAGGAACCCCTGGGGGCTCCCCAAGATTCTTTCAGTTCTATGAGGTCACATTTACTTTCGTATTCATACTAAGGCGTTCTTTGCCTATTCCATTGTCATTCTTTCATGAGTGTATAGTGGAATTTTTCAGAGAGCTGACATATGTACAACAGCCTAAATGCTGAAGCAGATCTGAGAATCTAGCTTTCTTGCATTAAGCCAAATCTCTTTAGAGATTTGCGAAAATGTTGAGTAATGCCGCTCTCCTTACAGTTTTTGTTTTGAAACTTGTTTTTCCTTCAAAACTTTGTATTTATATTAATAAATAATAGATTTATTCATTTTCAATAACTATTTTAGGGGCACCTGGGTGGCTCAGTCGTTAAGCATCTGCCTTCAGCTCAGGTCATGATCCCAGGGTCCTGGGTTTGTGCCTCACGCTGGGCTCCCTGCTCAACAGAAAGCCTGCTTCTCCCTCTCACTGTCCCCTTGCTTGTGTTCCCTCTCCCGCTGTCTGTCAAATAAGTAAATAAAATCTTTAAAATAAATAAATAAATAAATATTTTCAAGCTTGATTTCCTGAGGACACCTGGGTGGCTCAGTCAGTTAAACAGCTGCCTTCAGCTCAGGTCATGATGCCAGGGTCCTGGGACCAACTCCTGCATCAGGCTCCTTGCTCAGCGGGGAGCCTGCTTCTCCCTCAGCTTGCACTCTCTCTCTGACAAATAAATAAAATCTTTAAAGCTTAACTTTAAAGATTTCAGTAAATCTTTATTTACATTCAGTAAATCATTTATATTACATTCAGTAAATAAATACAGCCCCTACAAAAGCGCTTTATAATTTTTAAGAGTATGCGATTTCAATAATTTTTAAGAATGTAAAGTATTTCTGACACCAAAACCTTTAAGAACCACTGTTCTAGGGGGACCATCCAGCTACCCATTGGCACTAACCCCTACTTTTACAGAGGGAACAGTTGCTTATCAGCTCATGGCAGTAAATATGTATTTCTGATATGAACTTCCCTTCCCTGCCTGCAAGACTTCAGCTAGCACGGTCGTCTCTGGACTTTCCAGAACACCTTATTCATCGCTACGTTCTCCCACACATTGCCCAGCTTCGTTCTGTGGTGAGGGGCATACAGCAATGGTCTTAATGCATCAGACTTACAATGTGGCCTGACACTCAGAAGCCGGCAAATGGATAGAACAGCGTTACAGCCCCAGCTGGGAGATACCACTGTGCAAGGTCAGATGGGCGGGCAGTAGGACATCCATGCTTTCAATCGGTGCCCAATATCCGGCCGCAGTGCTCGTAGCCAGAACGCAGATGCCCAGGGACCAAGGGGTAGGGAATAGGAGTGGCTCCTCTCAATATTATTCCAGATAAACTCCTGGGGAGTTTTTGCTTTCCATCCCCTCAACTTTGTGCTCAGTGGGCCTGGAGACCTTAGTGCCCAAAGGAGGAATGCTTCCTCCAGGGAACACATATGTCCTTCCTTTAAACTGGAAGTAGTCTTCCCTTGGGTCATTTTGAGCTCTGTATGTTACTTAACCTAAAGGCATGGGGGGCAACTGTACCAGATAGTGTGATTAATCTAGATTACCAGAAGGAAAATGGGGGGTGGGCAGGAAAGCGACATCTGGAATCCAGAGGATCTGCTGGGTCCCTCTTAGATCTCCCATGTCCCATAACAGCCGTCAATGGGAAACTGGGCAACCCAACCAACCTAAGACCAAGAAGAACCTGAGCTGCATAGGAATAAAGGCTTATTTAGGCCACCCCACCAGGTAAAGAGCCCAAGCGGCCCGAGAGCTGGCAGCTGGTAAAAGGGGCATAGAAGGGCGGATGCCCTCGAGAGCTAAACTAAGCCTTGGGAGCAGCTGCAGAATGGGGTGCCGTGGTGGGTTTCTGCTGTTTTCTGCAAAACCACCCCCCACCTTACTGAAAGAGCCCAGTGATGACTAACATTTTAAGTTAAAGGGTATGACTGAAGGAGGACAAGAATATGGTGTTTGACAGGGAGGAAGGGGCTGACGAGACTGGTTCTCCTGTTGGGGGATGATGAGCTTTCCTTCCAGTTTTACAAAAATGGAACTGAAATGCACATAACTTAAAAAGAGCCATTTTAAAGTGAACGATCCTGAGCATTTCATATCTTCACAATGCTGTGCAGCCATCACCACAAGCTACTTCCCAAACAGAGTAATCACTAAGCAATAGGGACATGAGTTTTTCATCTGAAGGGTGGGTGAGTGGTGGAGGGGCAAAGGGAACGGCTCTGCTCGGATATCCTGTCCCCCAAACCCACTCTCCCCTTGCTCCATTTACTGCAAGGCTGACCTCTGTGGGCTGAACCCGGTGAAGTCACTCGGGAGCCTTCCCTTCTGACTTTCAGATGGGCAGGGCAGTCCCCTCCCATAGTAACAGCTATGTTACTCCCTCCTCTGGCTCTTTGGGTCAAGGGGTTATAACAGCTTCGCTGTAGTGTGAGCCCCCGGGGCCCCATGCCTGCGAGGTTCCCTTCACCCTACCGACACCTCTGTCAAGAAACTTTTAGTTGAAGGGTCTTTGCTACCCCTTGGAATGTATCTTTTTGGGGGCAGCGGCTGATAGAGGAATGGGTGCTTTGGTCCTTCCCTACAGTCCTTTTGCTACTGACCACTCTGGACTCCCGGTCTGCGCAAATGAGCCGCTTTCCCTGGGCAGCCCAGTTGCCAGGGGTGCCCGGGGTATGTGCCAAGGCCCCACTGCCCTCTGGCGGTCAGATCCTGGAAATGCACCTCGGGGATCCACCACCAAACTGAACCCCCAGGACCCGGCACTGTGCTGACCCTTACCCACCGGAGCACTTTCACCCACGCATATTGTCCCCACTTCACAGGTGACAGAACCTTCCTGTGGCCCTTCATAATAAATCAAAATCTGTAACAAAGGACCATTGGGTCCTATCTTTGCCTCCCTTCCTGTCACCCTCTGGACTCAGCCACACTAGCCTCTTCTCAGATCCTAGGTCTTTGTGCAGCTCCCAGTTAGAATATTCAGGAACTCTCTGAAACCTTCTTCACCTGATTAACCTCAGCTCATTTTCTAGTCCTTCCTTAAGTTGACTCAGGACAGTCCCCCTTGCCCCCCACCCCCCATTCACTGTCATACACAAACACACTGGGTTTTCCATGCTGCGGAGGCTAAAGATGCCTGAGGGCAGGGAGCGCCCTGCTGTGCTTTATTCATATTTTCTCTCTCTCTGGGTACACAGCACCACCAGCTGCCATGCCAGACACTGAGCTAAGACCTTCAGGCCCCCAGGAGCTAAGTCCTTCAAGCCCCCAGGCCACCCTCCTTCCCCCCCCCCCCCATGTCCTGGTCCCTAGGAAGCAGCCCTCAACTCTGTAAAAAACTCACACCGATTTATTAGAATATGAAAAAGATCCGGTTTCTTCCCTACGGAGGCAGAGCAGCAGCAGCTGTGGTGGCTTGGAACACGGTTGTCAACGTCACCCTTGCGTGGTGACTCCTGCCCCAAACAGCACTTGCATGGAGAGAAGGAGGGGGAGACAGAGGAGCACCCACTGCCCAGTCCGGGAGAGGGACACTCTGACTATTGCACAATCCTGGGGAAGGACAGACACCACCAGGCCCAGGCCTGGCCATGGTGGCTGTGGGTGTGGGAGTGTGTGCCTGTGAGCAAGGGCCTCTGGGGGCCCAGGACTCTGCCCACCCACCAGTCCTGGCGGGGTGGGAGAGGCTTGGGGAGGCCTTCTCCCCTAAGGACTGGGCTCCACAGCAGGCTGGGTGCAGTGCACAGAAGAGGTCTGGGGGCCCAGGGTGTGGAGAGGGATGAGAGAAAAGAACAGGCCAGCAGGAACTGAGGGTCAGGCCCAAGAGCACAGAAGGTGCTAGAAGGCCCAGCATCAGTGAGTTAGAATCGGGAACTGGAGTGAAGGAGGTCACTTCTAAAATCATAGCCTTGGGGCCATAGTTAAGAGCCCAGGAGGCAGAGGACCGACTTGGGGGAGTGTTGGGCAGGATAGGCACAGACGAGGAGGGGTAATTCTCTGGAGTAGGAGGGCTAGAGCTCTGGTAAGCCAGGGGTTTTCAAAACGTTTTAAAAACAGGAATGCCCTCTGTGCAAATTGAATCATACATGGAGTGTGAACAAACAGAACAGATAAAAAGGCAGCACTTTCTGGAGCCAACAGTCCTTCTCCTGACAGTCACCCCTGGAGGGTCCGGTGGTCCGCACTGGGGTAGTCCAGACTCTCCAAAGCGCCCCAGCTCTAGTCAGAGAAGCTCAGAGATGCCGTTAGCCTGCAGCTCTGAGCTGGACAGGTTGGGGGCTGGCCAGGGGGACAGAGCTGGCAGGAGGAGCGCAGGTCTGCCGGGTGTCACTGACCCCTATGCCAGTCGGATTCCTGGTCCCCCAGTCTTTCCGCTGTTAAAGCAGGGCCTGGCCTAGGCCAGGAGAGGTCTTGGCTCCTTCCCTTTCCAGGTGGGACCAAGGCTGAGCCAGAGGCTCTTTGGTTAGGAACTAAGATTGGTCTGAATGAGGAGGTGGATGGAGTGGGCGGCAGGCCTCCGAGGGCTGGGACTCTCGAGGCCCTAGGCCAGGTCTGAGAGAGAGCCTGAATCGGGAAGGGGCAGGATCTGCCTCACAGCCCGACAGTTCTGCCAAACAGATTGGGAAGGCAGTTCTGGTGGGAGGGAGGGTGCTTCCCAGGAGGCAGGGGGAAGCCGTGCTGCGGTGGGGGCTGTGGGCCCAGCTGCCATGCGGTTGGGGGAGGGGCAGGGCCAATCCAAGTCAGGAAGAATGAAGGGAGCCCCCAGCTCCCCCAGCAGCCCCTGCTCTGGTGGGAGAGTCTGTGTTGGGATGGGCACTGCCCATGGACCCCAGCGCTACTGCCCCTTGGGGATGAAAGGCTCTCCCTCCCCAGGCTCAGGGTGGGGACCTGGGTCACTGAGGCAGCGCTGTATCCTCTGGGAGCTGGGGCTGTCACTTGGCGCAGGGGTGAAGACATCATCCGTGCCAGGGGAAGAGGGCTCCTTGGTCCGCATCACAATGCCCCCATCATCATCCTCATCCTCCTCCGCCACCCTGGCTGGATCCCGGTTCAGCCCCAAGACCTTCCCCTTCAGCTCCTCATTCACCAGGTCCACGGACTCGGGCGACTGCGGGGAGGCTGGGTCGATGGTGATAACTGGCAAGTCGGCCTTCGGCTCGTAAGCCAGTGGATCTGGGGACCAAGAGCAAAACCCAAGCTGGCTTCTGCCCCAAACCCTGCCCAGCATTTGCCCCCTCCTTGGCACGTGCCAGCAATTCCACAGAACCTTCCTGTGAGGGCGGCCATGCTGCCATGTTCCAGGATCACTTGTGTGGACCTGGATGAGGCCTGATGAGCAGTTTCTCTTCCCCTCACACTAGGCCCCGGAAGGTAGGACTATGTCCCTCTCTGCACACCAGGGGCTCCCTAGGTAACCCCGCCCAGACCATTAGAGCCCTCTCCTGAGTCACCATGTGCCCCCAGGGCCCAGGCTTGAAGAAGGCCTGTCACTGTCTCGCCCACGTGCTGAACATCCCAGTGGCGCAGACTCTTCCTGCCTCCTTGCCAGGCATCAAACCCCTTCACAGTTCTCCCCATAAGCCCCATATGGAGCACCTCTGGCCCTGGGAAGGACAGTTGGGGGAACCCCCAGGTCCACCTGATATAGAAGGAGCTCATGGCGTAGGAGGAGGTCAGCGGGAGAAGCCTGTCCTCTCCAGTGGCTCTCTGAGGCCCATTCCTGCTGGAGTCTCACCCTCAAGGGACAGTGGCACTGAGTGTGTGCCCTCCAGACCCCTGTGTCCCGGCTCACCTGAGCCAATGCGGGCCCTCGACATGGTGGGGGAGTCCAGCTTGTGGGCCGGCACCGTCAGGTAGTTGTTGATCTGACAGAGAAAGGGCAAGACAGGGGTAAGCACAGGCAGCCCCTCGGGATGGCGCCCGAGGCTGAGTCACCCCCTCCTTTGGCATGTTTGGGACCCGCGGCCTCTCTGGTGGTTCCTCTTCGGGCTCGTCTGTCTCTGCCAGCACAGAAGCCATGCTGTCCCTTCAGGGGTTCCTGAAGGCTTGGCCCAGCCTCTGTCAAGCTGTATGATCTCTGGAGCAGCCTTAAACAGCCCTGCCTCTCCCACAGCACCCCGGCCCGTCTCTATTCCTGTCCACACTTGCCCCAGAGGTCCAGACCCATAAAGTCAGCTCAGGAGTTGGCACCTGGACCCCAAGTGGCCGCCAGGTATCTCAGTGCAATAGGCTGGAACTAAACTCGGATTCTTCTCTTCCCTCAAGACCTTGTTGATGCCATTCTCCGCACCCCCTACTGAAACCACCGCTCCCAACATCCCAGACCAGAAGGCTGGAGAGGACTCCTCTTCCCTCTTCCCACAGCCCACCTCACTAATCCAGGCCACCCCCCACCCCTTCCCAAGTTAGCCCCTTGCTCAGACCCCTTCACGGCTCTCCATGCCCTTGGCATAAAGCCCAAAGCCTGACACCGTTAACAAGCTTTCTAGAAAGCGGAATCCTCTCAGTTGCTACAGTGGGCCATGTTCTGTGACTGGGAACTGAGGCACACAGCCTGGGCCTTCCTCTGCCCACACTGCCTTCCTCTTGGCCCTGTTCCTGAGCTTCCCCTGCCTGCCCCCCTGCTCGGAGTGCTCCTGGCCCCTTGCACTTCCTGTCCTGCCTGGGTCACTGCATGAGAAGCTCAGCAAGGCATGGACTGGGCTGATGCACCACTGTGCCCACAAAGGCCACTCTGCTGCACAGCACTTGGGAACCACTCAAAAACTGTTCCTGAGCAAACGATCGAGCACACGTATGCCTTGCTTTGTGATCTTTCCCCGGGCCTTAGTTTTTTTGGGGAAGAAATGCGTGGTTTGAGCACACAGATAGACTCAGAGGCCTGCGGGTGCAGTGAGTGGGTGTCTTTGCTGCCCTGAGTGGGGAGGTAGAGGAGGAGGCAGCTTTCTGGAACCTGTCCTGGGGCTCCGTCTTCAAGACAAGCAGAGGAGGCCAAAAAACACAGGCAGTGGCTCTCTCTTCAAAGGGGCTTAGGGGCAGGGATGTTGGAGGAAGAACCCAGACTCCCCGTGAAAGGCAGGAGCCAGCTCCAGGCCCTCACCCACCTTCTGCTCTAGCTGCCGGGCCTTCTGTCTGCGGAGCAGCATCTGGTTCCAGGCCTCCTCGTAGGGATCTGCCACCAGGGTGTGTCTGTTGTAAGACCGCAGCTGTGGGGGGAACAGCTTTCAGGCCCCAGAAGCTGGGCCCGGTGGGGGCCAGAGCTGGAGCAGAGGGCCTGCCCTGCTGTAGGGGTGCCGGGCAGGGAGCAACCCCTCACCCGCTGCCTGGTCTTCTGCAAGTTGTTCCTCAGGATTTTGCGGATCTCTTCCTCCTTGTCCTTGGACAGTGCCGGCAGGATGCGCTCTGCAGGCAGGGACTTGGGGTGGATGTTCCTGGGCGACAAGGCACAGGTTAGGTCCCCAAGAAACTCCTGTGACCCTTGAGCCTGCTGGGCTGGGCCAGGAAGTTAGGCTGGCCTGGGTGGGGGCGGGGGAGGTGTCCTCTGTGGCCCTGTGGCTCTCTCACCCACCCTGCCTGGACAGCACCTGGCCTGCCACCACCCCTCCCAGAACCCCCTCCCCTGGTGGGTGGCCTTCTAGGTTTCTGGGCAGGGGTTGGGTGTGGGTGCAAAAGCTGCCAGCGTCATCATTGGCACTCACTGCATGGAGACAGTGGAGACAGCAGAAGGGATCTTGCCCATGCCCCCGCTCTCCACCAGCTCGATGGCCTGCTTCATCTCCATCTTGTGGTAGAAGGCAATGAGCTGTGGCTCCTTGGAGCGCTCCCCGGCTATCAGACACTTCTTCACGTACTTCTTGTTAAACCGGTTGAGCCTGGTGGAGGCAGGGAGGAGAGGTGTGGAGCCAGCTCCTCAGGGTGGGGAGACACCCAGGCCCGGGGAGACCCTCCCCTGCCCCTCCCCACCCACCTGCCCACCAGGCCCGCCACCTACTTGTCCTTCCAGTGGTGGTGGCCGTAATGGCCACAGATGTCCTCGATGCCTGTCAGAAGGTGGTCCAGGAACTGAAATGGGCCCAAGGCCAAGTCAAGCCTCACTACTGGGCTGCTTCCCTACCAAGACTTCTGAATGGGCCCCCATTTTCCACCCTAGTGCAGCTCTGCTCAGCCCAGCCTTGCAGTTCCAGGAGCAGCCAGGAGGTGGCACCAACATCTCATCCTGAACTCGCAGCACCTCAAACCCCTCCCTGTCACACCCCAGCGGAGCCCCCTTCCCTGAATCCACATGAGCCCATTCCTACTAGAGGTAGAGATGGCATGACACCCCCTCCTAGGGCTCCTGGTTGCCCACACCACACATGCCTATGGTTCGATCGGGCGACCTCAAGCAGCTAAAGGACAACCCGAAACTGGGATGAGGGAGGATGGGGCCAAGTGAGGAAACTGACGTGAGGCCTAGTTGCCCCCCAGCTCCCTGAGCCTTCTCCTACAACCAAGGCCAAGGCCCAGTTTCCAGTACCTGTGTGTGGATCTCCTCGTTGATAGAGCGCTTTGTCTCTTGCTTTTTCTTCACAGCCAACAGGTCTACCAGGGGCCGAATGGTCATGCCCTGGGGGGCAGGTGGGCGTTAGGCACTCGTGGTCTGCTACCCTGGCAGGGAGACCACGGGGCGTCCCCCCTCCCTCACCCCTAGAGCCCCTGAAGCCAGGATGCCCTCTGCTCTGAGGTCCCCACTTTCCCAACCTGCATGTCAGCCATGGCTCAAAGGCAGGTCCTATCTAAGATCTGCTTCCTCCCAAGGACACAGCCCCTTCCAGCTAAATGGCTCACACACTGGTCATCTAGCCCGGGTGAGGGGTCAGAGGGCCTGGGTTCAAATGTGGGCTCCACCACAAACATGCGTTGCTACCCCAGAGAAGTCGGGGCCGGCTGATAGGGAAAACCACTTCACAGCACTGTAGCTGTGAACAGCAGCGGGAGCAGCTAATCTCATCGTGTGTGTGCCCTCTGCCAGAGCCAGGGGTGACTTACTTAAGTATTCGCTCCGGCATGCCCACATGGACCCTGAGAGGTAGGTTCTT
This sequence comes from Mustela nivalis, assembly GCF_964662115.1. Classification (NCBI taxonomy): domain Eukaryota; kingdom Metazoa; phylum Chordata; class Mammalia; order Carnivora; family Mustelidae; genus Mustela; species Mustela nivalis. The sequence continues at coordinate 19,014,602 of NC_139029.1, forward strand.
CCACTGTTTCTATCTTATAGGTGAGAGATTAAGTAACTTTCTCAGAGCTTACAGAACTAGTAGTAAAGCTGGATTCACACCCAGGCAGGGAGGTCCCTCTCTCAGTGCGGACTTCATTGAAAATGGACTTGGTAAGCCATCAGCGTATACAACTGCCAAGTCAAGGTGATAAAATATTTTTGACAATGGAAACAGTGCAAGAGGGCAAAAGAGGCAGTCCCCTATCCTTAGAAGGGACAGAAGGGGAGTCTGGCCCCAGGAGGATGCCTGGGCAATGCTGTTTCCCATCTAAAGCTTTGCCAAGGGGCACCTGGGTGACTCAGTGGGTTAAGCCTCTGCTTTCGGCTAAGGTCATGGTCTTGGGGTCCTGGGATTGAGTCCCGCATCCAGCTCTCTGCTCAGCGGGGAGCCTGCTTCCCCCCTATCTCTCTCTGCTTGCCTCTCTGCCTATTTGTGATCTCTCTCTGTCAAATAAATAAATAAAATAGAAATAAATAAATAAATAAATAAACAAGTAAAGCTTTGCCAAGATTTGCGTCTACGAAAGATGGAAGGGATAGAGAAACGGAGGCCTGGACAGACTTGTTTCTCATTTGCCCAAAGTCACAGGTCAGGTAAGATGGAGCACTGATGCCATCCAGGCTGGGTTTCCTTGGGGATTCTGAAAAGGGTAGGGGACTCTCCCCTAAGCCAGGGTCATTTAAATGCATGGAGATCACTGGCCAGAGGCTGGAAGGACTCCAGGATCATCTAGGCCAACCCTTTCACTTCGCAGGTGGGGAACCAAGACCCAGAAATGGGAGGAAGGTCTTTCCCAGCAGAACCCACACTGACTCCAGACCTACTGCCCAGCTCAGCAACTTATCTCGCTCCACCCCCACATTTTGTGCTATTATTTCCATTTTACAGGCACAGAAACTGAGATCCTAAAATAGCAAATCATTTCCCTAAAGCCCTGTACCGGGCACCATGGGCCTGCTGACTCTGCCTACTTCTCTCAGCACTGTCTGGATTTCTAAGTTAGACAGTGTTCTGACTGGTCGCTCATTATCCTAACTCCCCCTTCACAATTAAGTTAAGTGAGGACCTGAAGGGGGAGCGCCTTGCCCAAGACCGCGTAGCAAGTTCTTGGCAGACTAGAACCCGTGGCCCCCTGTCAGGTTGGGCGCCTCTTCCTTCCACTGGCAGAGTCAGGGTCCCCAGGCGGGGCTGCTCTGCCTTGTCCAGCACCTGCACAAAGACGGTGAAGAAGATGACCGTGATGATGGCAGTGAGGAACAGGTCACACATGGGGAAGTGCTTCTTGTCCAGGAGGTAGCCCAGGGAGAAGGCGATGGCCCCGCGCAGGCCCCCGTACGCAATGATGAACTGGTCCTTGGGGGTCAACTTCACGATTCGGAACTTGTTGATGAACCAGGTCAGGCCCAGCACCCCTAGCAGGAAGGGCAAGGAGAGCGTCAGCCTGTCCCCAGGCCTTCCTGGCTGCTGCACCCACAGCTGCTCTGCTGGAGGCAGCCCCCGCGAGCACGCCCACCCAGTGCACTCCCTTCCTGGGTCCCTCAGCCAAGAGCCGGATTCTCAAGGGGCTCTCCCAACCTGGGTGCGTTCTAGAGAGCGTCACAGCCGCCTCCAGAGACTGAAAGTCAGCAGGGAGCTGGGGGAAGAACTGAAACAAGACTGGCCCCAAGTTGGTATCTAGTCATTTTGATGGGTTCATGGGATTTATTTTTCCACAGGCTTCAAATTTTCCATAATAGAAAGCTTTTTTTAAAAAATATGCAGAGATATTGGGGTGCCTGGGTGGCTCAGTGGGTTAAAACCTCTGCCTTCAGCTCAGGTCACGATCCCAGAGTCCTGGGATCGAGCCCCGCATCAGGCTCTCTGCTCAGCAGGGAGCCTGCTTCCCCACCTCTCTCTGCCTGCCTCTCTGCCTGCTTGTGATCTCTGTCTGTCAAATAAATATAAAATCTTTAAAAATAAATAAATGCAGAGATCTGGATTCAACCTCAACCCACAGAGCTAGAATCTCTGGAGGATGAGGCCCAGGACTGAACAGATTTCCAGTCTATCAAGCAGATGCGAGAGCCAGTCAGGGGCAGGGACTGAGAGAGGAGTAGAGTGAGATCCGGAAGGGGAAGTGACACAGTCCCTGAGGTGAGGTGTGTCTGGAAAGCACAAGCAGAACCCAAGGACCGGAGGCCTGGTCCCTATACGTGGCCAGGGCCGGCGGCATAGACGGGTCTGCAAGCGCTCAACTCATCTGCGCCCCGAGACAATGCAGAGAACATTCACAGACCTGGGGTCCCTGAGGCCCCTCCGTTCTCACACACAACCATCTTCCCAGAGATCACAGACTCCCCGTGAGCCTTCATGGGGCCCACCAAAGCCTCAGCATGGCAGAGAGGGGCAGGGAAGCCCCAGCTGTGCAGCTGTGAGGGGAGCCGCCAGCAGCTGACCCAGCTGTGCCCTTCATACGGGGTCTCCCACCCCAGCCCAGTTCCTGCCTCCACAGCACGCGCACACAGGGTACACGCATGCGCACACAGACGCGCACGCACGCACACACCTCTCCCCTGCTCCAGCCCGGGACCTCACCCAGCACTCGGGCGATGAGGCAGAAGAGCAGGGTGCTGATGACAAAGGTCCAGTTCCAGTGGTGGGACCCAGCCACGGTGGAGACGCCAAGGAAGATGAAAATGAGGGTCTCACTGACGCTGCTCCACATCTTCAGGAAATATTTGATGGTCGTGTGGGACTTGTGGGAGATGTTGGCCTCCACGTAGGGGCGCATCACCACTCCCGAGGCGATGAGCCTGGGGTCAGGGAAGAGCAGAGTTCAGGGCTCAGTGGATCTGCACCTTCCCAGAGCCCTTCCATGGCTGGGGAGGCGGACAGGTGCCCCCGACAGGTCAGAACCCGCTGTGGGGTCTACCTAACTTTTTTATCTCCATCCTCTCACTCAACCCTCCAGACGTGGGCAGATGAAGGATCTGGGAGGCAGAGAGATTGTTGCCTGTCTACTGTCACCCTGCCAGTGAGCTAAGATGCAAACTAAGCTCTGCCCAACTCTAAAGCCTGTGCCTCCCCCACCGCTGCCCTGCCCTGGCCATGCTGCCGTCTAACAGGAGTCAGTTACAAATGTCCATGGCCTTGCTTTATTCCCCCCGAGCACAGTGTCTCTCCCACATGGAGGTCTCCCTAGGCAGCTCTGTCCTAGGCACCTGCTCCCTGCCTGGCGTCCATACCTGGCTCTGCTCCTGCTGACCCGGCCTCCTCAAGGTTACCCCGAATCCGATGGGATCGGGAGGGAGAGAGACCATAAGGAACCCTTAATCTCACAAAACGAACTGAGGGTTGCTGAGGGGTGAGGGAGTAGGGAGGGTGGCTGGGTGATGGACATTGGGAAGGGTATGTGCTATGGTTGAGTGCTGTGAAATGTATAAATAAGTCTGATAGTTCACTGACCTGTACCCCTAGGGCAATAATACACTACATGTTAATAAAAAGAAGTAAATAAAAAGAAAAGGAAAAGTTGGAATGAAAAAAATTAAAATTAAAAAATTTTTAAATTTTTGGGCGCCTGGGTGGCTCAGTGGGTTGAGCCTCTGCCTTCGGCTCGGGTCATGATCTCAGGGTCCTGGGATCGAGTCCCGCATCGGGCTCTCTGCTCAGCAGGGAGCCTGCTTCTTCCTCTCTCTCTCTCTGCCTGCCTCTCTGCCTACTTGTAATCTCTCTCTGTCAAATAAATAAATAAAATCTTAAAAAAAAATTTTTTTTTTTAAATTTTAAAAAGGTTACCCCATATCCCCCAATCTGGCCTGCCCTTTGTATTTCCAATGTGTTCGCCTACTGGGCAAACCTTTGCATTTCACTGCCTCTCCACAGTCCCTAGATTTCAAGACCTGGCTGAGGCCCCAGGACCTTCCGGAATCCTCATGGCAATGGAGGTGCCAGGCCTCCTTGCTGGGGCTGTGGAAGGGCACAGTGAATGTGAGAGCCTGTGGCTGGCTACAACCAAGGGAACTCCCTTCCAAGCAGAAAGTAGCAGCGCTGAAGCTTTCCAGAACTTTAAACTCAATGGTTCCAGGGGCTGCTCTGGGGAACTCCCTTGTGACCCCTGCAAGCACAGGGAATCGAGGTTGGCATCCCCACCCCCCCCCAGGCTGCACCCAGACTCACGCCATGATGCCTGACAGGTGGAAGAGCTCAGCTGACAGGTAGGCCATGTAGCTGTAGAGGAAGACGAACAGCGGCTCGATGACGCGGATGTGGGCCGTGAATCGGGAGGTGAAGGCTGCGATGACCCCGTAGACCACACCCACAAACACCCCGCCCAGGGACACCACGAAGAAGCTCAGGAAGCCGAGGACGATGTCCACAATGCCCACTCGGTCGTAGTTGGCAAACTCCTCAAAGAGGTGATACAGGACCTGGGGAGGGGGTGTAGGCTGGTCGGCAGGAGGGCAGGGCCCTGGCTCCGCCCCCCACCCCAGCTCCCTGGGGTCCGCTAGGGCTATCGCATGCCCTCCACTGAACCACGGCCACAGGAGGCGGCCACATGATAGCAGAGAACCACGGTGCCAAGGAGGTGGTCAAAACCAGTGGCCAAGGGCCTGGAGGGCCTTGTGTCAGGGCTACAGCGTGCTGTGCTGGGTAAGAGCACATACTCTGAAGCCAAAGGAGCTGGGCCGGAACTGTGGCCCTCTTGCTCCCGGCTGTCTACACAGGACAAATTACTCCATCTCCCTGCGCTTCACTTTTCCTCACCATAAGATGGGGTAACGGTACCAACCTTATAGGGCCACTGTGAGGATGAAACTAGTTCATCAAGGCCAAGTGCACAGAACCAGGCCCATCACGGTATCAGCTACCACTGGCGCTACCCAGTGGCCCCTCTCACCATTTGACTTAGGCACATCATGTCCCTGTCTGGCTTTCAGTCTCTCCTTCAGCACAAAGGAGAGAAAGTTCAGACAACAAACCAGAACAGGACTTCTTAGCTTCTGGAAATTTCTGAAAATACACACAGCCGGGCCATACCCCCACTTGGGTTCCTTCTCGGGAGGTGGGGCCCAGAAATCTCTGCTCAACAAGGTCTCCAGGTGGTTACCACCAACAGCCAAGTTCAGAGGTAGTGGAACCAGCAGAGGCGTTGAGGCTTCCCCACCTCCTGGGCCGGGAACTGTCAGTGTAGTGCTGTCACCAGATGGTCAGATGTTTCAGGGGCATGTCACACATGATAAAGCCTATGGACAGTGGCTGTCCTGCTCGGCACATATCACGTGTGTTGTCTCATGAGGTAGGCAGGGAGCTTCTCCCAAACAGAAGCTCAGGGTAGTGGAGTGACTTGGCAAAGGGTCCCAGGCCCCGGCAGGAGCGTCAGGCCCAGAACTTGCTCACTGGAGCAGTAGGTGGGCCCTCCTGGACAGGGGCAGCTTCTGTGTCAGCTCTCTGGCTACTGGGCCTACTCACACACAGCTTGCCAGGAAGCCAGCTGAGGGCTTTCCAGGCCAGAGAGCTGGGAGAGAGGGGAGGGGACCTGAGACCAGGCGGCTCCGGGGCTGCCTTCAGCTTTAATGTCGGGAAACAGGGCACTCGCCTTCATGCCCAGAGCTCTAGAAAGGGCCTGAGGTGGGCCAAGCAAGAAGGGGAGATGCCAAGCACTGGCCTGTCCCTGATGCCACCTGGGCCATAGCTGTCTGGCAGACAGGGCAGGGCTCCAGTGGCGGGTAACAGGTGCATTCTCAGCTCTGGGCTACCTACACTTACTCCTGGTCTGAGGAGATTCATGGGTCCCAGGGTCTACCACGTAGACCCATGGGCAGGTGGACGGGGCAAGGTCCTCCTTTCCCACCTGGGTGTACTGTCAAAGGGACCAGGGAGGCAGCGCAGCAGAGTGGTAAGTGTGCAGGCTGTGCTCCCACTGTGTAGGTCACTTGCAATCACTTACCTGCTAATGTGACCCTGGACGAGTTTCCTAACCTAGACCAGTAGCTTAGTTTCCTTGCTTGGAAAAATGGGATAATCACAGTACCAACCTCATGGAGTTTCTCTGTGGATTAGATGAGGCAATACGTGCTCATTGACAGGAAGTGCTCAGATAGGAAGTGAGCACGAGCAAGGACTACCAGCACAGCCACCACCAGGGGAGGCCTGGTTGGCCAAGCCTGCAATACACCCTTGAAATAACCACATCCCACTACTCCCCAGAAAGGCCAACCTGAACCCCAACACCCAGACCCAACTGGGGAGGGCTTTGTCTGTGGTACCCACTGGCGTGACGCCAGTAGGAACCTTGGGAGGATGTCAGGCTGGGTACTGCAATCCTTATTACAGATGGAGAAACTGAGGCAAGAGCTGGTTCCAGAAGAACCAGCACTGGGGCCTGCTTGCTTAGATCAGGCTGCTGCTCTCTCAGCCCCATAAGGACCCCACAAAGGCAGCAGGGGAGGAAGAGGAAGAGGAGAGGGGAGGAAGCTGAGGCTGCCTGCAGCAAGCCAACCACTACTATGTCTCTTAGAAGTGTGGCTTCCTGAGGGACGTGGGGTGGGTGAAGAGGGAGTGTGTGAATGAGCGTGCCCTGGCATGCACACGTGTCCTTGTGTTTCCTTACGTAAACAGCTGCTCTCTGAGGGGTCTGACTAGGAGCACGGGGGTGTTTTCACAACACAACATGAGTGTGCACATACACGTACGCCTTTCCTGAGGAAATCAGCTGGAGGAAGAGCTTGTGTTAGCACATATAGCGTGGCCGTGTGCGGACTGCGCTGGGGGCATCTGTCCTTCCTAGCCCCTGAGTGGAAAGCATGGCCCACTCAGCCACTTTGCAGCTAGCAAAGCTGAGGCCCAGAGTGGTATAGTCACTTGCCTAAGACCACATAATAACAATAACAACAATAATAAATATATTAATATTAATTAATATATTAATATAATAATAATAGTGGCCAACCTCAGGCCAATCCATTTCATTAACCACTTTCTGGAGGGTTTTGTTTGTTTGTTTTTTGTTTTTATAACAAATTTTATTTTTATTTTTTTTTAAGTAGGCTCCATGCTGAACATGGGGCTGGAACTTGTGATTCATGAGGTCGAGAGTCACATGCTCTACTGACTGAGCCAGCCAGGCGCCCTTCCTAGAGGTTTGGAGGGCAGGGTCCTTTCCACCACGGCTGCCCCTGAACTCTACACAAACTGAACTATAACTCAGGACTCAGCCAACAGGATGGCTGAACTGGCCCCCCAAGACTCAACGGCCTATGAAGGGTAAACTAAAGTCTAAAGGTGATACAGAATTTCACCAAGTTCACAACACTCGGACTCACAGTCCGAGTCAGGGACAGAGAGGGTCTGGCCTGTAAAGGCCAGGAGCTCAGGACCTGACATCTGACAGACCTGGCTGCTAACCTTGATTCTGCCACCTGTGAGCAAGTCGTCTGACTTCGGGGGCTCTGCTGCCTTCTCTGTAGTGCGAAAGTGGGAAACACCTCCCAAGGGCACCCCGGGGACTGGAAGAGGTAGCACATGCCGCATGCTGAGCACGATGCCTGGCACACAGCCAGCGGGAAGGGAGATTTACGGTTTCGCTACTGCAATGAGCGGGTGGAGGTGGGATCCAGTCTGGACCTGGATTCAGGTCTGGGCCCCTCACCACAGTGACGGCGTCGTTGAGCAGGGACTCCCCGAAGACAAGGATGTGCAGCAGCTCATTGATGTGGATCTCCTCGAAGACGGCCAGCACGGCCACAGGGTCCACGGCGGAGATGATGCTGCCAAAGAGCAGGTTGTCCAGGAGCCCGATGTTGTTGATCTGCTCGCCGCCCACCAGGCACACGGCGTACATGAGACCGCCCAGGAAGAAGGCGTTCCACAGCGTGCCCACCACGGCGAAGATCAGAATGGTGCCCAGGTTCTCCGTGAACTGCCGCAGCGGCAGGAAGTAGCCGGCGTCCAGGATGATGGGTGGCAGCAGGAAGAGGAAGAAGACGTCGGACTGCAGGAAAGGGGGCGTCTCGCCCACGCCCTTGATCAGGCCCCCCACCAGCAGCCCCACTACGATCAGCAGGCAGCTCTCCGGGACGATGCTCGAGATAGTGGGGATCACGTGGAAACCTGCAGAGGGCGAGAGAACGGGAGGCTGTGGGCTTGCGGCGAACCAGGAGGCGAGGCTGGGGACGGGGCTGGAGAGAAGAGCAGCTGGTGACAGGGGCTTGGCCTCAGAGGGCCGCTTTGGTAGCTCTCTGAGCCTCGACTTCCTCACCCGTGACACACCAATGGTAATACCAGCTTCCCAGGGTTTGCTGTATACACGAAGTGACAATGTTTTTGAAGGGTTTTTTCAAAGGCTGTATGTACAGATTATCTCTGCCTCGGTCGTAGAGCAGTAGAAAGAAGCAGCTCTCTATGCCTCCAGAAGGCAGAGAGGAGCCACTGATTACCGAGGCTCCAGGTGTCCAAAGGCATCACCTCCACCTCCACTCAGACTCATGCACTCTCCTGCCGAGCCCAGAAGCCAAACAATGAGCAATCAGTTTTGCATGTGAGATAAAACCTAGCTGCCATCTGTTTCTAGCTTAACCCCTGCCTCCACTTTAGAGATGGAGCAACTAAGGCTCAGAAAGGGGAAAGGACTTGCCCAAGGACACACAGCAAATTAGTAGCAGAACCGGGAGAGGACCCAGGTCTGACCCCCCAGCTCCCATCAAACCGAAGTTCGCTAAGTCGACCCCTGCTCCCCCTCCTCATCAAGGCATGAACATGCCCCCCTCACCCCACCTGAGACCTGTCAACCCCCTCCCCGAGGCTGCAGTACTGGCCCACCCTGGGGCCCCCAAATCCAGAGCTGGGGAGTAGCAAAAACTCCCTTCTGGGAGGTATTCTCTCAATGCCAGGTTTGGGCCCAAGCTCCCTAATGGGTTTTGGTTTTGTTTGGGGTAGACCCCAGCACCTATCTGCATTTTGGGCACCAAAAACCCCAGGGTCAGCTTGGTTAAGAAAGTATGATACTTGGGTGCCTGGGTGGCTCAGTTGGTGAAGCCATGTCTTCAGCTCAGGTCATGATCCTGGAGTCCCCGGATTGAGTCCCATATCAGGCTCCCAGCTCCACGGGGAGTCTGCTTCTCCCTCTGACCTTCTCCCCTCTCATGCTTTCTCTCTCTCTCTCTCTCTCCCTCAAATAAATAAGTAAAATCTTAAAAAAAAAAAAAAAGTATGATACTTTATTCAAGTGAAAAAGCTCTCGCTTTCTTCCTCCCCTCCCTAGCCCATGCGCTCTGTGCAGGCAGATTCCGTTTATAATCAGATGCCCAGGGCTAGGGACACAGTTGGTACTCAGTAAGTATCTACTGATTTGGAAATGCACAGGGCTAGGCCATTACTCACATAATTCCCGATAACCCATCTGGCCAGGCTTTGGCTCTCATTACCCCTGAGATCCTTGGGAAGGAGAAGAAACTTTGTTCCCCATGCCCAAAGCCCCTCCCACTCTCGAGTACTGATCTGGGTAGTGCCAGCAGAGCTACAAGTCAAGACTCACACTCGAAACACTAGCTAGGCCCAGAACACTGGCACAGTGCCAGGCTCCCAGGAGACACTCAAAACGTGGTGGAAAAAAACACATCTCCATCCCAGGCCAAGAGAGAACCCCAGAGCCACCACGTGCATTCTCCGGGCTTCAAAATGGACCTGACCAACCTCAACTCTTGCTGAAAATTCCCCAGTCTTTGGAGTGTCTACCAGTAAGCCCCAGTGTTCAACAGGCTGGTGCATGGAAGCGGCATTTTCCCCCAAACGAGCCACATCCTCTTTTGCCTGCAGATATCTGCCTGGTCTAGTCTGTCTCTCCAGAACACTATTCCTGTACCTCTATCCCTACTGCATGTGGCTGATGTCACATGCTTCTACCTGCCTCCTGTTCCTGGAAGCATTCCCTGACCACCTCTGTCTGCTCATGGTAGGGCAGGACTCCTCTGGTGCCTCTCCTTCTCGAACCTTCAATCCACAGTCACTGCCCCAATTCCTCTCTCTCCTTGGCATCCAGTGAGGTCAGACAACGCAGGCAGGAGCAGGGGGAGACAGGACAATGGTAGAACACCCAGAGACCTGCACTGTCCTGGAGGGAAGATAGGATGGCCACGGGGTGGTGGAGAGCAGAGCTCCTGCAGCCATCAGGAACCAGCTTCTTGAGGCCAGGAGTCCCACTCCAGGCCCAGCCAGCTGACCTCAACACCCTCCCCTGGAATTGAGCACTAAGAGGAGAAGGCACAGGCTGAAGAGACAGCCCAGGGAAAGCAGACGACAGCCCCACCTCCACCAGCATGCTAAACTTTACAAATGCCTCCCCACCCCTCTCTGCCATCAGTCCAATCCACAAAGCTTGCCTGGCCCCAGAAGAGCCACACCGTGTGCTTGCAGACCCAGAGTCGGGGACCACACGGAGAAACGGGGTAAGAGGACAAGTGACGCAAGCCAAGAGTGGTAACATGAAGAACGCTCATTATTCCCGGAGGTGCACGCGAACCAGGCACTGTGCTGGGAGCCTGACACATAGCAGCTGTTTGGCCCTCGCGACTGCCCTGTGGGGTTCGTATTGTCCCCACTTTGTAGCAGAGAAAGCTGGGGCCTGGCAAGATTCACTGGCTTCCCCAGAGTCGAAGGGAAGCAGTCTACCCTAGCTTAGCATATCTGTAGCAGAGGGAGCGAGTCAATCCTACATTCCAATGTGGACATTTTTTTTTTTTTAAAGATTTTATTTATTTATTTGACAGACAGAGATCACAAGCAGGCAGAGAGAGAGAGGAGGAAGCAGGCTCCCTGCTGTGCAGAGAGCCCGATGTGGGACTCGATCCCAGGACCCCGAGATCATGACCTGAGCCGAAGGCAGCGGCTTAACCCACTGAGCCACCCAGGCGCCCCAACGTGGACATTTTCTACAAGCCAGGTTGTGCTGTGCACTGGGGACACGGAGGTGACGTGGAATCAGAACATCCATGACCAACTCACAGGAATTGCTTTTCCCAGTCTCAGGACCTTCGGACCATCAGGCCTCCCTCACTAGGTTAAGAGACAGCTGGCATTCCTGTGTGACAGAAGAAAACCTGGAGCTCAGAAGAGGCAGGACAGGCCAAGGCCACCCAGGACGGCAAGGTCCCGGGCCTCCTGACCTGGGTGCAGAGCACCTCCTTCCACAGAAGCTGGCTCCCACAGAACCTGGGGCTAGAGCCATGTTCCCAGAGCTGGTTCCCCAAGGTCTCCCTGTGTTGGCCCTGCCTCTTGGTGGGCAGGCCCTGACGGGTAAAGGCAAGGGAGGGAGGGGCCCAGGCTGAAGAGGCAGGTCTGGGATCCACTCTTGGCTCCTTACCTCCAGTAGGTGGCCCATTACCGAAAAGCAAGCTTCCAGGAGGGAGGGCGCAGTGGTGCAGTGGTGCAGGGAAGCGGGGCCCCGTGGGCCTGTTCAGGCTTGTCCCTCTTCTAAGGCCCTGACTCCACCAGCTATTCCCACCCCCCAGCCCTGAAGAGTCTCCTTAAAATCCAGGAAGGTTGCTGACACCAGGTATGGTGAAAGGGGCACGGTTGGGGTCCCAAGTCCCCTGACAAAAGCCCAGCCTTAAGGCGAGATCCCAAGATGCCAAGAACTAAGGCAAAACTTCCAAGGTCCAAGCTTTGTGGCCACAGTGATGTCATCAGGATGGAATCTGGGGTGAGGCAGAGGCAGTGAGAGTCAAAGCCAGAGCTGGAACAGAGCCTGGAGATCACCCAAGTCCTCTGTGCCTCGGACAGGGAAACTGAGACTCAAAGACAACCAGTGACCTGCCAGCGTCACTTGACCCTTCCGCCGTGAGAAGGCAGGAAGCTCAAGGCTCAGCCATCACTCAAAACCACATGGCCTCCTGGGAGGGCATCCAGTCCTCCCGGTGCAGGGACGCAAGAAGGTGTGGAATTCCTCATCTCAGGGTCACCCAGCGACCCACCCCCACAGTCCCCCCCACCGCAAGGCAGAGGCAACTCTGCATGTCCCGGATGGGGGCTGGTGGACGACTGCAGGAACACAGGGACACACACGCTCACCCAGAGTCTCGCTGTCTTACACGCTCACCAACTCCCTCTTACACACTCACCACACACATTCTCTCCCACACACGACTCTCACGTGTGCTCCCACTTACACACTCCCTTGTACACATACTCACCCTCATTATCTCTTACACACACTCCTCATACTCTTACACACACACACACTCCCTCTTACACTCATCCACACTCTAGCTTATAACACTTACACACATTCATTCTCACCCTTTCTTACACATACACTCTCTCTCTCACACACACACACACACACACACACACACACACACGCACAGGCACACTGAACAGACCCTTGAGCTAACATCAAACTGGCAAGGGGCTCCCAGCGCCTCTGGAGCTTCTCGGTGCTCCACCATGAGAATGTTTTACTTCTGTCTCCTGGGATGGTCCCCATCAGCTGAGGCTCACGCAGCGGAGCGGCAGACAAAGCTTTTCCACACCACCCTCGGTTGCCGGGGTGACCGGACACCCCTGATCCCACTTTCCGCTGCCTCTCCCCTGGGCTGGGCAGTCAGAGGGGAGTGCCAGGAAGAGGGAGCCTCCTTGGCCCACCCGTGCCGGTCACCAGAGACCCCGGGGTGTGTGAGGGGCTCTGCCGCCCTAGTTCCAGGTCTGAGGACTGCTCTGGGGCTGCAACTCGGCCGGGTCCCAAGGGATTCCTGGTTGCACATGATTCCATTTCTCTAACTCCCTCTTCAACTGCCCCAGCAACCAGTCTCAACTACAGGCCTGAAAGGTAATACCTCGCAACGAGAACCTGGCACTCCACAGTTCACAGCAGCGTGCTCAAATGCTTTTTATCTCATTTGCACCTCACCACACCTCAGGAAGGTCACGACAGCCATCCCCCCATTTCACAGATGAGGAAACTGAGGGACAGAAAGGTTAAGCAACTTGCTCAAAGTCAGGTAGCTGATATTGCCTCAAACCCAGGCAGTCTGACTCCAGAGTTTGTGTTCTTAGCCATTCAACGCATCATCTCTTGCTTTTAATTTTGCATCTATGGGAAGCGTCAGTGCTCAGGCCCAAAGAGGCTCTGAGAGGGCCAGAGATAGCATTCTTTTTCTTTTTTTTTTTTTTAAGTTTGTATTTATTTATTTGACAGATCACAAGTAGGTAGAGAGGCAAGCAGAGAGAGAGAGGAGGAAGCAGTCTTCCTGCTGAGCAAGAGAGCCTGATGTGGGACTCAATCCCAGGACCCCAAGATCATGACCTGAGCCGAAGGCAGAGCTTAACCCACTGAGCCACCAGGTGCCCCAGAGATGGCATTCTTTTCCATGAGCTTTCCTCTAGGGAAGTCTCACCACTGTTCCCCTTCCAGTCCAGTGGCTAGTAAAAACCTTGGAAAATCCTTCCTATCTTTCAGGTCTGCCCCCTCCAGGAAGCCCTCCCAAGTTAACTCAGCCAGAAGTACTCAGTCTTATCGGCTAGATTTCTAAAGCAGCAGGTGGAAACAATCAGACTGCTCAGCCCGTCTGCAGGATCTATATTCAGCTCTGGTCTCCACTGGGGCTGGAGGCTCCTCTGGGGTAGGAGGAGCTCTTATTCTTCTTTAGTCTGATTCTTTCCACCATCAACATGAGCTATGAGAACCAAGGATAAAGGACACACTCACAACACACTTAGCTAGCATCCCAGCAGATTGACGAACAGACCAGCAGAGACAAAGACATAAGAGCCAGGCCTCCCAGGGTTCCAGTCAGGGTTCTGGGCTGGGCAGCCTTGGGCATTTAAGTTTTGTCTTCTACTCTCAGCTTCCCCATCTGTGTAGAAGCCCATTTCAGAGGGTGTCTGGAGCACGAGAGGAAGTAATCGGGGCAAAGCATGCCAAACAATGCTGGCACTCAATGTCACCAAAAAGTGGTGACCACTATTAGTATAATTTTTCTCCAAAACTGAAGTTTAACATAAATCACTCTACATTATGAAGACCTGTTGGTGTAAACTTGTCCATCAGTGGACATTAAGCTCCCTAAGGGTGGAAATTTTCCATTGTCTTCTGGGTCTCCAGCTTCCAGCACAGAGTAGGCATTATTAACTCTCTGTGAACTAAGGTAAAGCTGCCTTTTAGATGTCAAGTGTAGGAAAGAGGAAGGAGGCGGGGATGACTAAATTTCAAGAGCAGGTGATGCTCCCAGGGCTGGGACCATTTGGACTGGGCTTTGAGGGATCAGTAGAAGTTTGCCAGAGAGAAAGAAAGAGAGAAGCAGAAGAAGAGCCATTCTAGGGTCTGTATCCTCTGAACTGCCCAGGACAAGAATCCTGCACATAGAGAAAGATGTTAAGGGTAATGAATAAGTGAAAAACAAGGAAAAAGAAAGAGAAAGAGGAAGGGAGGCTGTCTTCACCAATCCTTTGCCAATATCCAAATATGAGTGCTGTTGTGAAGAGCACGGGAGATGTTACATGACAGATGTCGCATGTGTCTTTGAATCTCGGTCCTTACTCTGTAACTGGGGTGACGCTGCCAGCCCCAGGGGAGCTGTGTAAATGTCATGGAGATAACTTAGAGCTCCTGGCCTCTGGGAGTCACCCAGTGAATGACAATCTTTAAACATGTAAACTGATAGTGGCCACTCAGTGATACTGTATTTGATCATGACGCACTTGAACATACACTGTCTAGCACGGAGAAGAAAGCACATACTAGACACTCCCGAGGGTCTGATACGAGGTCCTGCGCTGGGGCGTCTATGAGCTCCTCTCATTTCCTCTCCTGTATCCAGATCCTCATTTGATAGATGAAGGGGCTGAGGCAGAGAGAGGTGAAGTGACTTGCCCAAGACTACCTAGTCGGCAAGTGGCAGAGGCAAAATTAGAACCCAGGTCTCCGGACTGCCGGCCTTCTGCGCCATGCTGTGTCGATGGAAGCAAAGCCTGTCGGGATCAAGGGGGAGAGCATTCCAGTTTGCAATATGCCTCCGCCGAGGATGCAGCCATAAATAAGTCTGTTCCAAGTACCTGGGCGGGAATCGTCCCCCAGGCCGGGGGCATCGGGCTCTCTGTGCCTCCCCCTCTCGTCTTCCACATGGCACCTCTATTTCTTGCTTGTTTCGCTCCATAACACAGGGAGACAGGGCTCCACCCCCCGGGAACATCAAGTGTGGGTAGAAAATGAGCTAAAAAAGCTCTCTGAGAACACAAACAGCATGTATTAGGCTGCCTGAGGCACGGAGAAAAGAAGACGGGGCCAGGAGGCCGACACCTGGATTCGAGGCCCAGCTCTGCCCTCTAGTAACCACCATGCTCTGGGCAATTCATCGCCCCACAGACCAGCCTCCGATGCCTCGTGTGTAGACAAGTGAGAATCAAGGGCTTGGACACAAAAGCAACACATACTTCGTGAAGCAAAAGCCTAACATCAGAGATGAAGAAGAGGGAAGAACAGAGATGCCACCTGGGCTGGAGGGGACCTGGTAGCTGAGGAGACTTGAAAGCAATCAGCAGAGTGACACAGCGACAGCTGCGTCCTCTCAGAGACCTCACGAGAGAGGTGCACCAGAGTGGGTGCTGCGATCAGGTTTCCAGGGTTGGGGAGCTGGCGGAGTTCAGGGTTAACCCTCAGCACTTAACCTACCATCCCCAATCCCTGAACTCCTCAAACCCCAACTCTGTGCACAGAGAGGAAAACTATTTTTCACCTTGAACTTCCACCAACCTTTCAAAACCTAATTGCCCCAACGGTGGCGGTGTCACCTCCTCTGAGAAGTCTTTCCCGAGCTCCCCAAGCTGAGTCAGGTGCTGCTCCTAACCATGGACCCAGGAGCTCTGTAGCTGGGTCTTCTAGTCTGCTTGGCATCCCAGCACATGGTCTTGGGGCCCACAGGTGATGCTCAGGAAAAGCAGGTTCGGGGAATGATGGAAGCTTCTTTAAGAATGTGGGGTTGAAGCTGGGCCGTATGAGCAGGAGACTGGAGGGGGAACAGTGTGAACAAATGAGCGGACAGGGGATCTCCGTAGTCTTCTGAGGACCCTGAAGCCTCCAGTCAGTGTGGGAGTGAGACCCTATGGGGAGGGAGACCCTGGCTCACAGCTGGAGCTGGCAGGCCACGCAAGGAACTGAGTTGGGGCCCCAGCTGGTGCTGCAGGCCTCCGAGGGTCCCCTGACCTTGAGATCTGACCCCCAGAGCTCCTGACCCGGCCTTGAGCCAGGCTCTACTCCCACCCTGCCTTCCACTCTCACTAGTCTTTTCCCTGGGTCTCAAGGACGCATCTCAGCAGCCCCAACCCCATCTCTCACTCCACTGGGGTGACTCTTCTTGGTACCCAGCCCAGCCCCCTGATCACCTAAACGCCCCACAAACATTGGCTGAAAGAACTTCAGTCCAGCAGACTCTCCCCACCCCCCACAGGAAAGGCTTCAGGTTGTGAGTCCCTGTGTTGGGAGGTGGAGGATGAGTCACAGGAGGGGGGGGGGGTAGGGACAGGGACCAGGGACTAGCAGTAAACAGCCCATGTGTGTTGACAAGATACAGAGCTCCAGGAGGCCACAATAGGGCTTGGCAAGCCATAGGTTTCCAGGCAGCCAGTAAGGATGGCCAGGAGGGTGGGGAGGACCTCAGGTTCCGATTGGCTGGTTTGGGTCCCTGGCAGGTTCTTGCTATACATACTGGTTTCTTTTGATTGTTTTCAAAATGGAAACACAGTGCTTTGATGACTGTAAACAGAATGCATGGTCCTTTAAAACTTTTCCCAACAGATCTAAGTACAGAAGGAGGAGGAGGGGGCTCTCCTCATGATTCTTCTCCTCTCCCGTTACCCACTACATAAGACACCCTTCAGCCCTCAAATCCACACTGTGACCAGTCTGGTATAGAAAATTCCAAACTTTTCTGTATCTATAGTTTTAAAATTTGGGATAAGGGGCGTATTCTACATCCTGGGCTATGCTTCCTGGGGCAGAGGCTGCCCCAAACCCTTTACTGAAGTGTCTCATTTAATTTTCTCAACAACTCAAATGTAGCAGGTATCATTATTAACCCCCACTTTAAGATAAGGATAGAGAGCATCGGAGGGATGACCACCTACGTGCCCCAGGGTCCAGGGCAGCATTTTAGAACCAAGATTACCTCCCCTCCCACGGCCTCCCCAGCGCCCCGTGGAGCGCCCTCACCCTATCCCTGCCTTGCCCAGGGCCGCAGTATACAGAACAGTCCCTCCAGGACGGCATCAGGATGAAGGGTGGTTTCTCGTACTGAGATCCTCCACAAAGAGCCCCAGGCAGGCCCTGCCCCTGCAGCTGGCTTGAGGTAGAAAAGAACCTGGACTTCGTCTGGATTCAAGCCACCCCCCTTCCTCTCCAGGTGCCCCGTGTGTGGCTCCCCAGGTGCAAGGCTTTCCCCTTTCCCTTCCATCCCTGTCTGGAGCCCTCCTCCTGCCAGAGTGTTATCGGGACCTGCAGGCCACAGCAGGAGCTCCTAGCACAGCTGCCCACACCAGGGGTAAGGGAAGAAACAAGATGCTCTGTAAAAGATGTTCCATTTCCAGAAACTTTAGACCTTGGGAAAGCTGGATTTCTCTTTTCTTTTTCTTTAGTGGGGGTGGGGTAGAGTTTGCAAAATGCAAATTTGGGAGAAAACTGAAATCTGGTATACCAAATAACTGTAGTCCTTAGTGTCCCTTCCAGGGGAAAGTCATTTAGCTTTGAAGCTTAACAATGAATTAGATCCATTATATATAACTTGAACTTGCTCACAATACCATCAAAGCAACACAAAGAGAAATTCTACCATTTCCAGGACAACAGCCCTGTGGAAAGCGAGGCCCAGCGTCCCATTTTCAGCTGCTCCAGGGGAGGGAGGGGGCACGCTTCGAAGGGAGAACAAGGTAAAACTTCAGAGGCGCTGGCTGGGTAGGAGAGAGAGGATAGCGCCTAGGGAAGCATCCGGGGAGCCCCTTCTGCCCCTCCCAGCTCCGTCAGCGCTTCGCAGCATCTGGGGACAGCAACAGAGAAGAGGTGTCAGCTACACCTCAACTTGGGCTTTTTGGTGACCTCTCAGAAGGGCCGGAAAGACGTCGATGATTGGAGTAAGGCCTGAGAAGATGAGGAGGCTGCCCAGAGGGGTGGGCATGGGTGACCCGGAGGCTGGTGTATCTGAGTACGCATGGGGTGAACTCCAAGTGGCAAGGACACAGGAGCTGAAAACTCTCATTTTCCCACCACCAGACCACTCCTCTTACAGTGGTCCCCGCTGCCCCAATATCATTCAGTTGCTCAGATGCCAAGCCCTGTAATCATCCTTTCTCTTATACCTCCCCCATCCCCAAACTGAATGGCAAACTTCCCTCTGACTCTACGGCCTCCTTGCTTTTCCTTGAACAGAACAATTCCACCCCAGGGCCTTTGCATTTACTCTTCCTTCTACCTGATACACTCTGAACCACAGAGCTGAGTGACAGATTTCCTCCATCTTTCAGGTCCCTGCTCAAATGCCACCTCCTCAGGGAGGTCTTCCCCTGGCTTCTGTCCACTCACCCTGCTTTATCTTTCTCTGCAGCGCTCACCACTAACGGAGGTATGTGCTTGTGGATGGGTCCCCTGTCCTCTACCTGAGGGCGGACTGTCGCGACTGCCACGGTACCCCCAGCACCCAGAGCTGTGCCCACACAGCAGGCTCACTACCACTACTTGCTCATCTGATCGTCTTTTGTCTTGATGACCTAGCAAGGCTGCTGTGAGGACCACATGGGACCACAGACAGGAGAGCACTGAGCAAACCAGAGGCTTTGTTTGGTGGGTTACTGGAGAAGCAAAGCACTCCAGTCACTCCAGCAGCTTTCCCTCAATGGCCCCCAGAGCAGAAACTTGTCACACTTGCGTGTGGAATCCTGAAGCCCTGCACGGAGAGTCTGCTCACACTGTGTGGCTGGCGGGCTGTCTCCCCCTCCAGACGGCTCTCAAGGGCAGGGACCCTGTCCTAGTCCTCTTTGACGCTCCGGCACTTGGTACAGAGCCTGGGATGTGGCAAAGACCAAGACTTCTTTGTTGAGCCTGCATGACTATCCAAGGGCAGAATTCCAGTCTGATTGAACCTCGTCTCCAGCATATGGCAGTAGGCTCGGTGCACTAGATGATCTGCCATGAGCCTGCAGGCAGACCTGGGTTAGGAGGGCACTGGGAGGGCTTCTGGGCAAAGCAGCAGTATGTGAAAAGGCAGGAGGTGTGGGGAATAAGCATGGCGTAGGTAGCGGGTTTCTCCTGGGCACAGCTGACTGTGAAGGCTGGAAAGGAAGTGATGACCTAGGTGGGCACAAAGCAGCCATTTCTCTGGGCAGTACATAACAGATGAAGAAACAGAAGTTCAGAAAGGTCCAGACACTCTCTCAAGTTCACATGGGTAGCAGCAGAGCCAGGTCACAAACCTGGGACTGCAGACTCCCAATCCAGTGCTCAGGCAGTCCCCAAAAGGCTGTGGTCTGGGATAATGTGGAAATCCTATCTGCAAGCACCCCGGCAAAAAAATAATGGGAGATGGGGCTGGCCATCTTAGCACCCTGGAATGGGCAGAATGGTCCAGCCACAGAGTTGTTAAGTCTAGGCTCTGGGGACAGCCCGCCTTGCCTCCCGCAGCTTCCAGCAGGATGGGCAAGCCAGCCCCTGGTCCACCGCCACATGCCTCAGGAGACCAGGAAGCTACATCTGGGGAGAGGAAGAGGCCGAGCCAAGCCCAGACTGCGGATCTGTAGACCTGGGTTCTAATCGAGACCCTGCTACCACCTTACTAGGTGCTTTGAACCAGCCCATGCCTTTCCGTGGCCTTCCCCATTCTCAGCGGCATGTTGAGAGCTTTTCCAGCTCTGACATCCAACCAATGAGCTCTGTTGTTGTACAAAGTACTCCACACTCACCAACCCCGTTTACGCCAACAAGCACAGTATCGGGGCCCAGGACAGTCTTCATGAGGAGTAAGATAGCCCAAAGCACGGGCTGGTGTCAAGAGCTCTGGTCTGCCAACCCAGGAGCTGGCTGCTGTCCCAGCTCTGAACCTGAACTTCGCTGGGATCTCTGGCAAATCACAGGACTGCCCTGAGCCCCACTTCCTTTCCCTCCAGCATGGCGATAAGCAAAGTTTTCATGGTGCTAGGTGGCCGTGGCAAAGAGTAAGGCTGGTCTTAGATGGAGGGGTAGGACGGCGAGGAGCCCCCCTGTTCCCGGGGAGCAGAGCGTGTCTGCTCTCCAGGGCTGGCCTACTCTGCAGCTCAGCATGGCTGCCCCTGACCGGGGTTCTGCAGGAGCGCAGTGGAAAGATCACACCATCAGAGGGGCTGGGCCCTCCACTGGAGCCAGGTTGTATTGAGAGGAGGACCCAGCCGGAGCTCTGGAGGTCTGAGGCAGAGCAATGGGGCCTGAGCCAGGGGAGGCCGTCCCACGTGCAGGCTGGAAGATCCACAGTGACACAGCTGGGAAAGGTGACCTCTGGAAAAGCAAGCAGGGCTCCAGTTGCCTTGGAGATCTGTCCAAGGTTTCAACCCAAACTCAGCCATTAGGGAGCCCTGTGGTTAAGAGAAAGCACAGTCCTGAGAACCGGTGGTGGTCTCCTGGCTCTGCGACCTAGGAGCGGAGTTCCTCCTTGGCAGGAGCTCTGAGTCTCAGGTGACTCTCAGTTTCTTCATCTGAAAAGCGGGCTCATAATCATTTCTATCTCAAGGGTCGTTCCGAGGATCCAATGAGATTATGTGTCTGAAGCAAAGAACCACTAGAGCAAATGCTCAGCAAAGGGCACGGTCTCACCTCTGTACCCTGCGTCCCCAGGCCCACAGAGGGCCTGCTGGCACCAGGGCACAGATGCCCGGGAAGCAGCCACAGTCAGGAGATGGGGCCACCCTCCAAGGCAGCCTCTCTGAAACAGGGCTTGCTATCCTGTCCCTGTTATCATTCATTCCAGGCCGAGCCTGGCTGGCAGAAGCTGACAAAGGTGCTCAAGGAGGCTGAGGGGAAGGGTCAAGGAGGAGAGAGGAGGCAGGAGGAGAGGTGGAGGGGGAAGCTGGGGTGAGGCTGAGCAGAGGCCAGGGGGAGGCTGGGTCCAGGCAGAGGGGAGACAGAAAGGGAGCATGGAGGGAGGCTGAGAGGAGGCAGAAGTCTTTTGGATCCCCATGGAATCTGTTTCTTGTCCCCTTTGAAATCTGTGAAAACTGCCTTCTAGGGTACCTGAGGACAGGTCACAGGAGCTGTGGATGGAGCCGGGCTGGGCAGAGGCAGGGTCCCTGAAACTTCGGTGCCAGATTCCAGGGCAGGATGGTGGGGTGGGAGGCCAGAGCTTCCCCCAAGCAGGTGCCCAAGGCAGCCATCTCCTGGGGATGCCCTGAAAGTCTCCTACACACTTTGACAACAGCCCGGCTGGCTGAGCATCATGAGGAGGGAGACAGAAAGGGCATGCTTGGAGGGGCTACCCCTGCCCACTGGGACAGTCTGTCACCTCAGGCCTCTACGAGCCAGGAGACGTACTGAGTGGACGGGGGAGCTGAGCATGCTCAGAGGAGGGTGCCCTTCAGAGGACACTGCAGAGAAAAGAGGAGGACACGGCTGGCTGCAGGCCTTGGTCCTGGTGCCAGGAGGGCCCAGGGCTATGGGAACAGCAAAGGGAGGTCAGGCCTCTCCTAGGGTTCAGAAAGAACCTCAGTAAGAAGCCATAGGAGGTCCGAGGAGACGGCCTCCTGAGGCCATTCCAGTCAAACCCCTCCATTCCACAGATGCAAGAATAAAGCCCAGAGAGGACAGGGCCTCAGCCAAGGTCACACAGCAAGGTGAGGCCTCGTACTCCAAAGCCAGTCCTCACGTGGACAGTGCATCCCTCATTACTCCCACCTTTTCTTCTTACAAGTACCTTTTACTGAGCACTTTGCTGGGTGAGCCGTACACCTTCAGTGCATGAGACCCCTAAAGGTCCTCCGACCTCGGTATCTTTCTCCAGCTGGGGAAACTGAGGCAGGAAGCAGTGAAGAGACTTAACTAAGGCCGTGCAGTTGGGTCTTTCTGACTCCAGAGCCACAGCCCAGCATGCTTCCTCTCACCCTGAGTACACTTCCTCCGGCCCTGAGCCCTGGCTTTCTATCCTGCTGGGCTGGAAACAGGAGGCCCGGCTCACTTCAGGATGTCACTTGCTTGCCGTGTGACCTTGCAAGTGAGACACCCACCCACTCTAAACTCTTGTGTCCCTCTAAGATCCCCAGCAGGACCAACAGGGCCTGGTTCTGTGTGTGATCTGCCGGGGAGACCTGTCTGGTACCCCTGGGGGAGGGAGGCCCGCCCACAAAGCCCCTGCATACCACCTGCAGGCACTGCCTTGGGGGACACAGCGTGGCCACAAGCTGTGTGCCAATAGGAGAAGGGAGAACTGTCACCAAGCCCTCTGTTTACTTGTTTGGCCTCAGCAACACCATAAGGTAGGCACTATTTCCGTTTTCCAGAGGAGAAACTGAAGCTTACGGCTTAAAGAACTTGCCCACGTGGCATCCAGACAGGAAGCAACAAAGCGGATACTTGATCCCAGGATGGCCTGACCCCAGAAGCTGAGCTCTGCCCTCATGCCAGGCTGCTCAATAGGAAATGACCTGTCACTGCTTCCTGCCATTGCTCTCTTCCGTAGCCCATAGGTTCTAGAGTCTAGCCCACGTGGGGCTGTGCAGTGAGGGCCCAGCTGGAGGCTGGGAGCCCATCTGTGATGAGCCGAGCACATGGGGCGAGGCCCCAGACAAGAAGAGAGGCTGCCAGCCTGCCTACCTGCCTGCTGCTAGTGTGCCCCATAGAAGTCACAGTCCCGTGCCTGGGAAGAAGCGAAGAAAGCCACCAGCAGCACCTGCTTCCAGCTGAGCAGGCCCCATTGGACGATTGTGCACACAGTGCAGAGGTGGGGACGCCTGTGGCAGAAGGAACCAGGAAGCAACAAGAAGGCCCTGAACTCAGGCTGGAGGCCTGGTTCCAATCAGCTCAGCCATGAGATGAGCTCAGTGTCTCCCTGAGATGGGGACATGTGTGATCACGGCATTCACTGAGGACTCCTTAACCCTGAAGCCATCGGGTGAGGGGGGCACTAACACACTCACATCACCAATGAGGAACCAGCAACTCAGAGGGGCTAGGCTACCTGCCCAAGGCCGTGTCGCTGGCAGGGGGCAGGGCGAAGCAGGGTTCAAGACCAGGAGGCAGTCTCCAGAGCTGCCGGGGGCTTGTCCTCGGGGCACTTCTTAACCAAGCTCTGCATCGGAGCCACAGAAAACAGAAGCTGGATGACTATGTTGTCAACTATCCAAGCGAAGGCCCTGACTGGACTGTTTCAGAATGTTCAAAGGAACAGACTGGCAGGTTGGGGGGGGGGGGTGTCACTCCGATCCTAACTGTGGATGTTACCCACGGAATGGAAAGAACATTGGCCCTGGGTGCCAATCCCCACAGGTCCGCACTCGGGGTCTGGGGTGTGCTCAGTCATGTGGTGACAGGGCCAGGGAACCTCATGGTTCCTTCACTCTGGGTTCCTAGGATTCAAGGTCAGTCAGCTCCACCACTTTCTTGTGTGTGTGACCCTGGATGAGTTAGTTAACCTCTCCAGTCCTTGGGGTCCTCATTTATAAAATGAGGACAACTCCACTCGCGGCACAGGGTCACCCACCCAAGATGCTGAAGGCAGAGAGCCCAAAGCAGGGCCACTCAAGGTGAGAGCTCCAGCATGAGGGGGCAGGACCTCTTAGTCTTCGTGTGGGACTCCTGTAACGTCACCATTCTCTGCCACTAGAACACGCGTCACTGCACAGCCTCGCCCTGAAAGGGGACCCGAGGTCTCCCACCCCACCCTGGACCAACAGGGCACTCCCGGCGGCCCTGCCCAGCAACCTGATATCGCCACCACGGGTGCTTTTAGTAATGAGCGACAGCTCCCAAGGAGGGGGGAGCCCAGGCACAAGGAGCTGCTTCTGCCTCCGTGCGCCTGGTACTGAGTGCGCTGGCCAAATACAGGGGAGATTGGAGCCCGCCTGGGCCGGTTCTGTGCAAATCTTATCGTGCCTATTCTACCTGGGGAGACACAGGGTGAATGAGGCACAGGACCCAGCCCAAGCTGGAGGGTTTTGCTTCCGGATTCCTGACCTCAGTCTAGGCCATCAGCTCACAGGCCTGGGGGAAGCCCTCTCTATCCTTATAAAAGCTGGGGGGTGGGGGGTGAAGGCTCAGGAGATCCGAACACCAAGCTGTAAAAAGCCTCACAGACTACGGCACTCCGGGCTGTTACCTGCAGGACGGGGGCAGGGAGCAGGGGTGCTGGTTTGGCTCTTTATGGGGAGGAAGTGAAATCTGTGGGGCCAAGGAATGGACAGTAGTCTGGATTTAGGGGCACAGTTAGGATGGAGAAGGTGCTGTAGCCCAGATGGGGACAGCATCTCCTTCCCCACCCAAGTCCCCGTGCCTCTGCCCTACCTTCCTGCTTCCCCACCCTCTAGGACCAGAGGATGGTGGGCACATCCTCCACTGGGAGGCTGGTGCTGCTTGGAAGCTGTGAGGCCGATGTCTGCTGGCTCTGCAGCCTTCCCTGGGCTGTGGTTCCCTCCCAGGTAAGAGGGCAGGCTGGGCTCGCCTCTCAGAGACCCCTAGCTCTGACAGCCCGTGATTTTACATACTAAGCAGCACACATGCGTCACTTTCCACCTTGTACTTTCCACTTTGTACTTTGCTATATGCTATCTTCTACCCTAACATTGATCTTTCCTGTACGTTATCACATTTAGATTTGGACTTCACAGCATCCGTACTGGGCAGGTGTGGGTTCTCCTGCATTAAAGATGAGAAAACCAAAGCTCAGCGCACTGAAGCCCAAGAACACACCCAAACAGGCACAAGTGAGCCAGGAACTTGCACCCAGAGTTCCACACGCAGGAAAGCCTGAAAGCAGCCCTGCCAGGCCAGAGTGGAAGGCCCCCGATGGACTGTTTCAGGAGCTCATCCCAGCCTATTCCTCTTGAAGCTGCTCCTTCAGTGCAGATAAGGGGACTCTTAAAAAGTCAGACTTAATAAAAGAAAGTAAGTTGCAAAAGAGTAGGAATAGCATCATTGCTACTATGAAACTATTCTTATTAAAAAGAACTTCAGGGGCGCCTGGGTGGCTCAGTTGGTCAAGCGTCCAATTCTTGGTTTTGGCTCAGGTCGTGATTTACAGTGGTGTACTCAAGCCCCACATCAGGCTCCACACTCAACTCTGAGTCTGCTTAAGTTTCTCTTTCCCTCTGCACCCTGCCCCCCGCCATGAACACACACTCTCTCTAAAAATAAACGAATAAATCTTAAAAAAAAAAAAAAAGAAGAAGAAGAAGAAGAAGAAGAAGAAGAAGAAGAAGAAGAAGGGGCACCTGGGTGGCTCAGTGGGTTAAGCCTCTGCCTTCGGCTCAGGTCATGATCCCAGGGTCCTGGGATCAAGCCCCACATTGGGCTCTCTGCTCAGCTGGGAGCCTGCTTACCCCTCTCTCTCTGCCTGCTGCTCTACCTACCTGTGATCTCTCCCTCTCTCTCTCTCTGTGTCAAATAAATAAATAAAATCTTAAAAAAAAAAAAAAGAAGAAGAAGAACTTCACACAACAGCAAAGTCCAGGCAAACACACTGAACTGTGAGGTGA
This sequence comes from Mustela nivalis, assembly GCF_964662115.1. Classification (NCBI taxonomy): domain Eukaryota; kingdom Metazoa; phylum Chordata; class Mammalia; order Carnivora; family Mustelidae; genus Mustela; species Mustela nivalis. The sequence continues at coordinate 19,040,285 of NC_139029.1, forward strand.
TCGGCTCTAACAAGCTGGTGAGTATGAGGGATAGGGCTTGTATGTTTTCTTTACACACTTAGGTAGTGTTGGAATTTTTGTTTCCTTTTTATGAACAACAACAAAAAAATCTGGAAGAAAAAATTTTTGAGCACCGGCTCTAAGTCTAAATTCAGTATTAAACACTTTACTGTAAGAGATTATTTCATTCAATTTTCACAAAACCCTGTGGAGTCTAAGAATGACCAGAGCAGCTTCATTCATTAACTGTCAACAATGGGAACGAACCCGGATGCCGACCAGCAGGGGAGGGAGCCGCTGTGGCTTCTTCATACCAGGCAATGCTGCACAGCAACAAAAGGGACAGGTTCTTGGGCATCTGACGACAGAAAGGAGCCTCCTGGATAAGCCAAGCCAAAGACGCCAGACGCAACAGAGTACCCGTGGTCTGACTCCAGTTGTGCCAAGGTTAAAAACAGATTCAACCAACTGATGCCAACAGATTTCAGAATCCTGGTTACCTCAGAGGCATGCGGGGGTACAGACTGGGAAGGGCAAGAGGGGATTCTGGGTGGGGGTACATAGATATCCTCTATCATGACCAATTTGATAGCATGATTGCAAACATTTGTACATAATCACTGAGTTGTTCATTTTAAGATAAGCATGGTCTATTGTATGTACTTATGCATGTTATCCCTCAGTTAGAGGGAGAAAGGGTTCAAGAAAACATGCAAGGGAGGATCACGTCCAGACCAATGATGTTCATGTCTCAGCCTACATCCGAGAGCTCGCAAGGAAGGTGGTACAGCTGGGGTTCAAAGCCAGGTCTGCTGGACCATGACGACCTTAAGTCCCCAGGCTCTCCTGACCCTATACGGACTGTACCAAAGGATGCCCTCTATCCCATCCAGGCCCTGCCTCTGCTTTTCCTCCTGCCCATCACGGTGGCTGTGGTTCTGTCACCTGCTCACGTGGACAGCAGCCTTGCTCCGTGGAAGCCTCAGCACACCGAGAGCTGCTGTTTCACCAGCAAGGCCCATGGGGAGCAGAGGCCAGGCCCACCACTAAAGCTTTGGGCCCGCCTGGAGCGGGGACAGGAGGTGTGCTCTATGCCAAGAGGGGGTACCCTGGTGTGTGCCCACGTGCCATCATCAGCCCCAGCCTGCGGTGATGGAATTTCTGATGTGGAAGGACCGCTGAGCAGCAGAGCTGGGCCTGCCAGTCAGTCTCTCCCCCCTCTTCCTCACCAGAGGAGCAGAGGAACTTTGAGGAACTTGGCTTCTCTGGAGCCACCCACTCTGCTTTAAATTCCTCGTCTGCCCAAGCTCCCTCCCTCCTCCCAAGGCAGCCATCTCCTGCTGCTAGGCTCGGTTCCCCCTCCTGCTACATCCTTTTCATTCCCCCACCCCCAACTCCTACACAATCCCTGTCCCAAACCATTTCCTGCAGTTTCCCATCTGATCAGTTTCTTAGGAAGGATAATTATCTATGGAGGGAGGAGGCGAAGAATTCCCAGAGCCAAGAACACTGGAAGAAACTTCATCTAGTGCATTTTCCACCTGCTAGGAGAGCCTGCACCCTCAACACAGGCCAGCCGTGATCAGGCTCCACCACAAAACCTCTCTGGCTCCTGTCACTACAAGACAGAGTCCACACTCCTCTACGTTGAGTCACAGGCCTTCCTGATCTTTCCCAATTTAGGTTCAGGGCTCGTCACCACTACAGTTTAAGTGGCAGTGCCAGAACCAAGACCCGTCTGCCACCAGGGCCCACGCCACACTGTGCCGCCTTCCTGAGCCACTTCAGCCTGCACCGTGGCTGTTTGCACGTCTATCTCCGGCACACGACTGTCTGCACCATGGGGCTGGGGGGGGGGGGGGAGTTCCTGCCAGCACAGCTGTGCTGGCACACAGCAGGTGCTCAGAGACCAGCTGAAGGGAAGCCGGGGTGCCCATGGGCAGCCCTCACCTGCAGAGGGAATGACGAGGGCTGGTCCCGAGGGAATGGTGGGGAAAAGGAGACCCACTGATACCATTACACAAGGGATTAGGGGTTCAGGAGACCTGAACCAACCCCAGCTCTGTCGCCATGTGGCCTGTGGGCAAGTCATTTCCTCTCTGGTCTTTTGCTTCCTCCTCTGTGCAATGAGGGGGTTGGGCCAGATCTATCACCGCCCAGCAAGCCCTGGCCAGCCTTACTGCCGGGTGCTCTCCATGGCACTGTCGGTGACCCTCCCCAGGTCAGCACGCCAGGCCCCATTGCTGTAAGAGCCAAGCCTCTTGATCCCCAAAACCCTTCTCTTTCTCCATCTTAACCACCTGGATTCCTTCCTTGGTCCCTAGCATCCTTCCCAATAATAAAGTCTGATTCTCTGATTCGAGGCCTGGCAGCCCCCCAGAGGTCACGTGGGAGCCCAAGATTCAGCAGGGAACAGGCATGTCAGAGCCCTGGTACTTGGCCACAGCAAGGCGTGCACTAGACAGGTCTGGTGACCGCCTGCCGCAGGCACTAGGGTGGGGCGGGGGAGGGGGAGGCAGGAGTCCCAGCAGAGCCTGGCATCCACTCAGCCCCTCCCTTCCACCTGTGCCCTCATCCCCTCCTGCCCTGCTCCTGTTCCCTGGTACCCCTCCATGGGGAACGGCTCTCCCAGGCTGGAGCTTCCGTCCCATTGCGGGCCCAGCCACAGGTGCCTGCTTGGAAGCTTTGCACCTGTTGCTCTCACAGACCTGGGCCGAGTGGCTGTGGGCCAGGGACCAGCTCTGCTCAGCTCACTGAAGCCAGTGCCAAGCCAGAGCCAACTCCCCATCTCTGACTCCCAGGCTCCTCTGCTCATCCCTCCCCGGGTCAGACTATGTCACCCTAATCAAAAGCCTTCAATGGCACCACATAGCACCTAGAATCCAACCCAAGGCCAACCCAAGCAGATCTGACTCCTGCCTTCCTTTCCACTCTCACACCATACCTCCCTTCCCCACCCCCCCTACTCCAGGTTCCTCAGACATGCCCTCCCCGGGGGCCCCAGTCTTTGAAAGACAAGCTCCTTCTTGTCATTTGCTCAGCTCAGAAGACCCCTCCTTACAGATGCCTACGCTGACCATCCAAAGGAGCACATCTCTCTCATATTTATTTTCTCCAGGATACTTATCACTGCCTGACACTGTTGTGTCTACTGCCCAACACCCCACACTGGCCTGCGAGCCCCCTGACTCCAGGAGCCTCCTTGTCTTGCTCCCGGCTATGTCCTCAGCACCCAGAAGAGTGACTGATGTGGGAGGAGGGGGGCGCTACACATCAGACTCGGTGGCCAGGGAGGCTTCTCTGAAGAGATAACCTCTGATCCAGGGCTTGGACAGGGAGCAGGGCTGCGGCAGTGTTCCAGGAGGGAGAGAGCAAGTGCAGGGGTCCTGAGTGGGGGACAGGCCTGGCAAGCCCCATGCACCTGAGAAACCCAGGCTGGCTGGTGTGAGCGAGGCAGGGGAGGGACAGCAGGCAGTAAAGTCGAGATGGGTGTAGCCACACCTCTCTGGAATTTTATTTCATCCCAAATTTATCAGGAAGCACTTGAAAGGTTTGAAGCAGTGGAAGGCTCAGCTCTGGTTTACACTTCTGAACAATCCTGCTGGCTATTTCGTGGAGAGCCAAATACAGGTAGAGGGGAGCTGCAGCCAGGAGCCCACCCAGGAGGCCACTGGAGTCACCTGGTTAGAGACCTCAGGGCTTGAGCAGGGGGAGCAGACAGGGAAATGGAGTGCAGGGCAAGGCTAGGATCTGAGCGGCCACGCTTTCCAGCAGCTTGAGGAGCTCTCTGCTGGAGTCCTAGCCCACCCACCCAGACTTATTTCTCACTGACACCCAACTCAGACACTGGCTAGACCCTCATCTCCCCCTCCTCTGGCCGCCCACCCACTTGCGCCCACTGCTGGTGCTGCGACTGTCACCTGATTCACCCTCCCCTTGTCTAGGTCTTGTGAAGACACCTGCACAAAGGCCTCTGCTCTGTCCTCATTCTGGCCACATCCCTCCTCTCCCTGAAGTCCTTCCAGGCTTTGAGGCAGTGGCACAGCAATCGCTGGGCACTTTTATTCCCTGAGGTGGCTCTAAAGCCGGCTAAAGGCACACCCCAGGACTCGTACTCTTGAGGGCAGCCATGACACTCGGACAGCAATGTACCCCGCAGAGCCCTGAGCACAAGGCCAGGCACTGGGGAGTTCCTGGACAACACAGCTCCCTCGTGGCCACCACACCCAGCCACACCAGCCACACCCAGCACCTGGTGCCCACAGCCCTGCAGGGAGGCTTGGCTTCTCTGCCCGCAACACAAGTGGGTGACTACGTCTGGGGCTGTGGTGAAAAATGCCCCAGTGGGTTTCACAAGCAAAGGTCAATGGCTCTGCATTACCTATGGTTCTGCGTTAATCCCATCTCTGTGCCCTGCTCCAGCTCCACCCACCCTGCCAGCCAACTCCTGCTTAACCTTCAAGGCTCAGCAGCAAGCACTGGGAAGCCCTCTCTGAGCCACCCCCACCTGTCCCCTCCCGTGCACCCATAGCCTGCAGGGCCGTGCGGCGGTTTCTCACAGCGAGTCACGCGTGCCTCCTTACGTGTCAGTCTCTCCTGGGAGGCTGGGATTATCTTCATCCGTCTTCCCATCTCCGGCATGGCACTCATGAGGCACAGATTGGTATTTGTTGGATGTGTTTCCCCCTCCCAGCTGAGGACAACACTCAGACACTCAGTGCAGGGCCCATCTGCATGCCCATGCCGGTCTTGGTGACAGTCACCAATGGCCTCTGGCTCTCACGCCTAAAACCATCTTCCAGTCATTTGTGTTTCCTCTTCCCTTGAGGCTACAGGCACAGAGGCAACTCCCATTTCCGAGTGCTTAGGATGCACCTGGAGCTTAACACACGTTCCCCGCTGCAGTGGAGAAACTGAGGCTCAGCCAGGGTAGTGGAGTTACAAAGCGGCAGAACCTTCTGTCCTTCATACTGGCACAGTTCACCTGGTATCACAGTGGGGCCTATTTTAAACACCATCATCTGCTCTGCAAAATTTCGTGCTTTTAGAGCTACACATCAAGTTGTCATACAGAATCGTGCTTTGCTCATTAAATGTTTCAAGTGATAAGTCTTGCTACTACAGCTAGATGGTGAAATGACTGTCATGTAGGAGAAATGGCACAGGACTCGGAATGAGAAGCCCTGGGTCTGGCTCCAGCTGTGTCACAGTCGGGCTTTAGGCTCCTAGGCGGAGTCGCCCGACCTCTGGGGACCTCAGTTTCCGCACCCGTAAAAAGGAGAACAGCAACTCCCCAGAAGGTTTCCTGACGCATGCTGGAAAGTGCTCTAGCACCTTAGGAGTGTACTCATTAAAAAAGGATAAATATTATTTACCCAGAGCCGTCTCACCCCTGTGCTGAGCGCAGAGCTGGACACACAGCAGGGCATCAGTAAGTCTTGCTAAGTGATTATTCAGTTGCTGGGAGATTCAGGAGTCGGAGATAACAAGCCAGTATTTCTCTTCCCCCTGATCCTAGAGGGATTCCTGAGTGCCTCCATTTATCATGTGTCTGGAACATGTCAAATTCTGTGACAACCCTCTTATGAGGGTACTCTCCCCAAATCCTTCCGACATCGCTGCCAGGTGTTACACCATGTTGCAGGGGATCAAACTGAGACAAGAAAAGAAAGAAAGTGACTTGCCCAAAGTCACGGTGCCACAGGGTGGTAGAGCAGAGATTTGAACCCAAGTCTGTGGCCCGGCCTGTGTTCCTAACCACCACATTTCCAAAGGGAGCTGCTCTGGGACACTCTGTAATTCAAAGGTCCTGCCCCAGGTAGGACCTTCTGGCTGTGCCCAGTGAGACCCGTTTCACTCAAGTGTCTCATCTAATTCCTACTTATTCTTCAAGGGTTAGTCCAACAGTCACTCTGTCACTGCCACAAAACCCCCTCCCCCGACCATCACAGGTGGTAGGTCTTTCTGCCTCTTCTAAACCCTCGTAGAAATCCACCTGCACCTCAAATCACTCCCACCTGCTACTGCCTAACTGGGCTGTGCCCATCTGGCATTCCTCAGACCCGCCCCTGAGCTCCTCAAAAGAAGTGGTTCTCGTGCACCTTTGCTTGGTCCACCTGCTGGACCGCCGGCCCCCCCTCCTCCTAGGAGTTTTAACAGGAGTCTTGGGCTGTGCTCGGTGAGGTGATCTGGCTCCGCCTCAAGCAGGCATCCCGCCTGCTTGGTACAGCATCCAGATTCCCGCAGGCTCTGGCCCAGGACCCAACAGATAAGATCTTGATGCCCTGCCTAGTTTGATGGCAAAGATGCTATAAAAAGCACAGCACCCAGGCTCGACACTGGCTTGTGACAGAGTCCAAAGCCTTGCACTTGGTTCCCCTGCAAGGGGCTGTACGGCCAAAGGCCACATGGCTTCCCTGCCAGGAACAGCTCTCAGACAGATACTCCAGCAGGAGGCTGCCCTTCTTAGGTTTCAAGGGCCCATCAGAGTTACCAATGCTTAGAAACCAACATCCAGGACAAAGGCCACAACCCCTCCTATTGATCCAGCTCCTACTGCCCAGAGACCCCTGGGTTATTAGTTACGAGAGCAAGGGAACCCCTTCTCTGCCACTAAACTCCCGTGTGGCTCTGGGGACAGCCACTCTGGACATCACTCTGGGCGTCAGCTGGGAAATGAGGGGATGGCATCAAAACATCTCCATCTCCCCTCTGGGGTCTCGGGCCCCAAGTTACCATAACGTTCTTTCTACCAAAGATAGCTGCTTCCCGTAGCAGAGACTCAGAGCTGTGGCCGGGCCCTATCCACTTTAGGAAAAACGGGGAGGCCTGAATTACCTTCTGGGGTGGGGTGTGGACTCACCACAGAAACCCAGCAGACCCTGCTGGGGCAGAAGGAGCCCAGCACCTTCCCTGCCTGAAAGGAGGGCACGGCAGGAGGAGTGGGCTGCGTCTACTTTGATTCCCAGTCCAGAAAAGCTTTTCTCTACTCTACAGGGTCAATCTCCTTTTCCTTTTCCCAGGACACAGCTTACTCATTCTGACGGGGTTGGTTTTTCTCACCCAGGATGAGTTCCGCCACTCATCCCAGGTTTCAGTATTACACTTCACCCAAGGGGAGTCTTTTACCTTCCTTCAGATTTTCATAGCACAAAGTGCCAAAGCTCTTCAACTCTTTGGGGCCACAGACCCCTCAGAAAATCTGTGGCTAGCACTGCTCTCTCTGATAAAAACACACACATACAATGTCTGCAGACTATTTTGGGGGGTCCTCAAGACCCCTGAACTCCACCATGGATTCAGAAAGACCCTGAGGGACACCTAGCTGGCTCAGCTGGTGAAGCCTGTGACTCTTGTTGTGAGCTCGAGCCTCACACTGGGTGTAGAGCTCACTTAAAAAAAAAAAAAAAGATTCTTAGAAACCTAGATCCTAAAAGAAAAGCAGGTCATCCAGTCCCGTCTCCCACCCAAGCCTGATTCCCTTCCAAAAGCAAGCCTTACTGGTGGGCCGCTCAGTCCATTAAGCATCTGCCTCTGTCCCAGATCATGGATCCCAAGGTTCTGGGATTGAATCCCACATCGATATCCTTCCTCAGCAAGGAGCCTGCTTCTCCCTCTGCCTGCCTCTCCCTGCTTGTGTGTTCTCTCCCTCTCTCCCTTTCTCTCTCTCTGACAAATAAATAAATAAACTCTTAAAAAAAAAAAAAAGTCTTCTCAGACAATCTTCCTCTTCTCCACCTGGCCCACTCCTCAGGACTACTCCTTTAGGAAACCTTCCCTCATCTCTCCTGCTCCAATCCAATGCCCCTCATCCCAGCCCGAGCCACACACTTTCCCACCTGTGCTACCTCCTTTCTGTCCGTTGTCTTACTTCCCTTCCGCTGTGACAGAGCTGGCTCTCTGCGAACCTGTTCGTTTAATCCCATAACCCTGAGCTGGAGCTGGAGCGGACCATGACCCTGTGTTTGAGAATTCTGTGCTCTGAAGCCAGGGCTAACAACAGGAGTGGCCCATCAACCAAAGGGTCTCAGTCGGCCCTGGGCCTCAGCAGAGTAGGGGCTCCTCTGGGATGACTGCCTTTCCTGCTGGAAAGTCCCAGACAGGCCCTTCAACAACTGAAATCGACAGATAGGAAAATTAAGGCCCAGAGAGGCAAAATGACTTACTCTAGGTCGATATGCAAGAAAGAGGCAGAGCTTGGACTAGGACCCAGGTCCCAGCCTAGATCTCTTTTCCTTTACACAAATGGTTTTATGAAAACCAAATCTTTCCTCCTACTCCCACGCTCATATACAAAGAGAGAATTTATGAAAAGCAGCACTGAGAGCGTTAACTCTGGGGAGTTATGACCAGCTGGGTTATCAGAGAAGTGAGGAGGGGAACTTTTACTTTTTACCTTAATACCCTTCTGTACTGTTTTATTTCTTTTTGTTTCGTTTGGACCAGAAACACATTTTATTTATTCATATTTTCAAAATAAATCTGCCACGGAAAGGAGATTCTGGCCCCGGCCCACTCCCAACACACATAAAAACAAAGAGAAGCCACACGTCAACCTGTCCGGGCACAACCATAAATTAGTGAGATTGCCTTCTCGGTGTGGTTTATGGCCACTGGTCTCATTCATTCACAGTCACGGTGCAGTGATGGCTTGAAGAATCTTCCCGGGGTAAGTTTAATTCAATTAGGGCTCTTGGCAGCTCCCAGAGGAAGCTCTGGTATCTTGCTTTTACTTACACAAATTGAGGGCAGACCAAACAGACCCAGACTTTCCCAGGGAGACCCCACCCAGCCCAGAGAGGATGCCCTTAGAGACCCTCCATTAGAGCCAAGCCCAGGGAGGTGGCCAGAGAGGGAGGTGGCCTTGGCAGCACGGCTCATACACGGGCTGATCCAAGCACTCTGAGTGTGACTTTTGGAGCTCAGCTAAACTCCTGGCCTGGCCTCTAGTCTGGTGACTAGCCTCTCCAACCCGTGCTCTCCTTCCTCTCGGAGCCGTCAAACTCGTTTCCTGTCTGCCCCATGCTTCACATGGACCCCATCTCCACATGGAAGGCAGTCCCGCACTCCTTCAATCCCTGGATACTCAGCTCTTAACTCTGCGCCAGGCACACAGAAGGAAGCAAACAAAGGCCCTGTCCTCAAGGGCTGACATGCTTGTGGGAATTGTGTGCTAAGAATAACTCTCTTGGTCCTGCATGGTTATCTCATTCCTCTCCATCCTTCAAGACTGGCTCAAGTTCCACTTCCCCTGAGAAGCCTCCCCTACTCACCCCTGCCCTCAGGGACCGCCGTTCCCTGAACTCTGCCAGCCAGGAGTCTGCCCATCCCCTCTGTGTGAAACACACCATCTTCTCCTAAGCACACTCAAAGCTCCTAACCAGCAGGGCTGGGGGTTCACTCTTCTTGGTTCCCTGATGGGCCACAAGCTAAATGCCTGGTGGCTGATTTCGACTGACTTGCCTCTTGGATCCCAGCTTGATGAGACAAATTAATTAGCTGCTCTCAGTCCTGGCTGACCAATACAAAGACAGTGCTTGTAAGCTTTGCCTGCCACACGGCGAGTGTGTTAAGTGTTGTTAGCTATTCATTTTGGTGAGATTGTGGACACACAGCTGTGATGTCACCTCTCTGCCTGCGGTGGCCTGGTCACCAACAGTCTGAGTACTGAGGAAGGGCCAGACTGAATTAAGTGTCCCCCCAAGGGACTGGAAAGGGGGCCTGGGGAGGAACAGGATTTCTCATCCTGAACCTTGCTCCAAGCTGCTTAAGGACGTATCTTTTCAGAAAAGAACTTGCTGGGGGTGATGTCGGGAACTCCAAATTCTCAGCAAGTCAGTATCAGAAGTCAGGGGTCAGGTCTGCCCTAACAGACCCCCGAACTGGCCCCATAAGTTAGACGAGCTTTGGGGGAAGAAAATGAAGTCAGCAGGATCCCAAAGAAGGGAGAGAGCCCACTGCTCTGGGCCCGACTCAAAACGTAGTTCAGTTAAAATTAGATTAGCCTATAAGATTAAAAATACCCACACATAATCACGGGCTGCCTAAAAGTATGAGTTGATGTTTATCGGCATCTAAAGACATGGTCTGGCTCAGGGCGGTGTGTGCAGACAACCTTGGGGAGACATGTCTGACTCAGATGTTTGCAGGGGGTGTGAATGCTGCAAAATGAGGCCCACACAGGCGATGGATGACTCAGGAATAATCCAGGTCCTGGGTTTGCTGAGTGAGCCTTCTCTCCCCACCACGGAAAGAAAGAAAGGGGGCAGGGGAGGAGAGGGCGGAAGGAGGCAGGCCAGCCAGCTCCGTCCAGGCTGGCATTCCCAAAGGGAGTCTGGGGCCCCTCCACTCCAGTTCCCGGCCTCTCCTGTGTTTCTCAATGCCAACACCTCAGAGAAGGACGATTTAATTCATAGTGGAACTTGGGGGGAGGGGAGGTCACAGTTTTTTCCTAAACCCAAGAAATGATCCACACAGAGCCGTTAAGACTTGAAATAGTAAAACCGTAAAACTTTCTTGTTCAAAATGATTATGGGAAAAATAAAACTTATGAATTGAAAGGGAGCCGGGGCATAATGAGGAACATAGGCTCTGGAGTCGGAAAGATCTGGGCTTAAATCCCAATCTAGCTGTGCAAGTACCCGACAAAGCTTCTGAAATAGGAGCTCAATAAGCAGCAGCTAAGGTAATTTGCAAAATTTGACAAAACTACTACAGGTAATCCCTAACAGGAGCTCAGAGAGGTTGTGTCTTTCCTAAGCGCACACAGCTCAGCAAAGAACTAAGACCAGATCTCAAGTTTCTTGACTTCCTCATTCCTGCCCATTCAGCATGTTTTTGGTTGTAGTTCACTTCTCTGCCTCTCCTTTCTCCTTCGGGAGGGCCTACAACACTTTAAGGAAAAGGAAAAGCCCTCAATTGCAAAGGTTTGCTGTTCCATTGAGCGAATGACAGGCCCTGAGAATGACAGGCCCCTCACACTCTTCGTTAGCTCTAGTTGCTGATCTGGCCTGGGCTCCAGACCACCCCAGACTGCCCTGCTCCTTCAGCTCTCCCTCCTACTGGGGGAGCTGGTGTCCCTTCTGACAACCACTCCAGTTACCAATGTGGATGTGCCTAGTCACTTACTCTCATCAAAACCCCTTTGGATCTCTGGTCTCCCTTGATCTTTATAAGGACAAAGCATGTCACCCAGGAAGGAAAGAGGATGGGGTCCTGGGTTAGAAGTCCAAAATTGCGTCCTTTGGCACTTACTTGCTATGTGACCTTGGGTTCTTTAGATGTACAATGGGCACATCAACCACGTGCTAACCCACTGAGACGATCAGAATTAACTACTACATACGTAAGTGCTTTGGAAACCAGTTACAGTAGTAATGATAGTTACTACTAGATTCTGCCTGCCTTCTAGGGCTAAAGAAATTTGTGCCATCTGCTCCCAACACAGAGGTTGCCTCTCAGGGGATTCTGCTGAGCCCTGAGCACCCTCTCTGCCAAGAGGCAGAAGAGCCCCTCCTGGCTCTTTCACTGGCACTCCCCTGCCCAAGGTGGGAAGAAATGAGCTCTAGTCAGACCACAAAGAGGGCACCTCCAAAGAGAGGACAGGGAGGTCACTACCAGAGGACCAAGCACAGGCCCAGCCTTTATCTATGCAACTCATGGAGACAGGGGATAGGCCCAAAGCTAGGCACTGAACCCCTTTCTCAGGACAGAGAGAGGGCTCCCACCATTGACATCCGCCGCATCCCAAGAGGGAGTCCAAGCCCAGGAGGCTGGGCTCCAACTCCGCGGAAGGCCATGTATGCCTCTGCCCCGAGTCTGTGAGGGGCAGGAGAGACAGGTGCACTCCTCTGGGGGTTATGCCAAGACTCAAACAGAAAAGAAACAGCAATTCAGCATCATGGAGGATAACCTCTATGAGCTGTTTCCTCATCTGAAAAACAGAGATAGCCTTTTATTTCATATGATTTTAGTAGGAATTAAATGAGATCACTTTTATAAAGTGCCTGACACTACTCTGTAGATACTCAATAAATGGTAATTCTGATTAAAACACAAACACACCCAACAGAAGAGATGTCACAGGGCAGGCTAGGCCTCGTGCCAAAATTGTGGATAAACAATAAGGGAAACGGGTTCAGGGGGAGAAGCCAGAGCAACTGCTGTGGGCTGGAGTGGGCTGGGAAGACCGCCCAGAGGGGTGGAGTCTGAACAGGCCCTAGAAGCGGCCTGAACAGCGGGGCACAGTGCTGGGCACTCCCAAGGGTGTCCTCGACACCCGTCTTAGAAGGAAGGTAGAGATGGCATCATCACTACCAATGAGGCAAATCGGGTCCAGAGAAACAAGGCACCTGGCATGGACACTGGTACTGTGGGGCAGGGGCAGAAGCCCAGGAGTTCTGACCATGTCTTTGCTTTCCCAGAGCTGGAGGAGCTGGGTAGGAATGAGAAGAGAGGCATGCCTCGTGGGAGCTCTGCGGAATGAAGCCCAACGTGACTGCAACGTGACCAGTCAGGAGCCCTCCAAGAGCCCGGATGCTTCTGGAGACACATGTCCTACCTGAAGGCTTCCTCCCAGCCCCTGGCTGACCCTCTCCTCCCATCGTCCTGCAGTCAGCTCTCTGCCCAAAGAGGAAAAAGTTGCCCCTTTCTTTTTAGAGAAGGCCGTCTGGGCTTCTTGAGACAATTTCAACATGACCTTTAAAGTTGTTCCTCCCTCCTTCTCAGAAGTGGGAGAGGTGAGTTCTTGTCTTATTTTACAGGAAGCCAGTTGCTGGGGCTGATAGCCATGCATGTGAAGTGGGAGGCAGTGACCCCCACCCCCACCTCCCCTACTTACAGACCTGTTTAAGGAGGAAATGACAGGATATGCCTTGCAAAGACCAAAACAAAACAAAAGCTATAAGACATGAAGAGATAAAGGAAGGCTTTTTTGTCTCTGGTCAGGAGACAAGAAGAATACCTGCTTTATGGGCTCTCGAGCCTCTGCCAGGAGTTCCAGATCAGGGATATGGGCAAACAAACACAGGGGTACCAGTGGCAGGCCAGGTTACAGCTGGGCTCTCCCTTGGAACAAGCACTAGAGTGGCAGTTGGGTGAACTGGGGACAAAGCGGAATTCATGCAGGGCCCAAATCACAAGGTGGGGGGGGGGTGGGGAAGCAAACCTAACCTAAGGCTTGGGGTCATGCTCACAGGTCTCCCAACAGTCTAAACCCCCCTCCTCCCACCAGCCCCTCCCTGTCAAAGACAAGGCAAGAATCCCTGACCACCAGAGCAAGCAAAAAGGCCCAGAGCAGGGCCTCATGTCACCCATGGAGCCAGTCAGCAGAGAACCCAGAAGCATTCCTCTAGAACTTCAGCCTCCCACAGCCATCTCTGACGGGGCCAACCTAAGGCTCTGCTCACTGATGAGGACAGGAAGGCGAACTGCACACAGCACGTTCTATTCTTAACGGAGGGGCACCTTGCAAGGCAAGCAGCTGCCAGACATGACAGAATGAGGGCTCCGACTCGGTTCCTTCCCACACAGAGGCGCTGAGGGAGTAGGCAAGACCCCAGAATGAACTCCTAGACTCCTGGATATCTGAGTGTGCACAAGAAGCATGGCCTCAGCCCCAAGACCCGTCCCCAAGTCAGTTGGTGCTCTCTCCCCTCCCCCTCTAGAACCTGCCCTGGAGGCAGCTAAAGTGAAAGAACAAAATCGGTAGGACACACCCAACACACCGAAACCTTAAGGAAGGACGCCCTGTGGCAGCCTAGGGTTGAGAGATTTGTAATCTTCCAGCTTCAGACGAAGACTGTCTGTCTCAGCTGAAGGCTGAGATAGAGATGCATTTGCCTTTGGTGCTTCAAATCCCAACAGGTGAGGACGCTGGGATGGCTCAGTCGGTTAAGCTTCAGCCTTCAGCTCAGGTCATTATCGCAGGGTGCTGGGATGAGCCTCGCATCAGGCTCCCTGCTCAGTGGAGAGCCTACATGCGTGCACGGGCTCTCTAATAAACAAAATAAAATAAGTCCCAACAGGGGCAGCTGTCACTCACTGAGTACTTCCAGTAGGTATAAAGGCAGCTTCATATGTGTTAACTGGGGTCACTGTCACATCGGCAGCACTCTAAGTACTATTATTCCCCCATTTTATACCTGAGGAAGCAGAGGCTCAGAAAGGCTCAGTGGCAGAGCAGAGGTGCCTGCATCTAACCTCAGTTCTCCACTGCAAAGGGAAAGGAAGAAATGGTCCTTCACTTTTGCCACCTGAACAGGGACCTTGGGATCTTTTGGTCGTAATTCTCTTCCCCAGAAGAGCCAGATGCTAGGACTCCTCTGTTTTCCGAATGCCCTTCCAAGCCAGAGACACCAGCTTTTGGAACTGCAAACGTTCTCAGACATCATATCCAGTCTCCTCATTTTACAATGGGAAAACTGAGGCCCAAGGCTGAGTGACTTGCCAGGGTTACCCGAGTCAGTGGAATGAATGGCAGAAATGTCAGACCTGGAAGGGGCCAAAGATCAGCTGACAGGTGGGGAGGCGTGACTGGGCCAAGGTCACAGAGGGAGATGGGATGAGAAGCCAAGTTTCCTAACTTCTAGACTGATGGCCTGGCCATGCCACCCTCTCTGTTCTCCAGCTGCTCAGGGCCCCTGGTACGGGTTCTGACGGGGACAAAGCAGGCCAAGCCTGACCCCATTAGACACAGATATCAGGCCTTCAGGGACAAACTCCTTCCTCCCTGAAGTAGGATCTCTGTGGTCACACCAAGAGAAGACACTGAGACTTGTTGTGTGTGTACCAGCCCCCCAATGCCCTAACACAATGCCGGGTGTTGCTGGAAGGTCAAGGGAGTTGCAGAGAGAAGGACAATTTCTAGACAGTGACCGTGAGGTCTCTTCCAGGTCTCATATAGGCAAATGACACATCACGGTCACTAGTTTCTTACAAAAAAAAAAAAAAAAAAAAAAAACAAGACACAGTTTTCATGATTCAATTGGTAATGGTCAAATTTAGAGATTCTTGCCAGTCTCACAGCTGGGCAAGACCTGCAGAAAAAGGCCCCAGCTGGTTCAAGGTCATGTTGCTGTCCGAATCAGTACACATAGCTCCCCTTGCCCAGTCCTTGATTTTTACCAGGAAGCTGGCTGCCATCAGGATACAGGTACGTGGAGCTGGTGGTCCAGCTCCATGCACAAGCCCTCCTACTGTCACAGCACCAAAGCTCCATGCCAGCAACTGGCTCTGTCAAAACAGTGTCCTGCTGCGGCATGTCCCAGAGCCTGCCTCACACCAGCCTAGCATCACCACTCAGCTCCTGCATGTCCTTGGGAAAGCTGCAAAGCTTCCTACCAAGAGTCACAAACTCCCCAAACCCAAACCAGCAGAATCCCAGATCCTCATGTCTTCCACAGATAGGTGAGGCTAACAAAGCTAAGGCAGCTTTCAAAGCCGCCCCAGACACACTTCCAGGGACTTCTGGGCTATGCAGGCTCCGGGGAACTCCATCAATCACCCAGCAGAACAGAGTGTCCATGCCTAGCAGGGAGGAAGACCAGGGAGGGGAGGGAACAACTTTTCTGGTTCCTTCTCCCCACAAGAACATTTCAAAGTCTCTTTGGACCAGAATATCCTGAGCCCATCACCTGTCCCTCTCCCACTTGGTTGAGTAGCCAGCCAACGTGACTGGCCAGCCCATGCAGCACCTTGAGACACAGCGAGGTGCCAATGTGCAGGTGACTGGGGGGACCAGACCAAGCTTCAACCTCCTCCACTTCCCCCCCCACCTCCAAAACAGACTTCACAAACTTCCAGGGCCCCAGTCCCATACACTGTGTAAAGGATGGCATTCCTGGGCAGGAAACTGACTCAGGGGCTCCCGGCCAGCCTGGGCAGGCAAAGCTGACAGATAACATTCTGGGAATAAAGGAAGGTGATACTGTGGGGATCCCGCAGGTCCAGCACACAGGTCCCCTACTATACTTAAACTCCTCAGACAGGCCAAGTAGATAAACACTCCATTCTGGAATGCCCTCCCATGAAGCATGTAATTGCCGCGGCTGCTGTTGACAGAGTCGACTGTGCCACTTGCTGGAAGACACTAGTCTGTCTCGTACACAGCTGAGTACCTGGCTCCCCTTGGGGTCTGGCCCAGCCACAGGAGACCTGCAGGCCTGGAACCCTTGCTGGACGTACCTTGTATAAGAAGCATCCCATGCTCTAATCCTGCTTTCCCCCTTGCACATAAGCTGACTCCAATCTTGGGAGCCCTCAGACCACAGAGCCCAAGTTTGAGAAAGACCAAGATGGCAGGACAGAGGCTGCCTACTTTACTGGAGTGGTCCACCCCTTTATTCCTGGGTAGTCTCAAGTGGTAAGGATGGGGCAAGAAGCTCACCAGTTTGGGCCACAGAAGTGTCCAGGTAACTGGACTTACCTATCTTCATGAGGCAGGCCAGCAGGATCCAGAGCGAGATCTCAAAGGGTGTGCGCACATGTGTGTAGTCGATGCCCAGGACCGGAAAGGCCTTTCGAGTCTTCATGCCGTGTTCAGTGACGGAATGGTTAACAGGGCGGCTCTCGGGGGCGATCTCCGGTGGGGCGGTGGTGACATCCCCAATAGAGCGTTCCCGTGGGGGCTCTGAGCCTCGGATGGTGCTGGCCGTAGGGCTGGGCTGGAGGCCATGGCTCCTGAGAACAGGCAGCAGCCCCACCAAGGCTACCACAACCAGCAACGAAGGGAAGATTCGCGGGGGAGCGCGGCCGCAGATGCCAGACCACAGAAGCATCATGCTGATCCCTTGGTTCAGCAGGCCTTGACCCTTAGCAAAGTGAGAGTTAAGACCTGGGACATAGGTAGCAAGGGGTCAGCAGGTGGAAGACAGACTAGGGCCGTCCCTAGGAAAAGTTCATGTTTTAGAGAGGTATTTACGTGGAAGCAGATCTCTGGGGGGTAGAAGGAGGCTGGGTTTGCAATGGAGAACTCCAAACTGGGGAAAGAGGCCAAGGACCCAGAAAGGACCACAGGAGTCCAATAGGTCTGGAACTCCAGGCCTGGGGGGGATGCGTGGGGGGTGAGGGGGGGAGAGAGGGATTGAACCCTAGGGACAGAGGAAAGGACAGAAGAGGTTGGACCCCAGGCAAAGAAAAGGAAAGGGGAAAGCTGGGACCCTTGGCTGAGGAAAGTGACTGACGAGCCAGGACTCAGCTAAGGGAAGCGGCAGAAAGCCTGACCTAAGGGAAGGGGACCAAAGGAGGGGTGGGGGGTGGGAGCCAGTCCAGGAAAAGAAGAGAGGGGGCTGGGAGCCCAGCCTGCGAGGAAGGAGTGAAGCCGGAAAGGGGCCGGGAGTTTCCCCACCCAGAGAAGGGCCGGGGTGCAGGCGCGCCGGGCTTAAATTCCGGGGAAATGGAGGGAGGCGGAAGGCGGAGGTAGGCGGCCTGGCGGGAGGGTGCCTCGGCACGGGCTGGGGGCGGCTCGCGGTGGGCCGGCAGCAACACACCCCTCCTTGCGGCCCCGGCGCGGCGCTGCACTCCGCCCCGGCCCAGCTTCAGCTCCGCCGCGTCCAGCTCCAGCGACAATTGCAGCCCCAGCCCCAGCCCCTAACCCAGCGGCAGCGGCGGACTGATGCCTGGTTGAGCCCGGCACTGCTATTTATAGACACCAGCGAGCAGCCAGCGCAGCGGGCTAGAGGGACCTGTCAGCGCCCGCGCACCGCAGCGACCACTGTCGCCAAGGGAAGGAACTACGGGTAGGAAGAGGACGAGTCAGAAGTTAACAAAAAAAAAAAAAAAAAAAAAAAAAAAGGCGGGACGGGGGGGCGGGGAGGAGGATTGAATCCCCTGAGATTCTAACTAACACGGGTGGAATGCTTTACTATTTACAAAGCGCTTTCACTAGACACCAGCAGTCTCATGAAGAGCTCTCAAAGGATGTATTTTATCTTATGTATTTAGTTACTATATGACCTTGAACGAGTTACTTAACTTCTCTGTTCCCTAGTTTTCTTATCTGAACAGGGGACATAGTAGATGTGCCTATTTCGGAGCGATGCTATGATGACCAAATGAGATAATCTACCTAAAGGGTTTAGAATAGAGCCTGGCCAATAAAACCATTATTATGGTTCCAGTTTTGCAGATAAGAAAATAGGAGAATTCCTTAACTAGTGTATAGTTGTATTAGTTTGCTAGAGCTGCCGTAACAAAATACCACAAACTGGGTGGTTTAAAGAACAAGACAGGGGCGTCTGGGTGGCTCAATGAGTTAAAGCCTCTGCCTTCCGCTCAGGTCATGATCCCAGGGTCCTGGGATCGAGCCCCACATCAGGCCCCCGTTCAGCCTCTCCCTTTCCCACTCCCCCTGCTTGTGTTCCCTCTCTTGCTGTGTCTCTGTCAAATAAACAAAAGTTTTTATTAAAAAAAAAAGAGAGAGAAAGTGAGTAGGGTCATTAATATAGACATACCTGAGAGATACTGCAGATTCAGTTCTAGACCACTGCAAAATCACAATAAACCAAATCAGATCATTTTTTTTATTTCCCAGTGCATGTAAAAGTTATGTTTATACTAGAGTGTAGTCTGTTAAGTGTGCAATAGCATGATGTATAAAAAAAATTGTTCAATAAAAACAAAACAAAACACTGTCCTTACCTTTTTTTTTTTTTTTTTTTTTTTAAGTAAGCTCTATGCCCAGGCATAGGCTCTATGCCCAGGCTTGAACTCACAACCCTGAGATCAAGAGTCACATGCTCTACCAACTGAATCAGCCAGGCCCCCCTGTGCATACCTTTATTAAAAAACACTTTGTGGGGATGCCTGGTTGGCTCAGTCAGTTAAGCATCTGATTGATTTCACTTAGGTCATGATCTCAGGGTTGTGAGATTAAGCCCCGTGTTGGGCTCCATGGTCCCAGAACAGGGAGTCGGCTTCTGTCTCTCTCCCCCTTCCTCTTCTCTTCCCCCTGCTTGTGCATATGCTCTCTCAAATAAATAAATAATTCTTAATTTAAAAAAATACTTTATGGCTTTTTTGGCTTTCAGCTTAGAGGAGGTGAAGGTGCAGTTGTCTTCCATGGTCCCAAATCTGACACCAACCCCCCCCCACCACCAATGCTATGTCACTTTGACCCCAATGAGACCAAAGTTGTATACCTGAGGTACACTTCTGGGGAAATCAATGCCACATCTGTCCTGGCCCTGATCCGTCTTCCCCGGGTCTAGATCCAGAAAATGTTGCTGATGACATCACCAAGGCAACCTGTGACTGGAAAGGTCTGAGGATTACAGGGATACTGACCACTCAGAACAAACAGACCCAGACTGAAAAGATACTTTCACTCTTGGCCCTAATTATCAAAGCCCTCAAGGAACTGTCAAGAGACAGAAAGAAGAAAAACATTAAGCACAATGGAAATATCACTTTTTTTTAAAGATAAAGATTTTATTTATATGACAGAGAGAGATCACAAGTAGGCAGAGAGGCAAGCAGAGAGAGGAAAGCAGGCTCCCTGCTGAGCAGAGAGCCCAATGTGGGACTCCATCCCAGGACCCTGAGATCATGACCCGAGCAGAAGGCAGAGGCTCAACCCACTGAGCCATTCAGGCGCCCCTGGAAATATCACTTTTGATGAGATTGTCAAAATTGCTCAACAGGTGTTGCATGGATCTTTAGCCACAGAGCTCTCCAGAACCATTAAAGAATCCTGGGACAGCCCAGTCTGTGGGTTGCAATGTTCATGGCCACCACCCTCATGACATCATAGATGACATCAATAGAGGTACAGTAGAATGCCCAGCTAGTTAAGACTACAGAGGAAAATATTTTAATAAAGGATCATTTGGGGCACTTGGCTGGCTCAATTAGTAAAACATGTGACTCTTGATCTCAGGGTTGTGAGTCTGAGCCCCAAGTTGGTTCCAGAGAAATCATCATGAAAGGAAGAGTCAATCAATGCAGCAAACGTCATGGTTTGTTTTGTTTTGTTTTTTTTTTTTTTAAAGATTTTATTTATTTGACAGACAGAGATCACAAGTAGGCAGAGAGGCAGGCAGATAGAGAGTGAGAGAAGGAAGCAGGCTCCCTGCTGAGCAGAGAGCCCGATGTGGGACTCGATCCCAGGACCCTGAGATCATGACCTGAGCCGAAGGCAGCAGCTTAACCCACTGAGCCACCCAGGCGCCCGGTTTTTTTTTTTTAAGTATGTTTAATAACATATATTTTTTTTAAGAGGATCACTTGACAGACAACTCCACCCTCCCCTGTAGGAAAAAACCTTTATGGCTAAAAATGCTAACCATGATCTGAGTTTTCAGCAGGTTATATTCTTTTTGTTGGTAGAGGGTCTTGCTTCCATGTTAATAGCTGCTGACTGATCCGAGTGGTGGGTGCTGAAGGCTGCGGTGGCTGGGGCAATTTCTTAAAATAAGACAACCATGAAGTTTGCTGCATTTATTGACTCTTCCTTTCATGATGACTTCTCTGTTACCCACAGTAGAATTTCTTCTAAATTTGGAGTCAATGTTCTCAAACTCTGCCGCTGCTTCATCAACTCAGTTTAACTAATATTCTACATCATTTGTTGTCATTTTGACAGTCTTCACAGCATCTTCACCAGTAGATTCCATCCCAAGAAAGCACTTTTTTACTCATCCATAAGAAGCAGCTCCTCATCCATTAAAGTTTTCTCATGAGCTCACAGCATTCCATCCTGTCTTCAGGCTCCGCTTCTCATTCTAGTTCTCTTGCTGTTAACACCCCATCTGCAGCTACATCCCCCACTAAAGTCTTGAAGCCTCACAGTCATCCATGAGGGTGGGAATCAACTTCTTCCAAATTCCCATTAATGTTGATATTTGGACTCCCTCCCATGGATCGTGAATGTTCTTAATGACATTTAGAATGATGAATCCCTTCTAGAAGGTTTTCTTTTCTTTTTTTTTAAAGATTTTATTTATTTATTTGACAGACAGAGATCACAAGTAGGCAGAGAGGCAGGCAGAGAGAGGAGGAAGCAGGCTCCCTGCTGAGCAGAGAGCCCGATGTGAGGCTCGATCCCAGGACCCTGGGATCATGACCTGAGCCGAAAGCAGAGGCTTTAACCCACTGAGCCACCCAGGCGCCCCTAGAAGGTTTTCAATTTACTTTGCCTGGTCCATCAGAGGAATTACCATCTAAAGCAACCATAGCCATATGAAATATAATTTTTAAATGAATTTCTTAAATAATAAGGCTTGAAAGTCAAAATTGTTCCCAGATTCATGGGCTGTAGAATGGATGTTGTATTAGCAGGCATGAGAACAACATTAATCCTGATATACATCTCCATCAGGGCTTAGGGGTGACCAGTGCATTGTCAGGTAATGTTTTTGAAATGAATGTTTTTTCTGAGTGGTACATCTCAATAGTGGACTTAAAATATTCAGTAAACCAGGTTGTAAAGAGATGTGCTGACATCCAGGCTTTGTGGTTCCATTGATAGGGCACAGGCAGAATAGATTTGGCATTGTTTTGTCTATGGCCATACCACCCTGAACGCGCCCCATCTCGTCTGATCTCGGAAGCTAAGCAGGGTCGGGCCTGGTTAGTACTTGGATGGGAAATTTGGCATTGTTTTTAAGGAGTTTGGGAATGGAAATGAGCATTGGTTTTAACTTAAAATCACCAGCTGCTCTAGCCCCTAATGAGAGAGTCAGCCTGTCCTTTGAAGTTTTTTTTTTTTTAAGATTTTATTTATTTATTTGACAGAGAGAAATCATAAGTAGACGGAGAGGCAGGTAGAGAGAGAGGAAGGGAAGCAGGCTCCTTGCTGAGCAGAGAGCCCGATGTGGGACTCGATCCCAGGACCCTGAGATCATGACCTGAGCCGAAGGCAGCGGCTTAACCCACTGAGCCACCCAGGCGCCCTGTCCTTTGAAGTTTTGAAGCCAGGCATTGACTTCTCCTCTCCAGCTATGGAAGTCCTGGATTGCATCTTCTTCCAGTAGAAAGCTGTTTCATCTATGTTGAAAATCTGTTGTTTAGGGTAGTCACCTGATCACTGATCACAGATCTGAGCCAGATCTTCTGGAGAAATTTCTGCAGTTTCTACATCAGCATCTGCTGCTTCAGCTTCCCCTCACACTTTTATTTTATGGAGATGGCGTCTTTCCTTAAACCTCATGAACCAGCCTCTGCTAGCTTCAGACTTTCCTTCTGCAGCTTCCTCCCCTCTCTCAGCCTTTACAGAATTAAAGAGAGTGAGGGCCTTGCTCTGAATTAGGTTTTGCCTTCACCAGGAGTAGATTTGCTGCTGGTTTGATTGCTTACCCAGACCACTCAAACTTTCTCTACATCAGCAATAAGGTTGTTTCAGTTTCTTATCATTTGTGTGCTCACTGGAATACACTTTTTTTTTTTAAAGATTTTATTTGTTTATTTGCCAGAGAGAGAGAACATGAGCAGGGGGAGCAGCAAGCAGAAGGAGAGGGAGAGGCAGGCTCCTCGATGAGCAGGGAGCCCCATGCTCCCTGGGACTCAACCCCAGGACCCTGGGATCATGACCTGAGCTGAAGGCAGCTGAGCCATCCAGGTATCCCCACTGGAATACACTTTTAATTTCCTTCTAGAACTTTTCCTTTGTGTTCACAATCTGGCTGACATGAGAGGCCTCGCTTGGCTTTCTATGTGACTTCTTCATTAAGCTTAATCATTTCTAGCTCAGTTGGTTAGATGTCTGGCTCTTGATTTTGGTTCCGGTCATGATCTCAGGATTGTGAGATCAAGTCCTGAGTTGGGCTCTGCCTCTCTCCCCTTCCCTGTCCCTCCCCCCTCACACCCCTTCTCTCCTTCCCCCACACCCAAAATGTAAACACTGTATCGCTCCCATCTCCATTTGGCTATAGGCAAATGGGACACACACACACACAGCTTTCACAGAGAACTTTCTGAACCTCTGTTTAGACAGCTGCATACCCCATCCCCATTCTCCGCATAGCACACAACTTCATACATTCAGGCCCACAAATTTCCCCCCCTAATTATTTATAAGACAATTTGAAAGTACAAAGATAACATAACAAACAAACAAAATTTTCATTTCTGAATTATCAACTGTTACAGTTTCTTGTATTTGTTTTCAACATACAATTATTTGTGATGGTTTTTTTTTTTTTTTTCACAGATATATGTACCGTAAATCTTAAAAAGTCTCTTAGAACCTGTTTTGGCATCAACCTCTATATGAATGTAATGTACATCAACTTCTAGCAATGACAGGCAGCTTCTGTCATGAGTGTAAAGTATTATTTGGACACTTCAATACACATCTCTTCACTCTGCACTGCCTCCAGCTACGGCCAAAACCTGGGTGTACTTTCTGGACTGTCCGCATCATCTCTCCTCCCATTCTCCAAAATCCAGCCCAGTTAGGTTTTCACCCCCAAATGCTGTACCTAAACCCTCTTGTCAATGTCACTAATGGCCTCTACTGGAGAGGAGAAGTCTCTTCTACCCATCATAGGGTCTCCTGCTGGGGTCCTGTCAGTTAGACTAGCCAAAGACGATTAACAAGGAAAATGCAAAGAGAAGGGCACCTGGGTGGCTCAGTGGGTTAAGCCATTGCCTTTGGCTCAGGTCATGATCTTAGGGTCCTGGGATTGAGCCCCACATCAGGCTCTCTGCTCAGCAGGGAGCCTGCTTCCCCGCCGCCCCCGCCTGCCTCTCTCCCTACTTGTGATCTCTGTCTGTCAAATAAATAAATAAAATCTTTAAAAATGTATTAAAAAAAAAAAGAAAAGAGAAGAGAAGTTTGTGGACACGTGTATCATATACCCACAGATGAGTGACTCAAAGGTCTAGTTAGATCTTGGGCTTATATATCATCTTAGCACAGGAACAATACATTTTTAGGCAAGCGACAAGACAAAGGAAAAGAACCTGTCTCCAGGGACAGCAAATTGTGCGAAGGCAAAAAGAGGAAACTAATGACAGAGAATGGCTCGTTAGTGAAGTTAGTTGTATAGACTCTTGGGGTACTAGTTCCAGCTAAGGGTCTAAAGCTGTCTCGGGGATTAACTCTCGTCCTTCCTGGTGGAGAAGGAGCAGGGACACCTTTGTAAATCTTTGTCCTTCTTTCATCTGAAGAGGGGGAGGACAGAAAGCCTCCCTTCGATCAGTCGCCTTCAGCTCAAAACGGTTTTTACCCCAAAGCGGCATATTTTGGGGTATCGTACTCTGCCCTCTACACTTCCGTGTTGCTCAATCAGCCATTCCTGAGTCCTTGTCTTTGTTTACCTACCAGAGCCTTCCATACGTTTGATCACTTGCTCCTCAAACCCCTTTCTTCCATCAGCTGATGGAACTGCTCCCTCCCGGTTCTCCTCCTCCCCCCAGTCTTCCTCTGCCCTTCCAGCTGTTCCTTCTCAGTCTCCTGTTGCCGAATCCTCCCTTCCTGCATGATCTCTACATGCTGAGGGCCCAGGGCTTGGTTCTCACCTTTGCACCTCTCTGTATCTATACTCACGTCTCTGGTGATCTTACCCTTTCTTGTGGTTTCAGATAACATCTATCTGCAGACCATACACAGATTTTTTTTTTTTTTAATCTCTTCTGCTCTACAGTCCAGACTACTGTGTCCAGCTGGATACAGCACATGACTACCTGCTTGTCCAACAGAAACCTCAAACTCGGGACATCCAAAAGGGAGCTCTAGGCCAGCCCCATACCCACTTCCCACACTGTTTCTCTATCCAAGAAACAGTCCTTCCATCTTCCGCCTTACTCAGGCCAAAAACCCGAGTCACCCTAGAATCCTTCCTTTCTTTCATGTCCATCCTCAGCAAATACTACCAACTGGATCTGCAAAATATGTCCAGGACCCAACCACTTCTTCACACCCCCAGTGCAACCATTCTGGTCCAAGCCACCACCATTTCTTGCCAGGTTACTTTTTTTTTTTTTTTTTAAGATTTTATTTATTTATTTGACAGAGAGAGATCACAAGCAGGCAGAGAGGCAGGCAGAGAGAGAGGAGGAAGCAGGCTCCCTGCTGAGCAGAGAGCCCGATGCGGGCCTCGATCCCAGGACCCTGAGATCATGACCTGAGCCAAAGGCAGCAGCTTGACCCACTGAGCCACCCAGGCGCCCCTCTTGCCAGGTTACTACAAAAGCCTCTGAGTGGTCCCATCTCAACAAAGCAGCCAGAGGAAGCCCTCTAAAGCCTCAGTCGGGTGCTGCTACCCCCTGCTCAGACCCCTCCAAGGTCTTCATTGTGACTTCTAAGCACCCCCCCCACTGTAACCCCCACATCTCCTGGGTCTCACCTCTGACCTTTTCCCCTTCTTCTCTCTGCTTTAGCCACCCAGGCTTCCTTGCCACTTATTTTTCAAATACTCCAGGTTCAGAGCTTCCTCAGAGCCTTCGGCTTTGCTGTTCCCTCTGTCAGGAATGCAGTCACCCCCAGAAAGCTGCATGGTTTTCTCCTTCCTTGGGAATCTTTGCTCAGTCGTTGTCTCTCAGGGAGGCTGTTCCTGAATGCCACATCCCCTCCTTAAATGTAATACCCCCACTCCTTTCTCCCTCTTTCCTCCCCTTCATTATTTTTCTCCACAGCTCTTCCACTGTCTACACACTACATACCCTACACATTTGTGTAGCCTGTCTTGCCATCACAGATTCAAGGCAAAGAGCGTAATGATTGGTAGGACAGCCTCAGAGCCAGGCTGGCTGGATCTGAATGCCCTCACTATCGCGGTCTAGACATGTGACCCTAGGCACGTTCACTCCACAGTGTTGCACTATGAGATGGGAGTAATAAGAGAACCTATGTCATAAGGTTACTATGAGGATTCAATGAGCTAATGCATGTGAAGTTGTTAGAATTATACCTGCTCTGTAGTAAATGCTACATAAGTGTTTGCTGTTATTATTATTACTAATTATTATTATTACGGAGTGCTTGGCTCACAGCAAGTCCTATATAATTGTCAGCTATTATGGTTCACTGCTGTATCCTCAGAACTGAAAATTGCACTTGGCACGTACTAAGGCACTCATGAAAGTTCTATTAGATGAATGAACTAGGGTACATGTAAACATAAACAATATATGGTGGGGCGCCCGGGGGGCTTAGATGGTTAAAGTGTCTGCCTTCAGCTCAGGTCATGAACCTGGAGTCCTGGGATCGAGCCCCACATGGGAAATCCCTGCTCAGCGGGGATTCTGCTCCTCCCTCTGCCCCTTCCCCCGGCTCATGTGTGCCAGTGCGCCTGCGTTCTCTCTCCCTCTCTCTCACAATTAAATAAATAAAATCTTTTAAAAAACCAATATGATATGTTTGTGTGTCTGTTAAATTTATATCCATGGCATCATATTTATCCTTCTTCCTCGTTACTTTTTCATTCAATATTATAGTTTTAACATCTAGCCATGTTAATATGTATAGATCTTGTTCTTTCCTTTGAACTGCTCTATATCCTATTAATATATCTCAATTTTTATTTTTTTAATTTTTTAAAGATTTTATTTATTCATTTAACAGAGAGAGATCACAAATAGGCAGAGAGCCAGGTAGAGAGAGGGGGGAAGTAGGCTCCCCGCTGAGCAGAGAGCCCAACACAGGGCTCGATCCCAGGACCCTGAGATCATGACCCAAGTTGAAGACAGAGGCTTAAGCTACTGAGCCACCCATGTGCTCCAATATATCTCAATTTTTAAGTAAAGATTTATTTATTTATTTCATAGAGAGAGAGAGTGTGTGAGTGAGCATGAGTGGGAGGGGCAGAGGGAAAGAGAATCACGAGCAGACTCCACATTGAACGTCTATAGAGCCCAATGTGGGGCTCAATCTCATGACCCTGAGATCACAACCTGGGCCAAAACCAAGAGTCAGACACCTAACCAACTATATCACCCAGACACCCCAACATATCTCAATGTTTAAATCTGTTTCCCTACTGATGGACATTCAAGATGCTCTAATTTTGTTTTTGTGAACAATATCATATCAACTGCCTTTATACGTATCTCTTAATGCACATAAGCGCTTAAGAATTCTCCCTCTATACTTGAAAATTATTTCCAGATTGTAAGGTTTGTACATTCTCTGATTTCCTAAAGTGCTTTCCTAAAATATCTTTTTAAAAAAAATCTCTATGTCCTATGTGGGACTCGAACTCACAACCCCAAGATCAAGAGTCACGTGTTCTACCAGATGAGCCAGCAGGTGCCCCTTCCTAAGGTATCTTTTGCCCTCCCCTCTGCAAGTATGAAAGAGCTACTTTACCCATATCTTCTCAATACTTGCTTGAGTCAGACTTTTTTATTCTTTGTTAATTTGATGGGTAGTAAAATAGTGTCCCAGCATTTTTTTTAAAAGATTTATTTATCTGAGAGAGAGAGTGAGAGCATGAGCAGGATGAGCACGGGGTGAGAGAGAGAGAGAATCTCAAGCAGACTGCACTGAGTGCAGAGCCCAACACGGGGCTTCATCTGAGATCAGAACCTGAGCCAAAACCAAGAGCTGGAGGCTTAACCAACTGCACCACCCAGGTGTGCCTCCACATTTTTTTAAATAAACTTTTTTTATTTGGAGTATTTATTATTGGTGTATCTTTAGATCAACAGAAAAGTTGCAAACATAGTCAAGAGAGTTCCCAAATACTCCTCAATTTCCCTTAATTTAACATCTTACATTACCATGACAGATTTGTCAAAACTAAGACACCAACATTGGCATATGACTATTTTTTTTTAAATTTTTTTAAAGCAATCTTTATACCCAGTTGGGGTTCAAACTCACAACCCTGAGATCAAGAGTCACAAGCTCTATCTACTGAGCCAGCCAGGGGCCCTGGTTTATTACTCTTAATTAAATTTGAGATTAATTCAGATTTCACTTGGAACTTTTCCTGGTCCAAGCTCCCATCTGGGTCACTACACAGCATTTAGTCTCCTCAGGTCTGGGACAGCTTCTCAGTCTTTCCCGTCCCTATGACTTGGAGAGTCTTCAGAAGCGCTGATCACATCTTTGGCAGAATGTCCTTAATATGAGCTTATCTGATGTTTTCCTCATGACTGGGTTATGGGTTTTCGAGAAGAATAGCACGGAGGTGAAGTGCTCTTCTTGGCACATCCAACCCCAGGGCATAAGCTGTCCATGTGACTTGTTGTGACTTGTTACTGGTGACGTTATGACCCTTGAGCGCCTGATTAATGTGGTGTTTCCAGGTTTCTCCACCGCGCAGTTATTTTTCCCCTTGTCACACACTCTGCTCTTCGGAAGCAGTCCCTAATTATGTTAATCTGCATTTCTCTTAGGACTTCCTCTCCCAGGATTGCCTGTTCCTGTGCTTTGCCGATCTTTCAACTTGCTTGCTTATCTTTAGTTCTTACTGATTCCTACGTGTTCTTTATATATGAATTGCAATTATCTTCTTCCAGGGAGCCCTTTAATGTTTTCACTCTGTTTACAATGCCTTTTGCCACTTATAAGTTCCTTATTTTAACCTAATCATATTTACACATTATTTCCTTTATTCTTTGTGCTTGTCGAATCACCTTTGGAAACCCAGCCATGACTCGGCAATCCTCTGCTAACCTTTGGTTCTCTATTGATGTTGCCCCTTGGCCTTGAACGCCCTTTCTCCCTTTCCCTCTCAGGCAAGCTACTTATCTTTGCTGCCATAAAACCAATGAAACCTCCACTGTGGTTATCCCCAATTCTCCCAAGTAAAATTAGATGGTTGCTCTCTCCACAGTGCTCCCACAACTTATTGCCCAAATCTTTAGTAAAGCACTTATCACAGACCATTCTGTTGCCCTTTGCTTAATTATTTGTGTATCTTCTGTTCCAATGAGTTATTATTACTTAATAATAGGGGACCCCTTGTTGAGGAACCCCATGTAATTCACTTCTGTAGTGGAGCCCTGGGCACAATCCACTATTTATTGAATGAATGGATGAAGCTATAGTCTGGATCAGTGGTCTTCAGATTTTTTACTTTTGTGGCCCCTTCAGGGATTTTAAAAAATTCTGCCTCCCTTCCGTATTTGTGAGGACACCAACAGGAAACAAGTGGCACACTCAAATTAAGGCAATTCAAGACGGTTATAGTATATACAAAGTGGTAATTTAGAAGGCGTGGTCAAGGTAGAAAAAATCACCAGGGATCATTCAGGAAGCTGGGACAGGCAGCCGCCAGGCTGTTACCACCAGAGACCTAGAG
Organism: Mustela nivalis; assembly: GCF_964662115.1. NCBI lineage: Eukaryota > Metazoa > Chordata > Mammalia > Carnivora > Mustelidae > Mustela > Mustela nivalis. Next base: position 19,069,471 of record NC_139029.1, read on the forward strand.
GAGCAGTCCCTCTGCTGAAAAACAGCATTAACGCCCTGTCCAAGGACAAGGTCAGACCAACTAGACTTGCAGAGGTAGGAACCAAGGCAATAGAGACCTTGACCTCACTTTCTTACCCGCCTGCTAAGACTCCCCATTTACCAAACCCAAGCCATGGCCAGAAGTCACAGAGCTGGGCAACTCTCTCCCGTCCCCCACTCCTTGGGACTTTGTACTATCACTTTGCTAAAGCTCAATAAACCCTGCTTTGCTGCCCACCAAAAAAAAGAAAAAAGAAAAGTCACAGAGCTGTTGATGTTCTCCACCCAAGTGTTGTAAGATTTTTAATGCCCGCAGTTCTTGGTCCCACCACTTTCAAGAATAAAGAGGTAGAGCAAACAAGCAGCAAAGTTTATTGAGCGATAGTTACCTTTACTGAATGATAGAGTAGGAAGCTCCCAAAGAGAGAAGGGACCTGAGAGGGCCGCCACTGCAGCTTCTAAGTCTAGGGGGTTTTATGGGCTTGCTGCCAGGCTGTTTTAATCTGAGTAATCCTCCCTGTGCCTGTCATCCAACCAGGTTTTTGTCATCTATCTATCACGTGAGAAAGGGTGGAGGGCTCCTTCCAGGGTGGGGTAAAATCCTTTAAAGCGTGGTTTCCGCTTGCGGGGCGGGGCATGCTTCTCCCTGCCTGCCTTCCAACTATATCCTTGATCTCAAGTGAGCCAACTAGGGCAGAAGAAGGGGGAGGAGGGTGAAGAAGGGGTCTGCAGGTCCATAGGCAGGATATCTGGCATATTTTTAAGTTTTTTTTTTTTTAAAGATTTCATTTTGACAGGGAGACAGTGAGAGGGGGAACACAAGCGAGGGGAGAGGGAGAAGCAGGACTCCGATCACAGGACCAGGAGATCAGGACCTGAGCAGAAGGCAGTCGCTGGACCCACTGAGCCACCCAGGTGCCCCTCTGACATATTTTTGATTGACAACTAAAATGTTCATCATAAATGTAAATTGTTGCAAAGGATATCCTTCCTAGCATATTGTAAATATCAATATTTTAAATAAAACTATTACACCATCAACATACTATCATTCATTCCAAGAAAATACTAGAACAAAAGCTCTACTTTAACAGACACAAATGGTGTACCATTTTTTTTTTCCTTCTTGAATGTATAGCTAGTTACATTTTGCTTCCTCTCACGCAATGTTATCTTAGGCTGATGTATTTTATGCTTGGAAGTCTGTTATTGATTACCTAAATCATACTTCAACAGAAATTTATACGTAAAGTTACAGTTTAAAAATTTTGAAGTTTAGGGGCACCTGGGTGTCTCAGTGGGTTAAAGCCTATGCCTTTGGCTCAGGTCATGATCCCAGGGTCCTGGGATCGAGTCCCATGTCTGGCTCCCCACTCAGTGAAGAGCCTGCTTCTCCCACTTCCTCTGCTGTTCCCCCTGCTTGTGCTCTCTCTTCCTGTGTCAAATAAATAAATAAAATCTTTTTTTTCTTTTTTTAAAGATTTTATTTATTTATTTGACAGACAGAGATCACAAGTACGCAGAGAGGTAGGCAGAGAGAGAAGAAGGGAAGCAGGCTCCCTGCCGAGCAGGCTCCCAGCCAAGGCAAATGCTTAACTAGCTGAGCCATGCAGGTCCCCCTAAAGACCTGGGTTGAGTGACTTCTGTAAAGCATAAGAAGGGGAGACAGGAAAGAAGAGGGCCCTGGACTCCATGTATTCTCCAGATGGATTTTCGGAAACAGCCCAAATTTGAGGATCTGACATCAGTCCTTGGAATTATCTGTGTCATTTATCTCTGCCCTCCAGGCGCTCCCAATCTAGTAGGAGACGGAAGTCAGCAAATTGCCAAAGTACAGAATATATGGAGGGGTTGGTGAGTAGTAGTTCTGGAGATGTTACAGAGTTCATTCTGGCTGTGAGCAGCCAGGAAAGGCTTCATGACTGAGGCAGCATGTGAGCTGCTTTTCAGGTTCCGTAGGGTTCTGACAGGAGAGATAGGAGAGAAGGCATTCTAGATGGCGCATACTGGATAAACAGAGGCTCAGAAACAAATAATCAAAGGGCATGTTAGGAGGATAAGAACAATGTAGTAGAAGCAGAATGTAGGCAAAGGTAAAGTGTGGGAGAAAGGCTGAAGACATAGAATCATAAAGTCTCCAGGATAAAATCTACGTTAAAGATCACCTAATCCTGGGGCGTCTGCCTGGCTCGGGTAGAAAAGCATGCAACTCTTGATCTTGGGGTCATGAGTTTGAGCCCCATGCTGGGTGTGGAGATTACATAAAAATAAATATAAAACTTTAAAAAATCATATAATATGATAACATCAATTGAAGATAACACAAAGAGATGAAAAGTGATTCCACATTCGCAGATTGGAAGAACCAATATTGTTAAAATGTCCATACTGCCGAAAGCAATCTACAGATTTAGTGCAATCCTAATTAAAATACCAACAACATTTTTCACTAGAAATAGAATGAATAGTACTAAAAATTGTATGGAATCACAGAAGACACTGAATAAGCAAAGCAATCTTGAGAAAGAAGAACAAGCTGGAGGTATCACAATCCCAACATGTACGACAAAGCTGCAATAAGCCAAACAGTATGGTACTCGCACAAAAAATAGACACAGATCAATAAGGACAGAGTAACGAGCCCAGAAATAAACCCACACTTATATGGTCAATAAATTTATGACAGTAGAGGCAAAAATATACAGTGGGGAAAAGAGAGTCTCTTCAACAAATGGTGCTGGGAAAATTGGACAGCTCCATGCACAAGAATGAAACCAGACCGCTTTCTTTCACTAATCACAAAAATAAACTTAAAATAGGTTAAGGACTTAAATGTAAGACCTGAAACCATAAAACTCCTAGAAGAAAACATAGACAGTAATTTCTTTTACCATCAGCCATAAAAACATTTTTCTAGATACACATGTCTTCTGAGGCAAGGGAAACAAAAGCAAAATTAAACTATTAGGACTACACCAAAATAAAAAACTTCTGCAGAGTGAAAAAAAACCATCAACAAAACAAAAGGCGGGACGCCTGGGTGGCTCAGTTGGTTAAGCAGCTGCCTTCGGCTCAGGTCATGATCCCAGCGTCCTGGGATCGAGTCCCACATCGGGCTCCTTGCTCAGCAGGGAGCCTGCTTCTCCCTCTGCCTCTGCCTGCCACTCTGTCTGCTTGTGCTCACTCTCTCTCCCTCTGATAAATAAATAAAATCTTTAAAAAAAAAAACAAAAAACAAAAAACAAAACAAAACAAAAGGCAACCTGCTGAATGGGAGAAGATATTTGCAAATATATCTAACAAGGGGCTAATATCCAAAATATATAAAGAACTTATACAACCTAATACCTAAATAAATAAATAAATAATCCAATTAAAAATGGGCAAGGACTGAATATATATTTTTCCAAAGAAGAAATACAGATGGTCAACAGGCACTTGAGAAGATGCTCAACATCACTCATCAGAGAAATGTAAACCACAATCACGATGACTTAGCACCTTATACCTGTTGGGATGGCTAAAATTAAAAAGACAAGAAATAACAAGTGTTGATGAGGATGTGGAGAAAAAGGAACTCTTGTGTTCTGTTTTTGGGAATGCAAATTGGTGCAGCTACTGTGGAAAACACTGTAGAAAACAGGTTCCTCAAAAAATTATAAATGGAATCACCGTATGATCCAATAATTTCACTAGTGGGTATTTACCCGAAGAATATAAAAACATGAATTTGAAAGGAAATATCCATGTCTATATTCATTGCAGCAGTATTTGCAATAGCCAAGACATGGGAGCAGCCCAAGTGTCCACCCACTGATGAATGGATAAAGAAGATGTGAGATATATATAGATAGCTAGATAGATAGACCTATCTATCTATATATATCTCACGAGGGTATACTGCAAAGTGAAATAAATCAGAGAGGGCACCTCTGGTGGCTCAGTGGGTTAAGCCGCTGCCTTCGGCTCAGGTCATGATCTCAGGGTCCTGGGATCGAGTCCCACATCGGGCTCTCTGCTCAGCAGGGAGCCTGCTTCCTCCTCTCTCTGACTGCCTCTCTGCTTACCTGCAATCTCTGTCTGTGAAATAGATAGATAAAACCTTTAAAAAAAAAAAAAAAGGAACAAACAACAACAAAAAATGCAGACTCTTAAATACAGAGGAACAAATTGATGGTTGCCAGAGGGGAGGTGGGTAGGGGGAAGGGAGAAATAGGTAAAGGGGATCAAGGGCACTGAGTAATTTACAGAATTGTTGAATTATTATATTGTATACCTGAAACTAATAGAACATTATATATTATTATACTTAAATAAATAAATACCACCTAATCCCATCTCCAATGAAGCCAATCACCACTCTAACAAAATCAGTGCTCAAATATATCTGGTCATGGGGACAACCTGTCTGATAGAAATATAATGGAGGCCATGTACATAATTTAAATTTTTCTGTTAAATACAAAAAAAAAGGGGTGTCTGTGTGGCGCAGTGGATTAAGCCTCTGCCTTTGGCTTAGGTCATGATCCCAGGGTCCTGGGATCGAGCCCCACATCATGCTCTCTGCTCAGCGGGGAGCCTGCTTCCCGCTCTCTCTCTGCATGCTGCTCTGCCTACTTGTGATTTCTCTCTCTGTCAAATAAATAAATAAAGTCTTTTAAAAAAATACCAAAAAAGTCAAATTAATTTTCACAATGTTTTAGTTAATTCCACATATCCAAAGTATCATCCTTTTAACAAGTAATCAATATAAGAAGCTGTTAAATAGATATTTTACATTCTCTCTTCTTTTTTTTTAAAGATTTAATTTATTTATTTGACAGACAGAGATCACAAGTAGGCAGAGAGGCAGGCAGAGAGAGAGAGGAGGAAGCACGCTCCCTGCCGAGCAGGGAGCTCAATCAGGATTCAGGGCTCAATCCCAGGACTCCGGGATCATGACCTGAGGTGAAGGCAGAACCCACTGAGCCACCTAGGTGCCCATTCTCTTTTTTTTTTTAAGATTTCATTTATTTATTTGACAGACAAATTACAAATACACAGAGAGGCAGACAGAGAGAGGTGGCGGCGGGGTGGGGTGGGGGAAGCAGGCTTCCTGCCAGGCAGAGAGCCTGATGTGGAATTTGATCCCAAGACCCCAAGAGCACAACCCGAGCAGAAGGCAGAGGCCTCAATGCACTGAGCCACCCAGGTGCCCCTACATTCTTTTTTTGTATCAGATCATCCCAACTCAGATCCAGCCATGGTTCTTATACTCACTGGCCCCATGTGGCTAATGAATGAAGCACAGATCTAAAGCAAGCCCATTACATCCTCAGATGACTCTGGTGAGTTAGAAAGTTTTCCCCAGGACAGCAGAAATGCTGGCTTGATTTCTTCCTTAACATCTGAGTCTTTCAACTTGTTTACCATGAACATGCATTAATACAGAATCGCCATAGGTATAAGCATCAGGTAGTACAAATGCTCATATGAGGGGGTGCCTGGGTGGCTCAGTGGGTTAAGCCTCTGCCTTCAGCTCAGGTCATGATCTCAGGGTCCTGGGTTCGAGTCCCGCATTGCACTCTCTGCTCGGTGGAGAGCCTGCTTCCACCTCTCTCTCTCTGCCTGCCTCTCTGCCTAATTGTGATCTCTCTCTGTCAAATAAATTGAAAAAAAAATCTAAAAAAAAAAAAAAAAGGTCTACTTTCCAGTAGCAACAAGCAAGGATCCAACATCTAGATTTTGGGTTCTAAAAAATATTCTCCAATAAAAAGAACCAAGGGGGCACCTGGTTGGCTCAGTCATTAAGCGTCTGCCTTCGGCTCAGGTCATGATCTCAAGGTCCTGGGAGTGAGCCCTGCATAGAGCCCCACATCGGGCTCCCTGCTCGGTGGGAAGCCTGCTTCTCCCTCTTCCACCACCCCTGCTTGCGTTCCCTCTCTCACTGTCTCTGTCAAATAAATGAAATCTTTGATAGATAGATAAATAGATAGATAGAACAAACCAAGGATCTTTGGAGAAACTGATTCTAGACTTTAGGATTTTATCCTGTGGCAGTGGGGGACCATTGAAGGGCTGGGGCAGAAAAAAGGCAAGATGAGCCCAGAGCATCTTGTAGTATCAGAAAGGAAGGAAGCACTCAAAAAACAAAAGGATGGGGGCATCCAAAGGGACATAGTAGTCAACCTGAAAGAACGCCCAATGACCAAAGCTGGGACAACTGGAGAAACAAAATAAATAACATAGTATTGGATTATAGCCCAAAGCATGAAATAAATATATAGGAGTTGAGTCCACATTGATATGAATAAATAATTGAATAAATGAATAGGGAAGAAGAGTTTTTAAACTTTAAAGAAGCATTCCAAATTATGCAGTCGTTCCCCCTTCTGGAAGGTAGAGCTTAATCCCACTCTCTACCTCTTGAGTGTGGGCTGGACTTGGTGACTTGCTTAAGAATAGAGTATGGAAATAGCAGAGGGGGCCAGGGAGTAGGGCGTGGGAGTGGATGGAAGTATCTTCACAGTAGAGAAACCTGGAAAATATCACGGAGTGATCCACTGTTTATGTTACCAGTAATAAGTGATGTGGGTCACCCGTGCCCCAGATTGGATGTGAGAAGACACTTCACCTCTGTGCTATTCTTTCTGTAAACCCATAATTCTGTCTAGCCATGAGGAAAGCATCAGATAAACCCATGTTAAGGACATTCTGCCAAAGATCTGATCAGCACTTCTGAAGACTATCCAAGTCATAGGGACGAGAAAGACAGAAGCTTTCCCAGACCTGATCAGACTATGGAGACCTGAGAAGTAAGTGCAATGGGGTGTCCTAGGTGGGAGCCTGAACCCCCCAAAAAAAGGCATTTGTGGGAAAACTAGTGAAATCTGAATACATCTGGAGTTTAGCTAATGAAATATATTAGTGCTGAGTTCTTTTGAGGAATGCACCTTGGCAATGTCAGACATTAATAGTAGGGAAAGCTGGGTGAGGCGCACAGGGAAACTCGCTTGACCATCTCTGTACCTTTTCTTTAAATCTAAAAGTACTCTCAAAGAAAAGGTTGTTTTTATATATCCTGTATATGATGTGTGAAATGAAATGAATGGGAATGGCATCAGAAATGAGGGAAAGGCATCAGAAAAAAAAAAAAAAAAAGGTCTTGCTTATTCCAAGTAGAGAGCACTGTAGGAAGCATGGGAGGGGGTAGGCTGGGTTCTGGTTAAGACTTTAGGACTTTATCCTGTGGCCATGGAGAAGCACAGAAGGCTATTATGCAAGGGTGTAGCTAATTACATAATGACTCAGCCAAGTTCACACAGTTCAGCTTCCGGAGGTCCCCCTACAGCTCTCCCCTCCTGATGCCCCTTCCTTCCACATGCTCTTCCTTCTTTGCCCACAGAGGCCAACCTCTGACAAGAATCTAAGTCATTAGCACAGAAGTGATCGCCTCCACTTCGCATGCTGCCACCCCCACTCTGAGCCGTTCAGTGGTTCTTAGAGGCTCGGCAGTTAGAATCTCAATATGCCACACCTGATAAAGGCGGGAGCCTCCCACCCAGCATGGAGACCCCCTGGCAGGATGGAGCTTTATTGCACCAATCACCAAACTCTAGGTTGAGTCATTTTTTCCACCACACCCCCTCTGCTCATTTCTGCCTCCCAGAGGCAGAATGAAACCAATTAATGGGTACTGGACAGGGGACTCGGCGACAGAGGAGGGACCTGAAGACTGAACCTAGGAGACTGTGCCATCAGAAGTGTCTGTTATCAGTCTCTCTTCAACAGGCTTGCTTGGAAACACAAGTAAGTCCAGGTCAGAAGCTGGGGGAGGAAAAGAGAGGAGAGGAAAATGTGGTGAAGGAACATATATATTGGTGTACACTTTTCCCTCCTTCCACCATAGCCATGAGAGTTCAATTCTAGAATTTATCAGATTCTCACCTTGCCTCAGTTAGACCAGTTTTCCCCATCCCATATCTTTTAGTACCTCCATGGAAAAAGAAAACGAAAGGTTAAATTATTGAAGAATCTGTTCTTTGCCAGGCACTATGCCTAACTTCATTTAGCCCTCTGTATTAGTGTACCCATTTTATAGATGAGAAAGCGGAGGCTCAGTGAAGGTTAAGTGACATGCCTCAGGTCATGTAGCTGGAGAGCAGCATCACTGGGAGGAAGCAAAACCAGTTTCTGACCTCAATCCCTGCTGTGGCTAGAGTGGCCCCCGCATACAGGGAACCTCTAAGCCTTGCCCTTCTTTCTACCCAGTAGGGTGACCCCTGCTCCCCATATCACTCCCTCTCTTCTTTCATGTCTGCCTAAAAGTCAGAGAAGCCTTCGAAACAGCAGCCTCCATCACCCACATCCCCTTACTCTGTGTCATTCATGGCGCCTTAATGTACTTATTTTTTTGCTTCTTATCTGTCTCCACCCTCTAGAATGGAAACTCCATGAGGAGGTTCCCTCCTGTATTCCCAGTGTCTGACACACAGTAGGTCCCTAATATATTGAATGAATAAAAAGAGGAAATTCTGCTTCCTTCCACAAAGAGTACTTGACCCCGCTCCCTTACTCCCCATCAGTTGCTAAATCCCTTTGCCCTTTGAAGCCCCTCCCCTCTGGTCTCCCTTCAGGGACTACTTCTCCCTCTTCTTCTCCAGCCCAGGGACAGACACAGCCACCCACGCAGCTGCTCCAAGCCAGAAACCAGAAGTCATCCTCAACTCCTTCTTTGATTCTGCCTGACTCCCCCCCTACACACCCTCAGTTTCCAATCAATCACCAACTCCAATCCATTCTTCCTCTTAAATTGTTTCCCAGATCTGCCATGTCTCCCAATCCCTGAAATGCTCCCTCCACCAGGCATTCCTCCGTTCTTGCCTAAATGCTGCATCAGCCTCCTCACCAGCCTTTGCCACCAGTTGGCCCCTGCCATTCAGTTTCCACTTTGCAATTAAAGTGATTGGTCTAAAGCTCAAATTCCCGGGGTAAACACCCCATTGATTTCTCAGTGGCCTGAAATAAAGTCTAAGATTTTAAAGTGGCTTACAAGGCCCTGTCCATCTGGCCACAGCCTCACTTCTAATGCACTCCGCTTCTGCCTGGTTGAACTACTTCCAGTTCCCTAAATGTGCTCATATTTCTTTTAGCCTGGGAGCTCTGGCCAACTCCTGATCATCCTACATGTCTCAGCCTAAATGCCGCTTTCTGCAGGAAGCCCTCCCCAACCTCTTTTGCCCCATCAGGCTGGTTCAGCAATCGTTGATATATAGAATCAGGGCTTTCTCCCCACCCAGAGGGATCCCAGGGGTCATCTGGTCCAATTTCATACCCACTCCCCCTGCATCCTTTTTTTTTTTTTTAAGATTTTATTTATTGATTTGACAAACAGAAATCACAAGTAGGCAGAGAGGCAGGCAGAGAGAGGGGGGAAGCACGCTCCCCGAGGAGCAGAGACCCTGATGCAGGGCTCGATCCCATGACCCTGGATCATGACCTGAGCTGAAGGCAGAGGCTTTAACCCACTGAGCCACCCAGGCGCCCCTCCCCCTGCATTCTTAACGGGTGTCCCTGCTTGAAGAACCTCCACTGATTCTCCAATGCTTCTCCCCTTTCAAAACCCATCTCAAGTTCAGACTTACCCAGAAAACCTTCTGGGGAGTGAAAAGAAGCATGTCACTGAGTCAGGGTGCCCCTAACTCAAGTCCCACCTTTGCTACTTCCTAGTGCGACCTTGGGTAGTTATGTTGCCTCCAAGAGCCTCAGTTCCCTCTGTAAAAAGGGAGATGACAACATTAATTTCCACCTCACACTTGTTATAAGTAAAATTATAGATGTTAAAGGACAGTGTAAACACTGAAGTGTTATGTAGACATGTGGATGATTATTATCTTCCCTGGCTCTGTGCTCCCACAGCACTCTCGGGCCATGACCCACCATTTTGCACTTAATTATACCCTGTCTCCAATGATCTGTTCTTGCTTCTGTGTGGCAGCCTGCTGGGATCACATCTTCTACACCCCTTCTGCATCCCCTAGAGTTCGATATTGGTCCCAAGCAAATAGAAGGTGTATGTTATTACTGTAATTATAGCCAACTATTATTTATTGATCACCTGTTATGCACTAAGTACTTTATGTATTAATTCTAAGGCTCAAAACTACCCATGAGATAGGTATTTTTTATCTCCACTGTGCAAACTAAGGCTCGGAAAAATTAAATAACCTGTTCAAGTTCACAGAACTGTTATGATCTTATGGGTACGAACCTTGAGAATCTTTCTTGCACTGTCCCCAGCTCGATGTTGAGGGGACATAGGTTTCCACCTGCTGACTCTTCGCTTGGTCATCAGTTGAGCTGTGTCTAGAGAAAGAAAAATAAAATCAAACTGGGGGACTCGCAGAGGAGGTGGTTGCCATGCCATGGACCAGACACAGGGAGAGACTTTTGACCTGTAAGTTGGGTATGGCTCCACCAAGAGCAGGGTCACAAAGTTTGTGCCTGTGGATGGAGGCTGTGGAATGTGATCTGGAAAAGCCCAGGGACATCTAGCAGTGTCAGCACTGAACTGCTTGCCCAAGTCTGTGAGGAAAGCAGACTGAAGTGGGATCTCATGGCCAAATTAGACAGAGGAAGAGAGTGGTACCCTCACAGAAGTTTCCTCCTCTTTGGCCAAGAGATTCACTCAGAAGAAGGAGATGCAGGGTTCATAGTGCACCACTAGGTGGCACTGTGCAAGGAAGACCAAAAAATTACCCAATTAGAACCCCCACTTTTTAAAATAATTTTTTATTTTTTTGTTAACATATAATGTATTATTAGCCCCAGGTGTACAGGTCTTTGAATCACCAGGTTTACACACTTCACAGCACTCAGCATAGCACAAACCTTCCCCAGTGTCTATAACCCCGCCACCCTCTCCCTACCCCTCTTCCCCTAGCAACCCTCAGTTTGTTTTGTGAGATTCAGAGTCTCTTATTCAGAGGTTTGTCTCCCTCCTGATACCATCTTGTTTCATTTATTCTTTTCCTACTCTCCAACCCCCCCCCCCTGCTGCTTCTCAACTTCCTCATATCAGGGAGATCATATGATAGTTGTCTTTCTCTGATTGACTTATTTCACTAAGCATAATACCCTCTAGTTCCATCCACATCATTGCAAATGGAAAGATTTCATTTCTTTTGATGACTGCATAGTATTCCATTGTGTGTGTGTGTGTGTGTGTGTGTGTGTGTATACCACATCTTCTTTATCCACTCATCTGTTGATGGACATCTATGTTCCTTCCATAGTTTGGCTATTGTGGACTTTGCTGCTATAAACATTCAGGTGCACATGCCCCTCCGGATCACTACGTTTGTATCTTTAGGATAAATACCCAGTAATGCAATTGCTGGGTCATAGGGTAGCTATATTTTCAACTTTTTGAGGAACATCCACGCTGTTTTCCAGAGTGGTTGTACCACCTTGCATTCCCACCAAGAACTCCCCCCCACCTTATTTAAAGATTTTATTTATTTATTTGAGAGAGAGAGCACGCATGAGTGGGGGGGAGGGGCAGAGGGAGAGAACCAGACTCCCTGCTGAGTGGGGACTCAATGTGGGGCTAGATCTTAGGACCCCAAGGTTATGACCTGAGCCCAAGTCAGATGCTTAACCCACTGAGCCACCCAGATGCCCCTAGAACCTTTCAACATGAATAATTAGAAGGCATTTTAGAGCAAGCAAACATAAAGTAAAAGCCTCCTTTTACAAAGAGATGTGAGGCCCCCAGAAATTATCCAAGTTGCCCAGTTTCTTGGGCTAGAAACCACTACCAGAGACCTACATCTGTCTCTTTCTCAGTTCTGTGCATTTCACCTTCAATGCTCATCAAATCACATCTAGGTGCCCATCTACTCACAATGTGATCTTACTCAAGTCACTGACATTTTTTCGAGCCTAGACTTCCTGTCCATTGAATAAAAAAAAAAAAAAATGTGTCTAGGCCTGTGATGTCAGTGTGGTAGCCACTAGCCCCATGTGGCTATTTAAATTTAAATGAATTAAAACTAACTACAATTTTGAGCGCCCTGGTGGCTCAGTCTGTTGAGCATACAACTCTTGATTTTGGCTCAGGTCGTGATCTCAGGGTCATGAGATTGAACCCTGTGTCCAGCTCCACACTCAGTAGGGAGTCTGCCTGGTATTTTCTCTGCCTCTCTCTCTCTACCCCTCCTCCACTACGCTCTCTATCTCTCTAAAATAAATAAATCTTTTTAAAAAAAAAGGCCTTAAGAAAAGCGAATTACAATTTAAAATTCCAATCTTAGTTATACTAGCCAACATTTCATGTTCTCGGTAGACAGTTATGGGTGGGGGCTATGGTATTTGACAGCACAGATAAGGAACATCTTCCTTGTTGTGGATAGTTCTAACAGACAGCATTGACTGGTAGCTGAGGTCCTCCCAGGTTCAGTATCCAATGGGTCCTCTGCAAGAGCACTGGAGAGTATAAGACTAAATGCATAAGGTTTCCCAGCTCTCATCCTGAGTTTTGAACCACACAAAAGCACTGGGAAAGAGAATAGATGGTACTGGGAAGAGAATAAGATGGGTAAAAATTCTGCCTTCGTGGAACTGACATTCTAACGTGCCTATGGTACTGAGTCCAAAAACCATAGCTCCTGCAATGAAGGTACCCTTCCTTAAACTTGAAGGCGTCTAATTTATCTAGTTAGAATACAGTTTCTGGTTCAGTAGGTCTGGGGTGGAACCTGCAAACTGGGCCTCTATCCTTCCTCACACTTCCATAGCCTGGCATTGTTCATGCTACCTTGTCTTTCCTTTAAAATCTTTGTCTCAGGGGCACCTGGGTGGCACAGTCAGTTAAGCGTCTGTCTCTTGGTTTCAGCTCAGATCATGGTCTCTGAGTTTTGAGATCGAGTCCCACATCAGGCTCTGCACTCAACATGGAGTCTGCCTGAGATTCTCTCTCTCTCTCCCTCTCTCCCTCCTGCTCCTGCATTCCCTCTCTCTAAAATAAATAAATAAATCTAAAAAAAAAAAGAGAGAGAGAGAGAAAAATCTTTGTCTCAGCCTCCCTCATGAAGCTGCAACTTGTCATCAGTCTCATTCAGTTCTATACTTATTAATTCCCTCAGTAAGTACTAAGAGCCTCCTGTGTGCAGGCACCCATTAGGCTAGCTGCTGGAGATCCCGCCCGCGGCTGGTCCCCGCCTTCAGAGGGCTCACAGTAGAGCAAAAGCTGACAGTGAAAAAAAAAAAAAAAATCATGGCAGCTGGGGTAAGTGTCACAAAAGGGGAAGCAAAAGATGCCATGGTAGATTATGACCAGGGAGCCACCCTGTTTCGCTCAAGGAAAGGCCTTCTAGGCCTTCTAGAAGAGGCCTTTCATCTGAGAGCTGAAGAAGAAGTAGGAGTTAGCCAGGCAAACAGAGGAGGTATCCTAGTTACTATGGACACATATCAAATTCCTCCAAAACCTTATTAGCATAGAATAACCATGGGACAGAAAATATCGCCGTGGCCGGTGTTGAAAACACACTCTGCCCCAGTGGGAGGAGTGTAACAGTGCAGAGAATGCTTGAGCAAAAATCTTCTAAGGGGAGAAGGCAGAGCCCACTTGAGGACATAAGCACAACCTTAGGAAGACTGGCACATAGCCAAGAGAAAGAGACTTGTGTAAAATGAGATTTAAGAGGTCAAAACCCCCACATCCTCACCCTTGCCCTTGAGGAGTTTGTCCTCTTAACAGCTGTTGTACCTGCCTTGTGTTTCATAATTTAAAATCAACAAAGTAAAAAAATAAATAAATAAATAAATAAATAAAATCAACAAAGTAGTGCCTGAGTTATTTCCTCATTTAATTAATTAATTAAAAAGATTTTATTTATTTATTTGACAGAGAGAGAGACATCACAAGTAGGCAGAGAGAGAGAGGGAAGCAGGCTCATTGCTGAGCAGAGAGCCCAATGTGGGGCTCGATCCCAGGACCCTGGGACCATGACCTGAGTCAGAGGCAGAGGCTTAACCCGCTGAGCCACCCAGGCGCCCCTATTTTATTTATTTTTTAAAGATTTTATTTATCTATTTGAGAGAGAGCATGAGGACAAGTGGGCGGAGGGACAGAAGGAGAAGCAGACTCCCTGCTAAGCGGGGAGCTCTATATGGGGTTCCTCACTGGGGCTCCTCATTTATTTTAAACAACAGCCCCTATCATGAGCCCTATTTACAGATGAAGACACAGCGCATCAGTGAGGGAAGTGGGAGGCAGCGCAGAAGGGTCAGGGGGTGTGGGGGGACTCAATGATTTTAGCTGACACATGGATAAAAATTTTACATGTTAAGAGTTAACATGTTTTCTCCTAGAAAACATCCAGCTCATGATGTCACTGATATTATAGCTTGGGACAATTCAAAGAAGTGACTTGATTTAAAGTGGACTTACGGGAAACTGTTAGATGAATAATAGTGCAGAAGGTCCGTGACTTTGGTAATAATGACAAAGATGGAAGGTAAGTGAGAAGAGTTGGAGAAATCCTGGCAAAGGAGTAAACATGTGGGATCCCTCTGGACTTAGATCGAATCTTGGCTAGGTTCTAAAGGCAAACATCCCAACAGAAAGCCGGACACGCTGTTCAGCTATGCTATGCCTTGGTTTTCTCATTTTTTTAAAAATGAAAATAACTGTTATCACCTCCTTTCATAGGGTTGTCATGAAGAATAAACTAGTTAATATTTGTTAACTGCTTAGAGTAGTTCCCGCAGCTACATAAGCGCATATTAAGCAACTAAATTAAATTAACTGACTTAAGGGGTGCCTGGAGGGATGCCTGGGTGGCTCAGTTGGTTAAGCGTCAGCCTTCAGCTCAGGTCATGATCCCAGAGTCCTGGAATTGAGTCCCACACCCGGCTCCTTGCTCCGTGGGGAGCCTGCTTCTCCCTCTGCCTGCTCTGCCTGCCTGCTGTTCCCTCTGCTTGTGCTCTCTCTGACAAATAAATAAATAAAATCTTTAAAAAGGGGGGAGGTGCTGGGTGTCCCAATCAGTTAAGTGTCGGCCTTTGGCTCAGGTCCTGATTGGGCTCCCTGCTCAGCAAGGAATCTGGTTCTCCCTCTTCCTTTGCCCCTCCCCCTCCATTCATGCTGTCTCTCAATTTCCCTGTCAAATAAATAAATAAAATCTTTTTTTAAAAGTTAACTGAGTTGGTGGGGCGCCTGGGTGGCTCAGTGGATTAAGCCGCTGCCTTCGGCTCAGGTCATGATCCCAGTGTCCTGGGATCGAGCCCCGCATCGGGCTCTTTGCTCAGCGGGAGCCTGCTTCCTCCTCTCTCTCTGCCTGACTCTCCGCCTACTTGTGATCTTTCTCTCTGTCAAATAAATTAATAAAATCTTTAAAAAAAAATAAAAAAAAATAAAAGTTAACTGAGTTGGGACATCTGGGTGGTTAGGTCGATTAAGCTGCTGCCTTCAGCTCAGGTCATGATTCCAGGGTCCTGGAATTGAGTCCCGAATAGGGCTCCTTGCTCAGTAGGGAGACTGCTTCTCTCTCTCTGCCTCTGCCTGCCACTCTGCTTGCTTGTGCGCGCTCTCTCTCTCTCTCATAAATAAATAAATAAACTCTTTTTAAAAATTTAACTGACTTAAGAACAAAAGGAAATGTTTTAGCTCTTGCAACTGAAAAGTTCATGGGTATCTGTTTGTCTGCAGGCTGGATCCAGCAGCTCAAAGTGTATCATTAGTTCTTTCGCTCTCTTTTTCTTCCCTCTCGCTCCCCACATCTCTGTTCTACTCTGCACCGTGTTGACCCATCTCCAGGGGACTGACCTCTTCACTCAGCCTTGGTCATGGCAGCTCCAGCATTAGAGGAACACTGCCCCCAGTCCCGGAGAAAGAGACACCTCCCTTCCAATGTTGAAGGAAAAGCCCCTGAACTCGCTCTGATTGGTCCCACCTGAGTCAAATGACCATCCCTCGACCAACTGCTGTGGCCCACTGGAGGACGATGTCACTTGGCTGGACTGACACCGTCACATGAGCAGAACTGAAGACAAGATAGAGCCAGTGTCCTTGAGCCACGTGGAATAGGTATGTAGGTGAGGGGATTCCCTGGGGTAAAATCCATGTATTTTTCAAAGAAGAAAAGAGACTGGATACTGGATAGGCAAAGAGGCAAACAGAGAAAAAAGTCTTCTAAAATAAGTACCTGTAATGATCTGAGCTCTCCAAACTGTGTTTTCCATGTATGTGAATGAGTACAATCCAAGACAATTCCCAAAGAATAAAGTCGTGGCAAGGATTAAAGAAGATAAACATTTACTAAAGCTTAGCACTGTGTCAGTTATACAGTAAGCACTCAATAAATGTTAGTTATTATTAGTAGTGATACCCAAGTAACAGAATTAGTCATGGTGGTGTTAAGATTTAAACCTAAGCTTTCCGATTCTAAGGCCAGTAATATTTACACGTTTCCATCAGCTTTTTTTTTTTTAAAGATTTTATTTATTTATTTGACAGACAGAGATCACAAGTAGACAGAGAAAGAGGGAAGCAGGCTCCCCAATGAGCAGAGAGCCTGATGCGGGGCTCAATCCCAGGACCCTGGGATCATGACCTGTGCCGAAGGCAGAGACCTTAACCCACTGAGCCACCAAGACACCCCTCCATCAGCTTTTTATAACAGCAAACCCTCCTGTCTCTGTAGTATTTTGCAGTATACGCAAATACTTCATCTACATTTTTCTTACTTGATCTTCACAATAACCTACTTATTTGCTTTATGCAAATGTTGCATAGTTGGAGAACTGGAAGTTTGAGGAATAAGACATTTCCTCCATGGACTTCCTCAACAAATATTAAATATACACTATGTTCTACTGAGTGTGGCCTCTGCAAATGTTCCAGCTTCCTTCCATACTTCCAATCATCTAGGCTCTAGAGCAGTGTTTTTCAGGTTGCAGGTCCTTACCCATTAGTGAGTCATGAAATCAATTTAGTGAGATGTTATCAGCATTTTAATTTTTAAAATGAGATAGAGAACACCATGTATAGGCCTCTGGGTGGCTCAGTCAGTTAAGTGTCTGCCTTTGACTCAGGTCATGATCCCAGGGTCCTGAGTTCAAGACTCGTGTTGGTCTCCCTGCTCAGTGGGGAGCCTGCTTCTCTCTCTCCCTCTCTCCCTCCCCCCTGCTTGTGCTCTCTCTTGTTCTCTCTCTAATAAATAAAATCTTAAAAAAAGAAAAGAAAAGAAAACACCATGTATATCCCGAAAAGAGAGCCAGAATATTGGTTTGTGGAACTCCTCTGATTGTACTTCTGTGGATCCTGGGCCAGGATGTAAAATGGGTTCCCTCTGTGAGACCTTAGGACGTTTGAAAGTCACTGACCAATGGAGGATCTCAAACTTTTTGGTTTCAGGACTACTTTACAATTTTAAGAAATATTGAAAACCTCAAAAACTTTGCTTTGGCTGGTTATAGCTATTGCTATTTGCCATGAGAAATTAAACAGAAAATTTTAAATCACAGATGTACACAAGCATGCATACCATTAGCCATCAGATCCATCTCATTACCATGTTTGGTGACCTCCGTACACTGTGTATACTGTACACTATGACAGTGGAGAAAGAAAATAACTTTTTTTTAAAGATTTTACTTATTTTTTTGACAGAGATAGAGAGAGAGATACCAAGAGAGCACAAGCAGGGGGAATGGCAGGCAGAGGGAGAGGAAGAAGCAGGCGCCCTGCTGAGCAAGTATTCCGATGTGGGACTGGATCCTAGAACTCTGGGATCATGACCTGAGCCGAAGGTTGATGCTTAAGTGACTCAGCCACCCAGGGCCCCAGCAAATAACTTTTTAGCACTATTATGGATATTGGTTTGAATATGCAGACTCCCTGAAATGGTCTTGGGGATCGTCTACAGGATATTTCTGTTTAAATGGTTCTGCCAATTTCAAATTCACCCTTTCCAAAACAAACTCTTCGTCTTCCTCCCCATATTAATAGGACTTCCCAGGGTGCCTGTTTTGGTCATTAGGACATCTCTCCTTCAGTGACCCAGCATTCAAAATAAGGATTCTGTTTGAGATCTGTTTCTTTTATCCCTCAGAGTCAATGCCACGAAATCTCCTCTACCTCTCTTCTCTCTTCCAAGTAGAAAAGGCTTGGAATTATTGGGAGGCAACCTAGTGTGATGACTAAGAGCATAGGTGTACAGAACTTCTTTAGAACTTTGGACAATTTACTAATGCATGTGCAAAATTCAAAAGCACTAAAAGATAGAATAAAAGGTAAACCTCCTTTCTTCCCCGGTCCCAGAGCCACACTGTTCCTCACCTATGGGGTAGCCACTTCTTGAATATGAGCTCTCTGAGTTTCTGATTTCTTGTCATCCCTTACCTTTTCTGTTTGTCAAACTCCAGCTCACCTTGAACCCCTTCCTGGCTCTCCCCAACAAAACAGAATGTGTTGCTCCTTCCTGTTGGCAAACTCCACATAAACTTCTACAAAACTTAGCAAATGTACTGCTTTGAACTGCTTCAATGCATTTAATTTTCCCACATTTTTCTGCACAGCAGGGGGAGAAGCAGGCAGAGGAAGAAGGAGAAACAGACTCCCCACCAAGCAGGAAGCCTGATACAGGGCTCAATCCCAGGTCCCTGGGATCATGACCTGAGCTGAAGGCAGATGCTTAACAGCTGAGCCACCCAGGTGCCCTCAAATAAATAAAATCTTTAAACAAACAAACAAACAAACTCAACTTTCCTATGGGTACCTGGGTGGCTCAGTCGGTTAAGCTTCTGGCTCTTGATTTCAGCTTAGGTCCTGATACCAGTATCCTGAGATTGAGCCCTAAATCAGGCTCTGCCCTCAGCAGGAAGTCAGTTTGGGATTATCTCTCTCCCTCTCCCTCTGTGCCTCCCCATCCCACTGTCTCTCTGTCCCCTCTCAAATAAATAAATAAATAAACAAATATCAAAAACAAAAACAAAAAGAAAACAACAACAACAACAACAAAAATCACCCTCAATTTCCCTATCCAAACTGGTCCTCTGGGAACTCTAAATGTAGCCAAGATAGTCACCTCATTAGGCCTGTCTGCCAAACTGCTCATCCTGCTGGGCCTTCACTTGTATTGTTGCCCATCAACTAAAATTCTGAAATCAAATATTACATCATGTACATCTCATATTTATTCAATACGTAAATGCTTTTTGTCTCATAAGAAATTGGTTTGGAAAGTTACATGAAATCAATCCCATTGCAACATTGTTTAAAATAGCCAAAGACACTGATCCCATGACTCTGGGATCATGACCTGAGCTGAAGGCAGATGCTTAAGCGACTGAGCCACCCAGGCACCCCAAGAGATCTCATGCAGTTTTCATTTGCAACCTCATGACTGAGGTTGACCAATTTTTCGCATGTTTAATGGCCATATGAATATCCTCTTCCTGTATATGCCTATCCAAGCATCTTGTCTTATTTTTATCTTGCCCTTTATTTTATTGAGTTTATTTATTTACTTTTAAGTAATCTACATCCAATGTGGGGCTCAATCTCATGACCCCAGGATCAGGAGTCTTATGCTCTTCCGACAGAGCCAGCCACACACCCTATCTTGCCCTTTATTTTTAAGGACATCTGTCCTCATTGATTTGTAGTAATTTTTTTGTGTGTGTATGACTTGTAGTAATTCTTTATATATTCTGAATATGAATTATTTTCATTTATATATGTTGCAACTTTTTCTTCTTGTTTTTTTAAATTATTATATTTTTAAAGATTTTATTTATTTATTTTCAGAGAGAGACTTAGTGAGAGAGGGAACAAGCAAGGGGAGTGGGAGAAGGAGAAAGCAGGCCACCTGCTGAGCAGGCAGCCTGATATGGGCTCAATCCTAGGACCCTGGGATCATGACCTGAGCCGAAGGCAGATGCTTGACAACCGAGCCACCCAGGTGTTCTCTTCCTGTTTTATTTAAGCAGCATGTAAGGTTGCCCATCCTTCTCCATCTTTGTCAGCATCAAAATGGAATTTTATTTATTTATTTATTTGTTTTTTAAAAATATTTTATTTATTTATTTGACAGAGAGAGATCACAAGCAGGCAGAGGCCAAAGAGGAAGGGAAGCAGGCTCCATGCTCAGCAGAGAACCCGATGCGGGACTCGATCCCAGGACCCTGAGATCATGACCTGAGCCGAAGGCAGCGGCTTAACCCACTGAGCCACCCAGGCGCCCCAGTTTAAGCTTTATATAAAACTGGGTAGATAGTACAGAGAGGCCCATATATCCCTTTTCTATCCTCCCCAACAGTTTCTGCTATTATTAATATTTTGCATTCAAATGGTACATTTATTACAGTAGAGCCAATATTGCTATATTAACTAAAGTCCATAGATTACATTAGGATTCACTGTTTGGTTGTGTATAGCAAATGGGTTTTGATAAATACATAATATAATATCTATCATTACAAGATTATATAGAATAGTTTCACTGCCCCTAAAATCTTTTCATCCCTCCCTTTCTTTTTTTTTTTTAAGATTTAAAAAAATTTTATTTTATTTATTCATTTGACAAAGAGAGATCACAAGTAGACAGAGAGGCAGGCAGAGAGAGAGATGGAAGCAGGCTCCCCACTGAGCAGAGAGCCCGATGCAGGACTTGATCCCAGGATGCTACATCATGACCTGTGCCAAAGGCAGCGGCTTAACCCACTGAACCACCCAGGCGCCCCATCCTTCCCTTTCTAACTCCTCCCCAAACCCCTAAAAAACACTGATCTTTTTATTATCTCTATAATTTTGCCTTTTCCAGAATATCACATAGTTGGAATCATATAATATGTAGCCTTTTCAGATTGGTTTCTTTCACTAAGTGATATGCATTTAAGTTTCCCCCATGTCCTTTGTGGCTTGATAGCTCATCTCGTTTTGTCTTTTCTTTTTTTAATCACACATTTTTAATTTTTGTATTTATTTTAAATTCTGGTATAGTTAACATACAGTGGTATATTAGTTCCAGGTGTACAATATAGTGATTCAACCATTTTATACATTACTCAGTGCTCATGATGATGAGTGTATTCTTAACCCCCTTCACCTATTTCATGCATCCCCCCCATGCACCCTCCCTCTGGTAACCACCAGGTTGTTTTCCATATTTAAGAGTCTAAAAAAAAAAAAGAGAGAGAGAGAGTCTTTTTGTTTGTGTCTTTTTATCTTTGGTTGCATAAGAGTGAAATCCTATGGTATTTGTCTTTGACTTTTTTCCATATATATAGATATACACGCACACACACACACACACACACCCCACATACATATATATGGATATATAGAGATATATGTATCTATATGCATATGTATCCATATATATGTATATATGTATCCATATATGTATATATGTGATATGGATATGTATGTGAATATGTGTGTATCTATATATCTATATATGTACAATGGAATATTACTCAGTCATAAAAAAGAATGAAATCCTGCCATTTGCAAATAGCATATATATATATATATATATATATATATATATATGAATATGACATCTTACTCATCCACTCATTTATAGATGGACATTTGGGTTGCTTCCATATTTTATGATAACTCATTTCTTTTTATCATCGATTAATATTCCATTGTATGGATGTACCATGGCTTATTTATCCACTTATTATTTGAAGGCTATTTTGGTTGCTTCTACTTTTTTGCAGTTATGAATAAAGCTGTTGTAAATATCTATATGCAGGTTTTTGTTTTGACATAAGTTTCAACTCATTTGGGTGAATACCTAGGAATACAATCACAGAATCATATGGTAAGACTATATTTAGCTTTCTAATAAACTGCCAGGCTGTCTTCCAAAGAGGCTATGCCACTTTACATTCCCACCAGTAATGAATGAAAGTTACTATTGCTCTAGCCAAGAATACTTTATCCAGCTAGGATGTCATCCAGCATAGGAGAGATTAAAAAGTTTCCAGGACAAATAGAAACTAAAAACATTTGTGATCATCAAACCAGCCTTACAGGAAATAGTAAAAGGGATCCTTTAGGTAAGCAGAAACCCCAAATGTAATATAGACCAGAAAGGAACAGAGATAATATATAGAAACAGTGACTTTACAGGTAATACAATGGCACTAAATTCATATCTTTCAATAGTTACTCTGAATGTAAATGAGCTAATCAAAAGACCCAATAAAAAAAACAAGGTATCAGATTGGATAAAAAAGCAAGATCCATCAATATGCTGTCTGTGAGAGACTCATTTTGGACCCAAATATACCTCCATACTTAAAGTTAGGGGGTGGGAAACCATTTATCATGCTAATGGACATCACAAGAAAACTGTGGTGGGTGCCTGGGTGGCTCAGTCATTGATCGTCTGCCTTCAGCTCAGGTTGTGGTCCCAGGGTCCTGGGATTGAGTCCTGCATCAGGCTCCCTGCAGGGAGCCTGCTTCTCCCTCTCCAGATCCCCTGTGCTTATGCTCCCTCTCTTGCTATCTCTCTCTGTCATAAATAAAATAAAATCTTAAAAAAAAAAAAAAAAGAAAGCTGGGGTGGAAATCCTTATATCTGACAAAGTATATATATATTTAATTTCATTTATTTATTTAACAGAGAGAGAGGTAGCAAGAGAGGGAATACAAGCAGGGGGAGTGGGAGAGGGAGAAGCAGGCTTCCCGCTGAGCAAGGAGTCTGATTCAGGGCTCGATCCTGGGACCCTGGGCTCATGACCTGAGCCAAAGGCAGATGCTTAATGATTGAGCCCCCCAGGCACCCCATCAACAATTTATATTTTAAACCAAATACTGTAATAAGATATGAGGAAGACACCATATCATAATTAAAGTGTCTACCCAACAAGAAGATCTAACAATTGTAAATATTTATGCCCCTAACAGGGGAGGGGCAATTGTCTAAATAAATTAATAACAAAACTATGGAGACATGTCAATAATAATGCAATAATAGTAGGGGATTTTAACACCCCACTCACTGCAATGGACAGATCATCTAAGCAGAAGATCAACAAGGAAACAAGAGCTTTGAATGACACACTGGACCAGATGGACTTCACAGATATATTCAGAGCATTCCATCTTAAAACAACAGAATACAAATTCTTCTCAAGTGCACATGGAACATTCTCCAGAACAGATCACATACTGGGTCACAAATGAGGTCTCAACAGGTATCAGAAGATTGGAATCATTCCCTCCTTATTTTTGGACCACAAAGCTTTGAAACTGCAACTTAACCACAAAAGGAAATTTGGAACTCAAAAACATGGAGGCTAAAGAGCATCCAACTGAAGAATGAATGGGTCAATGAGGAAATTAAAAAAGAATTTTAAAAACTCATGGAAACAAATGAAAATGAAAACACTACTGTTCAAAACCTTTGGGGTGCAAGAAAGGTAGTCCTAAGAGGAAAATATACACCAATACAAGCCTTTCTCAAGAAACAAGGAATGTCTCAAATAAACAACCTAACCTTACACCTAAAGGAGCTGGAGAAAGAAAAGCAAATAAAGCCTAAACTCAACAGGAGAAGAGAATTAATAAAGATTAGAACAGAAATCAAAGAAAGAGAGAGCAATAAAACTCAGAGCTAGTTCTTCAAAAAAAAAAAAATGGTAAGGTTGATAAACCCCTGGCCAGACTTATCAAAAATAAAAGAGAAAGGACCCACATAAATAAAATCATGAATAAAAGAGGTGAGATCACAACCAACACCAAAGGAATACAAATAATTATAAGAATATATTATGAGATATGCCAACAAATTAGGCAATCTTGAAGAAATAGATGCATTCCTAGAGGCATATAAACTACCAAAACTGAACCAGGAAGAAATAGAAAATCTGAACAGACCCACAACCAGCAAGGAAGTTGAAGCAGTAATAAAAATCTGCCAAAGAAAACAACAGTCCAGGGCCAGGGGAATTCTACCAAACATTTAAATAAGAATTAATACCTATTCTTCTGAAGCTATTTCAAAAAATAGAGATTACAGGAAAACTTCCAAAATCATTCTACAAGGACAGCATTGCCTTGATCCCATAACCAGACAAAAACCCTACCAAAAGGGAGAATTATATGGATGCATACAATTCTCACCAAATACCAGCCAAGAGGATCCAACAGTACATTAAAAGGATTATTCACCATGACCAAGTGGGATTTACTCCCGGACTATAAGGGTGGTTCAACATCTGCATATCAAACGATGTGATACACTACATAAATAAAAGAAAGGACAAGAACTATATGATCCTCTCAATAGATACAATAAAAGTATTTGACAAAAGATAGCATTCTTTCTTGATTAAAACTTTTCACAGTGTAGAGGTAGAGGGAAAATACCGCAATATCATAAAAGCCATATATGCAAAGTCCACAGCAAATATACTTCTCAATGGGGAAAAACTGAGAGATTTTCCCCTAAGGCCAGGAACATGGCAGGAATGTCCACTGTCACTACTGCTCTTAGACATTGTACTAGAGGAAAATAAAAAGTATTAGAAGAAAAAAAGAAAAAAGAAACATAGTACTAGAAGTCCTAGCATTCAGACAACAAAAAGAAATAAAAGGCATCCCAATTGGCAAAGAAGAAGTCAAACTCTCACTCTTCATAGACATGATATTCTATGTGAAAAACCCAAAAGATTCCACCCCCAAATTGTTAGAACTAACACAGGAATTCAGCAAAGTGACAGGATATAAAATCAAGGCACAGAAATCAGTTGCATTTCTATACACTAATGATGAGACAGAAGAAAGAGAAATTAAGGAGTCAGTCTTATTTACAATTTCACCCAAAACCATGAGATACCTAAGAATAAACCTAATCAAAGAGGCAAAGGATGCGTACTCGGAAAACTATAGAATGTTCATGAAAGAAATTGAGGAAGACACAAAGAAATGGAAAAACATTCCATGCTCATGGATTGGATGAACAAATATTGTTAAAATGTCTATGCTACCTCAAGCAATCTATACATTCAGAGCAATCCTTTTTAAAATACTATTAACTTTTTTCATAGAGCTAGAACAAATAATCCTAAAATTTGTATGGAACCAGGAAAGACTCCCCATAGCCAAAGGAATGTTGAAAAAGAAAACCAAAGCTGGTGGTATCACAATTCCGGACTTCAAGCTCTATTACAAAGCTATAATAATCAAGACAGTATGGTACTGACACAAAAACAGACACATAGATCAATGAAATGAACAGAGAACTCAGAAATCGACCCTCAACTCTATGGTCAACTGATCTTCAACAAAGCAGGAAAGAATATCGAATGAAATAGAGTCTCTTCAACAAATGGTGCTGGGAAAATTGGACAGCCACATGCAGAAGAATGAAACTAGACCATTTCCTTAAATCATACACAAAAGTAGATTCAAAACGGATGAAAGACTTAAATGTGAGACAGGAATCCATCAAAATCCTAGAGGACAACACAACCAGCAGCCTCTGACCTCAGCTGCAGCAACTTCTTGCTAGACACGTCTCCAAGGGCAAGGGAAACAAAAGCAAAAACAAACTATTGGGACTTCATCAAGATCAAAAGCTTTTGCACAGCAAAGGAAACAGTCAACAAAACCAAAAGACAACTGACAGAATGGGGGAAGATATTTGCAGATGACATAACAGAGAAAGGGCTAGTATCCAAAATATAAAGAACTTATCAAACTCAACACCCAAAGAACAAATAATCCAATCATGACAGGGCAGAAGACAAAAACAGACATTTCTCCAAAGAAGACATCCAAATGAAAAAATGCTCAACATCACTCAGCATCAGGGAAATACAAATCAAAACCACATGACATACCACCTCACACTGGTCAGAATGGCTAAAATTAACAAGTCAGAAAACAACAGATGTCGGCAAGGATGCAGAGAAAGAACACCGTGCACTGTTGGGAATACAAGTTGGTGTAGCCACTCTGGGAAACAGTATGGAGGTTCCTCAAAAAGTTGAAAATAGGAGTGCCTGGGTGGCTCAATGGGTTAAGTCGGCCTTTGGCTCAGGTCATGATCTCAAGGTCCTGGGATTGAGCCCCACATCGGGCTCTCTGCTCAGCAGGGAGCATGCTTCCCTCTTTCTCTCTCTCTCTCTCTGCCTACTTGTGATCTCTCTCTGTCAAATAAATAAATAAAATATTTTTTTAAAAAGTTGAAAATAGAGCTACCCGGGAATTGCACTACTGAGTATTTACCCCAAAGATATAAATGTGATGTGAAGGGGTTCCTGTACCCCAATGTTTATAGCAGCAATGCCCACAATAGCAGATCTATGGATAGAGCCCAGATATCCATTGACAGATGAATAGATCAAGAAGATGTGGTGTATATATACAATGGAATACTACTCAGCCATCAAGGGGGAAAAAAAAGAAATCTTGCCGTTTGCAGTGATGTGGATGGAACTAAAGGGTATTATGCTAAGCGAAATATGTCAGAGAAAGACAATTATATGATCCTATTCATATGTGGAATTTAAGAAACAAAGGATCAGGGGCACCTGGTGGCTCAGTGGGTTAAAGCCTCTGCCTTAAGTTCAGGTCATGATCTCAGGGTCCTGGGATCGAGCCCCGCATTGGGTTCTCTGCTCAGCGGAGAGCCTGCTTCCTCCTCTCTCTCCGCCTGCCTTTCTGCCTACTTGTGATCTCTGTCTGTCAAATAAATAAATTAAATCTTAAAAAAAAAAAGGAACAAAGGATCATAGGGGAAGAGAGGAAAAAATTAAACAAGACAAAATCAGAGAGGGAGACAAACCATAAGAGACTCTTATTGAGGGCTGCTGGAGGGAGGGGGGAGTAGGGGATGTGATAACTGGATGATGGACATTAAAGAGGGCATGTGATGTAATGGGCACTGGGTATTATATATAAGACCCATGGGGGCACCTGAGTGGCTCAGTCAGTTAAGCGTCTGCCTTCAGCTCAGGTCATGATCTCAGGGTCCTGGGAATGAGCCCTGCTTCAGACTCCCTGCACAGTGGGGATTCTGCTTATCCCTCTCCCACTGCCACTTCCCCTGGCTTCTTCTCTCCCTCTCAAATAAATAAATAAAATCTTAAAAAAAAAATAAAAGAGAAAGAAAAAAAAGACTTCAGGAAGTAGCTACAATCAATTGTTGCCCTTCTTCCCTAACAGTAGTTAGGGCTACCTCTTCAGAGAGGGGAATGATGAAGGACAATTGGAAGGCAGGCAGGCAAGGACTAGGATGCCCACGCTGTAAGAGGAAACCACCCTTAAAAGGATTTTTATGACACTCTGGAAGGAGCCGTCCACCCTTTCCTATATGATAGGTTTACCAAACACCTGACTGGATGACGGGCACTGTGAGGGTTAATCAGATTAAAACCGTCTGCCAACAAGCCCATAAAAACCCTTAGAAGTAGAAACTCTGGTGGCAACCCCCTTGGGTCCCCTCCCTTCTTGGGAGCTTTGTACCATCACTTTGCTATGGCTCAATAAATCCTGCTTTACTACCCACCAAAAAAAACAAAACAAAACAAACAAAAAAAAAAAACACACAACAACAAATGACAAAAAACAAACAAACAAATAAATAAATAAATGAAATAAAATAACAGACTGATGAATCACTGACCTCTACATCTGAAAATGATAATACATTCTATGTTATCTAATTGAATTTAAATTAAAAAAAAAATCAGCCAACTAGTTAACAAGCAAACAAAAAGTTACTATTGTGTTACATCCTTGTCAGCATTTGGTTTGGTTAGTTTTTTTGGATTTTAGCCATTCTCATAGGTTTGTAGTGCTACCTTGTTGTTTTAAGTTGCAATTCTCTCTTTTAAAAATGGTTTTATTTATTTACTGGAGTGAGAGAAGCAGACTCCTCACTGAGCAGAGGGCCTGAGGTGGGACTTGATCCCACGATCCTGAGACCATGACCAAAGAAAGACACTTAACTGAGTGAGCCACCCAGGCACTCAGGTTGCAATTCTTTTTTTTTTTTTTTTTTAATTTTATTTATTTATTTGACAGAAGAGATCACAAGTAGGCAGAGAGAAAGGAGGAAGCAGGCTCCCCGCTGAGCAGAAAGCTCGATGTGGGGCACGATACCAGGACCCTGGGATCATGACACCAGCCAAAGGCAGAGGCTTTAACCCACTGAGCCACCCAGGCGCCCCTCAGGTTGCAATTCTTTAATGACATCTGATGTTGAGAATCTTGAAATCATCTTTTCATATATATGCTTATAGATCTTCTTTTGTGAGGTGTCCAGATCTTTGTCCATTTTTTAACTGGGTTGTTTATTTTTTCGTTGAGTTTTTAGAGATCTTTATATAATTTGAATACACGTCCATTAGCTGATATCTGTTTTGCAAATTTTTTTTCCCCCAGCCTGGGCCTTGTCTTTTCATCCTCTTAACAATGTCTTTTGCAGAGCAGAAGTTTTTAATTTTAATGATGTCCAGGTTTTCATGTTTTTCTTTCATGGATCTAAAAACTCATCACCCCACTCAGGGTTACCTAAATTTTCTCCTTTGTTACCTTCAAGAAGTTTTATAGTTTTATGTTTTACATTAAATCTATGATCCATTATGAGTTAATTTTTATGAAAGATATAAAGGCAGTATCTAGATTCCCCCTCCTTCTTTTTAGTTTGTGAATGTCCAAGTTATTCCAGCACCATTTTTTGAGAGGAATACATTTTCTCCATTAAATAGTCTTTGCTTCTTTGTCAACAAACAGTTGACTATACTTGTGTGGGTCTTTTTCGGGGTTCTCTATTCTGTTTTGTTAATGTATTTGTTTATGCTTTTGCCAGTACCATGCTGTCTTGATTGTTATAGCTTTAAAATAAGTCTTGAAGTTGGGCAGTGTTAGTCCTCCAATTCACTGGTGTTTTAAAATTCGAGTGCCACAAATTCAATGTGTTCTACATACATACTGCTAATTTCTATTTATAACTCTTGTCAAGTAGATGGTGGCATATGGTGTACTCTATTTACAGAACATAAAGAAGCTAAATAACCTGCTTGTCCAACAGGTAGGAGAGTCTTGGCTTTCTAGTGCTTTGGTGCACTAACCTGTCCCGGGGGAAGGAAACTTGGTCCATCATCTGCAAGGTTAACTCTTCCCTATGTACATTAAAACACTGGAATTTTATTTGATCTGTTTTTTTCTGAGTTTGATGATCAGAAGTTATCCCCCTGACTTTGATTCATACTAGGAACCCTGGGACTGTCGGGGAGTCTAACCGTATAGAATTGGGTGTGACCCCCACACTCTGAATTATGCCCCAAACTATCATCTTGAAAGTTTCTATAGCAGATATTCCTGGTGTGGCTAGCCTAATATCTATTTATTAATCTCATTTCCTTGGCCTCCTCTTGCAATAGAGAGGCTAGAAATGCTAAATAATTGTTTTCCAGACTTTTCCAAACCTATCTTTTAGGTAGTTATAAGACAGTCTGGCAACTAAGATACAACCCCCTGTTGGGGACTTCTAAAAAGTTTTTGCTTTCTTAATAAAAGGCAGCTGGTGATGCCTGCCCCCTCCCTCTGATTCTTCTTGCCTTTACCATAGATATGATGCTTGGTGCTGCAGTAGCCATTTTATTACTAGAGTGAGAAACCAAAACTAAAGATCCTGGAGCAGAAAAAATAGAAATGAATTACGTTAAACAGCTGAACTAATTACAGCAATTACCTGCCTCAAGCCCTCTTGTTAATGTGAGAACTCTCACCCCCACGTCTTAAAGCCACTGCTGGCCAGGTTATACATTACCTGAAACTGAAAACAGTCTCCACTTGCTAACCCTTCTAGTGGGGCTATCCTGTCGTCGATATTTTTGGAATGCTTCTTTTAGAAATGTCATAGGGTTCCTTGACATATTCTTTTGAATGTCCTCACTAGTGTCAATCTTTGCCCCCCCTTTTTTGGAGTGTATCAGAAGGAAATGGATGTATTTTGTTAGGAAAGAAAAGACTCACTGGGGACGTGAGAGCTGTATTCATTAGCTGAAGCTTTTTTAGTAGGAAAAGAGATTATTAAGACCGCCACTCTTGCTACCCCTCACCAAATTGGCCTAGGCCTTTAGAGTTTACACAAACACCACCATTTAATATACAAAATCTATGTTGTTACAGAGAACAGAGTTGAGACAAATAAGAACTTTATTATTAAGGGCTTTCCCATGATCAGTGTAGTTCAAACACAAAAATGTTGCCCCGTGAGACAGAGAACGTGCCTTCCTGGGAAGGGCTGATCAGAGAACTGAGGGTGCCTAGCAGGGGAACCCTTTAGAGACCGCTCAACTTTAACATTCAGTTTGGGGAGTGAGATTGGCTAATTCTTTCTTAGCCTAGCTGAGTAGAGTTTTGGAGAAAGAACAGACCAGTTAGGTAAATGAGAGTAGGAGTATGGTTCCCCTCAAGTGAAGGGAAGAACTTGAACAATGCCTCAGTGTCTTTAAGATGAGTTTGGATACTCTGGATGGACCAGTTGGACCGGAGTGGACATATTGGGACTTTGGCAATTTGTGTACTGTTTTAGGCCACCATTTTCTCCTCAGTAAATGAAGGGACCAACTGAAACCAGCTAGTCTCAACCTTTTCTTATAGTGACCCAGATTGTATGCCAAATGTTTGCAACTCTAAGTCCTAAAGAAAATACATGGAGGTAGTACCTGTTTTGTTTTTTTTTTTTTTAAACAATGAGATTCTTGTATAATAATAATTACCAGTGTACAGATATAGACCTTTAACTTTTTTCTTTTTAATAGACCTTCAACTTTTAGACAAGGCTGGTGCCTGTGTTGAAATGGATTTCTTTGCCCCTTACTTAATCTTTAAAATTTTTATAAATAATTACAAACTATTTTAAACCTTCAGAAAAGTACAGATAATAATATAATCCCAAGATAAAATTTTAATATTTGAATATTTTGCTATATTTACTTCTAATCTCTTAAGATATAAAATATTACAAATACAGCTAAAACCTCATCCCTCAGCTCTTCTTTCTTCCTTTTTCTCAGTGGCAACTATTCTCTCAAAATTGCTGTGTGTCTTTCCCATGTCAATTTTTGTACTTTTACTGCATGCATCTATAATATGTGGCATTTTTTTGTGTTAAATTTTACACAAATATCATACTGAATGCATCATCTTTCAACTTCCTTTTTCCATTTTTCAACTTTCCTTTTTCCATTTTTTCCATTCATCATTATGATGAGGGAGCAGGAGGCTGGCTGAGGACAAAGCAAAAGCTGGCGCCTTGCACCCCCCCCCCTTCATCTGCTCCCCTCCATATGTGTAGCATTCCTCAGGCACCCCTGACTGCCATAAAATGATAAATAGTTAACTTGCTGAGATCACAATCCTGCAAGACAGGAGTCTCCCTTGGTTTGCAAATGTCCTTGAGATTACAACAAAGAAGTTACCTTATCAATAGCCCAATTTCCAAAGACACAGAACTCAGTTCCTCAAGCCCTAATGTCACCCTCCCCTCCATAAAAAAACCGAAGGAGGTGGAAGTAGAAGGAAAAGTAAATAAAGTTAAATTTCTTCTAAACCTAAATCTCATTAACAAGGATGCTTGATAGCATCAATGTAACATTCCACCAGACTTCCAATTGTCTTTACTTGATAGTAACCAGGCCTTCAATATCCTGATAGTATTCTTTGCCCCAATAGCCCTTCTGGACACCCTTTGTCCTCACTACCCAACTCCTGTGTATATAACCAGCTCTTCCTGCCCACGGGTCCTGTCCCCGTGCTTTAATAAACCACCATTTTGCACCAACGACGTCTTAAGAATTCTTTCTTTAGCCGTCGGCTCCGAACCTCCTCACCCCACTGAACCTGACTTAGGTTCTGGGACTTCATCAATTATGTTTTAAACATGTATCTATCTTGATAGCACATAAATAATTTAATTGGCTGTGTAATACTTCACTGTATGAACAAATGATAATTCATCCATCCTTTCCCCTACAGAAGGACAGTTAGGTTGTTTTGACCTTTTTTTTTTTTGCTATTATAAAAAGGCTGGAAGTCGTGTTCCTTGCCCATGTCTTCCTGTACACACGTGCAACAGTTCCTTTAAAATATTAGAAGTAAAACTTCTGGGTTATAGAACAAGGGCATCTTCAATTTTAGGTTGCCGATGCCTCCTTTTGTCCAGGAGTCCAATCCAGGGATGAAAACGGTTGTTATCAGTGACTAGCTCTGCAGAGCTGATCAGCTGGGGGATTATCTAGTGCACTTAAGAGAGGAAAAGGAGCTACCTTAATTGTCACCAGTCTTATTATTCAAATAATAATTGGTCTTCTTCCAAAAGCCAAACAAGAGAATATTAAATATGGACCCAATAAAACGATTGCTTCCACAGTATTCTGGACAAGTGATTATACATCCTATTCTTGAATACTATCAAAAACAGAGTTTACAACTTCCCAAAGAAGCTCAGTTCTAGAAGTAGGAAAATTTTCTCTTAAATTATTTAAAATTATCTAAAAACATTTCTGGCTGGGAGGGGTGCCTGATTCTGAACTTAATTAAGTCTCCTGTGAGCCTGTTTTTTCTACGTAAAAATGCGAGTAAGAATAATACCTAATTCAATCAAATGGGTTATGGGAATCAAATGAATTAGTGTGTGTGAATGTGTGCATACATAGATAAATGTATGCACATATACATATGCAAATGTATATATATGTATACATATGAAATATACTCATGTAGCATATACGCGTATATGTAGAAAAGAAAGAGTGCATGGGAGGGCAAGTGAGCTCCTGGTAGAAAATAATTATTTTTATTTTATATTATTTTTAAAGAAACTGAGCCACCCAGGCGTCCCAAGAATTATTTCTTGATCATTGGCTCCAGACCTCACTCCACTGAACCTCGCCTATATTCCAAAACCATACACTATCACCCATTCCTTACCAACAAAAGTTCATTCTGCCAACCATTTTTTACTATCTACTGTGCTAGGAGCCACAGGTACATCACCCACACTTCTCTGTTGGTATTTCTTTCTTTCTTTTATTTTTTTTAAGATTTTATTTATTTATTTGACAGAGAGAGATCATGAGTAAGCAGAGAGGCAGGCAGAGAGAGAGGAGGAAGCAGGCTCCCCGCTGAGCAGAGAGCCCGACGAGGGACTCGATTCCAGGACCCTGAGATCATGACCTGAGCTGAAGGCAGAGGCTTAACCCACTGAGCCACCCAGGCGCCCTCTGTTGGTATTTCTAAGAGCCCCATGTGACATTGCCGGCATAGAGCAAAGGTTTAAAACGGGAATTCTGGATTCAAATAATCTGGGTTTGAATCCCAACTGTACCACACTTCCTAGCTATGCAATTTGTGAGGACTGTTTAATTCCCTGATAAGAATTTCTCTCTCGTGATAAATACTCCACATATATTAGTTATTTTTCATTTTAATTGAGCCAGTGACCCCTAACCCGGCTTTCAGCCTGAGCCTGGGGAGCTATGGATAATTTCAGTTTTCTTCTAGTCCCAAAATTTATATTTTATATTCAGTGGAACATCTGTGGGGGAGACATCAGGAAGAATGACCCACATTTATAGGAGAAAAGCATTTCACAAAGCTGAATTCACAAGTAGGTTCTAACTCCTCCAAATGGGAAGAAATCACCCTTTGGGAGCTCACAGACTAATTTATATACTTGATGTGAGCAGAAGTAGGAAAAAAGCAACTCATGGAGTGATAAACATGGAACAAACACTGTGGATGGTAAATATACATAGTCCTTCCTGAGAGTAGGTGCTGCCTGGTTCTCACTGGAGGGAGAGGTAGTGTTCCAAGGTTCAGACTCTGGAGTAAGGCTGATTTAGGTTCAAATCCCAGTTTGGTTCCAGGCTCTGTGACCCTGGGCAAGTTGCTTTTAATCTCTTTGTGCTTCAGCTTTCTTTTCTTTTCTGCAAAATACCGTAAGAGTAGGAGTATCTAAGAAATTGTACTCAATACAGTGGGGACATGGTAAATACTAAATAAGAGAGAATTACTGTTATCTGACAAATGGCACCCACCCTATGGGTGAGTGCCAAGTTTCCATTCTCAGAAAATGATGACAATTTTTCCTTTTTCTGACCTGAGGCGCCTCATGGGTGGGGCCTGGTCTCTGCTTTCAGAAGTTACACCTGATGCCTCCCTTGTCACCTTGAGCACTTCCTTAGGACGGTGCCTCTTCTAGCAGACGTGGCACTCCACTAGGCTGGAACTGCCTTTTCCTTAGAGGGGGGAACAGTAGTGCCTCCACCAGTTAGTCTCAGAAGGACCTCATCTCTGTCTCTTTCGGTCAGCCTGAGGGTTTCCGTAGTGTGTGGTTGGCTCCCCTCCAAGCCACTCGGTTGTAGGACTGATTACGTTTTATCCTCTTTCTTCAGGCCCAGGAGCAAGAGTGAGGAATGTGCCACTCAGCAGCCCCCCAGGGCAGGAAAGAGTAAGAGGAAGCTGGGCTCTGGGGGATCGGGGGCATTGGGGCCCCAGCCTGAAAAGTCTCCCAGTTCACGGGCTCTGAGGAAGTCTTGGTGAGGCTCTCAGGAGACTGTGTCGGGCTCTGAGGGACAATGGGTGAGTGTTAGGGGTGTCCCAGAAGCAACGTGAGGTACCATTTTCCCTGGATGTGGGGTGGGAGGTGCGTCAGGGTAACTAATGGCAACTGGGCGGGGTGAGCCCACTGGGCAGGAGCTCTTCGACGGGGAAAAACTACGATTCCCAGGATGCCCTGGGGCTTAGCCCGGCTTTCCCGCCTGCCCACTGGCTGCGGGTCTGGCGAGCGCAGGAGTGGATTGGTCGCGGCGGTGCGGGGCTCCCCCACTAGCAGGTTAGTAGGCACCGCCGGCAGCAGACGTTGACCGGGCGCGCGGGGCGGGGGAGGGGCCCGGCTAGCCATTCTGGAAACCGCCGGACGCTCTCTCCGTAGCGTAGCCGCCGGCTGTGAGGCGCGGGGCGGAGGCGGAGACTGCGTGGCGCAGGCGCGGTGCTGGGCTTCTCCTGGGTCCCCAGACAGCTGGAGGAGATAAACAGAGGAGGAGGAGGGAGGGGAGTGCGTGTGTGAGAGCGCGCGAGGGAGTGTGAGTGTGTGTGAGCGCGGGTGTGAGGCGGTGCGCAGGGGCGGGCGGAGGCGCTGTCCGGCCCCGGCCAGGCGCCGGGCGGGGAGCATGGGAAGGGGCTAGAGCTGCCCGGGCCCCCCAGCCCCCTCCCCGGGATCCGCGCCCCCCCCTCCCGGGAGAGGGGCCGGGCCCCCCGGACGGACATGGGCTCCTGAAGTTGCGCCGCCGCTGGTCCTGGGAAGAGGCCTGACAGGTACTGGTAGCCACCGCCCCCTGCCCTCGCCGGGCGCCGAAGCGAGAACCGGCTCCCGCAGTCCCGGCACACGGGCCACCCGCTCTGGGCCGGCCGCAGCCTTGCCGGCCCGGGGGCCCTGAGGCCGCCAGCCTCGGGGCTCCGGGGTGTCCCGAGAGGGGGCAGGCCTCGCAGGGGCGAAGGGCAGAGTGGGCCGGGGGCGGGGTGGGGATGGAGGGCCGGCCGGGACGTGGGTGGTGGGGGAGGCTTTGGGAGTCCAGGGGGCTTTGCCAAGGGAGAGGTGGAAGTCATCCCATCACGGGACTTTTTTGCGGAGTTTTTGTTTGACATCTGATCTGGCGCCGGTCTCAGGAAGAAGGGGGCAGGTGGAAATGCCGGGAGGGCTACGTTGACCTGACCTGCTCTCTTAGTTTCCTGCTCTCCTGCTCTCGCTCTGTCTCGCTTGCTCTCGCGCTCTGTCTCTCTCTCTCTCTCTCTCTCCCGCTCTCTTTCTCTGTGAGTGAGTGAGTGTGTGTGTGTGTGTGTGTGTCCGTCCGTCCGTGGCCAGGCTTCTTGCAGCCGCAGATGCCTTCAGTGGCCCATCCTGGCACTAAGCAGAACTCCTAAGGTGTTTCCACCAGGCGACTGTAACGCCCTTACAGAGGGCCTTTACTTGGGAACGGGCTATTCAGTAACCCACTTAAAAGGGAAATAGGAAGTGTAGAATAGGAGAGAAACTGTGAACAATCAGGTACCAAGTCTTGTCACTGAAAGCTGCAGTGGGATGCCCCCACTCCTTGCCAGCCAGATTGACTTTGCTTAGTGACCTCTGCCTCTCCTCTGTAGGTGTACCACCAGGGACTCTAGAAAAGAGGTATCAGGACTTATGACTAAAGTCTGACTGCCTAATTTGACTATTTTCCTCAAAGTCCTTTTCTTCTGTGACTTTTTTTTTTTTTTTTTTTTTTTTAGAACTTCCTGAGGTAGTGGTAGAGAAACTTTAAAGTTTTCTTCTTAAGTTTATGAGTTTAGAAACCTGATAGGGTGTCTGTAACTTCCCCATTCTTCCCAAGGATGAGGTAGATGATCAGGGTAAAGTGGCAGTTAAGTGTTCCCTTTTAACAAAGCCTGAAACAGTTTTCAGAAGAAACTATTCAGAGGACACCTCCAGACTCAAAGACGTTATGAAATCTCTGCCTAGGGCACAGGTATGTCCAGTGATCTGAACGAAGCTTTTCTGTACCTTACAGCCCCTCCTGAGTGGCTAGAGTCTTCTTGAAGTGAAGGAACTATTTATGACTATTTCTGGATTGAAGATCTTGTCTGCTGAGTATAACTGGATCCTCTAGCGTAGACCAGGGAGTAACTAGAAAGGCTCGATTGGGCTGAAAATGTTGAGACTTAACAGTGGATTTCCAGTGCAGGTTGTTGTATTTCATTGGCAGACGGAGAAACATTTTCTGCCATAGTTTGTGATCCTGCTGCTTTAATACTGGGGTATTTTGACCTATTTGGGGACACTTATGTTCAAGCCACCTGTCAATTTGTAGAAGCAGTCTACAATTTTGGGTCAATTCTGAAGAATAACAGAACAACAATCCGTATTTCTGCCTAAGACCCCTTTCTTGGAGTTACTGAAAGGAAGAGAATATGTGTAGTAATTATGGTGATGGTATTAACATTGGCGATTTGCCACTTGGGGATTTTTAGAGTTGTCATGCAGCTGACAAATTTTCTAGCTGGAAGGAAGTCAGTAGTGACTCATGGGACATCAAATTAGGGTTTTTTCACACACCTAGACTTCAGGACCTGGAAGGATACAACTGAAGATTTTAAAGCCCTCTGCTAAACATCTTTGGACTTTGAGGGGCCAGCTGCTGCAAAGACCCAGAACTATGACTTCAACAATTTTTAAATTATTTTCTCATTATTTTCTTCACTCCTTTTTGAATTAGGGAGTGTGGCCCACATGTGCAGTCCTGGTTCTTAAAGAGGGAATCATAAACAACATGTAATATGGTGATACTTAGCTTTTTTGGGGGTCTCTGATTGAATGGTCCTAATTCCTTTCTTCTTTTATCCTTACCTTTCTGGATTCCACTGCATCTTTGGGCCACCATTGCAGAGGTACTCACGTAACTCCTTGGCTACAAAAACACAGGCCCTGGTATTTTCCATCAGAAACCAATTCCTTGGTGTTACATTTAATTGTGTATAGCTTTGAGAGATATTTACTAATTAGAATACATTCTAAGAAGTAACTGACATATATTGAGCGCCTGGTATATGTTGGGATGTGTGCTAGTTAGTGTTTTACTTTATCTAATTTAGCCCTCATAACTGCCAGTGAGGCAAAGATCATTTTCCCTATTATACATATGAAGATACAGGTACAGAGAGGTTAAATAACTTTCTTAAGGTCACACAGCAAATATAGGAAATATTTAGAATTCAAACCAGGGCCTGTCTCCTTTGAGGCTGTGATGCTTGAAGATCTGAAAGGACCAATGCTAACAGCTTGGGAGAACACAAAACCTGCCTTCAAGTATTTGAAGAACTGTTATGTAGAAAGAGAACTGGACTTTCTCTGTGTGATTCTGGGAAGCAGCACTAGGATCAAGGGATAGAAATTCCAAAAGAGGAGACGTTGGCTTGGTAGGAGAAAATTTGGCTTTCTAAAAGCAAAATCGACCACCCTGTGAGGGAATGAGTTACTTGTCATTGTAGGTATTCAAGCAGAGGCTTTTCCACTTCTTATAAAGGATTTGGTAGAGGAGTTCATACTTAATGTAGGTAACTGGACTAATTAGTTATTCAGTATTTTAAACCCTGTTATTACATGGAAATGTCAAACTCCTGCCATATTGATCTGTAAAAGAACTAACTCGTATTTCATACTTACTGTGTGCCAGGCACTTGTTAGATACTTTTTCTACGATATTTCATTTAATCCTTAGATCCCTATGAAGGAACTATCATTATCCCCACTTTATTAGTTTATTTGTCAGGGAGAGAGCACAAGCAGGGAGGGCAGTAGGCAGGGGAGCAGTAGCCTCCCCACGGAGCAAGGAACCCGATGCAGGACTCGATCCCAGGACTTTATAGACTCATGACCTGAGCTGAAGGCAGGTACTTAACCAACTGAACCACCCAGGCGTCCCTCATTACCCCCACTTTACAAATGAGGAAACTGAGGTTCCAGAAAGTTAAAAAAAAAAAAAACTAACCTGTTAGGTGACACAGCTAGAAGTAGGACTGATATTTGAACCTTTGTACCTTCTTAGCTGTGTAACGTAGGGTAAATCATGTGTCCTCTCTGAGCTTTAGTTTCCTTATATGTGAAATGAGATTTGTGACAGTACCTTCCTTGTAGTGGTTTTATGAGTACTAACTGTTGTAATATACACTTTTTGCTAGACCTCACTGATTGCCCTTGAGAGCCTGGGTTTGGGGTAAAAGGGTACCATTTTGTTTCTTTAGGGTGACACCCTGAGAATTCTGGGGTTTGCTCTGTGTACTATTTGTAATAGCTGCTGACTCCTTGAAGGGCTTTGTGGCATTAGTGACTAATACCTTAAAAACTTGAGGCTTGAGCCAGTAGGTTGGAGTATAGGAGGCAGTGTCAGAGGTCTTGTGGAAAAAAATTCCTCACCCTACTATAGAGTCAGATTCAGGGATCACTGTTTGCATTTTTATATTTAATGTCTTATTTTAAAATGAACAAGGTCACAATTGCCAGAGCTGTGATAGAGCTGGATGCCAAGAATAATAACCCTTAATCCTTCCTGTAGCCATCTGGGGAGGTATTAACCCCATTTTCTTGGGGAATGGGGCAGAGCAGGATCAGACGTTACCCAGGTAGCTATCCAGGGGCTCTCAGGACGTTGGCAGAATTTTATCCTTGTTCATAACCCCCCGATTCTATTTTCAGAAAGCACAAGACTGTGCTTTCCCATATACCTTTAGAGAGCCTTTCTTAGAATGGGAGTCAGGCATTTCTGGTCTTGGAGTTTCAACTTGAGCCCTCAGTTGAGCCCTGAATATTTGGGTACCGGTGGCCTGCCTGATTTCCTTCTTGAGTCAGACATCTGGATGTAACACAACTGCAACTGAGTTGGAAAGGAAGCATTTCCACACTGATTGGCTTAGTTTTCCTTAACTTCTCTGCTAGAAAGAAAGTTACAGGGTAAAACTTCAAAGACTTCCCTATGAGAGGTACGTTGAATCATGCCAAAATTTGGAAAGATGCAAGTTAAAGGAAAAATCCAAGACTGCAGATGCTCATATATACAGTAAGAGAGGACAGCATTTTCAAAGTATGCTCCCTTTGTCTACCTGTTCCCTTTCACTACCTTAAGGTAATTGTGGCCCTAGGAAAAAGCAGATAAATTAGCTGTAATCACTGAAAAGCATTGTTCTAAAAACATCAAGAAAAAAATTTCACAAAGCATGAATGTAGAGAAGCCATAGAGGTGAGTTTTCATCCAGAGTTTCCCACAAAGTGAAACATTTCTTAAGATAGACTTCACAGAGAAAGCTTTAGCCAACCCCATATGGAGTCATTTGAGCCAGGAGCCTCGAAGATGGCAAAGAACTTTTCCAAAGGTGCTTTGTTGATGGGCCTATCCTGCCAACCAAACCTTTCCCAGATGCTCTCCTTGTGCCAGCTTAGTCCATGACCCTGAAATACACCGGGAACTTTTTATGTTTTGACACTGGCAGAGTCAAGGTGATTTTGATTCCTTAGCCTAACCCTAAGGAATGCTAAGAGCTTCTTTGAGGTAACTGCTTGCACATGATCTGATTAAAAGTAGTAACTATTTTTTAGTTGTCAGTGACCTGGGTCTTAGAATTAAACTATCTAGTTTGATTCTCCATTTAAAAACTATAACTTTAGGCAAACTAACTTCTCTCCACCTCAGAGCTTTCATCTGAAATGTGGGGATAATAATAGTACCTGCCTCATAGGTTTATGAGCAATCTGTCAGAACACTAAGAAATGCTTTGAGAGCTTGTTTGGAGGTTCTAGCAGGGGAGCGCAGCTAATCGTATACCCTTGACGGAAGAATGCTCCTCTCCTCTGTCGGGGAAAGTTGTCCCCTTCCACCGAGCGGGGAGCTTCGGGAGGGACACACATGGAGTGGTGAGGGAGGAAGGGGACACCCGCCTAGCCAGCCAGATCAGCCAAATCAACCCTGGCGATCAACGGGGTGACAGATGTTGCAGCCAGATCGCCCTCACATCCTTAATAAATGCTTTGAAGGGGGCACCTGGGTGGCTCAGTGGGTTAATCCTCTGCCTTCAGCTCAGGTCATGATCCCAGGGTCCTGGGATCGAGCCCAACATCAGGCTCTCTGCTCCGCAGGAAGCCTGCTTCCCTCTCACTCTCTGCCTGCCTCTCTGCCTACTTGTGACCTCTCTTTTTGTCAAATAAATAAATAAAATCTTTAAAAAAAGAAAGAAAGAAAGAAAGAAATGCTTTGAAGGGGCACCTGGGTGGCTCAGTTGGTTAGGCAGCTTCCTTCAGCTCAGGTCATGATTCTGGGGTCCTGGGATTAAGCCCCACATCGGGCTTCCTGATGAGCAGAGATCCTGCTTCTCTCTTCACCTTCTGCCTGCCACTCTGCTTACTTGTGCTCTCTATCTCTCTGTCAAATAAATAAATAAAATCTTAAAAAAAAAAAAAAAGCAGTTCATTAAAAAAAGAAAGAAAGAAATGCTTTGAATGTTCCCTAAATATTTTTACCAGGCTTGGTATCAGGCATTTTACGTGTATAGCTCTTCACTCTCTGAAAGTAGGCATTATCGTCCTTGTTTTGCAGATTGGAAGCTGAGGTTTAGAAATGCGGCCACACAGAAAATAGGTGGCAGAACTAGGATTTGAACCTTAGGTCTGTTGGACTCCAGTGCCCAACTCTTTTTATTTTATTATGCTACTTGCAATGACCTTTATCCTTTGGAAGTGTATTTCTCTTCTATAGGATTGCTCCAATAGGTAGACCACTGCAAATAGAGTGAAAGGAAACTTGCATACATCTTTTGCATAATTCAGAATGTTGAAAGGGGGCCAGTGGTCACTCTGGTTGGGGGCATCTCTCCACAGTGAGAGGCTGCATGTTCAGAGGAAAAAGAATACAGATGACTGGGGTTCCATCTCCACTCTACTGCTCCTAGGAGTGTGTTCTTAGAATCATGGGGTAGAGGCATTGGAAGAAGTTTTGTAGCTCATCTCAGAGTCTGCCTCTCATTTTACAGATGGGGAAACAGTCTGAGAGAGTGAAACGCCTCACACAGGGTTTTTCAGCCAGTTAGAGGCAGAGCCCCTTCCTGGAGCACAAGATCCTAAATCCTGGTCCAGTGCTTATTCCTCAGTACTACATAGCACTGTGCTTCAGTTCTCCCTTGTTAAAAGGGATGATAATAGCTTCCTAGCTTCCTCACAGGATTGTTGTGAAGTTCAAGGTAAAAGCATAAATGAAATGATCAGCACTCTGATAGGTATATAGCACTGTATGTACACAAGATCGTCATGCTATCATTCATTCAGCAAGTACTTACTGGTGTCTGCTAAGCCTGCATCAGTCCTTGGAGACCTAGGAGGGTCAGTAGATTAATCAGATGAAGAGCTAGCCCTCAGGATTCTTTTAGTCTTTTAAAGAAGAGAAACCCCACAAAAATAATTACAGTTCAGGGCAGGAAATAGGCGAAGAAAAGGGTGAGAACTGAATTTTCCCAAGTTCTGATTTTGAGGCAGAGAAAAGAAAAGGGTTTGGGGACTTGATCTCTTATTGAGGTATAATTCATGTGCTATAACGTTTACCCTTTTAATGTATACAATTCTGCCCTTTTTAATATACCACAAAGTTGTGCATCCTTCACCTCTATCTAATTCCAGAACATTTTCATCATGCCCCAAAGAAACCCATATTCTTTAGCTATCACAACCACCGCAGTCACTCCCGTCTTCTTCCTCAATTCCAAGGAACCAGTAGTATACTTCCTGTCCCTCTAGCTTTTGCTATTCTTTTTTTTTTTTTTAAAGATTTTACTTATTTATTTGACAGAGACCCAGCTAGAGAGGGAACACAAGCAGTGAAGTGGGGGAGGGAGAAGCAGGCTTCCCAGTGTGGAGCAGGGAGCCCAACATGGGGCTCCATCCCAGGACCCTGGGATCATAACCTGAGCCCAAGACAGATGCTTAACGACTAAGCCACCCAGGTGCCCCAGCTTTTGCTATTCTTGACGTTTAATATAAATGGATTCATAAAATATGTGGCCTTTTGTGACTGACTTGTTTCAAATAATATTCTTTTTTTTTAAGATTTTATTTATTTATTTGACAGAGAGAGATCACAAGTAGGCAGAGAGGCAGGCAGAGAGAGAGAGAGAGGAGGAAGCAGGCTCCCCGCTGAGCAGAGAGCCTGATGCGGGACTCGATCCCAGGACCCTGAGATCATGACCCGAGCCGAAGGCAGCGGCTTAACCCACTGAGCCACCCAGGCGCCCTCAAATAATATTCTTAAGTTTCATCCCTGTTGCAGCATGAATCATTGTTTCATTCCTTTTTACAGCTGATTAATACTCGATTATATGGCTATATCACATTTTACTTACACATTTATGGACATTTACCATTGGTACACATACATTTGGGTTGTTTCTACTTTAGGGCTGTGAACATTGATTTATGAGTTTTTGTGTAGACTTATAGTTACTATATGACCTAGAAATTCCACTCCTAGGTATAACCTAAGAAAAATGAAAACATATTTAACTTTTTTTTTAAATTTATTTATTTATTTGTCAGAGAGAGAGCAAGCGAGAGCGAGCATAGGCAGAC
Source organism: Mustela nivalis (assembly GCF_964662115.1). Lineage (NCBI taxonomy): Eukaryota > Metazoa > Chordata > Mammalia > Carnivora > Mustelidae > Mustela > Mustela nivalis. The sequence continues at coordinate 19,112,651 of NC_139029.1, forward strand.
AGAGTGGAAGGCAGAGTCAGAGGGAGAAGCAGGCTCCCTGCAGAGCAAGGAGCCGGGATGTGGGACTCGATCCCAGGACGCTGGGATTATGACCTGAGCCGAAGGCAGCCGCTTAACCAACTGAGCCACCCAGGCGTCCCAACATATTTAACTTTTTAAGAGGAGGCTCTTTCTTTCCTTCTTTCTTTCCTTCCTTCCTCTTTTCCTCCCTCCCTCCCTCCTTTTCTTTCTTTTGAGAGGGAAAGAGGGGAGGGGTGGGGGGAAGAGGGAGAGGTAGAGAGAATCGTAAGCAGGCTCTGTGCTCAGTGGGGAACCCAGGATGGGATTTGATCTCGAGACCCTGAGATCATGACCTGACCCGAAAACGAGAGTCGGACACTTACCTGACTGAGCCACCCAGGCACCCAGAGAGGAAGCTTTTCTTAAACACTTTTTCCTTATTGTCATACTTATTAAGTATTTACAGTGTGACAGTTATCCTGTATAATCCTCACAGCATCTCTGAGGTAGGTGCTGTTGTTACCTTCATGTAACAGATGAAAAATAGCCAGTCTTTCTTGAGTGCTTACCACATGCCAGGTATTGTACTAAGTGTTTTGTAATGCATTATCTCATTAATGTTCCCAATAACCCTGTGAGGTAAAAATTACTATGTATACCTACATGACAGGTAAAACGATTAAAAAACAAACAAAAAACCCCCAGGAGCTTAAACGTAAATAATTTTACCCAAGCTCATACAACCTAGTATATAGTAGAACCAGATTCAGACTCATTTCTTTCAGTTTGAAGCAGGTTCCTAAGGGCTGTTTCTGTATTATTATAAAAACAATTAATGTTCACAACAGAATACTTGGAAAGTACAGAGGAACAGAAAAAAATACATTTATATATGTGCATATCACCTGTTGTCTTACCAGAGAGAAGACCACTGGCACATTTTTTATACATATCCTTGTTATAACATTGTAGATACGTACACTTCTAGGTTTTTTTTTCCCCTCCAGGGCTAAGATAGCTGTAGGTATGTCTTAAATTTGATTTTCTTAAATCTGGTTTTGTGTTTCATTAATCAGTCTTCCATGTTTTGAATGACTCTGTAATAAGAAAGATTTTTTAAAGGACTTTATTAGAAGGGCACTGACATGGCACAATTGTTTAAGTGTCTGAGTCTTGGTTTGGGCTCAAGCCATGACCTCAGAGTCATGAGATCAAACCCTGCATCAGACTCCACACTCAGCATGGAGTTTGCTTGAGATTCTCTCTCCCTCTCTCCCTCTGCGCCTCCTGCTCACGCACTCTCTCAAAAATAAATATTTTTTAAAAGAACTTTATTAGAGAGAATTTCAAATATATACGAAGTAAACAGAATATTGAACTCCCATATATCTGTTATCCTATTTCAACAACAGTCAAAATTCTGCCATTCTTATCTGTACCTCCTCTGCTTCTCACTTCCATTCTATTTTTTTTTAAAGATTCTATTTATTTATTTGATAGACAGAGATCACAAGTAGGCGGAGAGGCAGGCAATGAGAGAGGGGAGGAAGAAGGTTCCCTGGCGAGCAGAGAGCCCGATGTGGGGCTCGATCCCAGGACCCTGAGACCATGACCTGAGCCGAAGGCAGAGGCTTTAACCCACTGAGGCACCCAGCTACCCCTCCATTCTATTTTTTTAAGTAAAATTTACAAATATTAAAATTTGCTAATCTTGATTGTGCAGTTTTGACAAATGGATATACTTATGTAACCCATCTCCCCAATACTCATGTGACCATAACTCTCACCACTATGTAGAACCTTTCTGTCACTCTAGAAAATCTCAGGTGTCCTTTCCTTGTCGATCTCCATGCACCCAAGCAACACTCTTTTTTAAACTATATTTTTGCCTATTCTAGAACTTCATATACAGTTGACTCTTGAACAGTGTGGGGGTTAGGAGTACCAACCCTGTGCCCCTCCATGTAGTCAGAAATTCACATATAACTTTTGACTTCATCAAAACTTAGCTACTAATAGCCTTCTATTGACTGGAAGCCTTACTGATAACAATTGACACATGTTTTGTATTAAGGATTATAAACTGTATTCTTATAATAAAGTAGAGAAAATAAAATTTTATTAAGAAAATCATACACTTACAGTACTATACTGTATTTATTGAAAATAATCCACATATAACTGGATGCACATAGTTCAAACTTGTGTTGTTCAAAGGTCAACAGTAAATGGAATCATATAATATGTACTTTTTAAAAAGATTTTATTTATTTATTAGAGAGAGAGTGAGCTGGGGAGGAGCAGAGGGAGAGGGACAAGCAGGCTCCATGCTGAGCACAGAGCCCGAGAGGGGCTCAGTGTCACAACCCTGAGATCACAACCTGAGCCAAAATCAAGAGTCAGAACCAACTGAGCACCCAGATACCCAGGCACCCCTGGTATGTACTTTTTTATGTCTTGCTTGCTCAGAATATGTGAGATTCACCCATATTGTTAGCTGTATCAGTAGTTCCTTTTAAAAAATATAATAACTTTGGGGCATCTGGGTGGCTTGGTCATTAAGTCTCTGCTTTGGGCTCAGGTCATGATCCCAGGGTCCTGGAATCAAGCCGGCATCAGGGTTCCTGCTCAGTGGGGAGCCTGCTTCTCCCTCTCCCTCTGCCTGCTGCTCCCCTTGCTTGTGCTATCTCTGTCAAATAAATAAAATCTTTTTTAAAAAGTGTGTTAAGGATGTGGATAAATTGGAATCTTGTACATTGCTGGTGAAATTGTAAAATGGTGCAGCCACTATGGAAATCAGTTTGGCCATTCCTCAAAAAAGTTAAATGTAGCATTACCATATGACTCGGGAATTCCACTCCAAGGTATATACACAAAAGAATTGAAAACAGGTAGTCAAACAGATAATATATACAAATGTTCATAGCAGCACTATTAACAACAGCCAGCAGATGAATGGATAAACACTATGTGATAATAGCAGTGCAATGGAATAGTATTCAGCCATAGAAAGGAACAAAGTACTGATAACGTGCTAGAGTAATGGACCTCAAAATATTTCATAAGTGAAAGAAGCCAGTCACAAAAGGCCACATATTGTAGGATTTTATTTATATGAAATATAATTTTATATCTATCATATATAAATTTATATTAAAATTGTATTTTAAATCCTATATAAAATTATATAGGATAGGTAAATTCATAGATGTGGAAAGTTAATTGGTGGTTGCCAGGTATGAGGAGGAGGATGGAAGAGGGACTGGCTACTTAATAAGTATGATTTTCTTTTGGTGCGATGGAAATGTCTTGGAACTACCTAGAAGTGATGGTTGCATAACACTGTGAGTGTACTAAATACCACTGAATTGTACACTTAATTTTTTTTTAAAGATTTTATTTATTCATTTGACAGAGAGAGATCACAAGTAGATGGAGAGGCAGGCAGAGAGAGAGAGAGAGGGAAGCAGGCTCCCCGCTGAGCAGAGAGCCCGATGTGGGACTCGATCCCAGGACCTTGAGATCATGACCTGAACCGAAGGAAGTGGCTTAACCCACTGAGCCACCCAGGCGCCCTGAATTGTACACTTTAAAATGGTTAATTTTTATTATGTGAGTTTCACTCAAATTAAAAAAAAAAAAAAGGAAATACATATCCTTTAGCTATTACTACTCTAAACCCCATCCCCCCAACCCCAAGGAACCACAAATCTTCTATTTCTGTAGATATGCCTATTCTGGGCCTTGCACGTAAATGGAATTATAGGCATCCCTTGATTCTTGAAAGTTCACATTATGCCACTTCACTTTTATGAAAGACCTACGTTTAGCACCTTTTTCTCGCTAACCGAAGGAAATATGAAGAGGATTTTTGCTTTTATGAAAAGGGTGAAAATCAGATACTTCGTCATTTGTTTTGCCATGAGCCCATTACAGAGGCAGCGCACACCCTGAGAATCGAGGATGGCAGCCCCCAGCTTCTCCCCTGGGAACTACACTCCACATCAAGCCACCATAGCTTTGAACTCTGAGCCTCTGTGCTTTATCTTCATTTAGTGTTTTTTTTTGTTTGTTTGTTTTTTTATCCGTTAGCAAGATGATAGCGGAAAAGCCCAAGAGAGGTTTTTTTGGGGGGTCGGGGAAAGCTCAAAAACTTTCCATATAAACTAGTGGTAACTGCTTCTTCACTTTATGTCATTGCAGCTTAGGATAGATTTCATAGGAATGCTTTACTTTTGGATAGCTGGAGAAACCTGTATACGGCTCAGCTCATGGCCTTCTTTCACTTAGCATAATGTCTTCAAGGTTCACCCATATTGTAACACGTATCAGCACTTCATTGCTTCTTATGGTCAGATAACATTCCATTGTATAGCTACATCACATTTTGTTAGTCCATTCATCAGTTGATGAGCATTTGGGTTTCTGCCTTTTAGCTATTATGAATAATCCTGTATAACCCTTCTGGTATGGAGTTGTATGGAGTTCCTTCAGCAGAAGTGAGAAAGTCATCCCACTTTGTGTGCCCCACCACCCTACAACGGAATCCCCAGTGTCAGCTTTGTCGCTCTGGTAGGGAAGGAAGTAAGGGAGAAATGTAACCATGGCACTGCGTATAGATCAGGAGCTAAGTCTTACTGGAGTTCAGATTTGGCTGATAATGTCTGTTGAGCACCTACTGTAATCCAGGCACTATTTTGTACCTTCATATATATTTGATCACTTTTATTCCTCACAACAACCAATTGAAGTCGATGAGCATCCCCATATTACACATGAGGAACTTGAAACTCAGAAAGGTTGAGTAACTTGCCTAAGTAGGTACTAATTGGTACAAGGGGGCTGGACTTCAGGCCCAAGTGCCTAAGTATTTTAAATCTGCTTCCCTTTATGCTACATTAACTAGAGCCCAACCAAGGACTGTGGCACACCTGAAATGGGTGGTTCCTCATGTTTATTTTGGAAATTACCATTCAATCATTGGTTCCAGGTGAGTAATCTTTGCCAGGTGTACTTTGTTCTAAGGCTTGTTAACCTTGGGCTATTATATTACTGATACCCTTTGCATTATGAAGGAGATTAATTCCTCCAAATTGAGCTGTTAAATGAATTTTCTTACTAGCCTCCTTTATAATATAGAGGTCTGCCTATGGAAGAAAAGTTCCAAATAGCCTGAGTTTTAGGTTTTGTTTTTTTTTAAAGATTTTATTTATTTGACTGATAGAGATCATAAGTAGGCAGAGAGAGTGGAAGGGAAGCAGACTCCCTGCTGAGCAGAGAGCCCAATGTGGGGCTCGATCTCAGGACTCTGAGATCATGACCAGAGCCGTAGGCAGAGGCTTTAACCGACTGAGCCATCCAGGCACCCCCCCCAATAGCCTGAGTTAAAAGTTTGTAGAGTGGATAGCGTTAGGTGGTGACATGCTACGCATTTTAGGCTCAAAGAGTAGAATACCTTTAGGGAGGAGTATCTTGCGCATGGCAGCTCATATTTTCTTTGTAACATTATGTCATATGTTTTCCTCTGTGCCTTTTAGTCATTTTTATGTTTTTCATATTCCCAGAAACTAGCTTCCTTCTTCCTCCTTTTATTGAGTGTCAACTAGAGCCAGCCTCCAGTATCCTCAATGACAGCAGATGCCATTCCTAAACCTTTGTACTTTAGCTAGAGAGATTTTTTATTGAGCTTTCATGTTCTGCAAATTAGCCTTCAGTGTCATTAGAGCTTTAAGGGTGAACATAAAGGTATACTCAGTTCACTGTGCTAGTCTTAGAATGAAGAATACACATATAAAGTTGCTTGTGGTCTGTTACTGTCCTAGTTTTTTTTGCTGGTGATTTACATGTCTCCTTTCTTGCTCTCCTGCCATGTTTATTTATTTATTTTTTAAGATTTTATTTATTTATTTGACACAGACAGTGAGAGCAGGGACACAAACAGGGGGAGTGGGAGAGGGAGAAGTAGGCTTCCTGCCTAGCAGGGAGCCCAATGCGGAGCTCGATCCCAGCACCCTGGGATCAAGACCTGAGCCGAAGGCAAATGCTTAATGACTAAGCCACCCAGGTGCCCCTCCTGCCTTATGTTTAGTTTGTTTCCCCTCCTGTCATTTTTGTGCTTTCTTCTAAGATGTATGAATAAATGAGTATAAATAAGATTTAATTTATTATTCCTATTGTTCCTTTTGAATTTACTGTCCTAGCTATTCATTTTGGTCCTTCGGTTAAATTAGCCTTTTTCAGTCTATCTACGGTATTAATGGTCACAATAGCCTTGATGCTATTGATATATTCAATTCATGACAACTATATGAAGTGCTCTTGAAGAGAAGGGGCTGTGTTTGGCTGCTGCTTTGCTGTTTTTTCAAAGTCAAGTGTGGTGCTGACATAATAGGCATTGAAATGTTATCTTATGGATTCTTGAAGTCACTTATTTCAGTCTTTTGCATCTCAGCAGAACTGAACATATAATTTGCATACTGCACCAGAGATAGAAATCCCCTCAATATAGTCTTTTCTAGTGTTTAATCATAAATATATGACTTCCTTTCTTCGAATTCCAAATGTCTCCATCATGTCGTTCCATATCTGTGAGTTCTCTTTGTTCTATAGAATTGACAATTCCAGAACACGCTTTAAAATAATGCTTTTAAATTTTGACTGTGATTAAATCTCCTCATATTCAAATAACTGTTCCTTTATTGATTTGAATATTTGTGTTTGAGAGATTTTTTAATCAAAGTATGAAACTGATTATGCCCCCTATAGATTTGGGGGTATTTCCCACCTAATGTAAACCTTTTAAGTAAATCTCTACTTAGAAGGGTTTCCAGTTATGCTTGCCTGCCTAAAAAAGTTTGTGGAAGGCACTGAATCCATGTTGCTTGAAAGAGGGGAGATGGGCTGTGCTCTAGAATGAACTGTCTGCTGGTGTGCTACCATTTCTTCTCAGGATGGGAACAGAAATGTTCACCAAAATACTGAGCAGTAGTTGTATTAAATTTGATATTTTGATTTTTAAACCTCTGCCAACCAGTCTGATACTGTATTAAATCCTACTTTCCATTTTACCATTTACCTGACTTGTAGTGAGGGTTTTTTATATTTGTCTATTTTCTCTGCTTTTTCACTTTTTTTGTTCCTTTTAGTTTCTCTAAGTATGTACCTATCTTAGCTAAAGTCCCTTGCCTTTGATTCTCTGATTTCTTAGGTGCTGTGTCTTTGATCCCAGTCAGTATTCCCCCATGTCTAGTCCAGTACCTGGTACTTGGTACAAACCAGGTTAATAATTTAGGCAAATTAATGAATGAGTAGGAACAACTTAGTTGATTCATAGTGATCATTACTCTAGGAAATTATGTACCCTAATAATTTATTCTCATATACAAAGTGTTTAAGAGTGTACATACAGCTCTGGTTTGAGTCCCTGCCCCAGCTTCACTTATTACCTATGTGACATTGTGAAAATTGTTTCATGTCATGACTCTGTTTCCTTTTCTGTAAGATGATGATAGTAATAACATCCACCATACAAGCTTTTTGAACCAGTCTTCCCCTTAACAGTGGTGGTTCTCTCTCCTCAGAAGCAACCTCCCCAAGTCCTTTGTGACTTCCTGTCATTCGTGTTTCAGCTTGATTGTCATCTGAGGGCTACTCTGTTATCAGGAGGGATTTGTAGGTGTAAGCAACAGAAACCAACTCTGGCTGATTTTTGAAAGGTTATAAGGGAAACTCACAAAATATCAAGGAAGGCCACAAAGCCAGGTTTGAAGAATGAGCTAGATAGAACAAGGGAAGTTGGGTAGCAACCAGGACTTTTAGCCAAAATCATTCACAGAACCAAACCATGAGGTCACTGCTGACACTTACACAGCTTACACCATTACTACCAGCTGACTGGGCTTTACTGGCTACTATAGCCACACCTTGCTGCCAGCATGAACTCCCTCCCTCTGGTCCTCTGATTCTCTGATACCAGATCCCAGTAAAGGTCTGGGGCTGATGTGTCGGGTTGGAACAGCCTGGGCCATATGCATGCACTCTAGCTGTAAGGGACCTCAGAGAATCTTAGTCTCTGCCGTTCCCACCTCATAGTGGGAGGCATTCTGTCTTCTGCCAGACTACTGGGTGGGAGACTCCCAACTTATGGAAGGGTTTCAAATGCTGAGCAGCTAGAAAACGGCACAAATATGTACTTCATCTTCTTTGACCTCACATGTAAAAGTAACCCATCAATCACTTTAATATCAACTTTTTCTTTTTTCATCACAGCACTTTTCCCTATTGGATATATTCTTACTGTATTTGTATTATTGTTTATTATCTGTCCCCTCCTCCTAGAATGTTAGTACCAAGAAATTTAAGGAACTTTTGTTCACTGCTGAATCCCCTGGGCCTGGAATACTACCTGGCATACAGGAGAAGCTTCTTGTGCTCATTTATGAGCCGAAGAATGAATAAATATATAAAGCCATTAGCACAGTTCTGGTACATAGTAAATGTACATTTGGCAACTTACTATTTCTTAGGAGATAAAAGTACTTATATTCTTTTTCACTTAAATTCAATTAATTAACATATAATATATTATTTGTTTCAGTGGTACAGGTCTGTGATTCATCAGTCTTATATAATACCCAGTGCTCATTACAACACGTGCCCTTCCCAGTGTCCATCACCCAGTGACCCCATCTCTCCACCCTTCTGTCCTCCAGCAATCTTCAGTTTGTTTCCTGAGATTAAGAGTCTTTCATGGTTTGTGTCCCTCTCTGGTTTCATCTTGTTTCATTTTTTCCTTTCTTTCCCTATGATCCTTTGCTTTGTTTCTTGAATTCCACATATCATTGAGAGCATACAATAATTGCTTTTCTCTAATTGACTTATTTTGCTTAGCATAATACCCTCTAGTTCCATCCATGTTGTTGAAATGGCAGGATTTCCTTTTTATAGCTGCATAATATTCCATTATGTGTATATACAACACATCTTCTTGATCCTTTCATTTGTCAATGGGCATCTGGACTCTTTCCATAGATGGGGTGTTATGGACATTGCTGCTATAAACATTGGGGTGCAGGTGCCCCTTTGCATCACTACATTTGTGCCTTTGGGATAGATACCCAGTAGTGCAATTCCTGGGTCGTATTGTAGCTCTACTTTCAACTTTTTGAGGTACCTCTACTATTTTCCAGAGTGGCTGCACCAACTTGCATTCCCAACAGTGTAGCAGGGCTCCCTTTTCTCTGCATCCTCGCCAACATCTGTTGTTTCCTCACTTGTTAGTTTTAGCCATTCTGATTGGTGTGAGGTCGTATCTCATTGTGGCTTTGGTTTGTATTTCCCTGATGCCAAGTGATGTTGAGTATTTTTTCATGTGTCTGTTGGCCATTTGGATGTCTTCTTTGGAGTAATGTATGTTCATGTCTTCTGCCCTGTTGTGACTGGATTATTTGTTCTTTGGGTGTTGAGTTTGGTAAGTTCTTTATAGATTTTGGATACTAGCCCTTTCTCTGATGTGTCATCTGCAAATATCTTCTCCCATTCTGCTGGTTGTCTTTTGGTTTTGTTGACTGTTTCCTTGGCTGTGCAAAAGTTGATCTGGATGAAGTCCCAATAGTTCGTTTTTGCCTTTGTTTCCCTTGCCCTATGGAGACGTGTCTAGCAAGAATTTGCTGTGGCTGAGGTTACAGAGGTTGCTGGTTGTGTTGTCCTCTAGGATTTTGATGGATTCCTGTCTCACATTTAGGTCTTTCATCCGTTTTGAGTCTGTTTTTGTGTATGATTTAAGGAAATGGTCTAGTTTCATTCTTATGCATGTAGTTGTCTAGTTTTCTCAACAACATTTGTTGAAGAGACTGTCTTTTTTTATGGATATTCTTTTCTGCTTTGTTGAAGATTAGTTGACCATAGTATTTATATTCTTTTAAAAATAACATTAAATAAAAAACAACATTACCGGGCGCCTGGGTGGCTCAGTGGGTTAAGCCTCTGCCTTCAGCTCAGGTCATAATCTCAGGGTCCTGGGATCGAGTCCCGCGTCGGGCTCTCTGCTCATCGGAAAGCCTGCTTCCCTCTCTCTCTCTCTGCCTGCCTCTCTGCCTACTTGTGATTTCTCTGTGTGTCAAATAAATAAATAAAATCTTTAAAATTAAAAAAAAAAAATTACCTGCATTATATCATTTGACCTTTTTAGTCTTCCAAGAAAAAAGGTGTTGGGGGTGAAGCATATGGGCCTTTTTCTGGTGAGGCATATGTGGCCCCTTCAGTGTGTGCCTGTGAGACACAGCAGTGAGCGCCTATGTGGAGAGCCTGAGATTTGACCAAGGCCACCTCCTTATTATTACCAGATATTCTCACTGACTTTAGTGTTCTTTCTCTTACAATAAATCTCACCCTGTATTCTTGGTGATTGTGAGGGAAATTACTGTTGCGTATTTTGGGGGGGGGAAGAGGAGGTTGACCATTATATCACAAAGCAGAGCCATAAACATAATTGCAGGCCAGCATTAGTGTATGCCGATTTGTCCAAATTCACATTTTTAATTTGGTGGCCTGAGACCCCTAGGAAAGTTTCCATGATACTATAGCTGTTCCCAGTTGGCATCCTTAGGTGTTTTTCATGGTTACATGTTTTGTGATCCTAAACAGTGCCAGTGACTTACATATCTCCCTGGTGATGCTCACTAAGATGCAATGCTAGATGTCTCCCACATTATGGGAAAGGCTTTTGCCCTTTTAAGAGCTTATGATCCCAAAAGATATCATTTTGATGTATTTGCATAAACCCCAAAGAACTTGGGCTGAATGGGAACATCTAATCAGGTAGCAGGATTTTTATTGTCCTACTGTGTGCCTAATGCTAGAAAAAAATCTGCAATAGCAAAGTGTTTATATAGAGTTCTTTTGTGATTAAATATCAAAGGAAAAGAAGGAGTCTGCTTACAGATCAGGTGGAGAGATGATTTCAGGAGGGTGTGCTAGGAATCTATAGGGGTGCCACTGATGGAAAACCCGGGCCAGGAGATCGAGAAGTGGTCTTGGGAATCCTACTGGCTTAGGGGGTTGGCAGAGAGGCTTGGCCCTGAAAGCCATCATCCCAGCCATACTGGGGAAGAAAGACTAAACTTCCTGTGTAGCTTCAGTGGTGGAACCAGAACCAAAAGTTGGAAATAACAGGGAGCAGAACTTTCTTTCAAAGCCTAGTGGGGTTTTTTGGCTCTAGCATTCCTTTTTTTTTCTTCTTTTTTTTTTTTCTGATTTCAATATTAATGTGATTTTATAGAAGAGAATTGAAAATATCACAAAGCAGAAGGAAAAAAATCAGTCACACTACTATTCAAAGATGGCTGTTGTTGGGACGCCTGGGTGGCTCAGTTGGTTAAGCCGCTGCCTTCAGCTCAGGTCATGATCCCAGCGTCCTGGGATCGAGTCCCACATCGGGCTCCTTGCTTGGCAGGGAGCCTGCTTCTCCCTCTGCCTCTGCCTGCCACTCTGTCTGCCTGTGCTCACTCTCGCTCCTCTCTCTCTGACAAATAAATAAATAAAATCTTTAAAAAAAAAAAAAGATGGCTGTTGTTATATTTCCTTTTTTATTTTTTAAAGATTTTATTTTTATTTATTTATATTATTTGTGAGAGAGAGAATGCAAGAGAACACAAGCAGTGGAGAGGGAGAAACAGGCTCCCTGCTGGAGGGAGCCCTTTGCGAGGCTCAATCCTGAATTCATGACCTGAGCTGAAGGCAGACACTTAACCAACTGAGGCACCCAGGTGCCCCATTTATATATTTCCTTTTTAATTTTTTATTTTATTTTTTAAAAAATATTTTATTTATTTATTTGACAGAGATCACAAGTAGGCAGAGAGGCAGGCATAGAGAGAGGGGAAGCAGGCTCCCTGCCAAGCAGAGAGCCCGATGTGGGCTAGATCCCAGGACCCTGAGATCATGACCTGAGCCAAAGGCAGAGACCTAACCCACTGAGCCACCCAGGCACCCCTGTATTTCCTTTTTAAAACACAGTTTTGGTAGTAGTATTTATTAAAAAAGCATCATGTTATCATATAAACATTTGGTGTGATGTAAGGATTTTTCCTTCATAAGTAGCGTAGCATTTTTTTAATAAGTAGCATTTCTAATTCTGCTTAATATCAAATGACTATGCATTGTTTAGCCATTACTCTATCATTGGAAATTTGGGTCCTTTTAATTTTTTTATTTTTAGAAAATCTGTGATGGGTAGAACATGTAATTCTTGATCTCAGGGTCCTGAGTTTGAGCCCCACGTTGGGCATGGAGCCAACTTAAAAAAATAAAATAAAACAAAATCTTTGATGAATATGCTTGGGTATAGAAGTTTTGTGTTTCTTGTATTTTGCATTTTCTACTGATAAGTTCTAATAAATAAAATTAGTAGGTTTTTCTAACCATCAGAGTTTATAACAAAGGAGTACTTTGCTTCAAGAGGTGAAACTGAAAGCCTACCTACCAGGATATTGAAGAGGGATTTCTTTATCACATTGAATCTTAGACATGATCACCTTTACCTTTCCTGTCCACCTTAGAGGGTTTTGTGAATCTATTAGAGGGTTTAGTGTTGTCTGTGATACTGATTTAGTTTTGGGGAGAGCCAAGATGAGGGTCGAGGGTTCAAAGTATAATTAAAAGACTGGTTGCCACAGATGCATACTGAGCAAGTGAAACTTGACATCTATCTTGCTACATGTCTTAGTCTTATTTTCAGGATATGCTCCCATCTTCCTTCGTACTTCTATCCAGCCCTCCATTTTCTGGTGAGGCATACGTGACCTCTTCAGTGTTTGTTGCTTCTGTGGCTCAGATTCATTGTTTCCCCTTTCCCACCCTTTTCATCTTCCAAAGGCTCTTCAGCACTATGTAGCAGGGCCAATTCACTGTGTTATAAATCATAGGCAATAGCCAGTTCACTAAGTAGGCTGTTGGAACTGTTTCAGGGGATAGAACTAGGGCCCTGAAGCCACCCTATTCCATCCCTTAAGGTTTGATGGTTTTTTTTCCCCCCAGGTAATTAAATGTGTGTCTTGTGGACCTGGGCTTGGCTGGAATGCTCAAGGGTCCTGAAGATCCTTCTATAGCTTCCTGCTGTTGAATTCCATTAAGAGAAGATGGCAAAAGTCAACATAACTAGAGACCTCATCCGTAGGCAGATCAAGGTAAGCACCTTAGACGTTTGTACAAGAGCATGAGGTTCTTTCTTCCTAACAGACTGGAGAAGAAGCTGAGGTCTGAAGACCTTGACTTGCCTGAAGTCACACAGCTACTTAGTGGCAGACCCAGGACTAGAATCAGGGTCTCTTGACTCCCATCTTCTTTTGCCCACGAACATGGAACTCATGGAGACTCCTCTGTCCTAGTGCTTTGTACCTGGGCTGCTGAAATTAATGAAAGTTGGTGAGGGAAGGGAGCCATCTGTGTGTTGTGCATGTGCATACACAACTGTGTGTGCATATGTAGGTTTTTGTGGGGGGCGCTACAGCAGGAGAAAATACGGCATCTTCATGTTGTTCTAGCTGCCGAGTTGTGCACAAAACAGAACCTGGAAGAGTCTTAGTCCTAGTTCAGCTTAAACTCTTCTTTTCTTTAAGGGTCTCCTGCACCTGAGCTAAGCAGTTGGTACATTCTGTGAGATGAATGAATGACCAGGCAGTCAAGTCAAGCAGGGTAGCCCAGGCTTTGTTAGGAGCACAGGGATTGATTGATTGATGGATTGATTGATTTTTTTTTTTTTTTTAAAGACCACAGGGATTTAATGGAAGAGTTTCCATCAAGGCTTGATGTGCTTCTGTAGTAAGAACCCCAAGCTGGGATCAGGAGCTTAAGACCCTAATTACTTATAAGACTTGAGTCATTTTACTTCCTTTTGTTTTCTGTTGTTAAATGATAATAATGTCTGCCTTTGGGCAGATCATAGAGAATGAAATCTGAAAGTTCCTTGTAAAGGTTAAGTGCTAAAAAATTTTTTTAATTAAAAATCTTTAAAAAGTCAGTGGCATGCAGCATATGCTGTGATCATCATCTAAAAGGATTGAGTATATGCCTCTACATGAGCTGTGTACTTGGTGCACATCAATCTGTTTCATGTATTTTTTCCCCCGCATCCCTGAATCCTTTGGAGGCTTTGTCCATTTGTGGGTTTTTTTGTAATTTCATTGGACTGGATGGCCCTCAAGGGCAAGGACCATTTCCTAGAGGCA